>NC_073624.1:175760532-176385532 GCF_029407905.1 Bubalus kerabau
TAAAGCTCAACATTCAGAAAACGAAGATCATGGCATCCGGTCCCATCACTTCATGGGAAATAGATGGGGAAACAGTGAAAACAGTGGCAGACTTTATTTTGGGGGGCTCCAAAATCACTACAGATGGTGACTGCAGCCATGAAATTAAAAGACGCTTACTCCTTGGAAGGAAAGTTATGACCAACCTAGATAGCATATTCAAAAGCAGAGACATTACTTTGCCAACAAAGGTTCATCTAGTCAAGGCTGTGGTTTTTCCTGTGGTCATGCATGGATGTGAGAGTTGGACTGTGAAGAAGGCTGAGCGCTGAAGAATTGATGCTTTTGAACTGTGGTGTTGGAGAAGACTCTTGAGAGTCCCTTGGACTGCAAGGAGATCCAACCAGTCCATTCTAAAGGAGATCAGCCCTGGGATTTCTTTGGAAGGAATGATGCTAAAGCTGAAACTCTAGTCCTTTGGCCCCCTCACGAGAAGAGTTGACTCATTGGAAAAGACTCTGATGCTGGGAGGGATTGGGAGCAGGAGGAGAAGGGGACGACAGAGGATGAGATGGCTGGATGGCATCACTGACTCGATGGACGTGAGTCTGAGTGAACTCCGGGAGTTGATGATGGACAGGGAGGCCTGGTGTGCTGCGATTCATGGGGTCGCAAAGAGTTGGACACGACTGAGCGACTGATCTGATCTGTGCTGGATGCTGGGAACACAGCAGGGAACAAGACAGAGGTAATTCCTGCCTTTGGGTTGTGGTCACACAGAGTGGGACAAACAGTTCCTCAACAAAGAACAGACAGTAAAGGAGAAGATGTCGGATAGCAATGGGGTTGCTGGTCCAGCTTCCTTGTGTGGAGGGAAGGCCCTCTGAGGAGGTGGCATTGCAGCCAAGGTTATGGGTGCTATGATGGAGCATTGCATGGGGACAACAGGAACCCTGAGGAGCTGTGAATCTGAACAGACAGTCTGACAGCTCTCCTTTATCGGGGGCTTGCCTGGTGGTGGCTGCCTTGTTCGGTTCTTCCTACAGGTATTTCATTCCACCTCTGTTTCTAAAAGGTAAGGAGCATTTCCTGTGTTACAGATGAGGAAACTGAGGCTCAGAAGTGTAGCTCAACTTTTTTGTGGCTACCCAGCAAATCAGTGACAGCATAAGGATTTGAGCCTGGGTTTTTCTGTCTCCAGACATTGTCCTCTCAGTCACTAGACCATCCATCTGTTCAGTCATTCATACATGCATGCATTCATTCAGCAGTTGTGTATGTTGCTCACCCACTATGTGGAAGGGACTATTCTAGCTTGGAGGTAGCAGGAGCATTGATGACAAGGATGGTCAGAACAGCGACTTTCCTCTGACTGGGGGCTTCTTGCAAGGCTCCTTCAAGCTAGGACTCTGTGTGGGCTGTTGCCCCCACAGAGAATGCTCCTCTCTCTCCATCGTCTGCTTGGTTGACCCCTGATATCATAGTGACTGCATTTATCAGGAGCATGCTATATAATGGGCACTGTGCAGCGGCCTTCCCAGTCCCCCATCACCCCTATTTACACCTGAAGAAACTGGGGCATACATAGGCCCAAGTCACCTGTGCGGAAGGGCAGTAAACTTCTGCCCATATTTAACATCCGAGCCTCTACACTTTCTCAGTGAGACTTGTGACCCCACCCCCATCCTGACGCATGCCAGGTTGGGTAGCCCATTATAGCTCCACAGCACTCATAGTGAATTATCAGTTATGTGGTTACTTGTTTAGTATTTGTCCTCCCTGTGAGCTCCTTGGGGCGGGGATACCCGTCTCATTCCTCCCTGTACCCCCTAGACTAGTGGCCTTTAATCAGCCTTTGTTGAGAGGGAGAGAGGCCATTTTTGTGATCCTGGGCTCAGAGAAGGGCCTCACCAAGCAGTGCCTTGCAGACATCCTGGGGATGGACCTGTCTCTGACATTTGCAGTCCGTGCTGGGACTCAACACTATGGAGGGTGTGTTACATGTCACTAACCCCGTGACTTGGACAACACTGTTGTTTAGTCACTCAGTTGGGTCCGACTCTTTGCAACCCCATGGACTGCAACCCACCAGGCTCCTCTGTTCATGGGATTTTCCAGGCAAGGATACTGGAATGAGTTGCCATGCCCTCCTCCAGGGGATCTTCCCCACCCAGGGATCAAACCTACGTCTCCTGCGGCTCCTGCATTGCAGGTAGGTCCTTTACCACTGAGCCACCAGGGAAGCCCCTTTGGACGGTGCTGGACTTGTCTAAACTATGTTGAGCAAGCCCTTGTGCTGCTTCTGTGCTTGGATGGTGCAGCAGCGCCAAGTGGCCATCATGTTGGGTTGCTCTGGAAGTTTCCGAGCTCCTGCCTGGTATTCCATACTTCCCAGACAGCCCTGATCTGTGGATGGCACTTGGGGTGCCACCCTTGTGGAACACCCAAACCCCAGAGGAAGGTTCTGGAATCCAGATCTCTGGAATCTTTTTTTCCCCTTAATATTTATGTTTTGTAGTTGTGTCAGATCTTAGCTGTGGCACGCAAGATCTTCACTGTGGCATGTGGGATCTTTCGTTGTGCGCAGGCTTCTCTCTAGTGTGCTGTATGGGCTCAGTAGTTGCAGCACGGCCTCTGTTGCCCTGAGGCATGTGGGATCTTCTTGCCCCAACCAGGGATCTAAGCTGCATCTCCTGTATTGGAAGGCAGATTCTTAATCCCTGGACTGCCAGGGAAGTCCCTCTGGAGTCTTCATGTACCAAATTCCCTCTCCTTGGAGTGGTTTCTATTCCTTGGCATCAGTGTGTACTAGAGTAAGTCGTCACAAAGCAGAACTGTCGTTTTACTTGCCGGAATTACTATGCTTTTTCAGTTGTAAGGGGTTTCCCTGGTGGCTCAGATAGTAAAGAATCCATCTACAATGCAGGAGACCAGGCTTCAGTCCCTGGGTCGGGAAGATCCCCTGGAGAAGGGACTGGCTACCCACTCCAGTATTCTTGCCTGGTGAATTCTATGGACAGAGGAGCCTGGCAGGCCACAGTCCATGGAGTCCCAAACAGTTGGACATGACTGAGCAACTAACACTATCACTTCAGTTGTAAATCCTGGAAACCAGCTCAAAATGTGTAAAGCGAATTGAAACATCCAAGGGTAGCGTGGTCTTCAGACACATGTGTATTCAGGGCTTAAACCAGACCGTAGCACGTGACCCTCCCCAGCTCTTCTTCCTCCTGGGTTGGTTTTACTCTCAGGCTGGCTTGTGCTGATAAAGATGACCCTTGACCCACATTTTTTCTGTGGAGGGCCAGATCATAAACAGTTGAGGCTTTGTGGGCCATCAGTCTCTGGTGGAACACTTCACCGCTGTGATTTGGAAGCTGCCATGGACAATATGTAAATGAATAGGCATGGCTGTGTTTTAATAAAGTTTTATTTACAGACATTAAAATTTGAATTTCATGTAATTTCTTGTGTCTCTCACTAAACGCTTTGTTGATTTTTTTTTTTTTAATCATTAAAAAAAAAATTTCTTCACTCATGGGCTATACAAAAGTAGGTAGCAGAGGCCTGTTTTGGCCTGTGGACCAGCCATGGTTTTCCAACCCTTGCCTTAGAGAACTGGGCTTCCATCTTCACAGCCCAGCAACCCTGGCAGAAAGCAGGTGCCTCTTTCCCAGTGGTTGGGGCCAAAGTCCCAGGGCCAGCTCTCACTGGACAGATTTGGGTCACGTGCTCTTCCTGAGCCACTCAGAGGCTGGGGGCTTGGTCCTCTTTGGGGGTTGGTCAGTGGCATCGATAGCCTGCGTGCTCAGGGTTGGGGAACAGAGGTGGCCCAAAGGAAAAGCCACGCTGCTGCTGGAATACGGGGGCAGTGGGTGCGGGGCGGGCAGGGACCCCAGAAGTACACTGCAGTGGTGAAAACAGAAGTGTTAGCAGTGCTTGTGAAAATGCTTTCTGACTTCCCAGGTGACAACATCCGGGAGTTCCTGCTGAGCCTCAGATACTTTCGAATCTTCATCGCCCTGTGGAATGTCTTCATGATGTTCTGCATGATCGTGTAAGTCCAGCCCGCCTGTCTCCTCTGTCATTATTGTTCTCAGTGTCATTCTCTAGAATGATCCCCCTGGTGGTCGTTCTCTGTCCTCCCAGTCTGCACTTCTGTGTCATGCTTTCTGCTTTCAAAGTAACTCTCTATGCTCGAGAGGGAACTGGGGTCTACACGAGTTAAATTATGTCCCTGCAGTCCAGGCTGAAGCTTTGATTAGAACATGGCGTTCTCCAAGTCCTGGCTGTGCCTGGGGCCTTGACAGGAGCTGCCAAGAGATGCCTTCCCTGGAGCCTGTGGCTCCGTCACCTCTTGCCAGCTCTGTTGTGCTTAGCCTATGCTTGGCGTTGGCCAAAGTGGAAAATATGGCTTGAGAGACCAGTGTGCTGCTGGGTTTTGCTCCCACCCTGCTGGAAGCCAGCAGAAGTGTATTCAGAATTTATTTCTGTTTTTTATGCCTATTTATATTTTTCTCATTAGGTGAAAAATATCCAGTTGGATTGGTTTTCCTTTCAGTGTCAGGGCCATAATTCCAATACTGCTGTTAATGAATTATGAGACTCAGGGGAAAAAAAAAACAAGAGAATCAGGGGTTCTGGGGCATGCTGGGCCCACCCCTGTGTCCTTTCTCTAAAGAGGAAGAGAATGAAAAGTTGGCTGTCTTGAGTCATTGAGATGCTGAATTTGCGGTTGCTGGGTGGTCCTTGTGTCAATCAAGTAGCTGTTTAAGAGGATGATTCTAGGGTGTCGGAGGTCAGGTGAGCAGGGGTTTTTGTGGCATTAGAAAGTATTTTAGAGGCCAGAAAGAGGACTGTAAAGTATGCCTGACAAGTATTAATTGCTTACTTGTGTCTTGACTCTCTGCAACTCCATGGACTGTAGCCTGCTAGGTTCTTCTGTCCATGGAATTCTCCAGATAAGAACACTGGAGTGAGTTGCAATGCCCTTTTCCAGGGGATCTTCCTGACCCAGGGATCAAATCCAGGTCTCTTGCATTGCAGGCATATTCTCTAGTGTCTGAGCTACCAGAGAAGCCCAAAAATATGCCTGGAAAAACCCCTTTGGGGAGTTTGGATGAGGCCTACCTAGGTACAAAGAGGGCTCATGAAGAGATCAAGGAATTTGCAGGAGTGTAGGAAGTATAACTAAGTCCTCACAGAAAGTAGAAGTGTTGGGGAGCTCCTCCTTCATTCATTTATTAGCATTTATTCACAAGTGTCTGTTGAGGGCTGTGCTCCAGGATTACAGTTGAGACCGAAACAGCCACAGTCCCTGCCTTCAGTGAACGCACTGTCGCTCAAACGGTTAAGAATCTGCCTGCAATGCAGGAGATCCAGGTTCAAACTGTGGATCAGAAAGATCCACTGGAGAAGGAAATGGCTACCCACTCCAGTATTCGTGCAGACTTTTTAAATTTTTAAAAAGTCCTAAAAAGCTTGAATCAACCCTGAATTTTCATTTTCACTGATGGAGGGCTACAGCCCATGGGGTCGCAAAGAGTGAGACACAACTGAGCAACTAACATTTTTATTTCAGCGAATGCACAGAATAAGAGGGGCATAGCAAGAAAATAGGAAGAAAAATCAATTACGAGGTGGAGAATTGAAGGGGGAGGCTCCCGGTTTAGGATGGTCAGGGAGAGGCTAAGAAGATGCCATTGAAATCAAGACCTAAAGAACGAGAGGAAATCTGCCATTTACAGAGCTGGAGAAAGGCATGGTAGTGCCAGAAGTAGCATGTGAAGGTTCTGGGGCAGGAGAGAGCTCATTATGTTCTCATCATTTCCTCTGTCCATCGGCTTCATCGTCCTTTCCTACCTGACCAGCTTTCTTCACTACTTGCCTGCTGGCTTGTGACCATCAGGATGGTAGCCTCAGGCTTCGTAACCTCTCAGCTCAGCCCAAGGCTAGCTTAGCCAGTAGCCCAGGATCCTGATTTTGATTGTGACTTTTTATAGATCCCTGACCTAGGCCAACTCTTTTCAGCCTGTGCTCTAAGTGAGGGAAGCTTCTCCAGAAAGGGCTCTGTCAGGGAGGTAGCGACCAGCTTTTCCAGGATGTTAAAAAGTGGAAATCACCTAAATCTCCAAGAATAGGAGAAGAGTCAGGTAGCTCAAAAGATACTCATATGACCGATGGTGATGACACCATCATTGATAACATGTCTACATAGAATTTTCTTCTTTTTTTCTTTTTGGTCATGCTCCATGGTTTGTGGGATCTTAGTTCCCCAACCAAGAATAGAACCTGGGCCCTCGGCAGTGCGAGTGTAGAGTCCTAACCACTGGACTGTCAGGGAATTCTGCCTCCCCACTGCCACCCACACGCACACCCAGGAAAATGTTTAGAAAGTAAAAAAGGTGGGATATCACCTGTAGGTACACTGTAGCGTCACACTCTGGCGTTGTGACTTGCACACAGTAACGCTGAATAAATGCTGAATGAGTGAGTGGGGGAAGCAACTGCCAGTGAGGAATCGGAAGGATCTAGTCCAGCCTGTCCACTGAGGTAACCGTGCTGTGACTGCTGAGGAAGTCAGCGGGTCCAAGGGGATGGTTCACTATTCTGTACACTCACTTTTATAATTGTTGGAGCTGAGCTCAGTTGGAAATTTTTAAAAAGTCCTAAAAAGCTTGAATCAACCCTGAATTTTCATTGGAAGGACTGATGCTGAAGCTGAAGCTCCAATACTTTGGCCACCTGATGCGCAAAGCTGACTCATTGGAAAAGACCCTGATGTTGGGAAAGACTGAGAGCAGGAGGAGAAGGGGGCGACAGAGGATGAGATGGTTGGATGGCATCATCGACTCAATAGACATGCTGGTGCTGCTGCTGCTGCGTCGCTTCAGTCGTGTCCGACTCTGCGACCCCAGAGACGGCAGCCCACCAGGCTCCCCCGTCCCTGGGATTCTCCAGGCAAGAACACTGGAGCGGGTTGCCATTTCCTTCTCCAGTGCATGAAAGTGAAAAGTGAAAGTGAAGTCGCTCAGTCATGTCCGACTCTTAGCGACCCCATGGACTGCAGCCCACCAGGCTCCTCCACCCATGGGATTTTCCAGGCAAGAGTACTGGAGTGGGGTGCCATCACCTTTTCCCAATGGACATGAGTTTGCTCTAACTCCAGGAGATAGTGAAGGTCAGGGAAACCTGACGTGCTGCAGTCCATGGGGTCACAAAGAGTCAGACATGACATAGTGACTGAACAACAACAACAAAAAGCTTGAAATATAGGGAGAAGTGGAGAAGGAAATGGCACCCCACTCCAGTACTCTTGCCTGGAAAAGCCGGTGGATGGAGGAGTTCTGGTAGGCTACAGTCCATGGGGTCACAAAGAGTCAGACACTACTGAGTCACTTCACTTCACTTCACTTCACTTCACTTCACAGGGAGAAAGGTGTCTGAATGTTTAGAGACCAAGGGCACTGATATCTGCAACTTTGAAACATATCTAAAATTATGTAGATGGATAATTGGGTAGATAAACGGATAGATACATGGTAAAGTGAAGTGTAATTGCAGAATGTAGGTCCTGTAGAATGTAGGTTTGTGGGTGTTTGCTGAACTGTCCTTTTAACTCTTCTTTATGTTGAAATATTCATAAAAAAAATTATGGGCAGGGGAAGATAGGGAGAAAAGGAAAGTGTCAAACCATGGAAAAAGATTTTAAGTAAAAAGTGGAAGTCAGTCTTCACAATTCAGTATCTTGTAGTACTCTCATATGGTTGTGCAACCATAACCTCTAATTCTAGAATGTTTTCACCCGCCGCAAGGGAAACCCACTGCCCATTAAGCAGTTCCTTCCCGTTCCTCCCTTTCCCACCCTTAGGCAGCCACTGATCTCCTTTCTGTCTCTACGGGATTTGCCTGTCGTGCATATTTCACACTGGTGGGGTCATTATGGCTGCCTGTGTCTGGCTGCCTTCATTCAGCATAACATCTCCGTTCTCCATGTTGTAGCGTGTGTCACTATTTCATTTACTTCTGTGACTGAATAATAGTCCATTGTATTGAGATGCCGCAGTTTGCGCATCGGTTGGTGGATATTTGAGATGTTCCCACTTTTTGGCTATTTTGAATAATGCTGATACAAACATTTGTGTACAAGTGTTTATACAGATTTAAGTTTTCAAATCTCTGGTATATACCCAGGAGTGGAATTGCTGGGTCATATGGTAACTATATTTATCCTTTTGAGGAACCGCCAGACTCTTTTTCAAAGTGGCTCAGCAATTTACATTCCCACTAGCAGTGTCTGACGGTTCCAATTTCTGCATGACCTTGCTAATGCTTGCTATTGTCAATCTTTGTGATTATAGCCTTCCTGATGGATGTGAAGGTTGATTTACATTTCCCTGACAGTTAATGACATTGAACCATTGGCCATTTGTATATCTCCTTTGGTGAAATGTCTGTTTAGATCTTTTACCAGTTTTTAGTTGGATTTTTACTAAAGTTATAATTGTAGGGGTTCTTTTTACATTCTAGATACCAGTCCCTTATCAGGTAAATGATTTGAAAGTATTTCCTCCCATTTGGTGGATTGTCTTTTCAGTTTCTTGATGGTGTCATCTGAAGTGCAAAATTCTACAAATTTGATGAAGTCCAGTGTGTCTGTTCGGAGAAGGCAATGGCACCCCACTGCAGTACTCTTGCCTGGAAAATCCCATGGGTGGAGGAGCCTGGTGGGCTGCAGTCCATGGGGTCGCTAAGAGTCAGACACGACTGAGCGACTTCACTTTCACTTTTTACTTTCATGCATTGGAGAAGGAAATGGCAACCCACTCCAGTGTTCTTGCCTGGAGAATCCCAGGGACGGGGGAGCCTGGTGGGCTGCCGTCTGTGGGGTCGCACAGAGTCGGACATGACTGAAGCGACTTAGCAGCAGCAGCAGTGTGTCTGTTTCTTTTGTCGCTTGTACTTTTTGTGTTATAGCCTCAAAGTCATTGCCTCATCCAAGGCCTCCTGGTGGCTCAGACAATAAAGAGTCCACCTTCAATGTGGGGTACCTGGTTCGATCCCTGTGTTGGGAAGATTCCCCTGGAGAAGGGAATGGCAACCTACTCCAGTATTCTTGCCAGGAGAATTCCATGGACAGAGGCGGGTCAGAGGAGCCTACAGTCCGTGAGTCGAAAAGAGTCAGATACGACTTTCACGTCACTTTTCAACCCAAGGTCACAAGGACTTCCACCTAAAAGTTTCTTGTAAACGTTTATAGTTTTAATAATTAGTCTGTGATCCATTTTGAGTGAACTTTTGTGTATGGTGTGGAGTGGGGATCCAGCTGCTCTCGTTTGTATGTGGTGTGACTCAATTGTTCCTGCCCCATCTGTTGTTAGTTTTTCAAATAACCGTTTTATCTTGGAAGGAGTTAGGTTTATAGAAATGTTGCAAAGATAATACAGAGAATTCCCTTATTCTATTAATTGACAGCACAAGGGTTAGTGGAGTCGACCGTCCTTGAAGTTGAAGATCCAAGTGTAACTTGACAGTTGGCCGTCCATATCGGCAGTCCTGCATCCACAGGTTCAGCCAACCTTGGATCGTGTAGTACTGCAGTCCTTACTGTTGAAAACAATCCAGTCAACCAGCTTTGGGTCATGTAGCAGTGCAGTATTTCCTGTTGAAAAATCCAGTCAACCAAACCTTAGATCCTGGAGTACTGCGGAATTTACTATTGAAAAAAAAAACAAAATCCACGTAGAAGTGGTCTGGTACATGTTCAAACCTGTGTTGTTCAAGAGTCAACTGTGTAGTTTTCCCCTGTAGGCCTGTATCATAACCTATATACCCATTCCCAAACTTCATGAACATTTATACAGTTTCTAGGCCTCTCTTGTTCCAGATTTTTTCGGTTAACAGTTCTCTAATACTTGTTTACTCAAAGGTCTTTTTCATTTATGAAAGTCACCACTGACTTGCAGTGATAGAGCATGGGCTAAAATAAAATGTACGTACTTTTTAGAAGAGTTACTTTTTTTAAAGTGTACAGTTGAGTGTTAAGTGTGTTTACATTGTTGTGTAATAGAGCTACTTGTAAAATCAGAAAATGGTGTAAAATAATCTTAGTATGTTTCTGACTCTTTGTGGTCCCATGGACTGTAGCCCATAAGGCTCCTCTGTCCATGGAATTTCCCAGGCAAGAATACTGAAGTGGGTTGCTTTTCCTACTCCAGGGGATCTTCCTAACCCAGGGATTGAACCTGCCTCTCTGAGTCTCCTCCATTGGCAGGTGGGTTCTTTACTACTGGTGCCACCTGGGAAGCCCATAGTAATGGTAACCAGAAATTATTTCCTGACAGCGTTTTCAAGCCTACGGCTTCCCATCCTCATGGAGGTTTGTCCTCTAATTTTTCCAGGCTGTTTGGTTCCTGAGCTCCAGATGCAGAACTGAGAACACACCTTCTGAGTCTCTCTTCTTCCGTTCCTGACGACTTCAAGAATGTTTCTGACCAGAAACCGACTGACCTTCCCAGAAAGTCCAAGCTTGTGGTGGGTGGAAAAGATGTTCGCCAAGATGCACATGGTTTCCCAGCCACATCGCTGTTTTCTTTTCAAAGATGTTTTCTTTGATCGCTGCCTTGGAATGCTGTCTACTTAAGGAGTCTGAGGAGAGTGTATGTAAAGGGCTGGGATAATATTGCATTCCCCAAAGATAAAAGAACCTATTTAATCAGAGCAGAATCTCTCTTCTACCAGGCTTTCCCTGGAAACCCGTTTCTGTGTCTTTCTTGGTTTATTTTCAATAACCATCCTTTTTTGGTTCGAGTTATACGGATTTGTAAAAATCTTTCTTACCAGGGATCTGAAGCAGAAAGGTTGGCTTTTTGGTTTGATGCAGCCTCTTATTGGACTGTGTTTGTGATGACTGAGCAAGTTCATTGTTGCTGGGTCAGTGTCCAGATTCCTTCCCCATCACAATGGTTTGTGCTCGGCCACATGGTACCACTAAGGTTGCCCCAGGACTTCGAGGGTGAAGTATTACTGGTTCCCATGGAAGAGAGGTACAGAACAGTTGGCAGGGTGGATGGGGGTTTTATGAGAAACTTTGCCTTGCCTGGAAGCCCTCTATTAAAGTAACTTTTGGGGACCATTAATTGTAGAGTTTTTAGAATGAGAGTGATTTATGTGGTGGTACTGGGATCCAGTTCTGAAAGCTTGGTTTTGGGGGGTCTGCCTTTTAAGTGGATGATTTCAAGATTGACAAACTATAAGCCTCATTTGAGGAAATACAGCATTTTGCACAGAAGCTTCTTTGAATCCGAGTCTGAATTTTATCACCAACATGGCTGTCTGGTGGTCAGCACCTGGATCCTGCAGGTGTTTGATTTATTTGTTGTGATGTGTGAAATCCAAGCTTGTAGGTAACCTGGTGGGAGGAAAAAATAAATATGCAGGCTTTTAGAACTAAGTAGGATTGAAAATAAAGCTCATTTCTAAAGAGGGCCTTTTGTTTATACATTTTTTTAGCCAAGAAGTTGACTTTCGTATTTTCCTCATTATTTTTTTGTCACTGTCACTGGGTTGTTTAAAAATTATTTTATTGAAGTAGAGTTGATTTAAAATGTTGTGTTAATTTCTACTATAGAGGTTGACTTTCAGTTTGAGTTGTTGCAGATTACACTGTGGGAAACACCTTGGGTTTGTTTTATTATGGATGCTTTCAAAAAGTTAGAGAAACATCGTTAGATATTCCTTTTCAGGTTTTGTTCAGTATGTGTTGGGCAAGAATTGGGCGATTAAGATTTTGATGGGCTGCACCTGGAAGAGTAGAATGAGTGAGAGATGATGGAGGGGTTTTGCTAGGCCAGGTCGCAATCACTTATTCTGTTGCTCAGCTAATTCATTCTGTTGGGTTGGCCAAACGTTTCTTTCAGGTTTCTCCATAACATCTTACAGAAAAACCCAAACAAACTTTTTGGCCATCCCAAGACTTCATTTTTGGCCCTCCCAAGACTTCATTTGGAAAAGGAGATGGCAACCCACTCCAGTACTCTTGCCTGGAGAATCCCATGGAGGGAGGAGCCTGGTAGGCTACAGTCCATGGCATCGCAAAGAGTTGGACACGACTGAGCGACTTCACTTTCACTTTCAATACTTCATTGCTTCTGTCATTTATTCCCTGATCAAATCCAGGCTGAGCATCATCCCATGGTTTGTAAGTTGCGGGGAATGGGGCTGCTGAATTGAGCTTCACCCAGGCTGGTATTCTCTTCAGCAGGAACAGACGTGCCAAGATCTTGGCTGGTCAGTCCTCAAGCCATATGAATGGTGCAAGGAAACCTCTTTGCCTTATTCAGACCCGATGCTGAGGTTTCAATGAAGCGAGGCATTTGTGCATCATGGAGATGAATCGAACTCAGAGAAGAGAATGCTGTCATTGAGATTTTGCTTCAATAGTTGTATTTTTCTCTGGCGAACTATTATCTCATTGTTCAGTTCTTACGAGCAATGGAGCTTTGGGGGATGCACATCAAAGGCTGTTATACATTTTTAAAGTAGCAACTCGTGGATCTGTATCTTCAGGAAGCTTTTCAGGAACCCACGTTAGCACCAAAGGTTACCTGAGTTTGAGTTTAGGGTGCATAGGACCCTACAGCATGCAAGTGCTGGTGTTCTGAGTCTGAAGATGTGGGTTCAAATCCAATCTCTGTGTCTTGCTAATGGGACCTTGACTGATTGCTTCTTCCCTGAAAGCTTCCCTATAAGCTCCTTCTTCCTTGACTGATTACTTCTTTCCTGTAAGCCTTCCCTTAAGCCATTTTAAAGAGTTTTCACATCTTGAAAATGGGCTTGGGGGAGGAAAAAAGGGGGAGAAGTTTCTTGGCGGTCTAGTGGTTAAGATTTCACCACTTTGACCACTTTCAGCACTTTGACCACTGTGCCCCCAGGTTCAATCCCTAGTTGGGGAACGCGGGTCCCCCAGGCCGTGCGGTGTGCTCTCGGGTTAGCTGTCAGGTGCGGTCGACCTGAAGGCGGGCCAAGTGCTGGGCTGGCGGCCTGGTCGGCACTCAGCGCGAATGTGCCCTCACCATCTGAGTTTCCCCCTTCTTGCCTCGTTCATTCAGACAGTCCCCGCACAGACTGTGAAAAGAGCACCCACGTGATTTCAAACAATTGGAAACAACGTCCAGCATGGAAGACCTTTTATGTCTTCCCATTCCTTTTCTAGCATTTTCCTTATATATATTGGTAGTTTCTACAGTGGATAAGGCAGTTTGGGTTCTGCTGTTTTAAGTATAGTTGATTTGTAATGTTACAGGTAGATAGCAAGGTGATTCAGTTGTATACGTATCTATACATTCTTTTTCTGATTCTTTTCCATTATGTTGTTCTCTGCGCTATACAGTAGGGCCTTGTTATTTATCTCTTTTGTATATAGTAGTATGTATCTGTTAATCTCAAACTCCTAATTAATTCCTTTCCCCCTTGGTAACCATAATTCTGTTTTCTGTATCTCTGAGCCTCTGCTGTTTTCATTTCAGCATCATTTCCTTCATATTTTCTGGGCTGCCAGAGAGGTCTCATCATTCTCGTTTTTAATTCCCGTGGAGCTTCAATAAATCTCTCTAACCTTGGCCCTCTCATGTGTACTTTGAACTTGTGCTGTGCCCGCCGTTATAAAGGCCACCGTGGGCACCATTGTGGCTCTGCCGGCTTCTCTCACTGCTGATTCCCAGAGCACCCAGGAGGGCTCCCTTGTCAGGTGCCACCACCGTGGCTTCTGTTTGTTTTATTTTCTTTTAAAGTTTCTTACTCCCAATGCCCGTTCATTGTAGAAAAATTATGAAGTACAGCTTTGCTTATTATAAGGGGAAAAATCACCCATAATCACTTTCCCCCAGGGAGTATCTCTCTGGGTACGCATTCTTCTGGCTCCTTTTCCACACATGTGCATTGGATATGGTGGATACATTTTACTCTACACAAATGGTTATTTGTGTATCTTCTGGCCTGCTTTCCTCACCTAATAATATGACCACATTTCTGCATTTTTTTTCCCCATGATACCATTCTTATTAATTGCAAGTAAGCCATTGTGTGGATATACCATAATTAATTTAACTGGTCCCCAGCTGATGGAGACTTGAGTTGTCTTTAGTTTTTGAGTATTATAAATAACACAGCAGTGGACATCTCAGTGTATCATCCCTAGTGGTTTTTTGGAGTCACTTTAAAAAAGAATTTCCACTCCCTATCTTGTAATAACTTATAATGGAAAAGAATCTGAAAAAGAATACACATACAAAACCACACAAATATATATATAATGGAATCACTTTGCTGTACACTGGAAACTAACACAACATTGTAAATTCACTATACTTCAATTAAAAAAAAAACCTAGATATCAAAAAAAGATAGGATGGTAAAATGACTAAGCTTACAGCTACTGCTGCAACTTACATATAAAAAACACAAACATTTTGACAGCTTTAGGTTAAGAACCGCCCCCACCCCTGGAAATGCATCTTAGGCACCTTACTTCTTGTTTTTGTTAATATTCATTTGCTCCTATGGTATGTATTGTTTATGCATACATACATAATACTTAACATACATACCAAAGAACTTGGTTCTAAGTCCCTGTCATCTGTGACTGGGAGCAGTATCTGGCACTTAAGCGGATTAAATTTGCTTAATCTGTGAGCAAGGATGAGGTTTTCAGCTCCACCCAGATAACTGTCTTAGGCAACAGCAGCTGACCTCATACCAGCTGGCTTTTCACCTTTGCTTGATAGTTAACCATCCTCGGTTCAGTTCAGTTCAGTTCAGTCACTCAGTCGTGTCTGACTCTTTGCAACCCCATGGACTGCAGCATACCAGGCCTCCCTGTCCATCACCAACTCTCGGAGTTTACTCAAACTCATGTCCATTGAGTTGGTGATGATCCAACCATCTCATCCTCTGTCGTCTCCTTCTCCTTCTGCCTTCAATCTTTCCCAGCATCAGGGTCTTTTCCAGTGAGTCAGTTCCTCACATCAGGTGGCCAAAGTATTGGAGTTTCAGCTTCAGCATCAGTCCTTCCAATGAATATTGAGGACTGATTTCCTTAGGATGGACTGGTTGGATCTCCTAGCAGTCCAAGGGACTCTCAAGAGTCTTCTCCAACACCACAGCTCAAAAGCATCAATTCTTCGGCGCTCAGCTTTCTTTATAGTCCAACTCTCACATCCATACATGGCTACTGGAAAAACCATAGCCTTGACCAGACGGACCTTTGTTGGCAAAGTAATGTCTCTGCTTTTTAATAAGCTATCTAGGTTGGTCATAACTTTTCTTCCAAGGAGCAAGTGTCTTTTAATTTCATGGCTGCAGTCACCATCTGCAGTGATTTTGGAGCCCTAAAAAATAAAGTCTGTCACTGTTTCCACTTTCCCCATCTATTTCCCATGATGGGACCACATGCCATGATCTTAGTTTTCTGAATGTTGAGTTTTAAGCCATCTTTTTCACTCTCCTCTTTCACTTTCATCAAGAGGCTCTTTAGTTCTTCTTCACTTTCTGCCGTAAGGATGGTGTCATCTGCATATCTGAGGTTATTGATATTTCTCCTGGCAATCTTCATTCCAGCTTGTGCTTCATCCAGCCCAGCATTTCTCATGATGTACTCTGCATATGAGTTAAATAAGCAGGGTGACAATATACAGCCTGGACGTACTCCTTTTCCTATTTGGAAGCAGTCTGTTGTTCCATGTCCAGTTCTAACTGTTGCTTCCTGACCTGCATATAGGTTTCTCAAGAGGCAGGTCAGGTGGTTTGATATTCCCATCTCTTTCAGAATTTTCCATAGTTTATTGTGATCCATGCAGTCAAAGGCTTTGGCATAGTCAATAAAGCAGAAATAGATGTTTTTCTGGAACTCTTCCTTTTTCCGTGATCCAGCAGGTGTTGGCAATTTGATCTCTGGTTCCTCTGCCTTTTCTAAAACTAGCTTGAACATCTGGAAGTTCACAGTTCACGTATTGCTGAAGCCCGGCTTGGAAAATTTTGAGCATTACTTTACTAGCATGTGAGATGAGTGCAATTGTGTGGTAGTTTGAGCATTCTTTGGCATTGCCTTTCTTTGGATTGGAATGAAAACTGACCTTTTCTAGTCCTGTGGCCACTGCTGAGTTTTCCAAATTTGCTGGCATATTGAGTGCAACACTTTCACAGCATCATCTTTCAGGATTCGAAATAGCTCAACTGGAACTCCGTCACCTCCACTAGCTTTGTTTGTAGTGATGCTTTCTAAGGCCCACTTGACTTCACATTCCAGGATGTCTGGCTCTAGGTGAGTGATCACACCATCGTGATTATTTGGGTCGTGAAGATCTTTTTTGTACAGTTCTTCTGTGTATTCTTGCCACCTCTTCTTAGTATCTTCTGCTTCTGTTAGGTCCATACCATTTCTGTCCTTTATGGAGCCCATCTTTGCATGAAATGTTCCCTTGGTAGTTCACAGAGCAGACCCAATTTTAGTTCCCTGGATAGTTAGGGGGGAAATCGTTGCCGGGCTCCCTGGGATTCCTCTTAAGCAGCTGCAGGAGATGTGATAATGAGATTGGCCCTCCTCTGAAGTGGTTAGATTTGAAAAGCCAGGGAGGCATTTCCTGTTCATGTCAAGCATTTTCATTAGCTCCTTCTTAACCAAATCTGAGTTCATGAAAGATTTGACAAACTACCTGATGTTTTCCTATGTTGATGCAAGACATGTGCTGTTTGTGTATTAAGCAAAAAGCAAGCTATTTAAAAAAAGGGGTGGGGGAGGGGGACTTCCCTGGTGGTCCAGTGGTTAAGACTCCATGGTCCCAGCACAGGGGGCCTGGGTTTGATCCCCGGCCCAGGAACTAGATTCCACATGTTTCAGCTAAAGCCCAGCATAGCCATATAAATAAAAATAAAACATAAATATTTTAAAGAAAAGATATAAATTCTACCTGGGGGTTTGTTTTCACCATTCCCTTGATTTTCATTATGCAGAGGAAGGCACTTTATCCCCTTCAAGCCCGTTTTTGGCACTTGAGAGTTCCTGGAAAGGAGTCTGGTTAATAGCAAGTGTTCCTGGATGAGAAATTGGGCAAAAGGATCTGTAGCAAACTGGAAATTCAAAGTCTACATTTTTCAGTAAAAAACAGCAAGAGCTCATCAGTGTCTGCCCCCTGGCTTTCTTTCTGATTGGTTGGTTGGTTTGTGGCTGGGCCAGGGCTTGGCAAGCCGCTTCCCACACCTGGCTTCCCTCCTGTCCTCTTGCTGCCCGCCACCTGGCTCGTCGTGGTCTAGGAGGTGCAATCGTCTGTTTTTAAGTGGTTGAAAAGCAAATCAAGTCGGAAATGGAAAGGAAATTCATGTTTTTTCATCCATAAAGTTTTATGGGAACTTTGTTTCACACCCATTTGTTTGTGTATCACCAGTGGATGCTTTCAGACCGCAAGGACAGAATTGAGTCCTTGAGACAGAGGCCATTTAACCCACAAAACTGAACATGTTGACTGGCTGACCATTTACAGAAGGGTTGCCTGCCCGTCCTGGGACTGGACAATTAAAAACAAAAAGGATGTATTATGGGTGGGTCTTACTCGTTTGTGTCTAGCCTGCATTAGTGTCAGTGGCTGTTCGTGGTATAGACGGGTTTCCCCGTGGTGCCAGAGGTAAAGAGCCCACCTGCCAATACAGGAGGTGTGAGGGACTTGGGTTCAGTCCCTGGGTCTGGAAGATTCCCTGGAGGAGGAAATGGCAACCCACTCCAGTATTCTTGCCTGGAGAATCCCCATGGACAGAGGAGCCTGGCGGGCTACAGTCCACGGGGGCCACGAAGAGCTGGATGTGACAGAAGTGACTTTGCACACATGGGCCGCAAGAGTGAGTGTGCTGGAAAGGTTGTAGAGGTTATTTGAGGGGGAGTAGAGCATGGTGCGTTTAGTTAGAGTTTATTGTGTGAGTCAGAAAAAAGATGGTAACGAAGGTTGCAGTGGAAAGCACGGTGGAGATCTGGCTGAGCCCCTGGCTCTGGCACTGACAGACCGTGACTCGGGGCTGCATCTTGGCTTCTCTGTGCCCCCACGTCCATGTCTGTGATATGGAGACAGCAAAGGAGAGAGCTTAGACACGTGTCTGTGACCTGCCTGATGTGGGGCAGGCACTCAGTGAAATGATGTCATTTCATTAGGGCCAGCACATTTTAAGTAAATATTTTAATATTTATGTATTAATTGGTTTTTGTTACTACAAGCGGTCTTTTCTCTAGCTGAGGGGAGTGGGCTTCTCACTGTGGTAACTTCTCTTACTGGCTCTAGACACGTGACCTTCAGTAGCTGTGGCACAAAGGCTTGCCCCACGGCATGTAGAAGCTTCCCAGACCAAAGATCAAACCATTGTCCCCAAAACTAGCAGGCAGATTCTTAACCACCAGGGAAGTCCAGTACATTTATTAAAAGACATCCTCAACAGGGTTTTGTGAGGCTTAATTGAGATGAGGTCTTTGTCTTCTCTCCCTGCCATAACGAAATATCACAGACTGAGTGGCGTCAACAACAGACATTTCTTATCTCATAGCTTTTGGAGACTGCAGGTCCAAGAGCAAGATGTCAGCAGTGTTATTCCCAGTGAGGCCTCTTTGCTCAGCTTGCAGATTGCCACATTCTTGCTGTGTCCTGACGTAGCCTTTTACAGCTTTAACATGAATTTGGACAGGGGCACAATTCAGTCCATAGTAGATGGTCAAGGGTCTAGGCTGTAGTAGATACTCAACAGCTATTAGTTCATCTATTTGGCTAAAATAGTATGCTTTGAGGCATTAAAAAAAGTAATTTTTTTTTTAAATAATTTTTTTGGGTTTGTTTTTCTGGTGTGTTGACCAACAACCCAATCCAAAAAATGGGTAGAAGATGTACTTAACAGACTTTGCTCCAAAGGAGACATCCAGATGGCTAATAAATACATGGAAAAAAAATGCTCAATATTGCTTATTATTAGAGAAATGCAAGTCAAAACTACAGTGAGGTTATCACCTCATACTTATGAGAACAGGCCTCAGAACTTGTGGTGCAGAGGCTCAGCTGCTCTACAGTGTGTGGGATCCTCCTGGATCGGGGATCAAACCCATGTCTCCTGCATTGGCAGACAGACTGTACCCCTGAACCACCAGGGAAGCCCTAACACAGCACATTTATTATCTCACAGTTCTGGAGGTTCAATTCAGTTCAGTTCAGTTGCTCAGTTGTGGCCGACTCTTTGCGACCCCAAGAACCGCAACACACCAGGCCTCCCTGTCCATCACCAACTCGTGGAGTTTACTCAAACTCATGTCCATCGACTCGGTGATGCCATCCAAGCATCTCATCCTCTGTTGTCCCCTTCTCCTCCTGCCTTCAATCTTTCCCAGCATCAGGGTTTTTCAAATGAGTCATCTCTTCGTATCAGGTGGCCAAAGTATTGGAGTTTCAGCTTCAACATCAGTCCTTCTGATGAATATTCAGGACTGATTTCCTTTAGGATGGACTGGTTGGATCTCCTTACAGTCCAAGGGACTCTCAAGAGCCTTCTCCAACACCACAGCTCAAAAGCATCAATTCTTCGGCGCTCAGCTTTCTTTATAGTCCAACTGTCACATCCATACATGACCACAGGAAAAACCATAGCCTTGACTAGATGGACCTTTGTTGGCAAAGTGATGTCTCTGCTTTTTAATATGCTGTCTAGGTTGGTCATAACTATTCTGCCAAGGAGTATGAGTCTTTTAATTTCATGGCTGCAGTCACCATCTGCAGTGATTTTGGAGCCCCCCAAAATAAAGTCTGCCACTGTTTCCACTGTTTCCCCATCTATTTGCCATGAAGTGATGGGACCGGATGCCATGATCTTCGTTTTCTGAATGTTGTTAGAAGTCCAAAATGAATCTCGCTGGGCTAAAATCAAGGTGTTGGCAGAGCTGGTTCTTTCTGGAGGCTGTAAGGGAGAATCTGTTTCCCTTCCTTTCCGGCTTCTATAGTCTCTCTGCATCCTTGTTTATGGCCCCTTCCTCTGTCATCCCAGCCAGCAGGGGCTGGTCTGATCTTTCTCATGATGCCTTCTCTCTCATTCTGACTCTCCTCCTCCCCTCTTCCCCATTTAAGACGGCTGTGGCTACACCAGGAACATCTTTCCATCTTAAGGTCAGCAGAGTCGCAACCTTCCTTTTAGGCATGTGTGCAAAGTCCCTTCAGTCATGTCCAATTCTTTGCAACCCCGTGGACTGTAGCCCACCAGGCTCCTCTGTCCATGAGATTCTCCAGGCAAGAATACTGGAGTGGGTTGCCATTCCCTCCTCATCTTCCCAGCCCCAGGGACTGAACCTGTATCTCTCATGTCTCCTGCATCGGCAGGCAGGTTCTTTACCACTAGGGCCACCTGGGAAGCCCCGTTCCTTCCATCTGCAATCTTAATTCTCCCTGGACATCAAACACTATTTACAAGTTCCAGGGATTAGGACAGGGCTATCTTGGGGGCTGGCTTCCCAGGTGGCTCAGCGGTAAAGAATCTGCCTGCCAGTGCAAGAGACACAGGTTCAGTCCCTGCGTCGGGAATATCCTCTGGAGAAGGAAATGGCAACCCACTCCAGTATTCTTGCCTGGGAAATTCCATGGACAGAGGCGCTACCATCCATGGGTTTTGTAAAGGATTCAGACAGGACACATCACATCAAATCAATGGGGGCCTGAGGCATGGGGTATTACTCTGTCTGACAGTAAAATTTGGTTTTGCAGACAACACCATCTCTTAACTATAGAACTTGCATTTGCTACACACAAAACCACACAAACACATGGGCCTGGGTGAGTGGTTTCTTTTTTCCCTTTTTTTGTCTTAAACTCATGGAAAATTTCAAATGCACACAGAAGTATACCAATGCAGAGATTCCATGTACCCATCAGGGGATGATTTTTAAGTCGTTCTCATATTTTGCTGTACTTGACTAATTGTCTATACTGCAAATATCTATTACTCGTGTAATCAGGAAAGAAAAGAAAAACCACAAAGAAGTAAACATCTGAGCATCCAGGAAACATGAGGAAAACCAACACTGCGTTTTGAGGTTAAAAAGGAAAAAGATGCAAATAGAGCTTATTAGAACCTCCATCCTTTTCTGCAATCATCACCCGTGAGCCTGAGTGGTAGGCAGAGATCAGGACATTCTCAGGGCAAGCGAGATCTCAAATCATATAGGCTTGGGTAGGTCAGACCCTTCCAATAGAACCTGCTTGCGCTTGTCTCCTGACCTTTCCCCCTTAAAGTTGCTTTGAGATAAGAGAGTCTTGTCTGGGCCATCTGATGCAATAATCCAGTTCTGCTTTAAGGCAAGTAGACTATAGTTGCCTGGATGGTGGGTGGGGGTGGGGGATGGGTGATCCCAGGTTTGACCACTTTGCATCAAAATTGTACTTTCACTTGGGAGTTTGTGATTCAGCGACCCTGAAAAGCTGAAAAGTGCATGGAAGGTTCAGGAAAGGCCAGAAGAAATTTTGATAAATGACCTGGTCCTGTGCATGTGTTTTTGTGTGTATATTTCTGAGAAGTTACATTGGGAATCTTTTCCTCCTGGCTTCCATGTGCTTCCATTTGCCGCCCCACCCCCAGAGGTCAGTCTCCTCCACATCAACCCCTTGACTGTCATCTGCTCTTTAGGGAAATGGCTTATACCTGATTAGGTTCCTGTGTTTCCCCATGAGTCTGGGAACCCTGAGCTCTGGACCACAGTCATCATCTTGCCCCTCTCAACTTAAAAAATAGTCACAACTTGAAAGTTGACAGTTATGTTTTATTCAGTGGGAAGTTTTAGGACTTCAAGCCCAGGAGACAGCCTCTCAAGTAACCCTGAGAGAGCAGCTGCAGGGAAGCAAGGGGAGGAGCCAGGTTATGAAGTTGTACAACAATGGACACGTAGCCTGAACATAAAGAGATTATTGTTAATTAAAGGAAACCTGCTATCTAAAGTGAAGGAATTTAGCGCTTTTCTATGAAGGGGAAGATGCAAGAGTCTGGGCTCACTGAAATCATGCCTTCTATAAGTATCTCAGGGAAGCCTGGCACGCTGCAGTCCATGGGGTCACAAAGAGTCAGACGTGACTGAGTGACTGAACTGAACTGAATATGTGTCTCAGCTGTCTGGGGCCAGTGTCCTATGTTTTTTTTACATTCCAAGTTCCCCAGTGCTGCCTCATGGCTGCAGGGTCACAGGTATTGTTTTCTTTCCTGGTTGCCCTTAGGGTTCATAAATTCACTGATTGTGACCGCCTTGTTTATTGATATGGCAGGACTACTCCATTTCTCACTCCCAATCCAGCCACATGACTCTGATCAGGTCTTCTGAGGAGCCAAGTCACCCAGTTGGAGAATTAGGTGACCAGCATGACAGACAGGAGTGGAGAAAACCCACTTAGCGATGGCGAGAAATAAGGCTGGCCAGGAACATGGGAAATGCACATGTATGGTGTGTACCAGTGTGTGACGTGTGGTGTGTGACAGGAGGACCTCAGTAGGCCAAGGACTTAGGCAAGATGAACTACGAGACCACTGCAGTTTTAGAGCAGGCAGAACAGTAAGATTCAAACCCTGTGTTACAGCTGCCTGGAGTAGAAAAGGCCAATCATGGATAAAAGCTACAATACCGTTATCCTTTATCCTGCAGTTCCTTCACTGAACTTATTTTACTTTTGTAGACACTAAAATAAAACAATTCACTGGAGAATTAGTGGAGTGACTGATTTTGTTTCTTTGCTCCTGAAAGTAATTGAGAGAACAGGAAACTATAGTAAACAAAAGAATAGCCTCTAATTCAATCTAACAGATGATTAGATCATCACAATCAAAAGATTAGGTTATTTGAGCATTTCAATAGATTATACAGTATTTTAATAAGATTAAAAAAATTATACAACTTTTAAAGGTTTCTTTTCTTTTACAAAATTACTAGCTATATTCCCTGTTGTACAATACATCCTTGTAGCCTATCTTATCCCCAGTAATTTGTACTGCCCACTCCCCTACCCCTATACTGCCCTCTTTCCACTTCTTTTTATGATTAAGTAATATTGCAGTGTATAGCCATCGACTTCATTTATCCAGTAATCAGTGGATGGGCATTTGGTATTTGCATGTTGAACCTATTAAGGATAGAACTATTACAGACATTCACCTGTACCCGTCCATGCCAATGTATATTTTCATTTTTCCTGTGGTGGTCGAAGGAGTGGAATTGCTGAGTTATGTAGTAACTCAGGCCTTCTTAAAGCTTTACTTTGGATCAGGCAGAGTGGCTTTGACTGCGTCCCCTAGACCAAAGTGAGTTGCAGACCTCCACACAGAGTCAAGAAGAGCCTTACAAGGGTCTTGACTGTCCAAAGGGCTTGATCAGGGCCCTCATGTCAAGCCCTCAGAGTGGAACCTGACACATAGGAGGTACTTGATAAATATTACATACTCCCTGTTGTCATTCTCCTGATTACTAAGAATCATACAAAACTGAGGCCCATAGGGAAAACATAAACTGTCAGGACTTAGGTTGACAACCATCAGGCAGCCTGGCAGCAGATCCGTCCTCAGGATTTTGGAGATTATTACAGATTAGCAGTATTTGAGTCAGAAAGTGAGAACTAGAGGCTACTAGAGGTCACAGTGACCACCAGCACTGAACAAGATCATCAGGAGGCATCCCATATTCGTTCCAGAAAATGTGGAACTTCAGGCAAAATCGTCAGAATAAAAAGCACCTGTAAGAGATAAGTGCTTTGGTTTCTTTCCTTCCAGTATTTTTTCATGAATTATGTGTGTAAGCATATATTGCATATCTTAATAAAACTAGATTGTAAGATATAGTTTATATGTTGCATTTCATCATTTAACATTAATTTAGGAGCATTTTCCCATATTATTCAGTATTGGTTTATAATGGCTACATGATCTAGCTAGCTCTATGTCCTTTTACTTAGTAATTTGGAAAGTTTATAATGACACAGCTTGGTGAATTTCTACATGTTGCACACATCCATAAGACAAGACCACCACCCAAATGGAATTTACAGGATTCTTTGATCTCTTCTAGTCTATAACCATCCCGTTTTCATGAAATGATTCCCAGTTTATCTATATACCACCTTATCACTGGACACATAGGTGGCTTCCAATCTTTTGCCCTTATAAAGATGCTGCTGCATTGATCTTCCTTGTACGGACACATTTGTATCTGACTGCTTTCTCTGGATACATTTCTAAAAGTTGCAAAATCCTGAGTCAGAGGGTGTGAATGTATAGCTCTCAGTTGACATGCTGCATCCATGTCAATCCTGTTACTTCAGAATTCTCCTCCCTGTGCTTCTGCTACACTTTGCCTGGACAGTGCAATTATGGTATTGTATTAATGAGCCCCTAACCCGTTTTTAGGACTTGGCTTCAAAACTAGCTCCACAGGGGACTTCCCTGGTGGTGCAGTGGTTAAGAATCTGCCTTCCAATGCAGGGCATGCAGGTTTGATTCCTGGTCGGGGAACTAAGATCCCACATGCTGCAGAGCACCTAAGCGCGCACCCCCATGCCACAAGAGAAGCCCGCTCATGGCAACAAAAGATCCTGAGTGCCACAACTAAGACCGGTTGCAGCCAAATAAATGTTTCAAATGGGTAACTACATATTCTCCATACGTCTTGTGTGTGCCCATGTTCATCCTCATGTGTATATTTAATGCAATACTTCATTTATTAAATATTTGATCCTCCACTGTGTGACAGATCTGCATAAATATGTCTGGGTGTGTGTATACAACTACCATGTATCTGGATGAGACATTCATTCACTTACTTCACATGTATTTAATAAGCACTCTTCTATCTACTGGGCTTTTCTGATAGCTCAATTGGTAAAGAATCTGCCTGCAATGCAGGAGACCCCAGTTCAATTCCTGGGTTGGGAAGATCTGCTGGAGAAAAGGATAGGCCACCCACTCCAGTATTCTTGGGCTTCCCTTGTGGCTCAGCTGGTAAAGAATCTGCCTGCAATGTGGGAGACCTGGGTTTGATCCCTGCGTTGGGAAGGGAAAGGCTACCCACTCCAGTATTCTGACCTGTAGAATTCCATAGACTGTATAGTCCATGGGGTCATAAAGAGTTGGACATGACTGAGCAACTTTCACTTCACTTCTATATACTGGGCTTCCCAGATGGTGTTAGTGGTAGAAGAACCCACCTGCCAATGCAGGAGACTTATATAAGAGACACAAGTTTAATCCCTGGGTTGGGAAGGTCCTCTGGAGGAGGACTGGCATGGCAACCCACTCCAGTATTCTTGCCTGGAGAATCCCTAGGACAGAGGAGCCTGGTGGGCTACAGTCCATAGGGTGGCAAAGAGTTGGACACAACTGAAGCAACTTAGCACATCCACATGCACTTTTATCTACTGGGGACACAGAATCAGTACCCTTAACAGAGCTCACAGTCATTTTAATGTTTCTTCTTAGTTTACTAAGAGCAGGTCAATGGAGTGCTTTCTAGATTTTTTCTTAAAACAATCTGAATCATGCTGGGGGGGGGGGGGGGGCGGGGAGCAGCTTTTTTCTAAGGACCCTTGATTTAAAAAGACAAGTCTGAAGTTAAAAATAATGGCAGAACCCGAATATACTCGGGGGAGGGCTTGTTTCTTTTGCTTATCTGTAGTGAGATAAAAAGTATCTCCAAATGGGCTGGTTTCCAACCTGGACACCGTGTACACAAAGCACCTCATTCTAGGAGGGAGAGTGAATAAAGGGAGGTAATTTGCCCATATTTATTTTCTCCTACAAGTGTGATGTAAAACTTTTCACACGTACAGGAGCAGGCAACCACAACCACGTGGGGAAGCAGCCGTTTTTTGCAAATAAAAATGCTTCCCAGAAGCATGACAAATGCAAGACTAACAGGTGTAGCGCAGAGCCGAGGCGCCCATGTGGTTCTCATCAGCTGCCTCTCTCCTGTTTTAAATGTAGGTCTTCCTGTAACAAGAAGAAAAGTTATTTCTCTCGAGGCTGCGGCTAATGATCCACTCAGCCTGCCTTTTTTACCCCTTTGCATAACCGTATATTTAACAAGAGCTTCCACGGAGAGAGCCGGCAATGCAAGAAGGCAATGAGGAGGCTAGGGGCGGGGAGAAGCCCTTAGACTTGACATTTAACAGTTCTGGGTTCGACCGATAACTCTGGGTGACCTTGGGCCTCAGTTTCCTCCTTTGTAAGGGCGTTTCAGTTTTCCAGCACCACCATTCAAAGCAGGGTGGGAGGGTCTTTTAAACCAGTGATTCTCAACAGGGGTCGAGTCTACCAGCCAGGGGACCTCTGGCAGTGACTAGGGACATTTCTGGTCCCCTGCAGGAAAAGGGTGTTACTGGCAGAGACCAGGGATGCTGCCGAACATCTTGCAACGCACAGGACAGAGTGATCCAGCCCCAAATGTTACTGGTGCCCAGGCTGAGAAACGCGTGGACACAGGATTGCAACGTTGGTGTCAACTCATGCGGCCTCGGGGCTTTCCTAGCTGCGGTAGCGGCTCCTCCGTGAGACACTTTGCTGTCTCATGTTTTGGGGATCGTAGCCCGAGGCGCTACAGACCCCCGACTCGCACCCACCCCCTCTGGAGCGTCCCACAGCGCTCCTCAGTTGACCCTTACGCTCACAGAATTACAGCGTGGACGTCTGCCTCCTGGCCTCCCCGAACGCAGAGGAGCTGGGAAGGACCCCGGGGCTCAGGAAACTTGGCAGCTTCTCCCGCCCACGATTCCCGTCATCTTCGTCAGAATGGGGAAAGCTTTTCTACCCTAGGAGTGGGGTCCTTCATCTGCCCTCTCCGCCTCGCTGCCCTGAGGGCGTCCGCCCAGAGCGCCAGGGTTCAAGGACTCGGCGCTCACCTAGCGTTTCCGTCGGAAACCTCTGGCCACCACCCCCTCAACCTCCCGGCTTGGGTGGGGGCGGGGCCTCCAGGCGGCGGCCGTTGCCCCTCCCAACCGCCTCCCAACGGCTCCCTGGGCCAAGCGGCTGGGCGGAACAGAGGTGGGGGTAACTGCGCCTGCGCACGCATGCGTGGAGTCTAGGGGCGTGGCCTGCAAGTGGCCCCGCCCAGACTCGGCGTCTCTGCCCGCCCTATCTCCCAACCTCCTCAGCGTGGCGCCGACGCTGCGTGCGGCGCGGGTTACCCAGAGTGCTTCGCGCAGGGGTAGCTCACTGGAGTTTGGTTCTCGAGGCGGCGGCAGCAGCGGCGACGGCTCCGGCGGCTCCTCCTCCTCCTCTGGTGGTGGCGGCGCCCCGGGCCTGAGCCCCGGCCCCCGCTCACCTCTCCGTCACCCCGCGCGCCCCCTCTTTCCCCGGCGCCGCGGGGAACATGAGGCTCCGCTCCCGGAGGCCGGCGAGTGAGTGACCCCGGTCCTCCGCCTCAGCCCGCCCGCCCGCTGGCCCGGCCGCTCCCCCCCCGCCTCGCCCAGGCAATGACAGCGGCTCCGCCGTCTCCGCAGCAGATCAGGGACCGGCTGCTGCAGGCCATCGACCCTCAGAGCAACGTAAGTGCTCCTCACACGGGTTGAGGTGGAGGCCGCGTGGGCCCAGGACCCTCCCCCTCCCTAGTGCTCCTCGTCCGCCGGGCTCCGAAGGATCCCCCGGACACCCAGCTGCCCCTGAGGGCCGCTGCCATCCCTGTCTCTCTTCCCCCGGGCCCGGGCCGGGGGCTGGTCGGGCAGCCCGGCAGCGCTCGGTACGTGAGGCCGAGGCTTTCGTGCGGCCTGGGCGAAGGGAGCAGATGGGAGCTGAGACTAGAGTTTTTCCCCCTCATCCACTCTAATTCTACGACCCTTGCTGTTCCTGACGGTGCTCCCCCGCCTCGCCCTTACCATAGGACCCGCGACCCCCGGGAAGCCCTCCCGGCGGGGGGGAGGGGAGGGGGAAAGGCTGTGAGCAACTGGTGTCCGGGGTAGGACTCGGGGAGCCCGTGCCGCCGGTGTCTCGGCCTTCTCGGTGATGAGGGAAGTCTTATTTACCTTTCCTCCCGGCTGGAAGAACCTTTCTGGCTTCGAAGGGAGCCCCCCCCCCCCGGCCTCCTTTACACCTAGCCGGGTGCCCAAGGCGCGTGGAGAGTCCCTTTCGGTTCTGAGAGTGGACTTGCCTTGCTGGGTCTCTCTTGGGGTCGCTGCCGACGGAAGATGATCTTGTGGAGAGTGGGATTCTTCCTATTACCTTTCTGGGCCTAAGTACTCCTTGCGTCTCAGACCAAGGCAGAGCCCCGCTTTTTGGCAGTGAATTAGAGGTGATTGTGTGCTCTCCCATTCCACCCAGAGCCCTTCTTCGTCTGCCCCCTACGTGGGGCCCTAGCCTGTTGGTTTGTGACCTAGACAGTCAGGGTTAACCCCAGGGTGTCGCTTTCTCAGGTGGTGCTCCACCGAGGCTGCTGTTTGTGGAGGGATCTCCCCTGCCCCCCACCGTGTGTGTTGGGAAAGAGTCATCATATTCTCATGTTTTCTCTGAGTGGTTGTCCGTGATAAGGGTCATTTTCCCTTGTGGCCAGAGTAGGTTCAGCAATGGCAAGATGTTGTAGCATCCAGGTATGAAGTGAGCCCCTGCATTTCCTGGGAGACCAGGAAGTGGCCATTGAAACCACTTTAATGTGCTGGGGATGGAAGAAATAAACCATCTTTGGCTTGGCCAGGTAACTTAGGTTTCTGTCACTGTGGGGACTTTTGCTTTTCCTTTACATGAGTTTTGCGGATTACTTTTAGCAGTAGGTTTTAGCCAGCACTCTGGGAATTATTCATGGTTGGATTGTACAAATTTGGTAGAAAGAGAGGAGTTGTGATCTTTGTGAGACTGATTTCTGTATCATAAGTAATTCTGTCATTCCTGGTCTTCAGGCCCCATGAAGATAGACTTGGTGGTACTTGTCTTTAACAAATGTTGTGTACATTTTTGTTATGACTTTGGGGGTGGAGTAGGCACAAGCTATATAAAACCTTGCAGAATGTTTGCAGTAACTGGTGCTGCAGCAATTCCCAAGACTGAAAAACTAGAGGATAAAACAAGTGAAATGAAAAATGTAGCCTTGGTGACTTTCACCTCAGAGTGTAATTTCTTGAATTCCATGTGCTTGTTTGCTTTCCAGAGATTCTGAATGGTTGCTGAGATATTAGCACTGATCCTAATACCACCTAGGAGAGCTTTGGGATCAGGAGGCGCTTTAACAGGCAGTCACCATGTTGTAGATTAGGTGGGGCGGTGACCTCAGGGGTTCCAGTGTTTTGTAAGACTCTAAAGGGTTCCTAGGAGAACAAGAGGAAGAGGGTCCAAGCCTGTGGTTGTGTTACGTATCATGGAGTGCACATTTCACGTGGGTTATCTGGGACGACTTAGAGTCATACTGATGTAAGTATAGTGGACAAAATCGGGGTATTGTCTCTGAATATGAGTGATGAGAAAGTGCCTCCTTTAAATGCTGCTGTTGTCAGTGATGTTCCTGAGTATTGTTACAAGCCATTTGACAGGAGTGTGGCTTGAAGCAAACTCCACAGAGAAACTCTGAGCCGTGGAGGAATAGGTTGCTGGTAGAGATGGTGTGACCATATTTCTGCAGTTTCTCTTGATTGAACTGGGCTCAGGTGAGAGCTAGGTGGCTTCATCAAGGCATTGCCATCACACAGCTGCTCTTCTCTGCCTTAACCATGTAGAAACTCCACTTCTGCATCGTTAGTTGACAC
Organism: Bubalus kerabau; assembly: GCF_029407905.1. NCBI lineage: Eukaryota > Metazoa > Chordata > Mammalia > Artiodactyla > Bovidae > Bubalus > Bubalus kerabau. Next base: position 175,790,265 of record NC_073624.1, read on the forward strand.
ATATTTAAGATGCTCCTGGAAAATAAAAATGGGGACACTGTTGAAGAGCCAACACTAAAATTAAACCTCTTCTGAGAGAAGCGATAGAGAATTGTGTCATTAATGCTTACCTTTATGGGCATGCAATTATGATAACAAACTTAACTTTTGCTTGAAAAGTCAATGTCAGGGAGCTGACCTAATATCCACAAGTATCTAAAAAGTTAGGGAAGTAACAAAGTAACATTTTCTGATCATCTCACTGACAAAGAGGGTTCTTAAGAATTGTGTCATTAATGCTTACCTTTATGGGCATGCAATTATGATAACAAACTTAACTTTTGCTTGAAAAGTCAATGTCAGGGAGCTGACCTAATATCCACAAGTATCTAAAAAGTTAGGGAAGTAACAAAGTAACATTTTCTGATCATCTCACTGACAAAGAGGGTTCTTAAGAGGAAACTTCTTTGCTCTAAATTCTAGCCTCTGGAGTACTTAAATATCTATAGCATCAGGCTTTGATTTAATAATTTTTGCCAACTCAGTAATAAATTCTGTACACTCCTTTTCAAGAAGCAACTAAAAGTTCTTTAGAACAGTGAAAGCCTTACTCTTACCGTTGTATGGCAGCCCAGGGTGTTGAAAATCTTTCTGAAGTGCAGTGTGTGCCTTTGTTAATCTTGTTTTGTCATGGATAAAGTTGAGGAGGACTGTCTTCTTCCTGCCCAGAAATCAGAGTCAGTCCACTCAAGCATAGTCTCATCAGCAAGTGATTAGGTTCCTCATCAGCAAGTGATTAGATTCCCTTTTGTATTGGACACTCCTTATTTTGCCAAAGTTCGGGCATTGTCTTCCAGAGGACAGCCTTCAGGAGGAGTTTGTTTCTCTGTCTGCTCTGTCTAGAGCAGAAGTGTTAGGCGTACTTTCTAAGTGCTGGTTAAACTACTGAACCCTAGACTCCTTCTTGGGTTCTCCAGCAGGAAATCTCAGGACTACATTTTTTCCTCAGTATTCTGCAGACTTCAGGTGCCAAGGGGAGATGACCAAGGGGCCTCTGCAGAGAGACACATGGAAAAGATCATTTTCCCACCTAGGAATTGGAAGGTGAGGATACCAGTGAGCTTCCTTGGGCTGTGGGTTCCTAATCCACAATCTGGGACTGGGGACTGGTGTGTTTGCCCCATAAAGCTCCTTCTAGATCCAGGTTCAGATTCTGGGCCTGGGCATCAGACGCTAACATGAATTGTTCGAGAAGTTTTGTCTTTTAATGCAGTATCTATTGTGTGAATTTTCTGAATAATAAATACTAACACACTTCTGCACAGAGATGTATGCTTTATCTGACTTTGTGCAACACTTCAACAAAATCTCCTGCTTTCTTCTAACAGCCTGTAAAGGGAGGTGGGGTGCGTGGCCAGTCTCCCCTTTCTGTGGGTGCAGAAGCCGACATCATGACAGTAGGTGCTGTTTAGTGTCTTCCATGGCCTGGAGAGGACAAAATGCCTTTGTTTCCTACTGACTTAATGTGAGGTGACTGCCCTAAAGTTAGGGACTTACCCAGAGTTATTAAGTGATAATGTTTCCAACTTTAAATGCACTGTAGTGATCTCAAATGTGGAGAGACGGCTTCAGAAGAGGCCATGAGGGCAGTGTTCTTGAGCTGGTAAGAAAAGATGTGGGCGCCTCTTCTCTCCCACACAAGTTTATAAGAGATTACAACTTTACCTGTGATAGATCCAACAGGATGATGACATTAGACAACCTGTCCCAGAAACATCTGAAGGTTTCTGTCCGGGGAACAGAATCCTGGGCCAGACCACACTGTGATGTGGTAACTGCCAACTGATGTGGAACTTGTCATGGGTCTGGTGTTTCAGCTTTCTTTTCTGCTTCAAGATTACAGCACTTCTGGTGTTGTTATAAAACACCATTGATCCTGCAGAAAAGAGGAATCTTGTAAGTTCTAAAATGGAAGGCTGTTAGTTCCAATTCTCATTAATATATTAGAACATATGAAATCAAAACATGTGGACTCTTCCTGATCACGCCGGTGGCCCAGATTCAGTAGCCTTCCTGTCTTTGCTCTTTCTGTTGTGGCCAGGATGTGTGAGGACAGCAGGATGGCATTTTGTGGCTTTGAGAAGTGGACAGGTGACAGTGTTGGTTGTCAGCAGGTGTAAGTCCTTGTTGTGACTTGCCTTCTTCCTCAGAAGAAGGTGGACTTTGCTTTCTGTCTTCACGGAGGTCCTCAGAGGTGGCTCTCATCAGGGGATGTTGTCCTGGCTGCAGGTCACAGAGGCCTGGAAGACAGTTCAGATCAGCTTAGGGGAGAGGCATTTGTCCTGATACAGATACAAACAGGCACTGTGGCCATGTGGGCTCACAACACCGCTTCAAGTGGTGGGCCATGCCCTCCAAGGGGCCAGGCTTGGCGTTCTGTGAGGGAGGAGCGCTCTGCTCACTTTGCCTCAATTTGTCCATGTGTCTGTCTTCGCAGATGGAGTTCTGGTTTATCCAGAACTGATTTTAACCCGTCATGACCTCTCTGTGACTGCCTCCAGTGGTCTCCTGCCACCCCACCACTGTCAGCTGCTTTCTGGAAGCTGGGGGCTCTGTCTCTCAGCAGAAGTCATGCTTTTTCTCTTTATTCCTGGTGGTGGCTGTCCTGAGTCTGCCTGGTGCCTGTGGGGCCCACTTAGCTGGCTGTCAGGTTGGGTGCCTGAGTTTGTGGCTCAGCGGCTGGCTGCATAGGCAGTGCATTTTCAGTCCAGCCTTGTGAGTGACCACGCTTAGAGCCCCCTTCTCCCACTGCTCCTTTTCATTCTCTGGACTGAGCAGGTGTTGACACAGGGATTCCATGAATTGGAGAGCATTTCCTGCATAAGGAGGTCCTACCAGTATTCCGCATGCTGGATTTAAAAGTACACTCCGAATGAATTTCAGTTCTTGGGAGGCAGTACATCTACATTTCAATCACCAACTCGACTCACGCTGTTTATGGAGATATATGATAAAACTGGAAAAGGTGGATGAGCTGTGGAGTAAACACTTCTAGTGAGTGTTTATGGTGCTGGCTGTGGCAGGTGCAGACCTGGGGATACCCAGCCACTACCCTGCAGGGACCTGGAGCAGGCGTAGTGTGCGCATGGATGGTCTGGGATTGGGGCAGCCTCACAGGGCTACAGCTCTTAGATCCAAATGGAACAATTCTTAATGTGTCTTATTCAGAGATGGTTCAGAATTCTCAAGAACGTAAAATGACTTTGTAGAATCATTTTTTCCTCCATCATTTGTGTTTTCAGAAGGAAAAGGAAGTCATTTCTTGGTTTGTCTCTGACCTGAGGGGAATGGAGTGTTTGGAGGAATCACTGACAAGTCACTGAACAGTTTACCCTCTCAGCAATGGGATAGGAAGAGGGCTGGTGAAGGGCCTGGAGGCTGGTTTACAGTATGAGTTTAGGTTGGCTCTGTGTGGCTTCTGGAGGCAAACTTAGGACTCGAAAGGCAGGAGTTCATGGGAGGTAGGTGCTGTTGGACTCGGGCGAGCTCTTCTGGATGATCATCAGAGCTGGCTCAAGGGTCCAGGGCCAGGGTGCTAGGAGGGTGTCGAACAGGACTGGGCCCTTGGTCAGGACTCAGACTCTTGACCTGTGAGTTTCTGGAGGTTCTGTGATTATATATGGATCCTGTTAAAATGAAGGGTCATGTCAGATGTGTCTCAGCCAGGTGGGTGGGGTTAAAAACCTTCAAATGCTCCTGGGACTGCAACAGAGTTTCCTGGAAATTCGTCTATTGGCGACTATAAAACGAAGAGCTGCCATTTACTAGCACTTACTGTGTGCCAGGGATGTGTAGTGTGCTTTGCATCCTGGGTGGTTCTCTGAACCACTCTTACACATGGATGCTCCATCTTCATTTTAGGGAAGAGCAGAGGTTGAGGGCGGAGAAGGCAATGGCACCCCACTCCAGTAGGCGGCAGTCCATGGGGTCGTACAGAGTCGGACACGACTGAGCGACTTCACTTTCACTTTTCATTTTCATACATTGGAGAAGGAAATAACCCACTCCAGTGTTCTTGCCTGGAGAATCCCAGGGACGGGGAAGCCTGGTGGGCTGCTGTCTGTGGGTTCGCACAGAGTTGGACACGACTGAAGTGACTTAGCAGCAGAGGTTGAGGGATCTTTCCAGTGTCACAGAGGTGGATATGGGAAAGCTCGGTGCCCAAACTCAGTGCTGGTTGGCTCCAAAGCCAGTGGGCCTAACAACCTGTTACATAAGCAGTGCCCAGAATGAAAGTTGAAGTCCAGTGCATCTTCTGAGGTTTACCTTAAATGTGAAGTGTTTTTAAACGTTAAGCTTTGCCTTTCCATTTTCTTCCCAGTTCCTACAACCTTTCCCCCCTAAAAATCTTCTGGCCTACTGGCTCCTAACCTTTTGGGGTATCAAGTTCCATTTTTATGATCAGAAACATTTAGGAACGTCCACCTGATGCCATCAGTACACTGATCAGGTGTACTGTTTTGTTTTGTTTTTAAAAAATTCAAGGACAGAAGCTGCTCCTAATCCAGTAATGTTTTGAAGTAAAGTTATAGCTTGTCATCAAGACAGCATCTACAGAAACCTACAAGCTGACTCCCTGTTTGTGTGTGGCACATTGGATCGGACCCTTTGCGCTGCCTCTGGCTGGGGCCTCCTGTCATCCCTACCTCTTCCCTTTTCCAGAAACCTTTCCCACTTTAATCCAAGACAGTCTCCTTCAGGCACCTAACAGAACTTAAAAATTCTACATTCCTGCTGAGACTAGATCTCTTCCCATGGGATGGCAAGTTCCTTGCTAACAGAGCAAGAGTTATTCCCCAAGTATCCATAAAGAACTTCTTCAGCGAGTGGGTGCTCAGATGCTTGATGATGTTCTTGTGAAAGGGCTGGTCTTCAGAGCCAGCTGTCAACATTTACTGAGTAGGTACAGGTTGCCAGCACTTTACACATTTAACCTGTACAGCAATACAGCAACCTGGTGAGGCAGGTACCAGTGTAGAAACTGGGGCTCAGTGGACACAGTGCTAGAAGGGATGGCTCGGGTTGGAACCTCCCCACTTGGTCCTCACCCGTCTGCTGCTGCCTCCCATGTCACTAGGGAGAGGGCAGTGGATACAGGGCAGGCATTCCACTCTCCTGCCTAGATTTGGATCCTTAGGCTGGATTCTTCTGTACAGCATTTTTATGCTTATTCAGCAGGAAAGTTGTACCTGAATTCTCTGCTTTCTCTTGAATCAGCTGAGAAAAAGGTGTTTTTCACTTTTTGTTTCTTGGCTGGCATTTTTCACCCTGATAGAGAAGGTGGCTCTCGATCTTAGATCCCTGTCTATATGTGATCTCTAGAGACACTGATCAAATGCCACCTAGAGACTCTTTGGCCTTTTTTGATCATTGACATTGACAAACCAAACCCTTTCTGGACACCCCCACCCCCTACCCTCACGGATTTCATTCTTCAGGGCCAGAAAGTGGGTGATGCTTTTTCCAGGCCACACTTCATGGTAGGCCAGCCTGGTGGCTGCTATGGAGACTCTAGTCACTTGTCCACTGTGTGCAAAGTGATTTTTTAGGTGGCTGGCCCTAGTTCTGTGCCCGGGGGTTCTGTGGTGGAGTCAGGAAAGTTACTGATAGAGAATTCGGCTGCACGTGACCATGGCTCACACTGAGAGGCCATTGGTGGCCTGGCTATCCTCTTCCAGGTGCCGGTGGCCCCACTCTCCTGCTTGTACCTTCAGCTGTGTCCCCTACCCACTCCCCGGTCACAGTTGGCTCTGCAGAGCACCTGGCCTGCTAAGCTGGCCTTGGCTCTCCTGGCACACACCTGCGGGCTGGGGTTCCCCTGTCCTTACGATGCCTTACTTGGATATCCCCCTTCCTCTATTCCAACTTAGCTCTCTGGACCCCTCTGCCATCAGGTCCCTGGTCCAGCTTGGGGTGAGTGGTGGGCTGGTGGCCACAGGGTGATCCCCAACATAGCTACCTGTGTCCTTAAGGCCAGTCCTTCTTGAAAGCCATTTCCAGTGAACACGTCCCAGCTTTTTTTTTTTACCCCCTTGGTGTGCCTTGGGATCTGTGCCAGGCAGATAGTTGGCAAGCCAGCTTTTTAGTGCTGTGGTGGGGAGGGGGGTGAGTGACACTCATGTGGAGGTATGTAAAATGGGAACAATGGTTTCATACCCTTTCTGCTAATTATTTCACATTGTTTCCTTCAAGCATTCAGTTAGATAGTTGCAGGCAAAGCATCTTTACTACTTCTGCATTGGCTTGTGTTGCACAGAGGCCCAGAAGTGGATCTCTTCTCAGGTGACACCCTGGCTTTACTCCATCTCTCTGTTTTGCTTTTTGTTGTGTTGCCTTTGCACAGAGGGTGTCATCTCCCCAGCCCCTGTAGCTTTGGGAATCACTCTTACCTACCATCATCCAGGGCAGAAGAGGAAGGTACCTCTTCCCCAGAATGCCGAGCAGACATTTTCTGGTCCTTTGATTGAATTTGTCTGGACTTTGATTGAATTAGCAGACTGTGTTGATTGGTTCACCCCTAAATCAGGGCATGGTGTTATTCCACCCAGACTGACCCAGAGTAGAGGAGGTGTCCCCAAGAAACATTAGGGCACTGTTCATGGGAGAATAGGGTGGGAGTTGCCTGGTAGTGACCCTGGGTGATGCCTTTGAGGTGCTGCTTTCGTCATCTCTTTAAATTAAAATTTTGATATGATCGCGCCTTCAAGTAGTTGAGTGTTCTGCTGGGTCCGGGATTGGGTCCAGGTAACAGAATGGACATAACTGAAAATATGAATTCTGGAGTAAGCAACGGGTGGTTTGCATGGTGTCAGATTGCAGCATGGGGTTCTAAGTACCCCTTTGTTCTGGCTGAACTGCAGACTCTGATTTGCCTGCAGTCACACTTGGGTGCCTTGTATTAGCGCAGGTGCCTGGTTGCAGCTTCTGGCCCCATCCTGGGCTAAGGAGCCCTCTGGGAGTCCAGGGGAGCCTCAGCACGGCCCTGCTTGTGCTCTGTCCTGCGCGCCGTCACCTCTCCTGCCTGCGTGGGGCTGGGTGGGAGGAAGTGGTTCCCATGGCCAAGCAGCAGCTGAGCTCTCCAGCCTTGTGTTCTCTCAGGCTCAGCATGGATGGCTCCTGGGAGGTCTGGTCACAGCTGATTGTTGTGCCCATTTCCTCTTAACTGTCCCCTTCCCCTGCTTAACAGAAGCTGGTACCTGCTTGCATTGCAGAGTTTGGTTTCTTTCACTTAGGTTAGCTGAGATAGAGCAGGGCAGGTGATCTTTCATGGCCCTTCATTTTCCCCTTCCTATGTGTCTGGGGAGCTCTGACAAGCACCCAAAGTTGCTGGTGTCTGCCCCCCCCTTGGCTGGATGCTGGCATCTGGGCAGTGGCAAACGTGGGCCACGTGTTACGATTGAGGCGTGTCTGGGGGCAGAGGGGTTTGTGAATGGACATTTCCCTTTTGCTTCTATTTTAAAGGAGCTTCTTATTCTTAAGCATTTAAAGTTCTCCCTTTGAAGGCTGGTCAGCAAGCCAAAGCTGCTGCTGCTGCATGCAGGAGCTTCACTTCTCACCAACACCCTCCTTAATGAGGTGAGCTCATCCTGCATTTGTTTGTAAGGTTTCTCCTTGCACCACTGAGTCAAAATATTGTTTGGGATTAAAATTGGAGTGGGAGCACTGAGAGGGAAACTGTTCTGTTTTTTTTTGTCCTCGACACCACGTGCATCTGTGTGTTTTGTGGATAGACTTGTTCCACGTGGTGGGAAACGTAGCAGCTCTGGGATTTGAACTGTTGAAGGCTTGGACAAGGATGGATTCACTTTCAGTTTGAGAACTCCTGGAGACCTGCTCTGGCTTGGCTTGGGGGTGGGGTGAAAATGGTAACGTCCACAGGAAGTCGGGGAGGAGCTTGCAGAAGCAGCAGCTCTGCTGTGCAGACAGAAGCCGCAGGTGTCCCTTGACTGCTGTAGCCCTCCCGTGCGGCAGGGCAGAGACAGTGAGACGCTGGTCTGGACCGGGAGGTAGCGGCTGTCTTTGGGTTACTGGTGGACCTGCTTGTCGGCCCCCCTCAGAGTTAGGGGAGTAAGCGTCTGCCTTTTGCCCTGGGGATGATGCTCCTTTGTCAGGAGTGTAGTTGGCTCGGTTTTCTGTCCTGTCAGTGGTGGGCGCCCCCAAGTCAGGAAATAGGAAGTGGCATCATCTGCTTTGTGAGATGAGCTGGCCTTGGGCATGAGGACGCATTACTGACACTTGTCACTTGAGGCCGTCTCCCTGGGTCGTTATGCTGTCCTTAGTGACCCACTGCAGGCTCAGTGCTGAATGCAGCTGCTTGGGAACTCAGGAAGCCTGAGGACTAATGCTGAGAAGTTGCTGTGGTTGGGCCCCTGAACTGTACTGCACTGGCCTTTCTGCTCTCTCCAGACCTCCTTGTACCTCCTTGCCTTTGAATATTTGACTTTGCTTTGAGGACCCCTGTCTGGCCTTTAAGACTTTCCGCAGATGTCTCACCATGGTTTCCGGTGAGCCCTGGGCGCTTGCAGGCCAGCCAGCTACTGCCCTCGGCATGCTGTGCTGTTAGTTGGTGGTGCCACAATCGACTGCTCTGCTGGCTGCCTCCCCTGGTCCCCATTCCTGTGAATGGGACCTTAGGGAGATGTAGCCTCTTCCCAGCCAGTCTTCTGCATCCAGATCTTGTGTGTGCCAGCCTGAGTGAGTGTTCAAAAACAGACTGGGATGTTTCACTCTCTCTGTTGGGGCCATGTGGCTGACTGGGTAGCGTGGGAGCTCTGTAGATGACATAGTGAAGAAGGCAGTCTTTCTCCAGGTGGAAAACTTGGGCTTTAGAGTTGGGCAGAACTGAGTTGGCAGTGTGACTCTGCTGTTCACCATGTAGTTTTGGATGAAGTTAGGTTTGCAGCCTTAGCTTTCCTTGGAGGATATGCTAGTGGGACATCCTCTACTGAGAGTGGGCTGTGGTCCCTGGCCTGAAGCATCCTGGGTCTTGATGTGTGGGTGGTAGCTGACAGTTCACAGACTTGTCGGCGGGCAGCTCACCCAGGTTCCATCCCTTGGTGGACGTTCTTAGGGTACTTGGTGATTGAGGTCTAGCCAGTCATGGGGCTGCATCTTTCCTGGCCAATGATTGGTTCAGGGACGGACCTGTGACCATTTGAAAGTTTTAATGCTTTGCTGGGATACTTGGGGCAGACTTAAATGGGAAGGATGTGAACAGGTTGCTGCTAGGGTCTGCCGCGTGAGGACAGCCTGCCCAGGAGTAAAACTGGCCCAGAGGGATGGGGAGGAATATGTTGCCGGGGCTCAGTTGGCCCTAGGTGAGTTGGTGGCGTCTTTTCTTGGTGAAGTCCATTTATTTGATCTGACCTTTCTGTCACTTGCAGCCAAGAGAGCCAGCTGAGCACAGTGTCTGGTCTCTGGCCTCCTCTCTCCTGCCCTGCTCCAGCCTCTCTCAGCTGCTCATCAGCTCCTGACCTGCTGTTGCACCCCCACCTGGATAGTCTGCCCTCCGTTCTCTTTCCTTCCTACCTGCTTCTCTGGGCTCAAGGTGCGGATTTCTTCCCACAGCAAGGCCCTTGCCAGCTGTCCAAGGAGCACTGTCTTCTCTTCCTGGCACCCTGGTCTGAGCTTGCCCACCTTTAACCTGTCTGGCGTGCCTGTGTCCCCTTCTGCTTTGGTCCCTTTCTTGCTGTTGCATATAGTTAATTCTGTTAGGGCCAATGACCAGCTTACTGTGGGTCCATCTCTGATTTCAAGCTGTGGGTGAGCACAAGCATTGCCTAATCTGGCAGCACCAAGCTGGGTTCAGGGTAGAAAGAGTTCAGGTTTGGTGGGGACTGGGCAGGGCAGCTGCTTAGCTCACAAGCATTGGGGTTGGGGTGGCTGGTTCCCCAAAGGACAGCCCTCTCCTGTGACTGTTTGGCCCTCTCCAGACCTCAGCCGTTTGGGGTCCTCCTGTGGTGCGTCAGTTCCCTTCTAGCCATAGTGGCATGGTCAGCACTCAGGCATTGAATGTGTCTTGTGTGTGCCGCTCAGTTTTAGGGAGTCTGGAGATTCTAGAGGCTGGAAACAGGACAGGCGAGAAGGTGGGCCGTTTTGGTCTGGCAGCACTTGCCTAGCCTCCTCTGTGGTGTGATGATCCCTCAGTCCCAGCACCAACCCCGCACCCAGGAGTGCGCATACCTCCTCTCTCCTTTGGGCCACCTGGACTCCCCCTGGAAGAGGGTTCTGAACCCTGAAGCCCTGCTGTGCTGTGAGAGCAGTGGCTCCAGGTCCTCCTCGGTTGCTTCTGCCGGAATGGCCTCAGGGTGAACCACCTAAAGCCTCTGGGCCTCAGTCTCTCTACCTGTGATGTGTGGCTGTTGTGCCATCACCTGGCGGTGTTGTCCTGAGGGGTTGAGTGTGTTAGGTGCCGGGTGCAATGTCTGACTTGGGCTTAGTCACCTAGAGGAGGGCGGGAGCTGCTGCTGTTTCTGTGGTAAAGATGAGGAAAAGAGTGAGGGAGCCTGTTCTTACCTGAGGCCTTGCAGCTGGAAGGAGCAGAGAGCAGATTTTTCATTCTGTTAGTGGGTAATAGACCTGCAGGTGGAGTCAGCCTGGAGGGACTGAATCTCAATCAGTCTAGTAAGCAACCCTGCTTAACAAATCCAAGTGTCCAGTGTCTTTTGATGTCATCTTTTAAGGGTTGTATGTTTGTAAGGACTTTATCTTTGGACCATAACAGAAGCAGGACAGTAGCAACTCATTGTACGCTCACTTTGTGATAGATAGTATCCCATTTAACAGATGAGACTCAGGCTTAGCCAGGGTAAGTAGCTGGCCACCGCACAACTGACCTCAGAGCCTCTGCGAGGAGGGGAGGCGACAGTGAGAATCCCTGCGGAGCTCTTTGCTTCCTGGCAGAGCCCTGGTGCTGATGGAGATGGTCTCTGCTCGCCCGTCCATGTGGCAACCCCAGCCACATGTGGCTCGGGAGCACCTGCCTGATGTGGGTTTAATTTTAATGCCTACCTCAGTTGGCCAGTGTGCTTCTGGGCCTCATCCCTTGTGCTTTGGGTAAGAACTGAGGCTGTGTTTTTCCACATGGGGCATGGGGTAGCTTAAGGGTGCAGAGCACAGCCCCCATTCCCTCCTAGCAACCTCCACCCCATCGCACCCCCTGGTTTTTCTGGTATCTCTGGGCCCTCTGAGCCGTGTCAGTGCCATTCATGAGGTCTTGTCTTTTGGAGAAAAAAGCCTTCTTCCCTTTTCTTAACTACAGGTTGATGGGTGCAAAATTGTCTGAGCCTCCCCCCAAATGAAAAAGACGAATGGATGGGGCAGATAGAAAGAAAAGTATTTCCTATGCAGGGGTTTTGGAGGTAGACCTGGGTTCAAATCTATATAGCTCTGTTTCTGCGGTGCTTGTCTCTGGGCAAATCACAGCAGATACTGCGGACAGTCTGTCAGACTTGCTGTCCTCTTGTAAAGTGAAGACAGGCCCTGCCCGCCAAAGGGTAAGTAACGCCCAAGGGAGTTGCTGGGCACATCGGAGACACTGAACACAGGCAAGTACACGCCCCCACCCCTGCTGTTCTTGAGGGGTGGGGCTGGAGCCAGTTTTCCTCCTGGATGAGTTTGTAGATATTTAACTTTGGTTTTCACAGATGGTATTTTTTCCCAAAGATAGTCTTCGTTTTAGTGTGAGCAGTTACCAGACAACATTGCATAATTTTGCACATTTCTGAAAGCTCCCTGGGGGGAAGTGGGAAGAAATTGGTTGTAGAACAAAATTGCAGGCTTGTAGACGGAAAGACACACTTCTTTAGAAGAAGTGCTAGGGTTGGAACTCCCAACCGGACTTATCACCTGCCTGAACTTCTCTGAATCCCTCTATATTGCAGTAGACCAGGGGAGGGAAGGGATCAAAATACAGATTTCTGTGTGTGTGAAATCGCCTAATTTACGAAGCAGTGTTCTTTAAATGTGGAGAACTTTCTCAGAGCTAACAGTCACAAACTCCCAGAGACATTAACAGATAGGGAAATACTGATGTGATGAATAACTGAAAAATATATACCTTATACTCAAATATGTAGGTGAAATGGCATTGGCAGGTAATCAAGACTGGGCGTTAAACTGTCCTGTTGCTATTTTACATCTCCTACTCTTCCCCCCTCATCCCACCCAGCCCCGCTGGCAGGACCCAGGAAAACTTCATACTTCTTCCTTTTGAGAAATACTTATTGGCAGGAGGTGTAGCTTTGGTCATGTCCTTTGATCTAGACATTTTTTAACTCTTGGAAATTTATTTACAGATACATGATCATTTTTAATAACAATGTTAGTGAATATATTTATCCAATAGTAATTGTTAGTATCATTAATTAAATGGCATGGGAGAGGCTTAGGAAACACGGTGCATCCACTGAGTCAGATAGCAGAGAGCTGTGGAGATTGACCCTGAAGATGGCAGGGAAGCGGACACGCTTTGTCGTGATGCAGAAAAGGGGCTTTTTTTTTTTTTTTTTTGGTCAGCATCACACAACTAGGAAAGGCACAAAAACTAGAACTTAGGGTAAAATGGGAGGCATTTGTATTGGGGCAATAGGAATGGTTTTGTTTTTGCTTTTCCTATTGTTTTTTTCAATTAAACAGTAAAAAAAAAAAAAAAAAGAAGAAGAAGAAAAAGTAGATTGATTTAGCCTGAAGAGCACTTGAACTATTGAGAGCAATCAAGATGTGGAGTGGATCATGGGGCCTCTGTGTACTGCAACCAGCGGCGAGAAGAGGGTTATTTTCTCTCTCGTGCCTTTTTGGAAGGTTCAGAACAGGAGTGTGCAGCTCCTTACCCCAGTCAAGCCCACCCATCATGCTTTTCATGCTCTCAGAGCACAGGAGTCCAGCCCACCAGGACAGGGAAGACGTGTGTGAAGTTTTCCTCATTGCAGGCAGTGCCGCAGTAGCTGTGGCTCTGTTCAAGCCCTGGGCTCATCTGTGCTCTGCGCTTTTCTCTACCTTAACGCGCCCAATCCACCTGCAAGTCCTACAGATGACTTTGGTAACTCTACTACCAAAATGTATATTCTCCTTTCATCATCTTTTCTCTGTCTTGCCCCTTCCAAACTGCTATCAGATCACACCATTGGCTTAAGATCCTCTGTGATTAGAACAGGCATCCCCTTTCCTATTGTCATGAAGAATTGATGCTTTCGAATTGTGGTGCTGGAGAACACTCTTGAAAGTCCCTTGGACAGCAGGGAGATCAAACCAGTCAATGCTGAATTTCAGTGGAAGGACTGATGCTGAAGCGCCAACACTTTGGCTACTTGATGCCAAGAGCTGACTCATTGAAAAAGACCCTGATGCTGGGAAAGATTGCGGGCTGGAGGAGAAGCGGGCGACAGAGGGTGAGATGGTTAGATAGCATCACCGACTCAATGGACATGAATCTAAGCAAACTCCGGGAGATAGTGAAGAACAGGGTAGCCTGGTGTGCTGCAGTCCAGGGAGTTGCAAAGGGTTGGAACACGACTTAGCGACTGAACAATAACAATGACAGGTGCTGTATGGCTTGGCCCCTTCTTTCCTTTCTTGTCTCATTTATACTTCCCTCTCCCTCATTCATGGCTGTGTAGGACACCTCCCTAGATCTGACCTTAGATTCCTTCAGGCTTCTCTTGGCCAGCCTTTGTAAAGAGCTCCCTCCCCTCCCCTCCCTGCTGTCACACTGCCTGTCTCCAGACTCTTGTCAGTTCACGGCACACATAGGAAATAGGGTGTCCAGGCAGGGCACTGGGAAACTGCAGCTGGGAATGAGGGGCGAGCAGTTCATTTCTTCAGTATAGTTTTGAGAAAAATAAAGTGTAAAGTGTTAGGGGATGTGCTGAATATTGAACTTTATTGAATCTCCCAGTAACATTATTGATGTTCCTAAAAGGGAGCACTGTGTCCTTGAACATAACTTTTATGTGTTAGCTGGGTTTTTTTGTTTTTCCTTGACATTGATAATCACCATGGAGAAGTTCAGTTTGCTTGCAGAGATGATAAAACTTAGAACCATTTTTTAAGTACACCATAATTTATAAGAGTTAGCATCTAAAGAATGCAGGTTCTTTCCTCTTTTCATTTATATGTAATGCTGAATTATAGTAATGCAAATGGATTTTAGTTTCATTCAGGCTTTATTTTAAGCACTTTGAAGTAATAGAGAACTCGAATTTACTCTTTGTGGTGTGCTTATAAATGTTTGACAACTGGCTTTCCAGGAAAAATGCCTTATATATACATACATGATTATACTCATAGAAAGGATAGGTAGCAGACAGTTTACAAGTAATCATGAAACACAGCACTTTATTTTCAGTTCGATGTAGCCAGTTGTTTCACTCAGACTGCTTTGCTTGTATTTTGTTGAAGTTTTGTATCCATAGTCAACTTATGAGTTTAATTTTGACATGAACATTGACTGATAATTGTTATGTTAGTGAGTGAAGTAATATCTTTGTAAAATCAGATAATAGTTTTCAAATACTGGAAGAATATTTCCTCAGTTGTTTGTGCTATTCCTACCGGTGGCACACTTTGAAGTTTAATCTGCATAATCAGTATTTTCTTAAGTCTAAATCCCAGGGGCTGGTGAGCTGTTTCTGGACCAGATAGTAAATATTTTCAATTCAGCATTGTAGCTCATACGGTCTCTGTCACAACTCCGCCTTTATGCATACCACAGAAGCAGCCACAGATAATTTGTAAACAAACGAATATGGCTGTATTCCAGTAAAACTTTATTTACACGGCTGATTTTATGTTATGTGAATTTCACCTCAATAAAAAATATATAAAATGAAACTTTTAAAACTCTTTACGAAAACAGGCATTGGTCTGGATGCAGCCCAGGACTCTACAGAGGCCACCAACTTGAGAATAAATCAAGCCCTGATTTGTAGTGTTTGCCGGTTTCCATGGTATAAATACTTTCACTGTGTCTGATTTCAAGCTACTAGCATGATGTCACCCAACGTGAAGTTGGGAAGACATGTTGCAGTAGTAGACATGGCCAAGATATGGTAGTCATGAACAAACTCGAAAACCCAAATAATAATGCTGTGCTCAGCCGTGTCCGACTCTTCACTGCCCTGTGGACTGTGGCCCGCCAGGCTCCTCTATGCATAGAATTTCCCAGGCAAGAATACTGGAGTGGGGTGCCATTACCTTCTCCAGGGGATCTTGCCAGCTCAAGGATCTAACCCGCATCTCCTGCATTAGCAAGTGGATTCCTTACCACTAGCGCCACCTCAGTTCAGTTCAGTTCAGTTCAGTCGCTCAGTCGTGTCTGACTCTGTGACCCCATGAATCGCAGCACGCCAGGCCTCCCTGTCCATCACCAGCTCCTGGAGTTCACTCAGACTCACATCCATCAAGTCAGTGATGCCATCCAGCCATCTCATCCTCTGTCGTCCCCTTCTCCTCCTGCCCCCAATCCCTCCCAGCATCAGAGTCTTTTCCAATGAGTCAACTCTTCACATGAGCGCCACCTAGGAAGCCCCAAATAATAGTAACTGTGGGGGAAAAATGAGTATTTCATCACCTTTGTTTTCAAATTTAAAAAATCATTACACTTAAAATTGAGGTATAGTTAATTTATAGTGTTGTTAATTTCAAGTGTACAGCAGAGTGATTTAGTTATATTCAATTTTACACACACACACGCATACACATTTATCCCTTTGCAGATTCTTTTCCACTATAGATCATTACAGAATATGAGTATAGTTTCCTATGCTATACAGTAGGTTCTTGTTGCTTACCTGTTTTATGTCATAGTATATATGAATCCCAGACTCCTAATTTATCCCTCCCCTTTTCCCCTTTGGCAACTGTAAGTTTGTTTTCTATGTCTGTGAATTGTTTTTATTCTGTAAATAAATTGATTGGCATCACTTTTTAGATTCCACATATAAATGATATGATATTTGTCTCTTTCAGCCTTTTTAACACTGAATCACTTTGCTGAATACCTGAAACTAACACAACATTATAGATCAACTAGACATCAATTAAAAACAAAAAAAGCTATCCAAATGAAGATATCCCGTAGAAGTGAAAGGGAGTGCTAAAGTAAATTACGTTACACATTTTTTTAACCATAAATTAAGAAGCAATAAAGATTCCACTTAAAAGCTAGTCTTAATGAAATTCTAAAACTTTGTTTAAAAAATGTTAAATCCAGGACATCTGCTATAAAACAGATAGGAACTCAAGTGATCTAGGATAGCAGTCACCCCAGACCCCAGGAATACAACAGCAGAAGTAACGCAGAGGTGACATCCATCCTTGCTGCTCAGAGGAACATCTCAAGTGATATCTATTTTCACCAGAGTGTTTGTCAGAGGAGCTCTGAACTCATTCCTACCTCCTCCCTTAGACACTGTCTCTGTTATGCATGTTGGTGCCTTTGTTTTTCAGGAACTAGAAACAAAGCTTACAAGCACCAACTTGAGCCACACTGCCTGGACTTGATCTGGCTCCGTGACTGTGTGGCCTTGGGCGAGTTACCTAACATCTTGGAGTTTCACTGTGCTTATGCGGAAGATGAGAGGTAGTAGTAATACCTATCTCCCGGGGTGGTTTTGAGGATTCACTGAGTTAATACATGTCGTGTCCACCCGACACACAGGCCTGCTTGTGCAGTTTTATCGCTCTTAGCGTCTGCGGTCTACCTGACACTGAGCATAAGTAGAGGTGATTTGTGAGCTGGGTAGAGCTCAAGGATTTGTGACATCTCCTAGTACAGTATTTTTAAAACTGTAATTAGCCACAAAAATACAAATGGAGGTTTCCTACAAAAATCCAGATATGTGACTTTTCTAGAAAATTTAGAATGCTACCAGGCAGGAGATAACTGCCTGCCCACAGCAGCCTTCAGCTGGCAGTCCCAACCACTTCCTTATCGTAGCATTTCTTTAAACATTTATTTATTTTCTTTTTGGTCTTCATTGTAGCAACAGGCTTCTCACTGCAGTGGCTTCTCTTGTTGCGGAGCACGGGCTCTAGACACGCAGGCTTCAGTAGTTGTGGCACATGGGCTTAGTTGTTCTAAGGCATGTGGAATCTTCCTGGACCGGGGATTGAACCCGTGTCCCCTGCGTTGGCAGATGGAGTCTCATCCACTGTACCAGAAGTGATTGATCATTGCATGTTTTAACAGTGGCTGTGTATAACAGCTGGCTCCCAAGGTTCCTGAGTGCTGGCTGGCGAGAGCTGAATGCAGCACACTTTGGGGTCATGACCCTACCCCTGTCCTGCTTGGATCTGGGCTGCGGGCTGCAGGCTTCTTGTCCAAGATGGCGTCAGTGCCTTTGCAGCTGACTCCTGGGATGGTTCTCTTGGTTGGAGTGTCTTGGAGGCCAACTATTCTGAAGATGGTTTTGGGCCAGCATTCTGCTCCAGACCCTTTGCTTCCCCGGGTTCTCTCAGGGACTCCAGGCTGAGGTGACCACCTCTCTTGGCCCAGGGCTTGGGAGGAGGCCTTCCTCTAGTGTGTCGTGTTGGTGATTTTCTTCATAGCTTTGCATACAGTCACTTTGTCCTGTTTCCTTGTCAGTCTCCTTTCTTCTCTGCCATGACTGTGAGTCCCTCCAGCTCCCCCTGCTCCCTGAGTTCCTCCTCAGCACAAACACATTTTGATTTTCCTGGTAAATGTTTAGCCACTGAATGAATTCTGGTGTCTTCTCTCTGTGAGCTGCAGCTGTTTCAGTATGCAGTCTGAATGGTTTTGGCTCCCACGTCCACGGTTTTCCTGATTTTGGAGACAGCCATTCCCTCTCTGTGTGCAGGGCACCTTTCTCCTTGGAAGTGGCAGCTCTGTCTTCTGGCTGTGTTCTCCTGGCAGATCTTAGTTACTCTTGATAATCTCACCACTGAGCTGTAAAAATTGCTCTAGGTTTCAGCAAGATTAATGCCATATTTGCTTCTATCCCAGCTGATCTCCCCAGGTAGAGTGACGGTCCCATTGATCCTCACCTGTCTTCTCAGCAGCCTCGGAGTTGGTGGGGGGGCGGGGGGAGGGGGCAGAGCAGCCTTAGTGCCGGCCCTGGAGGATTGTGTGCACTGGGTGCTCTCTCCCTTCCTGCTGGTGGAGTCATGGAATAGGTGACGAAGGCAGGAAAAGATAACAGCCCTGACATCTGAGTCCAGTCTGCCAGATAGCTGGGCCTGCCTCTTCAGGACCCCGTGCAGGGTACAGCAGATTTGGCTCTGCTTTCTTCCTCCTCTTTGTAGTGGGGTCATTGCATTGCCCAGGGTGAGAGTGAAAACCATTTGAGGCAGTACCAGTCGCCATAAAAGTATTTGGACCCCTAGGGCAGAGTTGAACACCTGAATTTATTTCTGAGGTAAAAATGAGATAAGGAAGTTGTGAAGATGATCATTACAACATTGGTTGCAGTAGGAGAGCCCAGAAGGAGATGGGATGCCCAGCAGTGGAGAAAGTCAAGGAAATTATGATGCATAAATGGGATGTTTAGCTGTTAAGATCATTATGAAGAGTATGCAGCAACAGGAAGAAGTGTTCAATGAAAAAAAGAAAAACCAGTATCTGTGATGCAGTTTCAACTACATAATTGTTGCAAACTCTGGATAAGAGCAGGAAAGTCACCCAGAGAAACATTGCCGTGGGTCAGGCTGGTTGCGGCTTGAGGGGCTAAGGCAGAACTTAGCCTCTGAGGTCAGACCTGAGCCATATTGTTGTTATCTGCCTCCTGGGGCTGTTGGGGTTCAAGAGTGATGAAGGTAGTGGCCTAGAAGATGTTCTCAGAGGAAAGGAAGACCAGAGTGGGTGGAGGAAAACTCCAGAACTGAGGGTGAGGAGCTTGGGCACCATCAAGCCTCAGGTCCTCATCACTGAGCCTGGTCAGTCTGTGTAAAAAGTTATGGGGCTGGATTTAGGCGTGCTCAGACAAAGCAACCGTCACAAGTTGGCTAGGCGGTGAGCTCAGGTCCACCATATCAGGGTTGAAATCAGGATCCAAAGAAGACATGCCTTAGATTATACAGTGGAGAAAAGACAGCCTCTTCAGTGAGTGGTGCTAGGAAAACTGGACAGCTCCATGTAAAAGAATGAAACTACAACACCTCCTCACACCATACACAAAAATAAACTCAAGATGGATTAAAGAGCTAAATGAAAGGCCAGAAACTATAAAGCTCTTAGAGGTAAACATAGGCAATACACTACTTGACATAAATCACAGCAAAATCCTCTATGACCCACCTCCTAGAATAATGGAAGTAAACACAAAAATAAACAAGTGGGACCTAATTAAACTTAAAAGCTTTTGCATAGCAAAGGAAACTATAAACAAGGTGAAAAGACAGCCCTGAGAATGGGGGGAAATAATGGCAAATGAAACAACTGACAGTTAATTTCCAAAATGCAGAAGTAGCTCATACAACTCAATACCAGAAAAACAAACAACCCAGTCAAAAAGTGGGCAGAAAACCTAAACGAACATTTCTCCAAGGAAGACGTACAGATGGCTAATAGACACATGAAAAGATGCTCAGTATCACTCATTATTAGAGAAATGCAAATCAAAACTACAGTGAGGTATCGCTTCGTACTAGTCAGAATGCCCATTGTCGAACAAATGCTGGAGAGGGTGTAGAGAAAAGAATACATTCTTGCATTGTTGATGGGAATGTAAATTGATACAGCCAGTATTGAGATTTCTTTAAAAACTAGGAGTAAAACTACCATGCTGCTGCTGCTAAGTCGCTTCAGTCATGTCCGACTCTGTGCGACCCCATAGACAGCAGCCCACCAGGCTCCCCCGTCCCTGGGATTCTCCAGGCAAGAATACTGGAGTGGGTTGCCATTTCCTTCTCCAAAACTACCATATGACCCAACAATCCCACTAACTGGGCATATATCCTGAGGAAACCATGTTTGAAAATGACACGTGTACTCCAGTATTTATCCCAGCACTATTTACAATAACTAGGACATGGAAGCAACCCAAGATGTCTATCAACATCTTGAATGGCTAAAGAAGTTGTGGCATGTACATTACTCAGCCATAAAAAGGAACACATTTGGGTCAATTCTAATGAGGTGGATGAACCTGGAGCCTATTATACAGAGTGGAGTAAGAAAGAAAGAAAGAAAAGTAATACTGTCTATTAATGCATAGGTAAGGAATCTAGAAAGATGCTACTGATGAACCTATTTGCAGGGCAGCAGTGGAGACTCAGACATAAAGAACAGACTGTGGACACGTGGCGGGAAGGAGAGGGTGGGGCAAATCGGGAGAGTAGCATTGAAACATACATTACAGTATGTAAAATAGACAGCCAGTGGGAATTTGCTGCATGACGCAGGGAGCTCAAACCCAGTGCTCTGTGACCACCTAGAGGGATGAGATGGAGAGGGAGGTGGGGGCAAGGTCAACAGGGAGGGGACAGATGTATACCTATGGCTGATTCATGTTGATGGATGGCGGAAACCAGCACGGTATTGTATAGCAGTTATCCTTCAATTAAAAGTAAATACATTTTTAAAAAAGAACACATGTCTAATGGGGCTAGTGTGAGTGGGTTTATTTGGAGGTGAGAGAAAGGGAGGCTTGCCTGCACCAAGGGTCCTAGCCCACTTCTGAGGGTGGGGAGCTGTGGAGTCAGCCGGTGGTACTTAGAAAGCCTCAGTACCTGTCAGATGCAGAAGTGCCTCTAAGTGCATCCAGAGGCGATGCCTGGGCCCCAGATGCAGCTGTGACGCCGCCTGAGGGTGGGACTACTCAGGCAGTGGAGAAGTGCGGTGAGAGAAGGAAAGGGTCTGAGATTGTGCCTTGAAGAGCTCCGAGAGGAGGATGTAGAGGTCTTGAATGCAGAGGGATGTCAGGATCTGCCCAGGGTCCAAGAGATGAGGCAAGGCAGGGCTGAAAGGTCCTTGACTTTGGTGAAAACTTACCTGGGCAGAGCAGTTTGGGTGCATTGACAGCCTGCATGCTCAATCATATCTGACTCTCTGCAACCCCATGGACTATAGCCCACCAGGCTCCTCTGTCCATGGGATTCTCCAGGCAAGAATACTGGAGTGGGTTGCCATGTCCTCCTCCGGGGGATCTTCCCAACCCGGGGATTGAACCTGCATCTCTTCAGTCACCTGCATTAGCAGGCAGGTTCTTTACCACTAACGCCACCTGGGAGGCCCAGTTAGACCTCTCTCTTAATTTCCGTTTCAGTGTTAATGTAAGTTTTAGTGAAAACTTGTGCTGTTTCTTCACCTAGTTGCCTTGTCAGTTCTGTTTGGTATCCACCTGTAATGGTGGCTACAGAAAAGGGAAGAAATAAACTTTTTTAAAAAGTTTTAAAAAATTGGTTTAAAGTAGTGAGAAAATAATAATAGAAAAATGATATACTGAGGGCAATACAGTAAAAAGCGAAGTCTTCTGTGTTCCCAGTTCTCCTCAGTGTTCTTTGCCTGGTACATTTAAAGCAAGGAAAAGCTTGTTGTGGTGCTTCTTCTGGAGCTGGGTCCCACCTTGCCTCAAATGTTTGATGACTGGGATGTCATGTCTCGCTGCAGGGCTGTCCTCTGACATTCAGCCATGGGGCAGGCGCTCATCCTTGGGATCAATTTTGCCACCCTTCCCCTGTGGGATGCAGGTGGTTTGGGGTGAGGCAGACGGTGCTGATGGGGTCCACACCAGCCCAGTGGGGATGACTGTTGAGTGGTCAGGCTTTCCCAAGGGTCCCCATCAGGGAAGGTTGGGAGGAAGCAGTTGATTTGGCTTTTGGTAGTAGATGGCTTTGGGAGCCGTCGAGGTCCTCCCCTGTGCCCTAATCTTCTGCCAGCAGCCTTCCGCTCAGCTGCATGTCAGGCAGGGCTGCCACCCCACAGATCGTGCCGTCCGTGCATTAGCACACTGGACTGTGGTGTTCGACGTCCCCATTGCTTTAATGTTGCCTTCGCAAAAACCTCACCTGGCTTTCCTTCCCCCTGCTTATGTAATCCTTTGGAATCATTTCATGGTGGCCAAGGTAATTTGGAAAAAATCTTTGTCATTGTGGTAACTTCTAGGACCACTGTGTTTAAAATAGAAGACTCTCCCCAAAGCCATTGGGTCCTACTGACCAAACGTGGCGACCCTGGTCATAGCCTTCTGCTGCTCTTGTCCCAGCCTTCCCTCTGCTGGCCACCCAGGCATGGTGCTTTTCCCCTTGTCTTCCATGGGGCTGTGTGTGAGCAGCACTGAGAGTCACCTCCCTGTTCCCTATGACCCTTGTGGGGCGGCTGGGGCAGGTGACAGCTGGCAACAGGAAAGGCCTGTTTGCTTTCCAGATGCTAACTTGGTGATTGCAGATCCCAGCTTGCTACAGAGGGAGACCCCTGAGAGGTTTATAACATTGGCTTAACACAGTGCCAGCAATTGAGGACAGTAAGGTGGGACTTCATTTATCTATCTGTCCTTCATTCACTCACGCTTGAGAGCAGTAAGGGTCTAGCTCAGCTGTCTAGGGGAGGGGGAGGGCAGGATTTCAGACATTTTCATGCCCAGGAGCTTAATACATTGGAGAAGACTGAAGAGTGAGGGGGAGAAAGAAGCTGTCAGATGCTCAGAGGCTGTTTTCTTGTCAGGAGGATGGAAATAGGTTATCACTCACACCACCTGTTGGAGAGGAGAACAGACTGCTGTTTACCTAAGACGTTCTGTAGATGTTTGTGGCCCTGGCCTTTCCCATGTGAGGACAGGAGTTTGGCTCCCTCTCCAGGGTCTCCAGTTGAAGGATGACAAAACCCCACAGGCAGGCTGAGGAGAGCACGTGTCCTGAAGCTCAGTCCCCGGGAGCTAGTGAGCCTGTCATTTCACAACCTGTAAGACACCGGCACCAGCTCCAGCCACGGCGCGTTTGCTACGCCTTTTCCCGGCCCACAGGCAGGCTGTGCAGTCCGCTGGTGCACAGGTGTTGCAGGGCAAGCAGAATGGGGGGGGTGGGGCGCGGCTCAAATGGATTGAGACGACGCCTCGACAGACTGGAGCACAGTCTGTTATGAGGAGTGCATCACACACATGTGCCTTTGTCACACAGTCCTTATGATACCCGTGGGAGGCCTGGGCATGACAGCCTTCTTCATTTTCCTGAAGGGAGAAGGGACTTCATGCTGCTCCCTCCACCCCAGGGGGAGCTAACCTCCAACAAAGAAGCCTTCCTTCTCTTGCCTCCCGCCCCCTCCTTTTTTCCAGGACCTGTTGCATCTGTCATCTGCCTCCATAGTCATTTCACAAATTTATTGAGGTATAATTGACATATAATAAACTCGGCACACTTAAAAGTACCCAATCGGATATATTTTGATCTGTGAATACACTTGAAAAATCATCGTCACAATCATGGTATTAAACATATTTCCAAAAGTTTTTTTCTTGTCCCATTGTAATCTTGCCTTCAGCCCACCCCCATCCCTAGGCAACTGCTAATCTATCGTCAGTGTAGATTAATCTGCCTTTTCTAGAATTTTGTAAAATCGTGTACTCTTTTTTTTTTTTTATCTAGGCTCTTCTTTCCTTCTTATTTTGAGATTCATGCATGTTGTGTATATCAATAGTTTGTTCTTTTTTGTTGCTAAGTAATGTTTCATTTTATGAGTATCCTACAATTTATCATAGATGTGTTGATGGACTTTTGGGTTGCTTAATAATCTGTCAGAATGTCTTCCGAGGTGATTATACCATTTTATACTGCCACCCCACCCACCAGCAGTGTATGAGAGTATCAGTTGTCCCACACTTTGGTGATCACTGGGTATGGTCAGTCTTTTTAGCTTTAGCTATTTTAATAGGTGTATAGTGATATCTCATGATGGTTTTAATTTGAATTTGTCAGGAAGATCTGCTGGAGGAGAGGTAGGCTGTTCTTGGGCTTCTCTTGTGGCTCAGCTGGCAAAGAATCCACCTGCAATGCGGGAGACCTGGGTTGGGAAGATCCCCTGTAGAAGGGAAGGCTACCCACTGCTGTATTCTGGCCTGAATTCGATGATGGACTGTATAGTCCATGGAGTCGCAGAGGCGGACACAACTGAGCGACTTTCACTATGACTAATAAGGTTGAGTATCTCTTGAAGTATTTGTGTTTGCCATGCATATCTCTTTGGTGAAAGATTTGAATATCTGTTCACATCATTTGCCCATTTCCTCCCTCCCTTGGGTTCTTTGTGTAATTATTGAAAGAGGTGTTTATATATTCTAGAGACAAGTCCTTTCTTAGATACATGATTTGTGTGTCTTTTCTCCCAGTCTGTGGCTTGCCTTTTCATTTTCATAGCAGTGTCATCTTTTGAAGAGCAAATTGTTTTCAATTTTGACGAAATTCAGTTTGTTTTCTCTGTAGTTTGTGCTTTTTGTGTATTATTACTAAAATCTTTGCCTTTTAAACCCAAGGTCACTAAGATTTTCCTGTTTTCTTCTGTAGAAAAGACGACATTCTGTAGTTTCACTCTTAGGTTTATGATCTATTTTGTGTTAATTTTTGTGTGTTTTGTGAGATAGAGGTCAAGGTTTGATATTTTCTTTCAGTGTTGTTTTTTGCCTATGGCTACCCAGTTATTCCAGCATTGTTTGTTGAAAGATTATTCATTCACTACTGAATTGCCTTTACCATCTTTGTTAAGAGTCGGCTAGCTGCCCATGTGTGGGTTTGTTAAAGGACTATTCTGTTCCATTGATCTGTTCAGTTTGTCTTTGCACCAATACCACACTTGTAATATGGGCTTCCGATTTTCTTTTTTTCCAAGTTTGTTACCTTTCTAGGAACTTTATGTTTCCATATAAATTTTAGAATCAAGTTGTCAATCTCTCCCAAAGACCCTGCTGGAATTCCATTTGGAATTGCATTGAATCTATAGATCAGTTTGGGGGAGAGCTGACATCTTAACAATATCAACTCTTCCAAGCTATTATCTTGGTATATCTTTCCATTGGGTTTCACTGGTGGCTCAGTGGTAAATAATTTGCCTGCTGATGCTGGAGACGCGTGTTGGATCCCTGGGTCAGGAAGATCCCCAGGAGTAGGAAATGGCAGCCCACCCCAGTATTCTTGCTTTGGAAATCCCATGGACAGAAGAGCCTGGCAGGCTGCAGTCCATGGAGGTCACAAGAGTCAGGCACGACTTAGCGACTAGACAGCAGCCATCTTTCCATTAACAGATGCCCCTCTTAATATCTCTCAGCCCTGTTTTGTAGTTTTCAGTGTTGAGGTCTTTTGTCAAATTTATCTGTAAGTTCTTCATACTTTTAATTGCTGTTGTAAATAGAATTGGTTTTAAATTTTTCAATTTCTGAATGTTTGTTGCTTGCGTATAGGAATATCATAGAATTTTATATTGAACTTATATCTTGCAGCCTTGTTAAACTCACTTTTTTTGTAGAATTTGTGGTAAGATTTTCTATATAGACTGTTCTGTTATTTATGAATAAAGACAGCTTTACTTCTCGTTTTCCAATCTAGATGGATTTTTCTCCCTCCCTCCCTCCCTCCCTCTTTTTCTTTCTTCCTTTTCTTTCCCTTGCCTTATTGAACTACGTGGAATCTCCTGACAAAAATGAGTGGAAGTGGTGAGCACACATCCTTGGTTTTGTGCCTGTTCCTGGGGGAAAGCATTCGACTCTTCGCCACCAGGTGTGATGTTTGCTGTGGGTGTTGCTGGCCCAAAGAAGTTCTCTTCTGTTCCTGACTTGCTGAGAGTTTTCATCAGGAATGGATGTTCAATTTTGTCAATTACTTTTTTCTACATCTGTTGAAATTATCATAGGCTTTTCCTTTTTGGAAAAGGATTACATTGATTTTTGAATGTTAATCTGCCTTCCCCACTTGAATTTTTAGTCTTTGTTTTCTGTCTTCATTCCTGGTGTAGGCATGTGGAATTTCCCTGATCTGATTTGTTGCACTGTCCTCCCTTGAGCCAGTTCTCTGTTCCTGGCATCAATACAACTTGCTGGTGGCCCATTGCGTGGAGGCAGACATTGGCTAACTGTACAGGATTAGAAGGCTAGGTTAGTATTGAAACTGTGGCCAGGTGTATAACGGGCACCCTGGCTTCCTCATTGGGGAAGTGGCATAACACCTCCTCTGGAGGTCTGTGTTCTTAGGAGAGAACCTAAGTGGTAGGAGCTAGAGGCCCACCCAACCGGGGTGCCAGCTGGTGATGCCCAGGTAGTGGTCACTGCCTGCCTGCCTCTCTTCAGTAACTTAAGAGCTTGCTCCTTCCTGGGAACACTGGCCTGCTCAGTGCTCCTGCTGTAGAGCCTTCAGAATGCCCTTGCTTTCCCCAGACTGGCCTCTGCCCAGGGTGGGAGTGGTGTGGATGCCTTTCTCTGTGAGCTGTGAAACATAGTACATGCTGGGTATCTCAGAGGCAGCCCGGGCTCCTGGTCCACGTTCTCAGACCTTGTTCTATGGGACCCTCAGAGGGTCTTTGCCCCCCATACGGGGGGCAAGGGGCTGGCTTGACAGTACCTCTCCTGCCTCTTCAACTCCAGTAGCTCTGGCATCTGTTTCTAGGATGGGATGGCTTCTCAGACCAGTTTTTCCTAAAAGTATAGCATATACCCAGAAAAATGCGTAAGTTCTAAGTTTACATCTCAGTGCGTGTTTGTGAAGTGAACATACCCCAGTAACTCCCACCCAGGTCATGGAATAGAGCTTCTCCCCAGAAGCCATTCTTCTTCCCTCTCCTAGCCTCTTCCCACCCCCAATTCCCCTGACTTCTGTCACCATGGACAAATTTTGCCAGCTTTTGAGCTTCCAGTCTTTCATTCGACTTGTTTTGAGGTTTTATCTTCGATGTTATGTATGGCAGTACTGTCTGCATTTGACATTGAACAGCTGGATCATGACTTCATCATCTGTTTAGTGTTGGTGGCCATGTGGATGGTTTTCAGATGGGACTGTTCTGAATACGGCCGCCCTGACCATTCTCGGCACGTGTGCGCTCAGGTTTCTGTTGGTCCCTACCCCAGAGTAGGATTTGCTGGGTCCTGGGGTGTGAATGTTCATCCTTACATGGTGTTTGATAACCATGCACAGACTTCCCTTCCTGCTCCACGTGATGATGTCCTTGGTTTTCTCCACAGCGGCTGTTGCAGGAATGCCTCCCCTGTTGCAGGAATGCCCACTGAGAAAGTCCCCACACCCACTGCTGGTCTTCTGGTTCCACACAAAGCTCAGGGCAGCAGGTCGGAGAAAGAGGTGGCCTTGAACCTGACCCCTCTCAAGTGTAGTCCCATGACGGCTCCGTGGTGATCCCCTTTCTTGAGTGCTTACTGTGAGCCAGTCAGGCTAGGTCCTGGGTGTTCGTGTGTGTCTCCTGTCCCCCTCCCAGGAGCCTGTAGGACACTTCTGTCATCCTCCCACTTCGTGGCTGAAGGAATGACTGAGTGGGCTAGGTGGGTGGGCTCGGAGCGCTCTGCTCACCTCCCGTGTGCAGTGTTTGCTCGTGCTTTCTGCCCTGGAGTGTGTGGTGCAGCCCATTAGGCCGTGTCCTGCCTGGTGGCTGTTGTATCACGTAGGACAGGCTCACCCAACCCTCAGTTACCTTTAGGGCCTGGTGAGTTTGCAGATCTCAGATCCTGTTCTGTGGAAGGAGACGAGGGCTCCTCTGTACCTAACCTGTGACTTGCCAAGTGATGTATCCGCTGTGGCACTGGCAGTTCCTGTTACTCTGCTCTCAGAACAGACATGCTGACCCCGTGTGGAGTACCCAGGAAGGTGAGGGCCAGCAGACCCTGCGTGTCTGTCGCATGTCCGTGACTCACCCTCAGTGCTTACCCCAGGCAGCCTGGTCGTCAGCGCTGCAGCCTCAGGTTCTGGGGCTAGTTTGGGCTTGAGGCCCTTTGAGAAGGGGTACGGCCTTGGCTTTCTCCTCCATAGTCCTTCGGATGTCATAAAGGAGCCTGCTGGCTGTTGCCACCTTGGTGTTCGTGGTGGCTCAGTTCAGCCTCAGTTGCGGTGCCTCACCTGTTGCTTCTGTCCTTGCCTTCGGCCATTTCTACCCATGCCTCAACACTGGGCCGTAACCAGCCCTTCCTGTTATCTCCCTGGCCTGTGTTTGGTGCCTTGTTGAGGGAAATTTTAGGCTCTCCCCTGTTCTCAGGACTCCCATAGCAGCCCAGGTGAGCAGACTGGCAGACTCTTGGCACGCCACATTGGGCACTGTGCTGTCTTGAAAGGATCTTAGAAACCACAGAATGGCCTGGTGGGCAGTGGACAGGGCCAGCTTGGCCTGACCCCCGTGGGCACAGTCTCCCCAGAGGGTAGTCAGCGTGCCTCAGTGTCTACAGATGATCTATGAATTTCCCAACATTCCGCGCAGGCTTCCTGACTCCTGGAAGGAGAGCCGGGCTCAGGTTGGTGGCTGGTCTTGCTTCAAGTCTTGGTTGGGCCGGCACTGGAAGCCAGGTCCGGCCCTGCTGCTTCTCTGCCCGGCCCGAGTGCCAGGAGGGTTCACCGCAGCGCGGGAGTGCCCTGCCGTCCCCTCGCGGCTTCACTCAGCCTTCTCTCGGAGGCTGGCCCCATCGCTTCCTGAAGAGCTGGCTGGTTCTCATTTGGGGTTGCCGGTATTCTGGGTGTATGTGGGCCGAGCACTGTGTGCCCCTCCCACGGGCATCGGACATTTCGTCTTACACAGCTGGTATTCTTACTGGCTGTTTCCACGAGAGCACGGCTGGGAGGGAGGAACCCACCTGGTGTGCTGTATGTTGTCACAGGCACTGACAACCGGACCCTTCTGCAAGCATGGATGCAGATAGAAAACACTCTGCTTGGCTTTCTGACTTTGCAACTGCAAACTGTAGGAATGAACCAACTCCCAAATATGACACATTGAGAGCTCTTACACTCTCTGAAAGGGCCAAGTTACAACAGGAATTGTGCGTTGACCTGATTCAGAGGTCAGGAGAGCTGAAGCTTGTGGTTTTGTTGGGAAGCGCTGCTGGGACAGATGAGAGAAGGGCTTGAGGGCCAGCACTGTGGAGAGAAGTGCTGGTCTCCCCCACTTCCCCCGCTTTGTCTGCAAGCCTCTCTCACCTCCGCAAGCCTCTCTCACCTCCGCAAGCCTCTCACAGAGGTCCCCTGGTTGGCCGCCGTTCATGGTAGCGGCCCTGGGCTCCCTCTTCCTGGGCTGCTCATGAGGTGCAGGCAGTGTTCTCTGCCGGCTGCCTGGGCCAAGTCGCAGCTGCAGTTGGCTGCTCTGGCCACGGGTGCTCTGCGGGCTGTGAGTGTACAGCAGGCAGGGCCACGCAGGCAGCGGCCACCCTCCAGCTGTGGACGCTCCCGGGGAGCAGATGGGCCCCACTGATGAGGAAGTGCTTTTGTGCTTTTGCAAGTGGTGAGCTTGGCGACTGCGGCTGAGACACAGCCCCTGCCCCAGTGTCGCTCTTCCTCTCAGCAGCCGTGAATGAGAGTGACTTAGCTCCTGTGGGTGTGAAGTTCCCATGGTGGGGTCCTGGCAGAAGGAGGCGCCTTTGAAAGCCAGGCAGGGCGCTGACAGGGCATCTGCCTGAGGAAAGTTCCCCTGGTGCCTGCCTGGCTGTGGGACAGAGCAAGGCAGAGCGGAGCCAGGAGGCTACACCTTGCAGAGCTGAGGGGTAGACTCAAGGCACATCAACTTGTTTTCCTCACTTGGGGAGGTGGGGTGGGACACACGCTGGTCACCACCAGGCTCACCTCTTGCACTGACTTGTGGTAGAGGCAGTTTGAGTCACAGAACGGCACCCATTTTGGGAACGTGTAAAGTTCATCAGAAGCGGGAAGACTTACTGTGGCTGAAGAGTGAGGCTGGGACCAAATCACAGACACACACTCGCCTGGCAAAGCCCCTTTCACCAGCGTGCACACCCTCAGCAGACACGACTGACACCTGCCATGGGGCTGGCAGGGCATGGTGACTCAGCCAAGGATGACCTTAGAATGCTCAGCACATCGAAAAGCTCGAGGTTTGCTTGCTTCTGGGTGCCATCTGTGTCGTGTTTTGGTTTGGAAGGACAGCTTGCTTGCTGATGAACAGTTCCAAAGCCTTTTGAGCTAATTGGTTTTTGTAAATTCTAGTCTAGACTATTCTGCTTTAAAAAAAAAAAAAGTGTTTCTTCCACATGGCTGGTTTTAAAGTGAACTAGCTTTTACCACTGACCTGGTGGGCTTTAAGCCCCTGAAGGAGTTGGTGTGGGCTGTGCTGCATAGGTGCAGGGCCACAGTGTGCTCACGGGCTGGCTAGACAGGCGGGGTGAGTCCCACCTTGGTGTGTGTCATTTCAGGCCCTGGCAGGGAGACTGCAGTGCCTTTGTCATTTACCAAGTGGTCTGCAGCTCAGGGCAAGCACTGGGGATGGGCTGAAGGCCCTGCTGTTGGAGACCTCTCAGCTCTAGAGCACCCTAGGTGGGAGACAGAGGCAGCCCAGAGACCATCATCCATTGGTGCTCTGGGCACGAAGCCAACCCTGTGTGGCTACCAGGAACTCTGTAACCTGTCCATTTTCCCACTGTGGCAGGTCGATGAGAGTATGTGGGTGGGAGGCTGTCACCAGCCTGGTGGTGTCTGGGAGCCCCCCCAGTAAAGCACCAGCTGGGCTGTGTATGGTGGGCAGGCCCCGTGCCAGGCTAGTGTAAAGCCACTGTCCTCCATCTTCAGCTGCATGGTGAGCACTAGGCTTCTGTTGCCTTTCTGGACCCTCAGATTTCTTATCTGTAAAGTGGAGTTTCGAGAAAGAGAAGCTAGAGACTTCGGTGCCTGCAGGAACCCAACAAGGAGTGGTCCTGTGAGAGGCTGAAATGACTTACTAGCTTACTCTAGTGCCTTTGGGTCTCACCAGTTCTTGAACTTGGGGAGTACAGGGTTTCCCCTTTGCCACCAGGGCTGCACACGTCTAGCTGCACTGCCAAGAGATTGGGGATTTCGAGTGGAGTGGGAACCGTTGATGCGTGGAGAAAACGGAGCAGTGAGCGGATAGACGCCAAAGAAGTCTCAGTTCCTTGTTTCACATCAGGGCTGGAAATCCCCCACAGGGCGGTAATTATTCAGGGCCTGAGGTTTACCTACCTCTGCCCTGAATTACTGCTAGCAGGAGGCTGAGCAGTGGTAGATCTGCCCCCTTGGGCTGGCCCCACCTCCGCACATGGATCCAGATGCAGAGCAGTGACCCAGCCGCAGAACAGCTCTCATACATGTGCCGAAGAGGTAGTGACATCCTGCACTAGATGGTCTGAACTCTGACCCAGCTGCTTGTGAGGGCCGCCGCCCTCCCCTGGTCCTGTCACTTGTGGGCAGCCAATGCCCCTTCCTTCTCCTCATTCACTGTGAGTCGCACAGCAAATGTTGTGGGTTAGACTGGCTGCAGTCATGACCTAGCACTCGATGCAGGGCTCTCCAGAGGGAGGCCTGGCTGCTTCCCCCGTGCTCTTGGTCCTCTCCCGATGGGAGGTCCGCATAAGAACCCTGGGGTCTGGCGGTGGTAAGGAGGGTCCCCTCCTCGCTTGCCAGCATGTGCCCCGGGGCGTCCCTCAGGTGTAAATGGGGACGTGTTTGGGAAGGGTTCTTTCTCTCCCTGCCTGAGCCCGGCTGGGAGGAGCCCAGTTTAGGGGGCTGCTTCCCCTCCTTTCTGCCTGGGATGGATATTGGTTCACTTTCCTGTCTGACCGTGGATACCCAGTTGTCCCTCGTGAATCACGAGTCTAGACTCTGCAAGCCCTTGGCGCGGTAGAGGAACAGTCAGCTCTACCCGTGGCCACCAAGTGACTGTGCTCACCTGCGCCTTGCCCGGGGCTGCCCGCCGACTCCCACGGACTCTGGCCCTGCCTCTGCTCCTCCGAGTGCTCCGCTGCTGCCGGCCCACCTTGCCTGCCCTGGGGACACTTAGGCATCCCCATGCACAGGGGCAGACCTCATCACCTGGAAGGATATTTACTTGCAATAAAGAGGCCAATCAAATAATGAAAATATGTGGGCTGGGACAGTGAACAACTTACAGGAAAAGTCGACATTAGTAGAAAGGGGAGGTGACACTTGGCTTCACTCATTATTAAGGAAATAAAGATGAATCTGTAGCTGTTGAAGGAGTCCTAATGAGAAGATGAGGCTGCAAGTGTTCAGACGTCCCTCGCATGTGAATTCTGTTCCTTTTGGGAAAGCTGTTTGGCAAGTGGTTTTGAGAGGTGGTTGTTTATTAGTTTTGTTTTGGTTTCATTCCATGGCAAAGAATTCCAGGGGAGATATCCAAAGGCCATGCATGTGCCAGGCTCTTCCTGAGAGCAGGAGGCTGTGAATGACCCTTGGGCTCTCTGGCCTGTAGAGCTGCCCCAAAGCCCCCCTTGGGGTCAGCGTCTGGGAGTGGCTCAGAGGCTTCCTCCCTGCGCAACAGTGGCATACTGTCTCTGCTGTGATGGTGGGTGAATGTATTTTTGGACAGACAGGTGCCAGGCAGGACCTAAAAACAGGGTGGTCTGTTAGGGTAGCAGGAGCAGTTTGGCTCCCACCGTGGCTAAGGTTAATGGAAGGCCGTTGTGTAGTCAGCCTGCTTTCCCCAGGTCTGCTCTTCCTGCTGGCATCCTGGCTCACGCCAAGGTCTTTGCTCCGGACTTCTCTCCCCTCTCCAGGGCTTTGATACCATCTCACCTTCTCTGGATGTGTTGAGGCTTCTGCTGTCCACCTCGGAGGCCCAGCTTAGATACTGCTCTCACCACAGGCACCCCTGGCCTGCCTTTTACCTGACGCCTACCTACCTCCCTGCCCCAGCAGTCCTGTACTGGGTTTTTTTCACAGGCCTGGAGCCTGGCTAGAAGCCTCCCCTTGGCTATATCTGAGCCTTGGCGTCTCTGCTGTGCATTGGGCCCTCTTGTTGAGGGTGGAGGCAAGGGCTGCAGGCTGCTGGGCTATTACTGTCTGCTGGATCTGAGGCTGGAGGCCCAACCTCGCACTGCATAGAGCCCAGGACGCCTGCCTGTTAGCTGTGGTGAGGGCAGAACTTGGCCTGCTCCCTGGTCCTTAGGGCTTGATTGCCTCCAGATGCCCAGATAATGCTCCCTACACAGGCTCAGTGCCCTTGCTAGCATGGCTGGAGCAGGGGAACCAGAGGGATGAGCCCTCGGGCGGCCCTGAACTTGAGGAAGGCAGCAGACAGTGCTCTCCGCAGCGCTGAGAGCCTGAGCACCTCCTCAAAGCCGAAAGCCTCTTTGGATACCGCCTGAGTGTAGGGGCTGCTCGGCTGTGACGGTGGGGTGACAGGCCTTTCCCCAGCCCCACCCTGTGCAGCTTCCAGGAGGGTCTCTGGCTGTGCGAGGGTCTACAGTGCCAGCTTGCTCCAACCCCCAGGGTTGCTCAGGTGTTCTGGCTCCCCCCTCCTATCTGGCAGCAGGACAGCGTCTGCCCAAGGACAAGGACACTCTGTGCCACTGGGCTCGCTCTGTGGGCACTGCTGGTTCAGGAGTGTGTAGGGACCCAGGGCTCTAAATATACCAGGGTGAGGCCACTGGGGTGGAGAGAGGCCATGTGGCAAGCCCAGGACCCTGTCAGGGCCAGAATCCCAGGGCTGGGGACAGGGAGCGGGTGGCCTTGTTCCTGTGGGACCAGCCTCCTCACTGCCTGGTTTGTCAGGATATTTTCTTAGACATCATTGCTTTGGGGCTCCAAAAAAATCTTTGTCTACCCCAGGGTTGCAGAGATAGTCTCCTGTTTATTCTAGAAGCCTTAGAGTTTTTGCTTTCACATTTAGATCTGGGGTTCATTTTAATTTTTGAGTATGCTGCGATGCTTAGTGTAATTGGAGTCAACGCAGTGTGTATCTCCTGTGACTTTTCATCCACCGTGGTTTGAAGTTCATCTTGATGTACTGAAGCTGCAGTGTGCTCATTTCTAGAGCTCTTGAATTTCTTAGTCTGTTCAGCTTTGGGACTACAGTGGTGTTGTTACAACATACGACCACATGACCCACTCCTTTACATCACATTCATAAAATGTGATGGTAATAATAGTTAACGCCTCCCACTTGAGGTTGTGATAATTCAGTGGAGGTGCTGTATGGAAACAGACCTTGGTAGAACAGGGCCTGGCTCATAGCACGTGTCATCCGAGGTATAGAATTGCTTGGTCACGAGACACACAAGTGTTTGATTTGACCAGACACAGCCCAGTGCTCCCCAGAGTTGGCCGCACCCCAGAACTACCTGGTGGTGTCAGATGCCATTTCCAGCAGTCTGGTGTGTATTCATTGCAGCCGCTTGTGGGTTCGGTCTGCGTCGCCTGATGGCCAGGAGAGTTGAGCACTGCTGCACGATCTCTTGTCATGCCCAGTCCCCATTCGTGTCTCCCCGCCCGTGTTCTCTGTGGGCTCAAACACAGACCCGGGGGGCCCTGTGGCATTGGTCTCCTCCCACTTTGTGACTTCTGCTCTCCTTGTGATGTCTTTAGATGAACTCTATAAAGATCTGGTTAATGCAACTAAGTTGATTAGATTATTCTGCACAGCTGTTTTAAACGTGGCGCATTTTATTCAATAAGTCCTTCAACCTCCTGTCAGATGGCAGACTTAAGTGCATTTCCCACATCAAGAGTGAATCTTGTTTCATAAATGTGAATTTCAGTTGTGCGGCAGCCACTTGGGCAGATGGGTGTGTCCGTGGACAGACTCAGTCACCTGTTCACCGTGCACCGGAGGAGGCAGATGGGAGGGTGCGCACTAGGGGCCGTGTTGGCCCCTGGGAGCAGGTATGAGGCTGCAGGAGGCGGGTCTCGGGTGATGCTGGCTCCACTGGCTCTTGGGAAAGGGAGAATTCTAGAGCAGGCCGGCACAGGGAGAAGTGCCTAGGGTCTGACAGTGGCTCTTGTTTTACAGATCCGGAACATGGTGGCGGTGCAGGAAGTCATCTCCAGCCTGGAGAAATACCCCATTACCAAAGAGGCACTGGAGGTGAGCGTTCCAGGTCTGAGCACTAGGGCGGGCAGTGAGGGCGGGGCCTGGGCTGCCCCAACCCTGGGCTTTCCTGACTTCTTAGAGCCTCAGAGACTTTGCTCACTGGCCCAGCAAGGCCTTAAAGGGAAAAGTGAGGGGGGCAATGCCCTCCTGGCCTGCACTGTGCCAGTCCACAGCACACAGGCACTGCAGGAAATACGAGGCTTTAGTTCAGAGCTGAGGCCCCTTTCTCTGCAGGAGGCCCTGCACACTCTGCAGTGCGCAGCAGGGCTTCCAGTGAGTGATGTTGGCTCGAGGTCCCGTGTGCTGCTGCCTTTGCCACAGTGTACTCTCACCTAGAAATCTCCCCTGGCAAAGTGTCCTCGCGGTGGCCGTGAATGGTCCGCGGCCTTCAGGAGTTGGGAGCCTGTGAGATGATGCTTCTGAGAATGCCCTGTCTGTCCCATGGACTGTAAGATCTGAGGACTTGGGTTTGAGAATTTAAATGTCACAAGGGACCCAAAATCTTCGTAGGTTTTGTGTCTGGGAGACCAGTGGTTTAGGGGGCCTGTGGGGTCATTACAAAGATACGGAGCCCTTCCCCCAGCTCCATGGGAAGCTCCATTTCTGCCCCAGCTCTCTTTTCATGGGGTGTCCCTGTCCTAAAAGCGTGTCATTGTGTCTCTCTGGCTGTAGGAAACCCGCCTTGGGAAGCTCATCAACGACGTCCGCAAGAAGACCAAGAACGAGGAGCTCGCCAAGCGGGCCAAGAAGCTGCTGCGGAGCTGGCAGAAGCTCATCGAGCCCGTGCACCAGAATGAGGCTGCGCTGCGGGGGCTGGCGGGTGCCCCCGGCTCGGCCAACGGCGGTGCCCATAACTGCCGGCCAGAGGCAGGGGCGGCCGGCCCGCCCAAGAGCGTCCACGACCTGAAGTACCGCAATGACATGCCAAGGCTGTGCGGGCAGCGGCTGGACAGGTTGGGCAGCCGCAAGCGCAGGGGAGACCAGCGTGACCTTGGTCACCCTGGGCCACCTCCCAAGGTCTCCAAGGCGAGCCACGACTCCCTGGTACCCAACTCATCCCCGCTCCCCACCAATGGGATCAGCGGGAGCCCCGAGAGCTTCCCCAGCCCCCTGGACAGCAGTGGGCACATGGGCCCTGAGGGCAACCGCTTGGAGCATGGCGAGAACGACAAGCACAGTGGCAAGATCCCCGTCAATGCCGTGAGGCCGCACACCAGCTCCCCGGGCCTGGGCAAGCCCCCCGGGCCCTGTTTGCAGACGAAGGCTGTGGTGCTGCAGCAGTTGGACAGGGTGGACGAGACTCCAGGGCCCCCCCACCCCAAGGGGCCACCTCGCTGCTCTCTTGGTTCCCGGAACTCACGGCACGAGGGCTCCTTTGCCCGGCAGCGCAGCCCGTACACGTACAAGGGCTCCCTGCCCAGCCCTTCACCTCGGCCCCAGTCGCTGGATGCCACGCAGGTGCCATCACCGCTTCCGTTGGCCCAGCCGTCCACGCCCCCTGTGCGGCGACTTGAGCTGCTGCCCAGCGCAGAGAGCCCCGTGCGCTGGCTGGAGCAGCCAGAGAGCCACCAGCGGCTTGCAGGGTTGGGCTGCAAGGCGGGGCTGCCGCCGACCGAGCCCCTCCTGCCCCGGGCAGGCTTCTCCCCAGACTCCTCCAAGGCGGACAGCGATGCTGCCTCCTCCGGTGGGTCAGACAGCAAAAAGAAGAAGAGGTACCGGCCTCGTGACTACACGGTTAACTTGGACGGGCAGGTGGCTGAGGCTGGTGTCAAGCCTGTCCGGTTAAAAGAGCGGAAGCTCACCTTTGACCCCATGACGAGACAGATCAAACCTCTGACCCAGAAAGAGCCAGTGCGGGCCGACAGCCCCGTGCACACAGAGCAGCCCAGGACAGAGCTGGACAAGCCCGAGGCCAAGGCCAGCCTCCAGAGCCCTTTTGAACAGACGAACTGGAAGGAACTGTCGCGCAACGAGATCATCCAGTCCTACCTGAGCCGGCAGAGCAGCCTGCTCTCGTCGTCGGGCGCACAGACCCCGGGCGCTCACCACTTCATGTCCGAGTACCTGAAGCAGGAGGAAAGCACTCGGCGCGGGGCCCGGAAGCCGCACGTGCTGGTGCCTCATGGCCCGCCCACGGACTTCCCCGGGCTGAGCCGCGAGGTCACCCGGGACGATCTGGACAAAATCCAGGCCCACCAGTGGCCAGGGGTGAACGGGTGTCAGGACACACAGGGTAACTGGTATGACTGGACGCAGTGCATATCGCTCGACCCGCACGGCGACGACGGGCGGTTGAACATTCTGCCTTATGTCTGCTTGGACTGACCGGCCCTTCGGGCTCTAAGTGCATTCCCACCTTGCAGTCAGCCAGGGAGGACGGGCGCCAGGGCCCGCCGCCTCCAGTGGTTGGGAATCCAGGGGGTCCGGCCCGGGGCGGGAGGGAGGGGGCGAGAGTCTCTAGGTCTCTCTGCACTCGTCCCTCTAAATTCTCCTTTTGTGAAATGCTGCTACCAGTTTACTAACAAAATTGCAAAGGAAGGACCGCGTGAAAGGAAGGCCAGCAAAGTGAGTTCAGAACTCTATAGCAAACCAGCTATAAAAAGTGTTAGTCTCCCACCCCAGAAGAGGTGCGGACGCTTCCCAGCCCTGGTGAGCTGGGACCTCAGTTGCAGGCAGGCACAGAAAACCTGTGGGAGAGGTTACCTTTAACACAGCGACAGAAGCACGCATCTCATCTTTGCATTTTCTGTTTTTAACATGGCCCTAAGCGTCTGAGGCAGTGGACAGTACTGCAGCCTCGGTTTGCACCCCACTGGCCAGCTTTCCCATCACGGTGCCTCAGCTGTAGCGAGCTGCTGGCATCAGGCAGGCCGGCTGGCCACCCAGTTCAACCCATGCTCCCTGGGCGTCCACACATTTGTATCTGGTTTCAGTTACAGCCCAGTTTTTAAAGAAATGCTGCAGAAATTTGTTTTCTAAAGTTTATTTTGCCCCCTCTTCCATCTGACCACCAGACGAGTAACTTGCCTTTTGTTCTTCCCTCTTCAGTTTCCCCTTCCCACACATATCTAGAAAAGTTCACCTTTCTAGAGTTCCCTTCCCCTCAAAACACAAAAGTAACCGCGGGTGCTACTGGTGTGTAAGCTGTACTGTTGGGCGAGAAGAGACCTGTCTGTATGCTGGAAACACTCATAACCATTCCTTTAGATTCGTTTGCCTTATGGTTATTTGTCATAAACGCGATTTGCAAAAACAAGGAGCCTTAGTGAATGTACAGTACCTAGACTTCTGTGTTCTCAGGACGCAGAAGGGAGCAACTTTGCTATTTGGTCCAGTAAGTGGACACCTTGTGATATAAATGTGGAAATAAAAAAAAAAAAAAAAACATTTGCACAAACCAGTCTGAGAATTGTTTTTTAATTTGGTCCTTTATAGCCACATTCATCCTTTCTGGATTCTGGATTAGCCAAGACAACCTGGACCCCATATCCAAGGTTCAGGCCCTATAGCTAGCCAGGCTGTGGGGAGGTGGGCAGGGCAGTCACCAAGTCCAGCCTATTAGCCTTCTGCATGGAGACTCACCTCTACCTTGCCTTTCATTCATTCAGGGTCACAATGCCTCTCCCACCTCCAGAGTCACCTGCTAACTCTGGGTGACAAAGTCGGAGAGGCCACATCTGTCTCCATTACAGACCTCACTTCCCCTAGAAACAGCTTTGCCCTCCCAAGCAGGCTCCACAACCCAGGTCTCAAGTGACCTTGTCTTACCCCTGAAATATTTGCAGTTCTTCATTAACTATAAAGTGATGATCTTTTAATTCTTCTCCCTCATCTCTGAAACCATAAGCTTTGGCTTTCTATTTTTTTCAGTCTGGAATAATAAGTCATCTTGACCATATTTACTTGATGTCAGATGAAGAATCAACTCCCCCTTTAGAGGAGCAACCGCACCAGGCAAATCAGGAGGTCCAGAAACATGCAATCAACCCAGAGCCACAGTTTCAGAGCCTTGGGGAATTCTGACATAGCCCTGGTGCAGGGCATACCCTCTCCTAGAAGAGGGTGAAGTAGCTTTGAGGGCAGTCTAAACTCTGCCCCTGCCATCTGCCACCTGTATGGAGCTGGGCTAATCACTTTTCTCCTATACACCTGTCCCCATTTGGGAGATATAAATGATACCCCAAAGCTGTGAGGATTAAATTATATGATCCAAATTTAGCCGGGGGGGGGGGGGGGGCGCCAAAAGCTTGTCATCAGGACCATTTGTGCTGGGGAATAACTAGTTTCCTCAGTCCACTGTGCCTGTTTTCTCACATGTATTGTGGCCAGCTGACATGTGGGTATCCTGAGGATGACATCCTCCCGACAAAGGATCAGAGGCACAGCTGGAAGCTATTAAGGTGCAGGATGGCGCCCCATGAGCATCTCCTTTGCTCAGACCTGGGCTCTGAGGGAGGTCAGTGCTCCTTAACCCCCTGCAGGCCCCACCTCCCCTGTGTCCGAGTATCTAGTAAGCCCTAGGGTACAGATACTGCCTGACTGAGAACACAAGGTTAAGCTGTGACTTCCCATCAACATTTTGCGGATCAAGTTGGGTTGCCACTTTTTAATTTGCCAAGTAAAGATACAGTAGAAGGAAATTTTTACACTCCCTATCGCCCCCAAAGTTGGAAGTACATGATTTTTGAAACAAAGTCCTGCAGTGTAAGATCATCTTGCTGAAAACACCGCTTTGTTTTCCGTTGCGGCTTTGGGCTGCTCTATCCCAACCGGTCCTTGAGCATCAGCAGTAGGGGTCAGCACCACGCCCCTCCCCCCCTGCAGATCCCTAGAGACAGGTGCCCGAGGGGGTTGCCATTACTGCGACTCCCAAACTTGCCAGAGGACCCATGCCACGTCGCTTCCCTTCCCTGGGCTTCGCTCCATCAGTCGGTGAAATGAAGACAGTAATACCGCACAGCGCATTCCCAGAACGTGCTCCAGGGCGCTCTGGGCTGGTCCCTCTGTTGGAGTGCGGCCACGGGAGTTCGCTCCCGGTTTGCAGAAAGAATTTAGCCCATGGAGAGGTTTTCACCATTCGGTTTCTCTTCCCGAAAGGTCTGGTCTTTTACCTTTGTCTTCCGACCATCAGGAATCTGGCTGGAGGGCGCCAATGAAGGGCGGATATCGAGGATTGACCCGCGAACTCGATCGCCCGCTCACAGACACCGACATAGCGGTCCTTCCCGCCCCTCCTGTCTGTGCTCCGGGACCCAGTTAGGTTCCCTCAGGCCAGCCCACTTGGAGAAGGAAATGGCAACCCACGCCAGTGTTCTTGCCTGGAGAATCCCAGGGACGGGGGAGCCTGGTGGGCTACTGTCTCTGGGGTCGCACAGAGTCAGACACAACAGAAGCGACTTAGCAGCAGCAACAGGCCTTCCCACTACTCTCAAAGCCCTTCGGGGCTCACGGTCCCCTTTCCTTCCGCTTCCGGGACAGACCCCGCCCTCCAGGAAGCCCATCGAAAGGAGGGCGGGGCCTACGTTCGCTACGTGGTGGCGGGCGCGTCGGCCGGCGCGTGGCGGTGACGGAAGCGCCGGTGGCTAATAGGCAGCCGCGTTGGCTGGCGCTCCCGCCCCCGTCCTGCCCCGCCCCCGCCCGGCGTCGGGCCGTCGGACAGGCGGGAAGGGGCGGCCGCTCGGGAAGGATGGCGGCGGCGGCGGCGGTGGGAGTGGGCGCGGGCGCCGGGGGTTCGGGAGCCGCCGGAGGCGGCGGCGGGGGGGCGCGCGAGGGCGCGCGGGTGGCAGCGCTGTGCCTGCTGTGGTACGCGCTGAGCGCGGGCGGCAATGTGGTCAACAAGGTGATCCTGAGCGCCTTCCCGTTCCCCGTGACCGTGTCACTGTGCCACATCCTGGCGCTGTGCGCGGGGCTCCCGCCTCTGCTCCGGGCCTGGCGCGTGCCCCCGGCGCCGCCCGTCTCGGGCCCTGGGCCGGGTCCGCATCAGTCGTCCGGCCCGCTGCTACCGCCGCGCTTCTACCCGCGCTACGTGCTGCCGCTCGCCTTCGGCAAGTACTTCGCATCAGTGTCCGCGCACGTCAGCATATGGAAGGTGCCCGTGTCCTACGCGCACACCGGTGGGTGCCCAGGCTGGCCTAGGGGGCGGCGGCTGGCGCACGCCACCTGGGGCTTTGACGCTTGGGTCGGAGTGCGCCGGCTGGGGTGCCCTCGACGGCCTGGAATGTCGGGCTGAGAAGTCCGTTTCAGTCCAGAAGGCGCTGGAGGCCGCCAAAGCTTTTAGCAAGAGAGGGACACGCACAGGGGTCTCCGGGAGGGAAGGGACTGAGAAGAAAGCTGGGAAGTGAGCAGGGCGGATCAGAAGTGTTGGGTTCGGGGAAGGCCCACAGAGAAGAGCTGAAGTGGCTTGAGGGGCAGCCAAGCCTTCCCACCCCTCCCCCCCAGTGGGGTTGGGACAGGTCCCAGAGTGGGTTCTGGGACTAGCGCAGCTCCCTGAATGCCCCTACCCTCTCTTTGCAGTCAAGGCCACCATGCCCATCTGGGTGGTCCTCCTGTCCCGGATCATCATGAAGGAGAAACAGAGCACCAAGGTAACCTAGGAGGGCTCTGGGCCGGTGGGGGCCCCAGAGGCTTCCCAGCTGTTGCTGAGCTGGTGACGTGGTCCAGGTTCCTGGTCTGCAGGCTGCCTGGCTTCCTGTCAAATAAGGAAGTCATCTTCTAGACCTCTGGTGGCTCTTTTGCTGCTAACGTTCTAGAATCACCCCCGGGGCAGTAGCGAGTGGGGTGTGTGTTCCTGAGTTGTTTCTGATGTGTGGCCTGAGGATGCTGCTGCCCATCTCAGATCCAGCCTTCCTCCCTGTTTGGATTCCCATCTTGGGGTTGCTGGTAGGCAACTTGGATAACTTCGTCCCATCTTGACCAGACCACCCCCTCCAGTGGAATGAGGGTTGGAACATCTGACTCCTTGCTGGAACGGAACTCTGACAGAGTTTTACATCTTTGTAAGAGATAGTGGTCAGGCTCAGGATTTCTGGGGTCAGAAGTGAGAAGCTAGTCAGAGGAATCTGATTTTGGCAAAGCCCAGCAAAGTCTTCGAAATAAAAACAGCCAGGAATTGTGAATGTCTGGAAATGGAAGTGACGGCAGCCCGCAGAGCCCAGGGCTGCGTGGGGAAGATGCTCTGGGCACAATCCAGGGTATGTTCGAGATGCCAAGCCAGGGTATTTCCTGGCTTGGAGTGAGAGAAGCTGTGGCTTCAGCCAGAGACAGCCTTGCCCTGTGTCCTTAAGTGGAAGTGGGATTCCTGTTGTCCCAGCTGGAATCCATTTCATGCTGGACAGAGCGCCTCTTCTCTATGTGGTTGGTTTCTGGCATCCTGTATTTTATGTAACTTAGAACGGCAGTGCCCTGGATCAGCTTATAGAAATGGGGCCACCCCTGGCTGGTGTCTGCTTTCGGTCAGTCTTGTCCCCTGCCAGATCTGATGTGCCCTGCAGCCCACCCCCAAGGTGCTGTCAGATGTGCCTGGTCTCCCCAGGTCGGAGTTGGCCAGGAGGTGTGTGTCTTGCCTCTCTCAGTATCACACTGTGTTTATCAGGTTTCCTGTGGTAAGGGTCATTGTACCCA
Source organism: Bubalus kerabau (assembly GCF_029407905.1). Classification (NCBI taxonomy): domain Eukaryota; kingdom Metazoa; phylum Chordata; class Mammalia; order Artiodactyla; family Bovidae; genus Bubalus; species Bubalus kerabau. The sequence continues at coordinate 175,832,860 of NC_073624.1, forward strand.
GCTTGGGTAGGGAGCCAGAACCTTTCACAGGGAGGAGAGACAGGGGAATGGCTTAGGCAGGAGACTAATGATGATGATGACAGATTAAGTTGTGGCCCCACCCTTTCCAGGTAAGGCCGGTGATCATTTCATCTTGGGGAAAGCAATGAGCCTTCAAAAGGAAGAGCCTGAGGACCAGCCAGTAGCGAGGGGCAGGGATTCTGGACTTCAGAGCTCTCTTACCCTGTGTATGTGGGGATGGGGGTGGAGCTTCACCACCCCCTCCCAAATCTCTGAAGTATTTTTTTGTTTGTTTGTTTTTAATCTCTTTGTTTGTTTTGGCCATTCTGTGCCGAATGTGGGATCTTAGTTCCCTGAAGAGAGATCAAACCTCAGCCCCCTGCATTGGGAGCAGAGTCTCAATCAGTGAAGTCCCCAGAGTGCTTTATGAGTATCCTCTGTAGGGGAAGGATGAGCCAGGAGTAAGGAAAGCCAAATGTTGGGGATGGACCCCATTTCTCTGGAATTTGGGAGCCTATTTAGCCGTGAGAGTTCCAGGGACTTTCCAGGCCCAGAAATGCTTGAACCTTCTGGAAGACCCCGGTCACAGCACTCACTACTCGTTCTTGGAGCCAGCAGTTGTTGGGTGCCCGCTAAGTGCCAGGTGCCAGCACAGAGCAGTGAACAAAGAGCTGCCCTAAAGGAGTGCAGGGATGCAGACGATGTAAAGGGTGCTTCTAGTGGGTGGAGAGCGCTGTTCCCAAAACCACACAGCTGGGCAACCTGACCGTGTCTAGGGGGCACCGGGTCAGTGAAAGTTCTTGGCCTTTGTGAACTGTGACCCCTGAAGGGAAAGGAGATCTCCAGCTGAAGAAGGTGTAGGGGGAGTGTCCTCACCAGGGATAACTGCATGTTGGAAGAGTGCAAAATAAAAGGGACCCAGGAAGCCCATCAGAGGCTTACAGTTTCAGATCCTGGTGTTGGTGGCAGCAGCTGGGTAGATCCTGTTAGGACCAGCCCTGGCTTGTGGCTGTTAATGTAATGGGGGTGTTGGCATGGCTGGGGCGCCCACAGTGACACGGCCCTGCCCTCGGGTACTCTGAGAACCATCTGCCTCTGCCCGACTCCCCAGAATGTCACGGTCCCAGCTAACACCGGCATGCAGAGTGGCAGGTGGTGCCCCTCTGGGGAGGAGAGAGCAGTCGGGCCCCCCCCGGGCGTCAGCACTGGGCGGCCCAGCTCCGCCCGGCCTGGCGGCCACTGCTGCATCCTCTCACAGGTGTACCTGTCCCTCATCCCCATCATCAGCGGCGTCCTGCTGGCCACCGTCACCGAGCTGTCCTTCGACATGTGGGGGCTGGTCAGCGCCCTTGCGGCCACACTGTGCTTCTCGCTTCAGAACATTTTCTCCAAAAAGGTACTGGGACACCGTCCAGGGTGCACCTGCTGTTTCTGGGGTGGGCGGGTGGCGTCTAAGCAAGCAGCCAGGTAACAATTTCTTCAGTGTTGGGACAAAAACATCCTGTCGCCTTTCTGCTGCTTTTCTATTGTTTTGTTTTATAAATAGCTTTATTATCATCATATAGGAAGCTGACTTACATTCAATGTGAAAAAATAGAGAAAAGCGCAGTGAAAAGAAATCAGAAATTTTATTGAGCACCTACTGTGTGACAGGCGCCTTAGTAGGTGCTGGGGACCAAGACTCAACAGAGACCTGCCCCCTGGCTCAGGGTTTCCTCTTTCTTGAGGAAAGCCACAGTATTGTTCCCTACTGTTAATGCTAGGGGTTTTTTCCTGCATGGTTTTTAGAGTTGCAATATTACACATACTTTTAAAGTTTTGCTTTGTTCATTTATTATTTTAACATTGCATTTTCCCATATCATTAAAAATTATTGCTCCTAACTCATAATAATCACATTCTTCGCAGGTACCATAATTAACACAGTTGGTTTCCCTATTGCACATGCAGATTATTTCCAACTAATCCCTACAAATAATACAATTTATGAACATCTTTGTGCAAAACATTTTTCTGTTTCTCGGGTTATTTCCTTTTGATGAGTTTACCATTCTTGGGTCAGAGGGTATGAGATATTTACAGCTCTTGATATACTTTGCCTGCTTGTTTTCTGGAACTATATACCAATTTAGACATGAACCAGCACCATTTCAGAGTGCCTGTTTCACTGTAGCTTTACCAGCAATTGAGTGTTGCTGGGTTTTTTTGTTTTGTTTTTTCTTTCCTTGGTCCTTTGCATATGAAACACGGTGCTTGTTTTGGTCATGGGCAGCGTGTCTCGTCATGGGTGCACTTGCAGGTTTGGCAGTCAAGGTCAGATACCAGGGATAATGTGCAGCCACCATGTTTTGGGCCTGGGTAAGCGGAGCCCCTCTTGCCACTTACAGTTACAACCAGCCTTTAAAGAGGTTTTCTCTCTTCAGGTATTAAGAGATTCAAGAATCCACCATCTCCGGCTGCTGAACATCTTGGGCTGCCATGCCATCTTTTTTATGATCCCCACGTGGGTCCTGGTAGATCTCTCGGCTTTCCTGGTCAGCAGCGACCTGGTGAGTTGGCCTGTGCCAAGAACATGCCCTTTTCTTAGCTGGTTCCGAAGTAGGTACTTTGTCAGGGAATTACACCTCTGTGTTGACTGAGGCATCGGGCCTCTGACCGCCATCCCTTTTAGCTCTCAGCTCTTTGATGATTCAACATTGCGTGCAGTCAAGGAAGTCGGCTTCTTACGCGTTTTCTTCTCAGTTGTGCTAGATCCCAGCTGCTGATAACTGCTGCATTTGTGCCAGTGCATTCAAGGAAGAAAAAATGCCAGCACAGGCAACTTTCCCACCCTGACGGTCTGGTTCAGGTCTCACTTAGCCTTTTAGAAACTCTGCTTGCACTGCTCAAGTCCTTTCTTGGTGTCATCTCTGTCTGTACTGCCATTGACTCCAGATGTACCCACAGCTCTCTGAGCTGAGCCCAGGAGAGAGCATCTTCCCACCCACCGCCTACAGGACCAGCCTCCAGAGAAGGTACTGGAAACCAATGCAAGCAGTAGTGATAAGGAGGTGGGCATGGTTCTTCCTGGTCTGAGCTGGATGGAGTCAATGTAGGGCTTAATGAGGTCTGACTGGATTCTTTTGTTAAAGATCAGTGTATCAATTCTTATTTGTAAAATTTATTTTACTTTTTGCTTCGCTGGGTCTTCATTGCTGCTTGGGCTTTCTGTAGTTGGAGCAAGTGGGGACTGCTCGTGATTGCAGTGCCCAGACTTCTCATTGCAGTGGCTTCTCTTGCTGCAGAGCACAAGTTCTAGGTGTGTGGGCTCAGCAGTTGCCGCTCATGGGCTTAGTTGCTCCACAGCTATGGCCTTTTCCTGGACCAGGGATCAAACCTGTGTTCCCTGCATTGGCAGGTAGACTCTTAACCACTGGGCCACCAGGGAAGTCCCTGCACTACACCATCTTATCATACGAGAGACTTGAGCATCCTTAGATCTGGGGACTTCTGAAACCAGTCCCCCACAGGTACTGAGGGCCAAGTGTGTTCATTCCTCCACCCTCCTTATACAAATAGTAACTTTTTAGATATTTTAGATATTTAGAAAAGGTAGAAAAGGTTCTCACTCAGTAACGCATCCTGGGGGTCGTTCCGTACTGGCCCGTCAGGCCCTCCTTCCTCTGGCTGCTGCTTCGCACTGCCTGTCCGTCTGGCGTCAGCGCTGCTACGCTGCTCTAACGCACTGGTGTCTCTGTGCACACTCACACACAGGCATGTGTAGATTGTGTTCTGCTCTCTCCTTGCTCTCTGCTTTGCTTTCTCTTGCATTTAGGACATTTTTTGATTTTCTTTTAGTAATAAACTTACTTCCATTGCCATTGGTAATTAATCTCTTTTTCTCGTCGAGGTCTTTTTTTTTTTAATCTTTGACTGGGCTGGGTCGTTGTCACCAGACGCAGGCCTTCTCTGGGTGCAGTGAGCAGGGACTTCTCTACTTGTGCTGTGCAGGCTTCTCAGTGCAGTGGCTCCTCTCGCTGCGGGCCATGGCTCGGGGGTGTGCAGGCTGTAGCAGCTGCCAGCTCACAGGCCCTGCACGCGCGCTCCATACTTGCGCCATGTGGACTTGGCTGCCCCACGGCACGTGGGCTCTTCCCGAACCAGGGACTGAACCTGTGTCCCTTGCATTGGCAGGTGGATTCTTAACCATTGGCCCATCAGGGAAGCCCTGAAGCCATATATTGTTTGCCTTGATGGGACCCTTGTGCGTTTGAACAGCAGCCCTAGCAGCGCACAGTAGCCTACACTGCTGCCCCCTGAAAGTGGGCTTCCTAGCGGGGCTCCCCCGCCCTCCCGTGTCTTCCCACAGCAGCCAGGTGAGTGAGGTGTGTCCTGCTGCTGTGCTCCACAGTGGAAGGGAGAAAGCTCAGGTTGAAGACACATCATCTGGGCCTGCTACTCACCATGTTTCCAAGAATCAAAGGCTATAGCAGACAGTTCCCAGACATATCCAGACCTGCTGGCCAACAGCCCAACTGTAGCCAGGTATGGATTTCCAGACTCTGCAGCAGGTGGCCCAGTTTTAAAGCTTGAACAGGATGGGTGAAGCCAGTACTTGAGAACTGAAAAGTAAATGGGAACAGGCAGGCTGATGGGGAAACCAGATTACAAAGCACCACTGAGCCAGCTGTGGGTTTGCTTTCTTCTGCCTCCGGGGTCTTCAGCCTGGACCTAAAGCATCTGGAAACACAGAAGTGGGCACTGGGGGAGGAAGAGAGTGAAAAGCCCTCTTTACTGGCTTGCTGAGGGGAAAGGAGATTTGTGGTGCTCTGAGAGCACGGGGGGAATCCTGTTTCTGTTTCCTTTGTCCTCTCATGTCCCAGGCCCCCAGCAGTCCCGTTTGGTGGTGGCAGCAAGGTCCCATAGGCACCTGAGATGCTGAGGTGGGAACCTCCCTCTGCAGTCGCAGGACAGGATTAGCCCCTGTTGCACTTTTTTTCTTTTCTTCATCCTCCCACTGCTTGGCCCCGAATGGAGGTAGAGTTGTAGGAAGGAATCAGAGTGGGGTTATTAAGTCCAGCTTTCTAACTGGATAATTGAAAGAGGGAGACCTCAGAAACCAGAAAATACCAAGGAGACATGGAAAGAAGGAACCTGGGGGAAATGATCTCATAAAACACCATAAAAGAGACTTCCCTGGTGTTCCAGTGCTTAAGACTCTGCACTTCCACTGCAGGGGACACGGGTTCAATCCCTGGTTACGGAACTAAATCCTGCATGCCATGCAGTGCAACAACAACAACAACAACAACAAAAGACAAAAAAGGCAGAGCCAAAATGGAAAAGCAAGCAGAAATCTGAAATTCAGTTAAAGTTGGAAAGACAAAGTTACCATTTTAAAAATAAAACAACAAAATCCTGAGCTGCACATGTGAGGATCTGAGCCTAACAGCACACAAAGACGGAACAGTCTGCTGCCCGGGCCGTGGCCGACCGCTGCGTGGCACACTCGGGACGGGCTGCATGCCGCTGAGAGGCTTGGAAAACAGATCTGGTGCTGGAGCCACAGCCCACCGGAGGCTGGTCAGGCTTGTAGCCTGAACCTAGCTGAGTCTGCTAAAGCCAAGTATCAACATTATCCATGGAACCTACAGTCGTATGGAGAAGGCAATGGCACCCCACTCCAGTACTCTTGCCTGGAAAATCCCATGGGTGGAGGAGCCTGGTGGGCTGCAGTCCATGGCGTCGCTAAAAGTCGGACACGACTGAGCGGCTTCACTTTCTCTTTTCACTTTCATGCATTGGAGAAGGAAATGGCAACCCACTCCAGTGTTCTTGCCTGGAGAATCCCAGGGACGGGGGAGCCTGGTGGGCTGCTGTCTATGGGGTTGCACAGAGTCGGACATGACTGAAGTGACTTAGCAGCACAGTCGTATAATATTCTATATGTCCAGGATATAATCCAGAATTACTGGGAATACAAAGAAACAGAAAAATTTCAAGTCTTATGAGAAAAGACAATCAACAGATGCCAGTACTGGGATGACCCAGATATTGAAATTATTGGACAAAGCCTTTAAAGCAATTATTTATAATCATGCTCCAAGAATGTTCTTGACACAAATGGGAAGAATAGAAGACAGAACCAAGTGGAAATTTCAGGATGGAAGAAACAACTTAAACTCACTGGATGGTATTGGCTGAACTCAGTAGCAGAATAGAGATGACAGAGGGAAGTCCGTAACTTGAAGATAAGGCAGCTGAAGGTATCTAGTTTGAGCCACAGAAAGAAAATGATTCAAAGACAAAAAAAGCTTGAAAACAGAAAAAGGATGCATTATTTATAGGAGAACAGCAATTTGGACAATTGTGGGTTTCTCATCAGAAACCATGAAGTAGAATAACATTCGTAAAGTACTAAAACTAAAGAATTGTTAACACGTAATTTTATATCCAGCAAATATAGAATTTCCAAAATCACTGGGTCTATAGAAGATCAGGAATAAAGAATTGAACACCACTATCAACCAACTGGAAATCTCATTGACATTTATAGAATATGTTACCCAGCAGCGGCAGCATAGACATCTTTTCAAGTGTACATGTGGAAATTCACCAAAATAGATCATATTGTATGTCAAAAAAACCTTAAGAGAACAATTAAATTAAAAGTCAATAACAAAGAAGTAACAGGAAAATTTCCAAACACTTGGAAACTAAACAGCACATTTCTAAATAATCCATGGACCAAAGAGGAAGTCTCAAGGGAAAAGAAAAAAAAATTTTAACTGAAGCAAAACTGACCCTTCCAAAAAAGAGAGAGGGATAAGACAGTACAAATAATCAGGAATGAAAAAGGGAGCAGTACTGCAAAACTCACAGAACTTACAACCATAAAAATACTACTGACAACTCTACACACATAAAATCAATGACAGCTGAAAGAGACCAGTTCCTAATAAACCACACAGTATCAGAATGTACCCACTCCAGATGAACAAGATAACCTGAATCTTATAACTATTAAAGAAATTGAAGTCATAGTTTAAAGCCTTCTAGAAAGAAGTCATCAGGCCCAGATGGTTTTATGGGTAATTTCTACCAAACATTTAAGGAAAAATAAACACCAGTTCTGCACAATCTCCTCTGGAAAACAAGAGGAAAAGAAGACTTTTGGTTCATATTAACAAACCACAAAAAGGACAGATATCCCTTGTGAGAATAGAGGCAAAAGTCCTTAATAAAATATTCAGTTCAGTTCAGCCGCTCAGTCGTGTCCAACTCTTTGCGACCCCATGAATCGCAGCACGCCAGGCCTCCCTGTCCATCACCAACTCCCGGAGTTCACTGAGACTCACTTCCATCAAGTCAGTGATGCCATCCAGCCATCTCATCCGCTGTCATCCCCTTCTCCTCCTGCCCGCAATCCCTCCCAGCATCCGAGTCTTTTCCAGTGAGTCAACTCTTCGCATGAGGTGGCCAAAGGACTGGAGTTTCAGCTTTAGCATCATTCCTTCCAAAGAAATCCCAGGGCTGATCTCCTTCAGAATGGACTGGTTGGATCTCCTTGCAGTCCAAGGGACTCTCAAGAGTCTTCTCCAACACCACAGTTTAAAAGCATCAATTCTTCAGTGCTCAGCCTTCTTCACAGTCCAACTCTCACGTCCATACATGACCACAGGAAAAACCATAGCCTTGACTAGACGAACCTTAGTTGGCAAAGTAATGTCTCTTCTTTTGAATAGGCTATCTAGGTTGGACATAACTTTCCTTCCAAGGAGTAAGCATCTTTTAATTTCATGGCTGCAGTCACCATCTGTAGTGATTTTGGAGCCCCCAAAAATAAAGTCTTGACACTGTTTCCCCGGTTTCCCCATCGATTTCCCATGAAGTGATGGGACCGGATGCCATGATCTTCGTTTTCTGAATGTTAAGCTTTAAGCCAACTTTTTCACTCTCCACTTTCACTTTCATCAAGAGGCTTTTTAGTTCCTCTTCATTTTCTGCCATAAGGGTGGTGTCATCTACATATCTGAGGTGATTGATATTTCTCCCAGCAATCTTGATTCCAGCTTGTGTTTCTTCCAGTCCAGCGTTTCTCATGATGTACTCTGCATAGAAGTTAAATAAGCAGGGTGACAATATACAGCCTTGACGTACTCCTTTTCCTATTTGGAACCAGTCTGTTGTTCCATGTCCAGTTCTAACTTGCTTCCTGACCTGCATACAGATTTCTCAAGAGGCAGGTCAGGTGGTCTGGTATTCCCATCTCTTTCAGAATTTCCCACAGTTCATTGTGATAAAATATTAGAATCAAGTAAATAATAAAATATTAGAATAAATCAAATGCAGGGATATGTTAAGAAACATACACTATGAAAAGGTGAGATTTAAATCAAGAATGCAAGGCTAATTCAGTACTTTGAAATCAATCAATGTAATCTACTGTAATAGCCTAATAAAAAACACATAGTCATACCAACTCATGCAGATAAGGCATTTGACAAAATCCAACATCCAGTCATGAGTTTTAAAAAGTCAACACACTAGAAATAGAGGAAACTACCTCAACTTGACCAAAGCCATATATAGCTAACATAATGATGAGAAATTGAAAGTTTTTTCCCCTAAATTCAGGAATAAGGTAAAGATGTTCACTCTCAACAGGCCCATTCCCCATGATACTTAACATCGTAGCCAGAGCAATAAAACAAGGTAAAGAAATAGATTTGAAAGGAAGAAATAAAATTCTTTTTACTCAACAAAATCTTATACTTCTTACATTCAGCTATAAATCACTACTTAAATTTTAACTTTAACTTTTCTGCTGGGCAAAGGCATTAATGAAAAAAAGTTGAGAAACTGTCTCCCTGTGTGTATATATTTGGAGATAGACAGATACTTATAGATATTAAAATTTGTTTAATAAAGAAAAGCTGATTGGAAATTTTACATTGACTGGCAAGAGAACTGAAATAGCTAAATAAGTTTGAGAAAGAAGAACAGAGTTGGAGGAATCACATAATTTTAAGACTTAGTATAAAGCTATGGATATTGGTGGAAAAAGACGTCCGTCAGTGAGCAGATAGCTTGAAAGTATACTCACAGATACGGGTGACTGATTTTTTGCAAAGGTTCAAAGGCAACTCCATGGAGAAAGGATAGTTTCTTTAACAAATGGTGTGGGAGCGAATGAACATCCATATGCAAGATCTGAGCCTTGACTTCAGCCTCACACATTACACAAAATTTAACTCATAACGTATTCTAGGCCTAAATATTAGAGCAAAAATGGTAACCTTTAGAAGAAAACATAGAGGAAACATCTTCATGACTTGGAAATAGTTTGTAGACATTACACCAAAAGCACAGTCCATTAAAAAAAAAAAAAAATTGCTAAATGGGGGCTTCATCAAAGTTAAAGGCTTTTGCTTCCCAAAATACTACTAAAGAAAGACAGGCTACAGACTGGGAAAAAAATACTTGCCACTGAGATAGTAACAGAGGACTTGTGTTCAGGATATATAAAGAACTCTTAAAACTCAATAGTAGTTTAAAAATAGGCCAAAGACTTGAATTTCACCACTGAGATTGTACAGATGTGAAATATGTTCAACATCATTAGTCATTAGGGAAAAGCCAATTAAAACCATGAGGAGATTGCGCTTTGTATCTGATAGAATAGCTCCAATGGAAAGTACTGACTGTACCGTGTTTGTCAAGGATGGGGCACAGCTGGCATTTTCCTGTTGTTGGAGCAACTGCAAAATGGCACAGCCACTCTGGAAAACATTTGGAGTTTCTTCTGAAGTTAAACATACACTGACCACACATCCCAGCAGTCTCACTCCTGGGTGTCTAGAGAAATGGAACTCAGGTTCACATAGAAGCCTGTACACAAATGTTTAGCAACTCTGTTTATGATCACAGAGTATTGGAAACAACCCAGATGTCCTTCAACAGGTGAATGGAGAAAGAAACTTCAATGCGTTTGTACAGCAGAACATTTCTCAGCAATAACAAAGGTACCACCTGTCATCCCTTACAAGCTGGGTGGATGTCACAGCCATTATGCTGAATCAAAGAAACCTGTCTGAGAAGGTTCCATGCTGCATCTTTCCAGTTAGAGGACAGTTTCCAAAAGACAAACCTATCGTGGAGAACACCTCAGTGGTTGCCTGGGGAGGGGAGGGAGGGTGCACAGAGAAGCCCTGGAGAGTGCCATGGGGTGATGGAGCTGTTCTGAACTCCGACTGTGGTGTTGGCTACACAAATCAATATATGTGTGTTAATACACATGGAACTATCCACCAGAAGGAAGAAACACTCAACTTTTTTGTATGTCAGTTCTTTTAAAAAGCTGGATTGGCTTGGTTGCTTTGCAAGCAGGCTGCCTTGTAAAAATAGCTTGTAAGTCCCTGTGGGTCACCTCAGGGAAGAATTCCTGGGGGAACAGGCCAGCTCACCCTGAAGGTAATTCTGAGCAGGTCCCTACTTGGATCTCCCTCACTTTTAAGAGGACTGTGTGATCCTTCCCTATCAGAAGGTGCTGGAGATATAACCAGGCCACTGCCCGAGGATTGCTGCAGCTCTCTTCCTGGCAAGGCCACTAGACCCCACTGTCTGAGAGATCCAGCTGTGTCCTCCTGTGTGAGAGGCCAGAGCAGTCTGGGAATTGGCCTGAGATCAGCCCAGGCTCTTTGAAGAGTCTGTGGTCCTAATGTTTGCTAGTTGGTGTTTCTTCTGTTGTTCAGCCAGTCAGTTTTGTCCAGTTCTTTTGTGACTCTATGGACTGCAGCACACCAGGCTTCCCTGTCCTTCACCATCTCCTGGAGTTTGCTCAAACTCATGTCCATTGAGTTGGTGATGCCATCCAACCATCTCATCCTCTGTTGCCCTGTTCTCCTTCTGCCTTCCGTCTTTCCCAGCATCAGAGTGTTTTCTGATGAATTGAGTCTTCACATCAGGTGACTAAAGTATTAGAGCTTCAGCTTCAACATCAGTCTTTCTAATGAATATTCAGGATTGATTTCCTTTAGGATGGACTGGTTTGATCTCCTTGCTGTCCATGGGACTCTCAAGAGTCTTCTCCAGCACCACAGTTTGAAAGCATCAGTTCCTCAGTGCTCAGCTTGCTTTGTGGTCCAATTCTTACATCAATACATGACCACTGGAAAAAATAGAGCTTTATGTCTCTGCTTTTACTGTGCTGTGTAGGTTTGTCATAGCTTTTCTTCCAAGGAGCAAATGTCTTTTAACTTCATGGCTCTGGTCACCATCTGCAGTGATTTTGGAGCCCCAAGAAAATAAAGTCTGTTACTATTTCCCTTTTTTCCCCATCTATTTGCCATGAAGTGATGGGACTGGGTGTTGTGATCTTAGTTTTTACTTCTAGGCCCCCTTTATTATGGTGGCTTCATTCTGGCGAGGGTTGGATGGTAAAATTTTGTTTTTTAAAATTTTCACTTCCTTTTTTAAAAATTTTATTTATTTTATTTTTGACTGTGCTGGGTCTTTGTTGCTGCGTGCAGGCTTTCTCTAGTTGTGGCATGCCGAGCTTCTCGCCACGATGGGTGCTCTCATTGCACAGCACTGGCTGTAGAGCATGCAGGCTTCAGTTGCTCTGCAGCATGTGGAATCTTCCTGGACCAGAGATTGAATTCGTGTCCCCTGCACTTGCATTCTTAACCACTGGACAACCAGGGAAGTCAGCAACTAAAGTTTTGATGATAACATCATTTTCTGTTCGTTTGGCTTGGGATTGTTTTAAAGCACTTTCAAAACCATGATTGCATTTGGTCCTCACAGCAGCAGTGTTGTACAGACTCATCAGGATCCATCTTCCCCATTGCAGAGATGAAGCCAGAGAGGTTGTGCAGCTTGCCTGGGGACTCCCAGTGATGGGGCAGACTAGAGCCTTGGGCTCTCAGCCTTGTGGGGGGACTTCTTCACACACCCAGAGGCTGCCACCCCAGGACCTCCCCATTTGCTACAATGCAAAATGTCTCCATGGTTTGAATGTCTGTGTCCCCCTAAAATTCATAGATTGAAACCTAAACCTTACAACATGATGGTGTTTGGAAACAGGGCTTTTTGGATGTGATTAGGACATGAGGGTGGGGCCCATCATGAATGGGATTCATGCCCTTCTAAGAGACCCCAGAGCTTCCCTGGTGGCTCAGCATCAAGAATCCACCCACCAGTGAAGGAAATGGGAGTCTGACCCCGATCTAGGAAGATCATATGCCATGGAGCAACTAAGACCGTGCACCACAGCTCTTGAGCCTGCACTGTAGGGCTCACAAGCCCTAGAGCCTGCACGCCACGACAAGAGAAGCCACCACAATGAGAAGCCCACATCCTGGAACTAGAAAGTAGCCCTTTCTCCCTGCAAGTAGAGGAAAGCCCATGCAGCAATGCAGACCTAGCACAGCCAATAAATATATAGATAAAATTATTTTTAAAAAGAGAGAAACCCCAAAGAGTTCCCTTGCCAATTCTGCCCTGTGAGGACGCAGTGAGACCCACTGAACCAGGAGGGCACTCACCAGATATGGAGTCTGCCAGCGCCTTTATCTTGGACTTCAGCCCACAGAACTGTGAGAAATCAACATGTTTTTGGTAACCCCTTTGGCCTGTGGTACTTTGTCATAGCAGCTCAGACAGGTGATGTCCAGTATGTAGACCCTGCTCTGCCAACCCAGAGCCCCAACCCTCCCTGCCCAGGGACAGGGGAAAGCTCTGGTTCATGTCTTCTGCACCCCTTAAGTACCTGATGTCCCCCCCGAACCTCCACTTCCCTGGCAGGAACGGTGGTGATTATTATTACTGTTGTGCCGTGCAGAGCATCGTGAAGGACGGAGGCTGTACGTATAAGCGCCTGGTATCACAGCATGGCCTGCCTGGGCCTGCTCCCCCACCGGGAGTGTGGCCCCCGAGAAACCACTGTGTGTCACCCCCCAGGGCGGGCGTGCTGTTCTGACCGCAGTGTTGCTCTCGCTCCCCCGTCTCTGCAGACCTATGTGTCCCAGTGGCCTTGGACGCTCCTGCTCCTGGCCGTCAGCGGCTTCTGTAACTTTGCCCAGAACGTCATCGCCTTCAGCATCCTCAACCTCATCAGCCCTCTGAGCTACTCAGTCGCCAACGCCACCAAGCGGATCATGGTCATCACAGTGTCCCTGATCATGCTGCGGAACCCCGTCACCAGCACCAATGTCCTGGGCATGCTGACGGCCATCCTTGGAGTCTTTCTGTACAACAAGGTTAGTCTGGGCTGGGGGAGGCTGTCCCCTTGACACCCAAGGAGGCAGCAAGCGTTGGTGGAGAGGATGGAGCTTCACCAGGAACTGAGAGGCAGGGGTTCCAGCTCCCAGCTTTGCCACTGCCTGGTTTACGGTCTTGGCTCTGCTCCCTCCACCCTGGGCTTCCGTTTTCCCTCACAGATGTCCCAGGCTCACGCCTCACTCTGTTTTGGCTCAGTTCTACCGCAGCTCTATTGGGAATTTCACTCCTTCTTGCGAAGGTTCTGTGTATTCCCATGAAGCTGTGGGCGGCTGACAGGGAGGGCCGTCCCATTAACCGTTCAGTGAGCGGCCCCGCCCCACTCGGGTGCGCTTGTGTCACCCTGAAGGCCTCTTGGCCATGAACCTCGAGCCCCCGCTGTGTCCTCTGAGTGCGTCCCAGGCATGAAGCTGATGGCGTCACTGCTCTTTTGACTTTGCAGACCAAGTATGACGCGAACCAGCAAGCCCGGAAGCACCTCCTCCCCGTCACGACAGGGGACCTGAGCAGTAAGGAGCACCACCGGAGCCCCCTGGAGAAGCCCCACAACGGCACGCTCTTCCCCCCACACAGTGACTACCAGTACGGCCGCAACAACATCTTGACAGATCACTTCCAGTACAGCCGGCCGAGCTACCCAAACTCATATACTTTGAACCGATACGACGTGTAGAGCCTAGCGAGCTGGGCAGGACGTTCTGCCAGTCCTCCCCTCCATCCCCGCCCCCAGCAGCATCAGAAACTCCTGACCACCAGTGAATGTACAACCCAGCCACGGGGGGATGGTGCGGAACCAGCAGAAGACCCTGGGGTCCCTGGCCCCCACTCCCGCCCAGGGGCAGCAGGAAGCAGACCCTGCCGGGGGGACCACCCCTGAGCTCCGGTGTTTCACGCCTTTCTTCCTGGAGCCTTGTCTTCTGAGGGCAGCGTCACTCTGGAAACCTTGGCTAGGTTTTTATCTTTCCATGTAGACTTACTTCCCCAAGTCTGTTCTTCAGAGTTCTTTTTCTGCTTTCCAGCCAGGACCCTCTCTGGAAAGGACACAGACCTCAGAGCGGGCGAGGTGTGCTTTGCAGGGAGGGTGGCAAGGAAAAGACCCTAGGGTGGTGCTTTGTGACTGGTCACTTTCTCAGGCAGGCGCAGGACTGAAGCAGGTGTGGAACAGAGGAGTGCAAGGGTTACGAAAACCTCTCCAGCCACAAAGGTGGACTCAGCTTTGGGTCAGCCCCATGACGGTTTGCAATTCTGGCCAACGTCCCTCAGTGCAGAGCAATTGCAATTAGCATTGAATCCTTACAGCCTAATTCTCTGACCCGCAAGTCAGAGTTGGTGTGCCGACCAAAAGGGAAGGGCGGCTGCTGACTCCTGACTCTCTTCCTTTGCTGGAGTGGAGCAACCCTCCTCTCGGAGCAGCGAGAAGGATCATTCAAAATCATGTTCAGCGTTTCAAGCTCAACCACAATACTCATTTTGTTCTCATGAGCCTTCAACACTCTGTGCTTAACAGGGTATCTGGTGAGATGTTGGTTTTATGAGGATCTTGCATTTTTCTAGGGCATATTTTGTAGTCGTCTGTGTTTTTCGCCTCGGTCCCCCACCCCTCATCCCCCTCTTAGGGGATGCAGGATGCATGCAGATTGGCTTATGGTTGGAAACGCCTTTGGTTTTTAAACGTTTAAAAACAAGAAAGGTTGCTGGCGATGCCTGTCTCAGCACATGTCTGCATTTAGTAGGAAGGAATGAAGTGTTCTGAAGCGCTTTTCTAATGACCACAACCTCTGAAAGTGAGATTAATCAAGAAGGTCATCTCCATACTTTTGTGTCAGAGCTTGGCGCTCTGATTCCGTTAGCTGCTCTAGCGGTGTTTCCGTCAGGATCTGAATCATGTCCCAGGGAAGGGGCAAGCACCAGGCTAAGATTTGGTTTGCCAAATCAGTCTTTGGTCAAGAAGTTTGGGTTTTAGCAGAATCACATCACCAGGAAGATTATGTGAGCTCCGAGGGTAACCCGTGTGCTGAGGTCCAGGTTGGGACACTGGCATAAGAGATTGTGGCCTCAGAGAGGACCCTCCCTTGACTGCTGGCTGCCTTCTTCCTTCTGCCCTGCACCTAGCCTCTTCAACAGGCACTTGGCTTGATCAGCAGATGGGACCTCGGGTCACCTTTTACCTTCTGGCATGTGAGATGGTTCTCTGCTCCGAGAGGAAGTGCCAACCGTAGCTTATGCTTGACTCCTGTTTGTTTTTGATAATTGGAACTTTGTACCTAGAGGTTACATTTTGTCGCTCCTGGATGGGCCGCTTCTGGAGAGGTCATGAGGTCGCCTTCTGGCTTGTATAGTACCACTGGCCTCAGGAGAATCCATTTGGCGTTGGCTTGCTTTTTCCTTACTTTGGCCTCAAGTTCTGAGACTACGTTGTGCGAAACAGGAAGGGGCCGTCCTCAAGGATGTTTTCATGAACATGCTGAGTGCCTTCACCAGAGGCAGGAGTTGGACCTGCAGTTGGTCCACAATAAACGGAGATAATTTTGCATGGCAAAGAGCTTACAGTAACTGTCTTTATGATAGGAACTGATTCCTTGAACATAAAATTGAACTCCAAAATGAATTACGCTTCTCTGCAGGTTTAATGAAATTTCTGAGGTTGCTGAAATTTGTGTATTTGTTTTTCTAAAGCAAGATCTGCTGGTGAGGGGAAATACCTGACTGGTTTCTTTACGGTTTATAAATGAATAAACGAATATTTAGTTCTGTACATAAATCTACAGTGAGTACATACACTGGAATGAGACAATCATATTCGATCAGATCAGAAGACAGACATACTTTTGAGACTTGAAAGTTCAGAGTGGACGTTGGACTCCTGAAGGTTGGTTTTCCAGCCACTTGCTGCCCTGGCTCAGCCCCCACTACTCCTCCTCTCACATCCACATTTGCAGTTGGGTGGCTTCACCCTCCTCCCTGCTGGGGTTTGTAACAGCAAATTTAGTTCACCCATCCATGGTGTGGTCTGCAAAACTAACTCGAACCCAACCCCTTCATTTTACAGAAGGGGAAACTGAGGCTCAGAGGGCATTTTTAAATAGTGTTTGTTCACTATCTTGAGACTCAGTGTGGAATTTTTAAGCACCTTATTTTAAGTCATTCATTATTTGGGAAAATCAAACCCCTGTTACAAAGGAGAGAAGTCAAACAGGTTCAAATGAAGAAGCACCTGGAATTTCTGAACTCTGCTGTGCATTTAGCACGCATCGTACAGCAGGTCCTGTGTTATCACTGGGACATAACCAGACCTGGATCCCTTAAGGTCTAACAGCCTTAAGGCAGAGAACATTAAATTATTGAAGAATCTGAAAATCGTGAACTCTTTATGTCACTGTGTTTTCAGGACTTTTCATGCTATAGACTGTTCTGCGGGAATGATACTGTGTATATTCTTGGATGGCATTTACCAAAAATAAATGATGGTCTCCAGGGAATTAAGATTGGCCCCAGTTTGTCGGTGAAGGGCCCCTTCTGAGTCAGTCAGTCATCAGCGTGTCCAGCCACAAAATGTGTAAGAGGCAGAAAGAACACACCAACTTGGTTCCCACATCCAGGTATATTGCAACCTTTTTATTTTTTCTGAGCCCAAATTTAGATGTGTGATTTATGGATTTGTGAGACAGTAGGATAAAACTAGAAATTACAGCATCACAGTTAATGATGTGTCTTTATTGAACAAAGTAACATGGAAAATCCAAGAATGTTGCAACAGCTGTGCTTATCCAGCATCTGTGTGAAGGAATAATAGTGAGTACCTGATACATGTGGGCTTTTCATACACAATCCACAAACAGTTACCCTTTGCCTTGCTACAGATGAAAATGGGGCCCAGAGGGGTTAAGTAATTTGTCCAGGATGACACAGGTACTGCAGTCTGCCTCCAATCCCATTTCCCCCCATATCACTCAGAAACCACTGGCAACAGAGAATTTCCTTTCATCGCAATGGATAGGTAAGTTTCTTCTAAAACAATTGCCTACATCCTTCTGTTCAGTGATTTACTGAGTGCTTAGGTGGTGCCCAAAACAGGAAACAAATAAGCCTCCTGCCCTCTGAGCACTCAGCTCAATTTCTAGATGTGTGACTAAGGAGCACACAGGTGCTGTGTTGGAGGTGGGGGAGAAAATGCTAAAGTGCAGGGTTATTTGAGGGGCACATGGGGATGTGCTGACATGCATTTTCAATTCATAGAATATTTTATCCACACATTTTTTATTACATATGTCTCATTTAACTATCAGAACCCAAAAGGCAGATATTAGCTCCCTTCTACAGAGGGAAATGGCAACAGAGAAAGTCAGGCTGGGCCCACTGAACAGGGCTGGAACCCGAGTGTCAGACTCCAAGCCCAGGGCCCTTTGCCCTGCAAAACAGCCTCAGTAAGTGAGCAGTTTTGCTTTTTGTCACCTTTGCCTCACACAGTCAAAGATATATCCTTTCATTTCACTCGCCCGGGCCCCCTGTGACAGGAAGACCCGGAGGAGCCCTGACGGCCAGGTGACCACGCAGCTCGGCAGCTGTCTGCCGCAGTTCCACGCGTTGCGCCGCGTCTCATGAGTCAGGCAGAGCCAGGTTCAGGGATGGCCTCCTTGCTCGGACCCCAGAGCTGGAACCCCTCTTCAGAGATGTCCTCTCCCGGACACTGGAATCTTCCTTTGTCACCCCAGGGCAGCTCCTTTGTGACCAGAGGTTGTTTTGGTGACAGGCAATCAGGCCCAAGGAATGCTCATTGTCTAGGACTTGAAAGGATCTTAGTTCCCACAAGACTTTCTTCCTGCTATGCCTTCAGCTTGTTGACCACACAGCGTTCGGTTATTGCAGAAGATGAGGCTATAGCCACACAAAGCTTTGGCTTTATTGAAACCATGGATCTAGATGGGCCTAGATTTCCTCAGTCAGCCACTACTTTTTTAAATAACTTATAGTCTATATATAATTTTTTAAGTTTGGAAAAAAATATTAAAGCCAAAAGATTACCTATATACAGAGGTCAAAAAGAAAGAGACAGAGAAAACAACTTGTTTTATATAGATATAAAGGTGCTTGTGAACAGTTTATCTCTGAAAAGGTACACAAGAAGCTAGACATAGCCATTGCCTTTAAGAAGGATAGATGTACTTTCTTCAAAAGTGGCATATTGCCCATAATATTTTGTAAGCTGCGTTTTAGTAACACTTCCTCATGTTACTAAATATTCTTCCTTGATTCTGTGCCTGCTGTATATGGTATTAGAGGATGTGCTACAATTAACCAACCCCTATTGCTGCATCTTAAGTACTATTTTAATGGGATAAGTTTGCAGTGCACGACGCTGCACACGCTTCTGATCTAGGATAAATTCCTTCCAGCACATTTGCAGGACCAAAATGGGCACGCATATGGGTCTTAAATTCTTGCCTTTTTGTTACATGGTCCCCTCAACATTTGCAGGACCAAAATGGGCATGCATATGGGTCTTAAATTCTTGCCTTTTTGTTACATGGTCCCCTCAGCAAGTTCATCTCACCACGGAGTGTGCACTCTACTTGTTTTCTTAAAGAGTTCTGTTTCTAGGTCCTTGAAGATCATCTCTGTCTGCAGCAGCCTTGACTTCTCGCAACTCTCTCCTGCTTTCTCCTGACAAGTGGATTCTGATTTGGCCCACTGAAATAAGCCTGGGGGAGGCTTTGTAATGCTTAAATTTTCAGTCTCAGCTTTTTAAACACTATGAGATGAATGTATGACACAGTGGTCAAGGGTATAAACCTTTTTGGTGGCAGCTGAGCAACATCAGCATTGAAAGTGCAAACTCTCTGACCTCAACACCTGTACACAAGCTAAAACTTTTAACAGTGGGTTAAAAGCATAACCAACCCAAGAGACTCCAGAGACTGGCTTCACTAAGGTATGGTAAATCCACACCACGTTGTCCTATGCAGTCATTAAAGATGACCCCATGGGAACTTCCCTGGTGGTCCTGTGGTTAAGACTGCACTTCCACTGCAGGGGCACGGGTTCAGTCCCTGGTAGGGGAACTAAGATCCCACATGCCAAGGTGCAGCCAACCAAAGAAAAAAGGATACAATTTGTTTGGTTCAGAGATCCTGTTAAGAATCTGGTAAGTGCCCAGTATTTTCATCTCACGAAAATACACATGTGCAACAGGGCCATCTCTGTGGTCCAACTGTGGTGATCACAGGTTAAATTTCTTGGCTGCTCTGGGTCTTCATTGCTGCGCACAGGCTTTCTCTAGTAGCAGTGCACACGCTTCTCACTGTGGTGGCTGCTCTTGTGGAGCAAGGCCCCAGTGCTCGTGGACTCAGTGGTCATGGCACAGGGACGTAGCCGCCCCACGGCACGTAGGATCTTCCCAGATCAGGGGTTTAACCGGTGTCTGCTGCACTGCAAGGTGGACTCTTAACCACTGGACCACTGGAGAAACCCCAGGTTAAAGCTACTTGATACAGATCTTGACTGATACAGAGCAATCACACTATCCAGATTTCTGAGCATTATAAGAAACAGAACATCCCCTTGATAGTCCCTCTGCCTGGAGTGTTCACATAGCTGGTTTCGGAGTGGGGATCTCAATCAAACCTTACCTCCCAAGGGCCTTCTCAGATAACCTTATCAGCGTAGACACTGCCCTTCTCCCTTCTCATAGTCTTCACACCCTTTGGTTTTGCTCAATAACACATTTGAGGTGATATATTTGTTACTGATTTATGGGGTCTGCCTATCTTAGCAGTGGGCTCATGAGAGCAGAGATTAGGTTGGACTTGTTCACTGTTTCATTAACAAGTTATATCCAACCTGCCTTTCTGTGAGCCAAGGATGGTCTTTACAGGTGAACATTTGCAATCAACTGAGGACAGCAAAGACTGACTTGGATCTTCAAAAACAGCACTGCATTCTTCTCATTAGACCTATATTTTAAAAACTGTACTCAATTGTTATATTTTAAATTCCACCAACAAGTACTCTGGGCGTTTTTATCTTTGGTTATATAAGCACCTACATAAAAGCCTCGTTTTTGGCTCTTGGCCATCAGAGCCTATAAAATACTTGCTATCTGGCCCTTTATAGAAAGCTTGCCGGCTTCTGGTCTAAGGCAATATTTCGCGTACAGGAGACAAACCATAAGCGTCAGATGGGAGAAATTACGAAACAACAAAAAAGAAACTTATCTAAACACACAGACATCCATTTCCACAAAATAAAATACCTTATAGCCAACCAAGTATTAATGTGAACAAAGCTATCTCAGCGTCAGATTACCGGGCAAGTCCACAGTTTACATGTCTCTAATACATACTGCAGCTTGTTACCTTTCTCCACAATTGGCATACATTAACATCATCGTTTTGGAAGCACTGTAACTGCATCTTTCAGGATGGCGCCGTGGCCTCTGGACGCGCGGTGTAGAGGGCCCAGCACCCGCAGGTCTTGGGCGCTCGTTCGATCACCGCTGCTTAAACGACTGCACAAAAGCCACGGGAGCCCCAGAGGGGCGCACTCGGAGGCTAGCGGAGGTGGGGGTTTCCCTCGCCTTAAAATCTTATCAAACCGCTGGATCGAGAAGAAGAAACCGAATTGAAGATCTCTTGAACCTCAATAAGCCAGTTCCATCCCTGCGAAGCCCGTAGCTTCCCGGTTCGGCTTCTACCTCCGGGCGGGCCCGGGGAGATGTGACAGGCGCCGCGTCCAGGAGCCTCCCGGACGTACCTCACCTCGTATTTTCCTCGCCGTGGCCCCGCGAGGAGAAAAGAGGCCCTGACATGGGCAGGAATTCCCCAGGTTCCCTATTCCCGCAGAGAACTCAGCCAGTCAAGCCTTAGGACTGCAACGCGGACAAGCACGCCCGCGGCTAACGGTCGTCCGCGCCGTTCCAGCCGCTGCCCGGCGTCGCGCATCATGAGCCCACTCTGGACATGCGCGGAAAAGCCATCGCACGTGCGCATCGCTAGCCCCTCCCGCGCGCTCAGCCACGCGCGGCTTCTCCCCGCCCACCCCGAGCCCTCACTTCCGGGGTTTCCTGGCGACGGCCGTAAGTGGCGGGCGGAAGCAGCGCGCGAGGCCAGCCGTAAAAGGCTCCCTCGCGCCACTTCCGGCCGGCTTCCGCAGACGGCCCTGGTGGGCGATCGTGAGGCGCCGGAGGACGTTCCCCGCGGCCGGAGCCATGGAGATGCCGCTGCCGCCAGACGGTGAGGCCTAGCCCAGACTCGGGGCCCGTTGATCTCTCCCCGGGACCCCCAGCTGACCCGCCCCGCCTCCTAGGGTCCCCGGGCCTAGGAAGGGGCGGGGCTCGGCCTCCCGGGTTTGCCCGCGGCCTCTCCCGCGGGTCCTCGCATTCCCGGCGCGCTTCTGGCCCCTATCGGGACCCGTACAAGGGCGGCCTCTCCGGGGCCCACCCCTAGGGACCCGACCGGCGGACGCGGGCTGGGAAACCAGGGCCCCCGGATTTGGGCGGTCCTCGCTGATGCCCCGTGTGGCCTTTTCTCCGTCCTCCAGACCAGGAGCTCCGAAATGTCATCGACAAGCTGGCCCAGTTCGTGGCTCGGAACGGGCCCGAGTTTGAAAAGATGACGATGGAGAAGCAGAAGGACAACCCGAAATTCTCTTTTCTGTTCGGAGGCGAGTTCTACAGTTACTACAAGTGCAAGTTGGCGCTGGAGCAGCAGCAGCGTGAGTCCTCTCCAGCTCTCGGGCCCCCTCCTCTAGCCCTTCCTTTCTCCGATTCCATCTCGGGCTCTACCACTAAACGCCTTATTTGGGGTCGCATGGTATTTCTTTGTGAAAATGGATTAGTTCGGCGTGTATGATCTTTTCCGCTGTTTCTGGAGTCCTGCAGCCTCAGGGCTGCAGTCCGAGTGTTACGGAGAACGAGGTTATTGATCTTCCTTCTGGGCTCGGAATCAAGGATTCCTGTTGTTTTGCAAACTTGATGACTGATGTCACCGAGTAGAGTGCTTCAGTGTTTTATACAGAGGAAGTGATAGAAGCCAGGCTGAGTGGGACCCTCCGGATGAATACCGTCCAGCCCTCTTTGCGGGCTCTCTGGGGCGTCCAGCAGGGTTTTTGTGCATTTCTGGTGGTTGCAATCCAGATCAAAATGAATTGTCCTGTGGACTTTACTACTTGGCAGCTGTTTATGTTCACTGGTTTGTGCTTCAGAAACCCGGCCTTGCCCTTAAAGAGTTTAAGATGGAGTTTGTTATCACCACTAGCCTATGAATAACAAATATAGACACCAAATAGATAGTCCCTGAGCTCACGTCTGTCTTGTTCAATAGCAAATCACTAGCTTCTAGATACCGTTGTGTTGCAGATTGCCAAGCAGTTGGACATTGAAAGGTGAATGCTCCCTGGACTACAAACTCCTCGAGGTCAACCAGACCTTGTTTGGGACATTATTGTGCCTAACAGGCAGCATGTAATAGATGTTCTTATGGCAAAAGTACAGTGGCTTGGACAGGCACAGTGTGTTTTGAGAGCCGAGAGAGAAACCAAAGCGTAAGAGATCCAGCATGGCACCTAGACATGTGTAGACAGAAGAGTTTGCTCTGGAGTGGGAAAGTTTCCAAGGGGAAAGTTTGGGTTTTCTTCCTTTGTTCAGGGGTTCTTCTGGTACCTGTTCAGGTTTTTCGTTTGTTTTAATATTTATTTAGTTGTGGTTCATGGGCTCCAGAGCTCAGGGGCTCGGCAGTTGTGTTGTGAGAACTTAAGTTGCCTGTGGCATATAGGATATTAATTCTTGACTGAGGATCGAACCCACATCCTCTGCATTGGGAGGTTGATTTTTAACCACTGGACCACCAAGGAAGTCTTGCCTATTTAGGTTAGAGATGTGATTAGGGGAGATCTGTTGCCTGAAATTGTAGGCAAAATGTACTCACTTACCTGTGTGTTTCTGGAGCAAACCATTCCTTAGCCTCAGCCCATCAGGTTTGAAACCCCTGATACAGGCAGTAGGGAACCACTAGAGAGGCTGAAACAGGAAGAGGTGGGTTGGGTTTGCGTGGCCTATGTGGCGGACAGGCTGGAGGGAGCATGAATGGAGACCAGGACCAGTGAGGCCGGCAGCTGGTGATGAGGTCTGGATTAAGTCAGTGAGTAGAGTAGAGAAAGTGGGCCTGGGGACAGCTAGGGTTAAGGGGTAGAATACATGAACTGAAATGCCAGTTGGATATTTATGTGGGTGATGTAACTGGGCAAGGGAGGACTGTGTTTTGGTTTGAGTGACCATGAGGTGAGAGATGCTTCTCCTTCAAGGGGAGCCCACTCCCACTCTGGAAGGTCAGCAGTAGGAGGTGGCTTGGGACTTGGTGCCATAATGTGGGGAGCTTGGAATGCTTCTAGCAGGTGAAGATCAGGGCTCAGGGAATCCTTTCTGCAGGTAACAGTATCTCCGTTGCCATTAAAGTCTGTGACAGAGTTAACCAAGTAGGAATTGAGGAGACAAGAGTGTTCAGACAGAAGATGGAACCTTAGGAGGGGTTGAGGAGTAGTGGGAACCAGAAGCTCAGGGTTCCCAAACCCCAGAGAACGAGTGATTCTTGGAGTGGCCAGAAGTGCAGAGCAGGGAGGGCTGGCTTGCAAAGGACTTAGAAATTCTGGAAGCTCTAGGGAAGCTCTGGAAGGGTTTTGGTACTGTGTTCTGGAGCAGGGCTAGCCATTATGTAGCCAGCCTGGTGGTTTGAGAAGACTGAGTTCCGGGACCGCTCAGGAATTATACCCTACAGACTCCTACACCCTACACAGCAAACTGGTTTTGTTTTTTTTCTCCAATCTGTTGCAGAAAGTACAGTTTTGCAAAGTACAATGAAAATGTAAACTTCTATGAGAGTTCCCTAGTGGCCTAGTGGTTAGGACCTCAGTGCTTTCAATGCCAGGGGCCAGGTTCAGTCCCTGGACAGGGGGCTAAGATCCTGCAAGTTGCACGGCACAGCCCCCAAAAAATGTAAACCATGAAACATCAAATTTCTGTGAAAGCGCCCAAACACTCCCCTGCTATTTCTGTGCTTGTCTCGGTGTCACCTGGGGCTGGCCCCTTGGACCCCCCTTGGGTCAGCAGCACTACGGCCATGGGGTAGAGAAGAGGAAAGGGGGCAGGACTGGGTGCAGGGACACCTAGGGTGACGAGTCAAGCCAGAGTCGTGGCAGCGATGGCCGTGCAGAGTGCTGTGTGATCTAGAAGGGTGACTTGACTACGTGGGGCAGCTGGTTAGTGTGGGGTGCAAAGGAGAGAGAGGTGCACGAACTTCGCTTCTGGCTTGGGTAAGTGGGCGTGGCTGTGCCAGCCATGGATCAGGAGTGGGGCTTTGGAAGGGGTGGGGCACAGGGCAAGAGAAAACCATACCTGTTTGGGGCATCTGCAGAAAACAGTGGCTGTTTGGTCTAAGACCTAAAGCCTGAGGAATCCAGGGTGCCACAGGTAGATTTAGGGGTTATAGAGCAGTGGTCCCCAAACTTTATGGCATCAGGGACCAGATTCATAGAAGACAGTGTTTCTACAGACGATGGTGGGGGCGGGGGGGGGTGGGTACTGGTTTGGGATGACGCAAGTGCCTTATGCTTGTGCACTTTATTTCTAGTATTATTACATTGTGATAGATAATGAAATAATTACACAACTCACCATAATTAGATCATCAGGCATTAGATTATTCTCATAAGGAGCTCGAGACCTGGATCCCTCACATGCGTGGTTCTCAGTAGGGTTCATGATCCTGTGAGAATCTGATGCTGCCACTGATCTGACTGGAGGCGGAGCACAGGCGATAATGGGAACGATCGGGAGCAGCTGTAAATACAGATGCAGCTTCGCTTGCTCACTGCTCACCTGCTGCCGTGCGGCGGGGTTCCTCACAGGCCAAGGGTTGGAGGCTCCCTGTCGTAGAGTGCAGACTGTAACCACAGCCACAGCGATACATCACGTTCCCCTAGAGGCTTGCTCAGAGAAGAGCGTTTAGTTCACAGTCCAGGCCTCCAGCATGTACGAGTGGGACAGAGGAAGGGGACGGCCACGCCAGCCACATGCGACAAGGAGCTGAAACGGCGCCATCTGGCTGAGTGGGGATGGCTGCGGTGGCTTTGAGGGTGGGGTGGGCCGGCAGAGCCCAGGCCTCTGTGGGTTGAGATAAAGGGGAGAAGAACTGAAGATGAACTTTGGCTGTAAAATTGTTGGATGGGGAGGCACAGGCTGAAGGGGGAGTTTGTAAAGACTGAAGACTCCACCATGACTAGATGCTAATGGGAGGAGCCAGTAAAGACAGAAAATGAAAGACAGCAAGGCGACACGTGCTGAAGCAGCGAGGGGCGCGATCCAGACTGCACGTCGGGGTGGTCCCATGGGCTGCCCTTGGGTGCAAGGGCCGGAAGGCCCAACTCAGACCTAGGCGCCCTGTGGCGGGCCTTGGGCAGCACGCTCCACCTCATTGTTCTTTCTTTGGCTGGGACCCCTGAGGGTAGGACTCAGAAGGGCTCCAGCAGAGTATGGTCCTGTTCAGACCAGATGAGGCCCAGAGGCAGAGAGGGCAGCCATCTGTCTGGGGACCCTTCCCCAAGTCCTCCCTTCCTGTCTTATCTGGCAAGGTTCGGGGCCTGCACTTGCCCATCCTGTCTCCTGCCAGCAGGATGGGGCAGCCCACGCTGCCTCAATCGACTGACCCCTGAATACAGGAGAGTAGAGTCTGTGGAAGGGCAGGCGAGGGACCCAGTGTCCGGAGGCCACTGTGTGTGTTGGGTCACTGCCGCGCTCCTTCCACAGGGCCACGGTTGTTTGGCCTTGCTGGTTGGCCCTCCAGAGGCTCGGTAGCTTTGTTACCTGGGAAGGGAAGAGTAGACTGGGGGACAGCAGGCAAGGGTGCTCAGGGTCAAGAGAGCCCCTTGGGGAGGGACTGTTTGTTCAGGCCCAGGCGAGGGTGGAAGTGGGTGGCTTTGGGCTTCTGGGCTAATGGACCGAGGGCAAGGCCAGATGGTGTTAGCTGGAGAGTGGAGACCATCCCAAAGGTCTCCGAGGAGAGGGCAACTGGAAAGGGCCCAGGGCCAGGCCCTATGAGACAGGGTGAACATAGCTGGGACAGGTCACAGGGGTCCTCTGCTGGGGGGTGAGTATACGGAGGGGAGCTGCCCAAGTAGCCACCAAGGGGATACCTGGACCCCCGCCGCCTCCTCACAGGGGCTGCCTCTCCTCCTCTCCTGCCAGTCATCTGCAAGCAGCAGGCCCCGGAGCTGGAACCGGCTGCGACCATGCCTCCCCTGCCCCAGCCCCCGCTGGCCCCTGCGGCACCCGTCGCGCCAGCCCAGGGCACCCCGTCCATGGACGAGCTCATCCAGCAGAGCCAGTGGAACCTGCAGCAGCAGGAGCAGCACCTACTGGCCCTCAGACAGGTACGGGCCCGCTCCTCCCACCCCACCCCTCCTCCCGAGGGGCACCCGGCACGCACCTCTGCGCCTCGGGTTTCGCGTCTGCACCGGCGCTGAGGACGGGGCTGTCCCGTTGCCCAGGGCTGTCCCGTTGCCCAGGGCTTGGTGCGAGACAGTCGTCGCTCCTCCCGCGCCGCCACCGCCTTTGTTGTGTTTAGCTCCACCCCTCACGCCAGAACCTAAGATTGTGTCTCCTCCCAGTGAGCTCATTGCATAGGCTTTGACACACATGCCCCCATCACGCTGCAGCAGATGTGACAAGTGAGCCTGCACGTCGGAAATGGTGTGACAGAGAACGCCAGGTGGCCTCTGGTGCCGTTCGCACTGTTCTTGCCAGTTAGGAGGAGGCTCTTGTGAGGTGGACCCTTTTGTCCCAGTCCATCACAGACTGGTGGTACTTTGGCCAGATACAGTAGGATCAACTGCTGGAAACCCAAGGTGGATAAGGACACTTGAAACACCAGCCCCAATTTTATTACTGGAGTTGAGACGCAAATTGATGTATTGGAAACAAAACACTCCAGAATGTTCACTCTCAGTTTGCACATGGAACTCTTCACAAACCGAGCATTCCAGCCTCAGCCAGCCCTGGGCTGACTGCTTGTCCCCCTGCAACACTGGGTCTCAGCCATACCTCAGTCTGCCAATCTAATGGGCAGAAGTCTGGCATCGCGTGTTAATTTTGGACTCCTGGTTGCCAGCACGATGGCTCTGCGTTTATTTGACTGGTGTCTGTTTATGTGCATCCTCCCCACGCCTTGTTCACACCGCCACTCATTTTTCTTTATTTTTTTGGTGAGTTCACGTGCAGAGGTTCCTTGTTCCTCTGGGCCTTAACCTTTCCATCTGTCACCTCTGGGGGGGCATGTCTCCCCCTGTGTCTTGCCTGGCTCCCCCCGCTGCCTACTCTTGTACTGCGGCGTGACTCTCCGATGCGTGTCTCAGGCTTCTGGTGTGAATGCTGGGGGCGGGCACGGACGGGCCAGCCTGGGTGTGCCTGGGCCGGGGTCCCTCCTCACGCAGTCTTGGCGTCCCCTGGCCTTCCAGGAGCAGGTAACAGCAGCTGTGGCCCACGCACTGGAGCAGCAGATGCAGAAGCTCCTGGAGGAGACGCAGCTGGACATGAACGAGTTTGACAACCTGCTGCAGCCCATCATCGATACCTGCACCAAGGACGCCATCTCGGTGAGGGGGGCGGGGGCGGGGGCGCACTCCAGAGTCTGGTGCTCCTGACGAGGTGGGGGCGCCCACAGCCTGTCTGGGCCGGGGCTACTCTCGGGGCACCCCGTTTCTCCCTCCACTTTCTGCTTGAGCACTTTCGTGGGCTCTCCGCCAAGAGAGAGAGAGAAGGTGGGTGGGCACCCCAGGCGTCTGCACACCCTCAGGCCTGGGGACGCCGGCCCCACGTCACCCGCTGTCCTGGCTGTTGCAGGCCGGGAAGAACTGGATGTTCAGCAATGCCAAGTCCCCACCGCACTGCGAGCTGATGGCGGGCCACCTCCGCAACCGCATCACGGCCGACGGGGCGCACTTCGAGCTGCGGCTGCACCTCATCTACTTGATCAACGACGTGCTGCACCACTGGTGAGCGCCCGCTGGCCCCGCCGGCCTCCACTCCTCCGCCCCCTCCCGGCCGCTGCTCTGCCCGCAGGAGCCCGGCCTGTCTTGGGATCCCTCTTCCTGAGGGTTGGTCTGAGCCACAAGCCCCCACGGGGAGGACAGCCACCCCCTCTCCCCTCACATACACCCCTCAGCCCCTACCCTGGACCCCGCGCCCCCCCCAAGGCCACCGTCCCCTTGCGCCTTGCTTTCAGGGCAACTTCTGCGTGTTTTCCAGTGTCCGTTGGCTGCCTTGTTCATACCTGCCACTCATTTTCCTTTCTTCACTGATCTACACACACTCCATTGCCCTGAATGCACTCTGCTTCAGGAGTCTTCCAATAGGGCCTCCTGGCTAATCCTGTGTCCCAGCCCAGAGACTTGCCTCCCCTCTCCACCCAACCGTCCTAAGGCCAGGCCAGTATGTACTTGCTCATGGCCTTTCTGGTGTCTTACAACAAAGGTTAAGTCGCGAAACCAATCCCTGGGCCAAAGACAGGTGGAAGCTCACAGGGCTAGTGAGGGTAGCCTGTCGCTGTGAAGACTGGCTGCCACATTTGACCTTGAACTTGACCGGCTGAAGGGACAGCTCCCATGAGGGCAGCAGGCTCAGACCTGGCTTTTGCCCATTTCCGCCCGCATGCAACTGGCCCGCCACTCCCTGCTTCCTGGGCCACGTGGGCAGTTCCGCTTCCACTTCGCACTCCATGCCTCACCTTCCCTTATTTCTCTGCCGCTGGGAAACTAGCAGCTGCTCGGAACCTTGTGTGCCCTTCTGCTCCACCAGCCGCTCCATGGACTCAGGGCAGCTCGGCAGAGACAGCCCTGTTTCTGGCACTTCTGCAGCCATGCCCTTCCTGAGCCCCGCTGTCAGGAAGCCCAGTGCCACCGGCCCTGTCCTCCTGCCTGGACTGCCCTCCCCCAGCCTCAGGCCCTTGCTGCTGTCTCTGAGCTCCCTGGGGTGGGCTCGCCTCTGGGAGGGGCTCCAGCTGCCCCGCTTCTTTCCCAGGCTCTGACACCTCATCGTACAGCCTGGGGAGTCCCCATACTCACTCACGCTCAGAGTATACCCGCGGCTGCACCCTGCCCCCGCTGAAAGGTCACCTCATCCTGCGGACCTGATTGCTAGGCCCCCTGACAGCCCATGTGCTCCCTTGTGGAAGGCGGGATCCCAGCCCAGATTGCCTTGCGCAGAGAGGGTAGCTCTGCTGAGCGAGGCTTCAGGGACTAGGCCCCACGCCCACAGCAGCACCAGCCCAGCCCTTGTGGGCAGCAGGGGCTCTCACCAGCCCATGTCTGGCAGTCCTCAGGCCACTCTGGGAGGGAAGGGTCATGGTGCTGAGGAGGGGACCGGGGGGGGGGGGGGGGGGGTGGACAGGCCGTGCTCTGAGAGCCCCAGGGCTGTGTTCTTTCCCACTGCTGTCTGTCCCTCGGGCCCAGGTGCCAGCACGGCTCTCGTTGGGGGCCCAGCCCTTGTCCTGGCCGGGTTGGGGGCCCGTTTCCCAAGAAGGCAGAGGGGGCTGTGGCCGGAGCCGTAATGGTAACGGGCGCGTGGCTGGGTCCCGCCCCAGGGCCCTGACGCGCGGAAGGTCTCTCCCTCACAGCCAGCGCAAGCAGGCCCGGGAGCTGCTGGCCGCCCTGCAGAAGGTCGTGGTGCCCATCTACTGTACCAGCTTCCTGGCCGTGGAGGAGGACAAGCAGCAGAAGATCGCCCGGGTACGTGGGACAGCCAGGCGGGGCGGGGCGGGGACGGAGACAGGGACTGGGGGCGTGTGCGCTCGTCTCCCCCTGACAAGCCTCTCCCTTCTCCATGTCCAGCTCCTACAGCTCTGGGAGAAGAACGGTTACTTCGACGACTCCATCATCCAGCAGTTACAGAGCCCTGCCCTGGGGCTCGGCCAGTACCAGGTGGGCGCTGCTCCCTGAGGTTTGGGGGCTGGGTGGTGCCCTCGGGGTCCTGGTAGCATCTTCCAAACCCAACTCCCAGGGGTGCCCTGGTGTGGTGGTGAGCAGCAGGAGGCGGGGTCTGAGGAGCAGCACTGGGGCCCACCCCCTCCACAACGGCCAGTGAGGTCCCCCTAAGGGAGCCCGCCAGGGTGTCTCCTGGCTTGCCATGACCAGCTACCTGATGTGGACCCTGCTCTCGGGGTTGTCTTTGGTCCGTCTGCCCTGGTCCTCCAGGCATGATAGGAACGTGCGGAAAACCTTAAGTAAGCTGCCATGGTTATTGTGTTGGGCGCAGGGTCCCCTGTGTGCTTCTCAGAGGGGGCATCTGCTCAGAGGACAGGGCTGCAGGGCAGGGAGAGGAGGGCCAGATCTTCTTGGCTCCCTCTGCCGTGGCTCTGGCATTGCCACCCCAGCGACAGCTGTCTGGATAAAAGACAGCTCACACCCCTGATTGTCAGGCCATGAGGTGTCGTCTTCCTGCACATCAAGAAGTGTCAGAAGCTTGAGCGTCAGAAGCCACATGCTGACTGTCGCCCCTGTGATGCTCCTGACCGCCGCCCTCCCTACAGGGGAGAAGCTTTCGTGCTCAGAGAGGCAAATGACGAAAGTGCATCTCAGACTTAAAAAATTCTACCCACTTTTTTTTGTTGCTAAATGAGAACGGGCTCACATCACCACACCACAGTGACATTCCCTGCTTTTCTCTTCTTGAGTTGGTGGCAGTAGCTCATGGTTACTGAGCCGCCCTGGTGCTGTTCACTGTGTTACTTCCTAGTCCCCAGAGGTAGGTTCTGTTATCGTCCCATTTTGCAGATGAAGAAATTGAGGCCCCAGGGAGGTGGTGACTTGTTCAAAGCCATATGGCCTGTGAGCCCGTCCTAGGGTGTGTGTCATCCCAGGGCACGGCCGTCCTTGTGTATTCCCTTTGTGAGGGAATTCTAAGCTACCGCGGCACTGATCTTTACTACATCTGGCTAGATTGAGATGCTCTGTGGTTGTCAAGCCCAAGTTGACTATTTTGCGTGACAGTCCCTCACCAGCCTTGGACCCCTGGACCTTGCTGCCCACAGCATCGCCCCAACCTTCTGGGTGCTGTCCCGTGCTGCTCCAGAGGGTCCCAGACCTTGAGTCCCACATGCTGAGCGCTGGCTTCCATGTTCTCCCCCAGGCGACCCTCATCACTGAATACTCCTCAGTGGTCCAGCCAGTGCAGCTGGCCTTCCAGCAGCAAATCCAGACCCTCAAGACCCAGCATGAGGAGTTTGTCAACAGCCTGACCCAGCAGCAGCAGCAACAGCAGCAGCAGCAGCAGCAGATCCAGATGCCGCAAATGGAAGCTGACGTCAAGGCCACACCGCCGCCGCCTGCCCCTCCCCCAGCCCCCACACCCGCCCCAGCCATCCCGCCAACCACCCAGCCTGGTACGTGGCTTCCTCAGCACCCACCCCCCAGAGGCAGCCTCCAGAAAGCAGTCTTCTCCCCTCAGGAAGGGCTCGGGTTCTGTAGTCTCAGGCCCAATCCTAGGATCAGATTCTAATCTACTTAAGCACCAGGCAGGTGATTTCACGGGTAAATGCAACCCAGCCCTTACACCTGAGACAGTTGCATACAAACCATCCCAGAGAATGGAGAGGAAGGCTCTCCAAGTCATTTTCTAGGCCAGGATAACTTACACAAGATGCACGTGAGCAGGGAAAGAAATTTTTTTAAAAGATGTCAAGTACCTAAGAGAGCCGATGGAGTAGGAATTATTAAAGTCTAGGAAGATCTGGGTCTATTGCGATAGTAATATAGAAAAATGTTAATCCACTGTCATTTCTGAGCAGAGATGAAACAATAGTAAATAAAATCTCAGCAAGTGAAGTCTAGTCAAGGATTTAAAAGGTACATCATGATCAAATAGGGTATGTTTTAGGAATATGTAAGGGTGGTTTAATACTAGGAAATCTGAGACGTCCCTGATGGTCCAGTGACTAAGACTCTGTGCTCCCGATGCGGAGGCTCGGGTTCCACCCCTGGTCAGGGAACTAGATCCCACATGCTGCGACTAAAACCCGGCACAGCTAACTAAATTCAAAATCTTTTTTTTTTTTTTTGTAAATACTAGAAAATCTAACAGTAACAATTGGGAAGAAATGATTTTTCAGCTAGATACAGTAAGTGTATTTAATAAAAGGAGGATAAAAATTTTTGAGTAAGCTAAACTCCATATGGTATAGCAGTCAATAAGTAGGATACTTACTGTCAAGCTTTCAAAGAAGAGAGGTGTATATCTCGAGCAAGTCTTCTATCTGTGCTGCCTTCCCCGAGGCAGTGGCAGTTTTCCGTGGGGTCAAAAATGAAGGGTTTATTGGGCAGTAAAGCCCAGCCTGGCTAGGCCCTGGGTGTTTGCTGAAGATCATTTCTGGTGGTGCTTCCTGCTGCCCCCTTCTCTGACTGCTCTTTTGTCTGGTTCTAGATGACAGCAAGCCTCCCATCCAGATGCCCGGGTCTTCCGAGTACGACACCTCAGGAGGGGTTCAGGACCCTGCCGCCAGCGGCCCCCGTGGCCCTGGGCCCCATGACCAGATCCCACCTAACAAGCCCCCCTGGTTCGACCAGCCTCACCCCGTTGCTCCTTGGGGCCAACAGCAGGTATCTCTTAGAACTTGCTGCTGGGGTAGGTGGATGGCAGGCAGGTGGGTGCTGGCCCCTGTGTGGGTTCATGGGCCTTTAACTGATTCTGCAGCAGGGCACGGGGTGCCGGGGGCGGCCAGAGGGTGGTCATCTTCCCAAGGTGTGGGGACAGAGCTGGGGAGGAAAGCTGGGCCTTTGCATCCTCCCTGGGCGCTTGGGTTGCCTGGGCTTCTCACACAGGCCGCGTTCACGTGAATGCTCAGAAGGTTCACCGTGTCGAGTATAGTGCGGTGTTGTGCTTCCTTCCCTTTTTAACTGGTTCGGCCAGCAGTGTCAACATCTCATCACCTTAGAAAGAACCTGGTGCTTAGAAAGGGAAGGAAGTGAAGAGTGTTCGGCCGGCAGCGTTTTCTGGGGCTGGGACGCTGGTCCATCCCTCCCCAGGTTCCTTGGAGTCAGACTCATAGGCCAGGGCGGGTGCACCTCATCAGGCAGAGCATGACTGGCAGGCAGCCCACAGTTTGCTGTCCAGGCCTGGGCCTGGTCAGAGCGTCCAGGTCCAGCTCTGGGCGTCCACCTGCCTGTGGGCCGGCCGTGCTGGGTGTGGCCCTCCCTGGTGATCCTGTTTGGACGGGGGTGTGTAAGGGAGATGGCTCTGGGCGGACGAGTAAGGGATCGTGGCTGTGATTTGCCCCCCTTTCCCCAGCCTACCCTCAGCTTCACAAAGGATTGGGTGTCCGCGCAAAGCGGCCCCATCTGTGGGCGCCTGCGGTGACAGCCAGGTCATGGGCACCCTCTCACGTGGGGGCGCTTCTGCCCATTCGGCTGATGCGGAAACAGACATGCCTCAGGTCTTCTGGCTCAGTCTTTCTGGGGACCAGCAGGTTAGGCTCACAACAGTGGGGCTCCCTCACTGAAGGCTAGCAGTGTGCCTCCCATCCATCGTAGGACACCACGGCCTGGCCTGCCCATGTGGCGTCTTACGCATTTTGAAA
Source organism: Bubalus kerabau (assembly GCF_029407905.1). NCBI lineage: Eukaryota > Metazoa > Chordata > Mammalia > Artiodactyla > Bovidae > Bubalus > Bubalus kerabau. Next base: position 175,866,729 of record NC_073624.1, read on the forward strand.
TAGTTGTTATATTGAAAATCTGGCTTTGGGGCTTCTCTCGAAAGACCTGAGGGTGTGGTGGCCTGGGCCAGCCTCCCAGCCCTGCTCCCGGAGGTGGCCCTTTGGGCAGCCTCACGCTGGTCCTGAGTCTGGGTTGCAGTCCCGGCTCATTGAGTGTTGAGAGCAGCAGCCGGGCAGGCTCTGGAACTTGTCTTCAACTCACAGTAAGACCGTTCCTGGTGGCATAGCAGACACTGAGACAGGATGAGAGAACCGCGTTGGGGAGAGACGCGATGGAAGGGGGAACAGGCAGGCAGGGGTGTGGTCAGCGGCCCCGTGGCTCAGCCTGCACACCCGGGGAGCACTGGGGAAGCACCCCTGCCCTGTGCTGCTGAGGGGCTCATGGACGGGCGTTCATCCCACGGCTCCTGTCAGGCGTGAGGTTGGGGTGCTCCCCGGCCCTGATGTGGGCGCGGCAGTTGAGATTCTGGGCCCGGAGTGCAGGCAGGCACCTCACATCCTCCGCCCGGGTCAGAGTGACGTGAAGGCGGCCGTGCCCGGCTGGACTGTAGGCCTGCAGCTCAGGTGCTGGGCTCACAGCCGCCCCCCCTGCAGCCGGACACCAGTGTCTGCAGGTGGCTGCCGCGCACCCTGTGTGCCCGGCACGGGCCGGGACTCACCTCTGCTCTTTGCCTTGCAGCCTCCTGAGCAGCCCCCCTACCCACACCACCAGGGCGGGCCACCCCACTGCCCACCCTGGAACAACAGCCACGAGGGCATGTGGGGCGAGCAGCGCGGGGACCCCGGCTGGAATGGCCAGCGCGACGCCCCCTGGAACAGCCAACCTGACCCCAACTGGAACAGCCAGTTCGAGGGCCCCTGGAACAGCCAGCACGAGCAGCCGCCCTGGGGCGGGGGCCAGCGCGAGCCGCCCTTCCGCATGCAGCGGCCGCCGCACTTCCGCGGGCCCTTCCCGCCCCACCAGCAGCACCCGCAGTTCAACCAGCCACCGCACCCCCACAACTTCAACCGCTTCCCGCCCCGCTTCATGCAGGACGACTTCCCCCCACGACACCCCTTCGAGCGGCCGCCCTACCCTCACCGCTTTGACTACCCTCAAGGGGACTTTCAAGCGGGTGAGTGTGAGATCAGCCTTGGGGGGCAGGGTCCGTCCTGGGGCCAGTGAACACATCCTCACCTGTCCCGAGATCCCCGAGGCCAGCTCACTCACCAGCCTGCCATGTGACCTGGCACGCCCTGAGCCAGGGTGGCAGGCGGAGGGGTCGTAGGGTGACAGGGAAGCCCAGCCCAGGCCTGGACAGGGGGCAGGTGAGCGCACACTGGCAGCCTTGTTGTGGGCACCTCCCACACGTGGGCTGGCTGATTCTGTGTTTTCTAAAAAAATTTCATTTCTACTCTGCTTCTGCCTGGATTTTCGCATCCATTCTTGACTATAAATTGAGCTGGGAAACCATTAGGTTTATTGCTTACGTGAAGTGTTCTAGGGCTGCTGTAACAGGGCCATGGGCTGGGTGCCTCCCACAGCAAGGATTTCTCCACAGTTAGTTCTGGAGGCTGGAGGTCTGAGATCAGGGTGTCAGCTGGCTTGGTGCCTCCTGAGACCCCCTGGGGGCCTGTGGATGGCCGACCTCTCCCCGCGTCTCCTCTGTGTGTTAGTCTTCTCATCTTATAGAGATACCAGTCAGTATTGGATCAGGGCCCACTCACAGGACCTCAGTTCCTCAGGACTAGGAGTGAATTTGCAGGGGAATTTGCAGTCAAGCTCATAACATGGCTCTCTGAAGGTTATGTGATTTCCCTGTGGTTCCTTCTTTCACCCCGGAGGTCTGTTAGGTGCAGCTGTGTGTGCAGGACAGGCCACTGCCAGCCCCAGCTATTCCTCGGGGCTGTGAACGAAGCACTGCCCAGCTCTTGACTTGCCAGCAGGCCTGAGTGCAGTTTCTGTTCTGCAGAAATGGGACCCCCTCACCACCACCCCGGCCACCGCATGCCTCACCCTGGAATCAACGAGCACCCACCTTGGGGTGGGCCCCAGCACCCTGACTTCGGCCCTCCGCCCCACGGCTTCAACGGGCAGCCCCCGCACATGCGGCGACAGGGCCCTCCGCACATCAACCATGACGACCCCAGCCTGGTCCCCAACGTGCCCTACTTCGACCTCCCTGCTGGGCTCATGGCCCCCCTCGTGAAGGTAACATTGCAGAGCTGAGCGCCAGGCCTCGCCACGCATGCTTGTCCTCCAGGTGGGACAGTCATGGGTAGGATCCATTCTCCACTTGGCTACAAGACGTTGTTTCCCAGGCCCCTGTCCCCCCCATTTCTTGCACCCCAGTAAACTTGACCAGCTTGTCATTAAGGGTGTGCCTCAGTTAACAACCCTATCTTGCACGCTCACACGTGGCCGTGAGCAAGGCCCGTGTCCCTCTGCTCCTCTGAGTGTCTGTCCTGGGCTGCAGGTTTGGTACTGCTCGAGAAGGCTGGGCGTGAAGGGGGGTCCTCTTGGTCCTGGCCTTGGAAGCCCCTTGTCCAGGGACTGAGGACAGGGGTTTCTCAGAAAAGGGGTGGTCAACCAATCAAGCAAGGCAGGAGAGGGGGTCAGAAGGGAGCCAGGGCCAGGGCTCAGGGCACTCTGGTCATTGCCCCTCCCTGGAAGTTGAGACAGGTTACACGGGGGCAGTGTGGATAGCTAAAGGTCGAGGTACCAGCGGGGCTGCCCTTGGGGTAGGGGCTGGAGCAGAGAAGGGGGCACAGAGCGGGGCCCCGGAGGTGGGCATCTGGGCACAGCTCAGTGGTCGGCAAGTGAGGGCATCTGGGGTCCACGGAGTGTCTGGATAAATAAGGTCTTTGCATTTTTGGTAGAGAGAGAATTCTGTAGCTACTGAGTCATTGGTGTGGCTAAAGCCGTACAAGAGGATGGGGTTTCCCAAGAAGGGCCGCCTGAGGCACTCTGATGCCCAGGACAGCTGTCTGTTGCCCCGCGGTTCCCCGGATGGGATGGGCCTGGGGCGCTGAGGCAGGGAGTGGTGACAGCGTGTTCTCTGTTGCAGCTGGAAGACCACGAGTACAAGCCTTTGGATCCTAAAGACATCCGCCTCCCACCCCCCATGCCACCCAGTGAGAGGCTGCTGGCGGCCGTGGAGGCCTTTTACAGCCCTCCCTCCCATGACAGGCCCAGGAACAGGTATGGCACTCCCGGAGACCCGCCGGGGGGCCGGCAGCAGGAGGGGAGGCTGCTGTCCCCTCCCGGCCTGTCCTCCCGGGTCTTTCTTCACCAGAAACTCACAGCAGGCACACCTTCTGCCCCGGGGTGGTGTGAGGAGCCTGACTAGGAGAGCCCACTTCTCCCCCAGCTCGCGTGTCACACGTGCAGTGCCCTCGATAGAAAGCTTTTATCACGTCAGACAAGCGCTTATCTCGGGGCGGGTGTGTTTCAGAGATGGCCAGCTGCCGCCCAGCAGGCTTTGTCATAGTCGTCCCTCAGGAGCCTCTCCCCTGGTGATCTCACTTCAGCGGTTACCCTGCCATGTGGCAGGGCACAGGCCTACCTGCCTACATCAGAGTGCCTCAGCCCCTGTTATGGTAACCTGCAGACCCTGCTCAGCTGTTCAGAGAAACCCCAGCCTGGAAAGGCGAGGAAGCCACGCAGGGCTGGGGGCGCATCCCGGGGCTGGCCCGCCCTTCAGCCTGGCTCCTCCTCCAAGGGGCAGCCTGTCGAGGCAAGCCCCCAAGGGCTTTCGTGCTGGGTCCTTGCTCAGGATCCCAAGCAAGAGAGGGACGGCCTGTCGGGCAGGAGAAGGTCCCTGAGGAGGGAGACTCTGGTCTCCCTTCAGCCCTGGGACACTTGTGTCTTACAGCGAAGGCTGGGAGCAGAACGGTCTCTACGAGTTCTTCCGAGCAAAGATGCGGGCCCGGCGGAGGAAAGGCCAGGAGAAGAGGAACAGGTGAGAGCCGCGTGCCCGCCGCGTCCCCCGTGGAGAGCGAGTCTCCACAGTCTCATCCCAGGGCGGCCTGCAGGCAGCTCCACCATGGCCCACAGGCTCTCTGTGGTGTCACGCCCGAGGCGAGGGGCAGGGATGGGGTCAGTTCTGGTCTTTGCCTGGGTCTTGGGTGAAGCACCCTACGATAAGGGTACCGGGAGCCGCCACCCACACAGCCAAAGAAAGAGAGGACGCACAGGCTGGTGCGAACAGCGTGCGGGAAAGGGTGTGTCTGACCCCGCACTGGGCACCTCTGGGTCCTCTAGGGCCGGGCTGGGGGGTGTCTCCGGCTCACCAGGCCTCTCCCCGCAGTGGACCTTCAAGGTCTCGGAGCAGATCCAAAAGCCGAGGGCGCTCCTCCTCACGCTCCAACTCGAGGTCCTCCAAGTCGTCCGGCTCCTACTCGAGGTCACGGTCCCGCTCCTGCTCGCGCTCCTACTCCCGCTCTAGATCCAGGTGAGCAGGGCGCCGCTGCATGGGGTGCGAGGCCCGGGGCTCCTTGGTGGCCGTGCTGACTCTTCCCTCTCCCCGGCCCGCAGGAGCCGCAGCCGCTCCCGCTCCTCTCGCAGCCGCTCCCGCTCCCGCTCGCGCTCAAGGTCCAAGTCCTACTCCCCAGGAAGGAGGCACCGGTCACGGTCCAGGAGCCCCACCCCGCCGTAAGATTTCTGTCTTAACTGTCCAATGATCTCTGGTAGCGCTGGAACCCTCTGATGCTTTGCTGTGAATGTTGAAACGTGTCGTTAGAAGACCCGCTCTAGGCGGCCCGCGCCCAGGTGGCACCTGGGGGCCCCTGGGCGCTCGCTAGCGCAGCGACGGTGGCATCGCGTCTCACTCCTCGCTCTTACCTCTGCGGTCACGTTGTGAAGCCCAAGGCCAGGGCTGGGCTCTGTTTTCTAACCATTTGACGGGTTCGGTGTGGCCGGACGTTGCCACCAAGTGTGGGGCAGGGACCGTCATCTTAGGGGACCCCCTTAACTGGCCGGCGAAGAGGATAAAGAAGGCGGCTAGAGACCCGAAACGTGTGTGTGTGTGTCCGTCTCACGCTGGCGACCCTTCATAGAAACCACACGCTGTAATATTCTAAGTTTTCATTCCAATAAATGTATCCACTCTTTTGTAAAAGACGTTACCTGTCTTAATTTTAGTTCTTCGGCTGGTCTGGGTTCTAATTCAGCACCTCCTATACCCGACTCAAGGCTTGGGGAAGAGAACAAAGGACATCAGATGCTGGTGAAAATGGGTAAGTTTCCGGGGAAGACAGAACAGCCCGCTCTGGGCACTCGGGGTTTGAGGGGGCTGAGGGAGTCAGAAGGTTCCCGCTTGGAAACAGAAACCTGCAGGGCTTCTGCCGGCGCTCTTTCTCACCGCGTTAGTTCCAAGTGTGTGCCCTGCATGTCGTGGACTCCCTGTAGGCATTTGCACTGAACTTCACATCAGGGTAAAGGCGCAACGCTTCAGGCTTCCCCTGGGTCGTAACCACTCATCTGTCTCTCTCTCAGGCTGGAGTGGATCCGGTGGCCTCGGCGTGAAAGAGCAAGGGATCCAGGACCCCATCAAGGGGGGGGACGTGCGGGACAAGTGGGACCAGTACAAGGGTGTGGGCGTGGCCCTGGACGACCCCTACGAGAACTACCGCAGGAACAAGAGCTACTCCTTCATCGCCCGCATGAAGGCCAGGGAGGAGTGCAAGTAGGCCGGCAGAGCCCCGCTGCCGGGCCCACTGCTGGTGGAGGATGGCAGGGCAGCCCGGCTCCCCTCGGCTCTGCCCGTGGGCGCGACATGAGGAGGAAGACGGGTGCGGGTCTCGTGACCAATGCCACACTGGATGGTGCCGAAGGCCCAGGCCCCACCCGCAAACCAGCTCTAACGCAGCAGCAGGCATCACGGGGGGTGCCCACCCACGCGGCCACAAGCTTATTTCCCCGGACAGTGAAGCAAGAGACACAAGACCCCTGGATAAACCCTCCCACCGTCTGAAGGCACGGCCGCCTCACTCCCCCCTCAGCCTGAGCCTCTGAAACCAGGGGGCGTGTGTGCACGGGCCCTGCTCACGCACGCCAGGCCAGGCACTGCTACTGCTCACTCGTTAAAGATGGAAAAAGGCAGAACTTTTGATTTGCAGAGTTAAATGGGGTTTTCATTTTTATTCCAAGCAGTTTAGTTTTAGAAAAAAGAATACTGATCTAGGCTGATCCCCAGTGAGATAATTTGAAACCTATTTCCTCTGAGACATACCAGCCCTTAATTCAGTTACTTTAGCTGTTTAAGTTGAGGATTTTTTTTCTTTTTTTTTTTTTTTTTGAACATTAGCCATTTGCTGTTACCTGCAGAAACAAAAAGTTCTGAGGAAACTCACCTGAGGCATCTTCAGGTCACGGAATGATGACGCCCTCAGAGAACTTGGACCCTTGGCGTCTCCACTTGCTTTTTTCACTGAGAGGAACCCCCACACCAGCACTCGTGTGAGACGGCCCATTCTCATCCAGAGTGTGGGGCGCGAGCCCTGGCCCTGCCTCCTGCTCGGCCACTTCTTTCGCAGGTCCCCGCCCACCCCCAAAGGGCGGGAAGGCCAGAGGGGGCCACCTCTGCCAGGAGCCGCCTGGGATCCGCCCTCCTTGGCATCCCTGGGCAGCTTGGTGCAGTGCCGTTTATTTGTACAGAAACATTTTTGGAAAATTCTTTTCAATAAGATGCAAAGTCCTCTCCAACTTTTCAACCTGATAGGATAAACTGTTTGATTTTTGTTCTAGATTTCCTGTAGCTGTGAATTGTTCAAACGTGTCTGATTCAGGATAAACTGTAAACATGTGTTGTTAACAATTTCTTGTGGATTTTACTGTTTTGCCTTCAAATAAAGACCTTTTTTTTAAAGACCTTTATCCCTGCGTTTAAATCAGAAGCGTACTCAGGCTGAGGAGGGCGGAGGTGCGTCCTGAGTGCACTGTCTGAATTGTGGAGTTGGGTCGGAGCTCTGCCTGGGTGTCTCACGGGGGTCCCGAGCATGGACGCGTGGCCCTGCTCCCTTGTTAGTCGAGGGGGCTCTTCACCCCCACCGTCTCCTGAGCCTGAGAAGCCAGCACCTGCCCCGGTGGAGCCACTCCACGTGGCATCCCCTGGCGTGCTGGCATCCCCATCCTGTGCGCGTGGTGACAGGCTCCACCTGGTTCCCCTTCGCTGGCCTGTGGTGTCCTCTCCCACGACAGGCACACCAACAAGACGGCTACTCAGCTGGAAACGATGAGCACCCCAACCACCGAACACCCCCTGGGGTCTCGGGGGTGAGTGTCACGTCCGGCGTACGGGACCAGCTCCTCAGGTACTCGAGCCCATCCCTCCTGGCACTCCTAGCTCCTTCTTCACCTCCTGCAGGGCCTCCTCCATGGTCAGCAGGGCGGGCCTGTGTTGTCTGATGTACTGTGGGGCAGAGGACACAAGGAAGCATCACCACTGCTGCCTCCGTGCACTGAGGTCCTGGGTCCTGGGGATGGCACCTGTCTGTCTCCAGGGGCTAAGAGGAAGAGGGGTTGTGGTAAAGGGGACAGGGGCAGGGCTACCCGGCTGCCCAGAGGATACAGGCTGGGGAGAAGGGCTCGGGTGCCACCCTCAGGGTATGGGCCTGGAGCAGAGCAGGCCACCAGCCACTCAGGGGCTGTAGGCAGAAGCAATCAGATCACTTCAGCTTGCATTCAGCTAACACGTCCAACAGCGGAACAAGTTCAAGGACCCCTCAGGGGTGCCATCAGCCAAGTCCAGAATGTGGGAAAGTGGGACAGCCTGTTTTCTTCCAACCAATAAACTTTAAGGAAACGAGGTGGGGAAGGTGGGGTGGCCTGTAAGCAGCGGTTCTCAGAGTGGGCCCGTGGGAGGAACACCCACTCCCAGGCCCACCCTACCGCCAAGGCAAACCAGGTGGTCAGGCCTTCGGGGGTCTCATTGCTCAGGGCTGAGAACCTCTGCTATATATATAGGTTGCTAAGTCACTTCAGTCATGTCCGACTCTGTGTGACCCCATAGACGGCAGCCCACCAGGCTCCCCCGTCCCTGGGATTCTCCAGGCAAGAACACTGGAGTGGGTTGCCATTTCCTTCTCCAATGCATGAAAGTGAAAAGTGAAAGTGAAGTCGCTCAGTCATGTCCGACTCTTAGCAACCCTATGGACGGCAGCCTAACAGGTTCCTCTGTCCATGGGATTTTCCAAGCAAGAGTACTGGAGTGGGGTGCCATTGCCTTCTCCGATATATATAGGTTAGGAGTCTAAAAAAGTACTGAGTAAACTTGATGTAGGACTCTGGATACACATGAAGAAAATAGGAATGAAACGTACACCTTTTATGAGATGAGTGAAAATTTGAACACTGGACACCTAATAATGGTAACTGAGAAAAGTCAGTTTGGTTTTGGTATTACAGTGGTATTGTGATTATTAAAGTCCTTATTCTTAAGAAATACGTACTAAAATATATGTAGCTGAAATGCTAAAAATGAACAATTCATATAGTAGGATGCCATTTCTATAAAGAAACACCTGTCACATCACGTATAACACTACACCTGTTCTATATATTTTATACGTTGTATAGGATACATGACATGATATTGTACACATGCTGAACAGTTTATATATTACATAGGAGAAATCTAAAGGATATATATCAAGCTGGTAATATTTATCCCTGAAATTATGGAGAACTTTATAAGTAACAGATCTCCAACAGGATTTTTATAAAATAATGTCTTTTTGTCATCGGACAAGAAATGAATTTTGCAGGGGAAAAAGCGAGATGAGTGTGATATCCCCTGAGCGCCAGCCCTCAGGACTGGTGGCTCTCAGGAAGGGTCTGTGGAGGGGCAGGGCCCTCACCCAGGAGAAGGGCACCTTTGCTCTGATGTCACACGGCATCCCTGCCCCAGCCCTGCTCACAGCCAAGGAGAGAAAGGGGCTCCTTCGGCCAGGACCAAAGGGGGCTTAGGCCCCAGCATCCCCAGCGCCCCAGTTTGAGCCCCGGAAGTCCCCTGCCCCCTCCCCTCCATGGAAGTGGGAGCCCGGGAAGCCCCCTGCCCTCTCCCCCTATGGAAGTGGGAGCCCGGGAAGCCCCCTGCCCTCTCCCCCTATGGAAGTGGGAGCCCCAGAAGCCCCCTGCCCTCTCCCCCCCATGGAAGTGGGGGTAGCGCTGTGGTCACCTCTTTGGTTTGAGCCCTGGAAGCCCCCTGCCCTCTCCCCCTATGGAAGTGGGAGCCCCAGAAGCCCCCTGCCCTCTCCCCCCCATGGAAGTGGGGGCCCCAGAAGCCCCCTGCCCCCTCCTCTCCATGGAAGTGGGGGCAGCGCTGTGGTCACCTCTTTGGTTTGACCCTGGAAGCCCCCTGCCCTCTCCCCTCCATGGAAGTGGGGGCCCCAGAAGCCCCCTGCCCTCTCCCCACCATGGAAGTGGGGGCAGTGCTGTGGTCACCTCTTTGGTTTGATCCTGGAAGCCCCCTGCCCTCTCCCCTCCATGGAAGTGGGGGCAGCGCCGTGGTCACCTCTTTTGTTTCCTCCAGGGTGTGGTAGTGGAATGAGTCTCCGTCCAGGGAGCGCAGGAGGGACGCGTGCAGGTGCCGGCTGGCCTCGATGAACTGCTGCGTCAGGCTCAGCTGCTGCTTCAGCACATCATTGAGTGCGAACACGGCCGGGCTGTATGCAGTCAGGGCTGCCATCCCGGCTCCAGGTCAGTTGTCAGCCCCTGGGACCCCAGCCCCCAGCCCTCGCTGCACCTCCCGGCCAGCCCTGCACCCCAACCCCTCAGCTGTGGCAGGATGCTCTCCACAGGTACTGCCCCTCCGGAAGCGGCAGCCGCCTCGCCTCATTATGTGCCTTTCTGCTCAGCGGTAGATGAACTGCGCTCTCTGACTTGTGTGTGGGTCTCACACCATCGGCCCCGAGGCACCATTGGAAGCCTCAACCTCGGTGTCCAACACAAGGGAGGAAGGCCAGCGACGTGGCTCTCCAGACAGTGCAGCCTCATGGTGTGGGTCTAACTCTCCTGAATTGTACACTTCAAAATAAGGAAGAGGGGAAATTTAACACTTCGTATGTTTAAACATGTGGGGCTTCCTGGTGGCTCAGCAGTAAAGATCCACCTGAAATGCAGGAGACGGGTTCTATCCCTGGGTGGGGAAGATCCCCTGGAGGAGGGCATGGCAACCCACTCCAGTATTCTCGCCAGGAGAATACCATGGACAGAGGAGCCTGGTGGGCTGCAGTCCATGGGGTTGCAGAGTCAGACACAAGTGAAGCAACCGAGCAGGCACGCATGCATGTTTAAACATGTAATTAAAATAATTTAAAATGCAATTAAGATAAAATTTTTAGGGACTTCCCTAATGGTCCAGTGGTTAGGGCTCTGAGTTTCCACTGCAGAGGGCACGGATTTGATCCCTGGTGAGGAAACTAAGATCCCACATGCCACATGGCATGGCCAAAAAATTTTTTTAAATATTTATATATAATTTTAACAAAATAAAAGTACAATTAAAAATAACTGTGATGGTTAAAAATGATCATTACTAAAATAAAAAAGATCATTACTAAGACTATACTCATGGAAAAGTCACTGAGGTCAATTTTATGTTTAAAAAAAGGATGAGGGTGTTTTTTTTTTAAGATATAAACATTTTACTTATAACCAATACATTTTAACATCTTCATCTTCTAAAAATGGTAAGAAAATTGAAGTGGTAAGAAAAAGAACAGGTTCCAGACGCCCCCTGGCTTCTGTCGTGTGAGCCATCAGTGGCCCCATGGGGACCTGGCACAGACTGGGTTTCCTACAGTGACCATCACCTCTTCACTGGCACCTTCCTCTCACCCCAGGCTTGGCGGGGCCTCCCCAAGGCCCCGTGACCCCTCCACACTCAGCAAGAAGGCAAGGGCCGTGTCCACGGGACTGGCCACTCAGCACTGGCTGAGCGCCTGCTGGAGGAAAGCAGCTATGAAATCTGGAGAGACGGTCTCAGAGGGAACACACAAAGATGGCCCCGTCAGGGCAGGAGGCTTGCAGTATGTACCTGCCAACCTTCCTGTTTTCTCCAACATGGGTGTCCTATTGCAAGACAGACAAGGTTCTGGGACACCCAGTCTGTCATCTGGGAGCCCAGAAATTGTGGCAGTTACCTGTGGCTGTGACCGTCCCACCAACAGATTCTCCAAACCCAGCACCTAGGAGTGGCCCTACACCTCCAAGGGTGGACGTGAAACTGCAGGTAAAATGTGTCCGCTTCACCTAAAGGGACCCACAAGGTGGGCTGGGCTGTTACCTTCTATGGCGTCTGCACTGATGACATGGCTGGCGATGGGTGCTGGGTCCACATAGGCACCTCCCAGGGCTGGTCCGATGGCCGCCACGCCGGCCGCTGCTCCAGACACACAGGGGGAGAGGTGAGTGGGCAGAGTCCAGAGCAATGAGTTTCTCATCAACAGGTAAGATGCTGAAATAGGCTATGTGAGTCTGTCTTTTTCTCTTTCTGAATGTGATGGCCACTCTCCTTGCTTTTTTTAATCTTTCCACTTCTTAAAGTTTCCCCAAACCTGCCTCCATCTTTCTGGTAGGTTCTCCTTGTTCAATACACAGGTCAGGTGAGCTGGCTGAAGCAGTCACTCAGCTCAGGGCGGCTGCCCTTCCCTGGATGGGCCCTCCTCTGACAGCCATTTGTGAGCTTCAGATGTTCCCTGGACTCTTAACAGGCTGATTTATTTAGGCTGCCTTTTTCCTCCCTCCTTTCAATGTCAGGCCTAATCTAGGAAATCAGCACCACTGATGTTTTACAAAAGCATCTCTAAATTGCAAAGAAGGAAACAGACATGTGCCCATTTGCTGCCCAAAGGCTCTGTTGCAAGAAAGGGAGCAGGAAGACATGGGCAGGGACTCAGGTTTCTGAGTCACAGAGCCAGGGTTGAAAATCCTCTTGAACACCTTCCAGTGATTCAGCTGGGCCCATCTGACTGACCTGCCTCCCTGCGAAACACAGCAGTCACACCCCGTGGCCAGGTGCGAGGTCTGGACAGAAGTATCACGAAGCCCCAGATCCAAAGGAGCAGATCAAGCAAGAACCGCAGGGATTTCCCTGATGGCCCAGTGGTTAAGAATCCACCTTCCAAGGCAGGTTCAATCCTTGGTCTGGGAACTAAGTTCCCATGTGCCATGGGGCAACTAAGCCTGAGTGCTACAACTAGAGAAAAACCCACCTGCCTCAATGAAGAGCCCATGCACTGCAACAAAGACCCAGCGCAGCCAAGATAAGTAAATTTTAGAAAGCAGGAATCGCACCCCAGCGCACAGCCCGGGAACAAGCTCTGTCTGCATCGTGGGTGTTGTCTAGATGAGTGGTCCCCAACCTTTCTGGCATCAGGGGCTGGTCTTGCAGAAGACAATTTTTCCACCAACTGGGGTGGGGGTGGTGATGTGGGGGGACAGTTTGGGGATGACTCAAGCGGAGAAGGCAATGGCACCTTTGCCTTCTCCAGAACTTCCAGTACTCTGAACTTCTTTCCAGTACTCTTGCCTGGAAAATCCCATGGACGGAGGAGCCTGGAAGTCTGCAGTCCACGGGGTTGCTAAGAGTCGGACACGACTGAGCGACTTCACTTTCACTTTTCACTTTGCATGCATTGGAGAAGGAAATGGCAACCCACTCCAGTGTTCTTGCCTGGAGAATCCCAGGGATGGGGGAGCCTGATGGGCTGCTGTCTATGGGGTCACACAGAGTTGGATGCGACTTAGCAGCAGCAGCAAGCGCATTATGTTTGTTATGCTGCCGCTGATCAGACAGGAGGCGGAGCTCAGGCGGTAATGCGAGTGATGGGGAGCAGCTGTAAATACAGAAGATGCTTCGCTCACCTGCTCACCTCCTGCTGTACAACCAGGTTCTGAACAGACCACAGACCCATCGTGGTCTGTGGCCTGGAGGTTGGGGACCCCTGGTCTTGACGAGAAAAAGGAGCAGCGCGTGTGTGCATGCAGTTGCTTCAGTCACGTCCGACTCTCTGCAACCCCATGGACTGTAGCCCGCCAGGCTCCTCTGTCAATGGGATTCTCCACGAGTATACTGGAAGGGGTTGTCATGCCCTCCTCCAGGGGATCTTCTCGACCCAGGAATCAAACCTACATCTCCTGTGTCTCCTGCATTCTTTACCTCCGAGCCACTGGGGAAGCCCCAAAACAAAGAAGGGGAATCACTAAAAGAAAGAGACCTTTCTGTCCACATGGGCCAATGCTGAGAACAAGAGAAATGATGAGCCGTGCCTGTTGCACGCCAGAAGGGAATCCACCAAACACACACGGCGAGTTCAGACCACCAGCTGGACCGGCGACGCAGCAGCTCTTGGAGCCGCCATGCTCAAGGACCCCAAAGCATCTGAGGATGCGCTGTCCTGGAAGGCGGTCCCTGTCACACCTGACGTTTTGGGCGGGGTCGCTCTCTGGGGGGGCCTTCCTGGCCACTGCAGGGTGCTGAGCAGCAACCCACCTCCACCTAGAGAGTCAGTCACCCACCCTGGCTGATGTCCCCTGGGGCCAGGATCAGCCCCGCTGACAACCACTGCTTTAGTTTTTAGTTTGAAACCTTTCAGCGTTTTGAAGCTTGGGAGACAGTGGGGAATACCCAGGGAGCTCCCCTTTTCTGTGTAAGAGGAAGCAGGGGCCTGAGGTCCCACCAGCTGGCTGATGACAGCCCAGGCCTCCTGGTCCGGGGCTCCTGCCGATTCCCGCCGCAGGCCTCCCCCTCCCTCCTCCGACCCTCGGGCCACATCCTTACCCTTAGCCCACTGGTAGGTGAAGGCAGGATCGGGCGTCTGCACAGCCATCTCCTTTACCACGACTCTTGGGTGTCCACCCCTGGCCCGCTTCTTCCGGGACTTGGGACTTGAGGGAGGGAGGTCTGACTTCAGACTTGCAGAAAATTCAGACCGACTGGCCAGCGTCCTGTTGGGAGACTCCTCTGAACGGGCTGTTGACTCAGATGCTGTGGGACTGGGGGATTTTTCAAAATCTTCTGAGTAAGTCGAGTTCATCGTGCTGGCTATAGGTTCTGGAGACGTTGGCCCCAGGCAACAAATGCCCTGGGGCTCAGGGGACGAGGCCGATGGCTCACTTAGGCGCTCGGAGATCTCGCTCTCAGAGGGGGGATCCCCTGCCCAGGGCCTTCTGCTGGATGCCTTGCCCCCCTGACCTTCTTTCTAAAATGAAGGATGGCAGAGGTAACTGGAAAGTATTTTTAAATGAGCAACACAATCAAAATACACGATCAAAATACCACTGCATTAGAAGTGAGGGCGCCCCAGGGACCCGGCAGGTGAGGGTCTACACGGTCCTTTCTAGATTTGGGCAGGCCAAGTATTGGGAGCAGAATTCTTGAAACCCTTCGGCATGAAGCTGCTGCACTTAACACTGATGGTGTGAGCATGTGTTAGCAGCAGGTGGGTGAAATATGTTGTGTCATTTTGGTTTTATTAAAACCTGTGCTGGGACTTCCCTGACGTTCCAGTGGTTAAGAATCTGCGCTTCTGTTGGAAGGGACACTGTTTCGAACCCTGGTCGGGGAACCCTGGTGGGGGAACCCTGGTGATCCTGCATGGCAATCCTGAATGCTGCACGGCGCTGATGGTGAGGTGGTTACTAATACAGCAACAATCACCACAGGGCGCTGGAGTAAAGACAGGTCAGCGCAGGAATTGCTGTGCAGAGGTTGAGGTGGGACCTGCTCTAATCGTCTGATACATTAAACAACTCCTCTCTTATCATCTTAAATCAGGGTCGCTGCACATTGACACGTTGCCATTCAAGACACAAATATTCCCTGCAGTGGGGGCCACCCTGTGCACTCTGGGCCACTGAGCGCCCTCTGGGCCACTGCCTACTTGATGCCAGGAGCACCCTGCACCACAGTTCCTGCTGCTGCTGCTGCTAAGTCGCTTCAGTCGTGTCCGACTCTGTGCGACCCCACAGACGGCAGCCCACCAGGCCCCGCCGTCCCTGGGATTCTCCAGGCAAGAACACTGGAGTGGGTTGCCATTTCCTTCTCCAACGCATGAAAGTGAAAAGTGAAAGTGAAGTCGCTCAGTCGCGTCCGACTCCCAGCGACTCCATGGACTGCAGCCCACCAGGCTCCTCCGTCCATGGGATTTTCCAGGCAAGAGCACTGGAGTGGGGTGCCATCGCCTTCCAACACCACAGTTATGACCACAATATTGCCAGACATTGCCAAGTGCTCCCAGGTGAGCATCACTGACCTAAATGAAGCACCATGGCTGCAAAACATTCTACATAAAGATCGAAAGTGAAAAATCAGTTCAGGGACTCCCCTGATGGTCCAGTGACTAAGACTCCAAGCTCCCAATTCAGGGGGCCCGGGTTCAATCCCTGGTCGGCAGACTAAGATCTCACATGCTGCAACCAAAGATTCCCACAATGAAGACAGAACATCCCGCATGCCGCAACTGAGACCCGGCGAGCCAGATTAATTAAATAAATCTTTTTTTAAAAAAAGAAACAAAAAATCGGTTCACTGTACTTACTTCCCATTCCAAGTCTGATTTCTCACTGACAACTGGAGCCAGGTCATCCAGGGATAAAATGTTTATTCTAAAATCTGTAATTAAAAATGTAACGGCAATATTTACTCATTTACTCCACAGGTATTGACATGCTGTTGAAGGAACTGGGCTAAGAGCTAGGGATGAGAAGATGCAAAAGTGCCCTCAGAAAGCTAGCCCAGGCATCTGAGCACTTTTTCTTTAAAGGGCGAGGTAGTAAGTATTAATAGTCTGGGCTTTTTCAGGCTAGTCTGTCTCTCTCACCATTGTTCAACTCTGCCCTTGTGATGATGGGAAAGCCACCAAGGACTGTGTATAAACAAATGAGTGTGGCTGTGTCCCAGTACAACTTTACTTATAAAAACAGGCAATGAGAAGGGCTTCCCTGGTGGTCCAGTGGTTAAGAATCCACCTTGCAATGCAGGGGATGCAGGTTCGATCCCTGGTCAGGGAACTGAGATCCACATGGCGTGGGGCAACTAAGCCCAGGCACTGCAACTACTGAGCCTCTGCCCTACAACGAAGATCCCGCACGTGGCAGCTAAAATCTGAGGCAGTCAAATAAATACATATTTAAAAACAGACAACGGGAGGATTCCCTGATGGTCTAGTTGTTAGGACTCCATGCTCTTACTGCCAAGGACCCAGGTTCAATCCCTGGTCAGGGAACTAAGATCCAAAACGTAGTGGTGGGGGTGGTTTAGCTGCTCAGTTGTGTCTGACTCTTTTGACCCCCAAGGACTATAGCCCATCAGGCTCCTCTATCCATGGGATTCTCCAGGCAAGAATACTGGAATGGGTTGCCATTTCCTTCTTCAGGAAGATCTGAAAAATAGAGAAGCAAGGAAAAAAAGAAAAACAGGCCAGAAGCTTCCCAGCCCCTGGCCTCCACAGAGCAGCTCACAGTGCAAAGAGGGAAGCGCAGTGGTAAGCGTGCTTGAGGTAGGAGGGGCAGGCCCTCCACTGGGAGAGGGCACCTCATCCTAGGTTCTCATTTAAAGCAAGTTAAGGGCACAGGGGGTCTTTCCCAGACAGTAAGGAATCTGTCGGCAATACAGGAGACCCAGGTTCAATCCCTGGGTTGGGAAGATCCCCTGGAGGAGGGCATGGCAACCCACTCGGTATTCTTGCCTAGAGAATTCCACGGACAGAGGAGCCCGGTGGGCTACAGTCCATGGGGTCGCAAAGAACTGGACACGAGTGAGTGACTAACACATTCGTTTCAAGCTCAGGTGAACTTCCACTTTGTGGTGCCAGCTAGCCAGCTGCCAACGCCTGAATGCCATGGGTGCGGGTTACTAGAAGAGGAAGGCTCCACGTAGTTCCAGTGCCCCAGCAGGTTTTGCCCCGTCAACATGTGGGCCTGCTCTTCCCCGGGAGGAGGAAGGCTGACGGGCAGCCAGGGTCAGGAGCAACTCCACCACATGGCTCACTTCATGACAAGCACAGAGGCTGGGTGTGTGTGATGCGAGGGGGACGGGGGTGTCCACCCTGCAGGGCCTCAAAACCCCAGCAGGTGCATGCAACCCCGGCTGAGTCGGGTGGACACTTGGCGGGGCCTCCAAGGTGTCTTAGGGGCTTCCATGGGGGGCGCCGAGCAGCCTGGCTGGCTGGAGGGATGAGCCTCCCAGAGGAGGCAGGATGCAGCCTGCAATTCCAGGAACAGACAGGGGTCAGTCAGCGGGGACAGCTGGAGCAGTGCCCACCACGCGGGAGGCACAGAGCTGGGGGTGAATGGGAGATGGAAGACCAAGCGGCTCACTCCTCCTGGAAAGGCTGCTGCTTCTAAGTCGCTTCGGTCGTGTCTGACTTTGTGCGACCCCAGAGACAGCAGCCCACCAGGCTCCCCCGTTCCTGGGATTCTCCAGGCAAGAACACTGGAGTGGGTTGCCATTTCCTTCTCCAATGCATGAAACTGAAAAGTGAAAGTGAAGTCGCTCAGTACTGTCCGACTCTTAGCGACCCCATGGACTGCAGGCCACAGGCTCCTCCGTCCATGGGATTTTCCAGGCAAGAGTACTGGAGTGGGGTGCCATTGCCTTCTCCTGGAAAGGCTAGCTGAGTGCAATCCCCAACGCCAGGCTGCCCAGCAACGTAAGACGGAAATGAAAACCTAGCTCAGCAGTTCAGTGCTAAGGGCTCACCCCGCCTCTGAACTCCTCTGGCACTGCCAGTTGCCAGCATGCCTGTGGCGTACAGGTCCTGGGATACGTTCACGGACAAGCCTCTGAATAAGCCATCACGGCTGGCTTGGGCCAAGGCACCGCAGGAGACCGCGGACTAGTAATGTTATTGTCACGTCGGCCAACCCTGCCTCTCACAGGCCCACCGTGCAGGCGGCCCTCCACGTGCGCTAGCTCGCTGTCATAGCCCTGCCCCACGCTACAGGTGAGGAAACCAGACACAGGGCCCGAGGCCGCGTGGCCAGAAGGCGGCGGGGCAAGCGTGTCCACCCCAGGCAGTGTGCTTGTTAGTCGCTCAGTCTTATCCGACTCTTGGCGACACCGTGGACTGTAGCCCGCCCGGCTCCCCTGTCCATGGAATTCTGGCAAGAATACTACAGCGGGTTGCCATTCCTTCTCCAGGGGATCTTCCCGACCCAGGGATCAAACCTGGGTCTCCCGCATCACAGGCAGGTTCTTTACTGTCTGAGCCACCAGGAAAGCCCCCACCCCAGATGGGCTGGACCCCACAAACTCAGACTTGTCTTCGCCACTCCTTGCTGCCTTCCTCTCTTGAAGCTGCATCTGGAGGGGAAGGTGGGGTCTGGACACAGAGGGGGCCCCTCCCGGCCAGCAGCAGGGGCTGAGGCGCAGCCTGGAGGGGCAGTCAGGGAGGGCCAGAACCCAGGTCTGGCGTCCCTGTTGGCTGTCATGTCGGCCAACCCTGACCCTCACAGGCTTCCGGTGCAGGTACGCCCACCGTCTCATCCACGCCCACCAGGCTGGCTAGGACACCCATCACCATTTCCTCGGGCCTGAAGATCCAAGCCAAAAGCAGTGACGTGCCACGTGGCATGCGTGGTGACCCCCGAGGGGACTCCAAGGGGGCTTTCGCGCACCCTCAGGCCCATCCCCCTGCACAGGGAGGGGACTTTGGTCGGCTGTGCTTCCCCTCCCTGCCCCTACATCATGGTGCCTTAGCATCTTGGAGTTTTTTCGGGGGTAGGATCACACTACTCAGCCTGTGGGATCTTAGTTCCCTGACCAGGGACTGAACCTGTGACCTTGAAGTGAAAGTGCAGAGTCTTAACCACTGGACCACCAGGGAAGTCCGCATCTTGAATATTTTGAGCTGCAGGAATCTGAGACACAGAAGGGGCTGCAAGGACTCCCTGACCTCCTCCAAAGCAGGTTGTAAGACCCTCAGGTAAGACTCACCTTCCCTTTACCTGGGGGAAAGGAGCATCCTTATGCCCAGGATGGGGGGAACTGAGCCACGCCCCACCAGCAGGTTTCGCTCCGTCTCCCCTCATCTACTCCTATCCTTTTTCTATCTCATTCTCCCAGGACTCTCCACTGCTCATCACACCTAGCAGGAGGCATGACCGTTCCTTTACGTTTTCATTTCCTTATGAAGGCTCCTGGGTCACATAAAACTTATATGAAATCTTTATTGAATCTCAGAATGCTTTTCTCCTGTTAACCTGTCTTTGGTTACAGAGCCCCAGCCGAGAAGTTAAAAAGACACATGGGAAAAACTATTTTTCCTCCCTGACCACTGATTCACTGGCTAAAGATCATCCTAGCACCTGGGAACTGGGGCCGGGGCAGGGCAGGTTTGCCTGTTTCTCATCCTGCTCCTGACACCATCGCGCCTGGCACCTGCTGGCAAACAGCAGGTACTCAACCCAGTTATTTAACTGGGTTTTGATGGCAAGGCAACTGCAGAGGGGAGAAATCCATGTTTTCTTTTTCTGCTCTTTTCTTAAATACATACGATATTAAAACTCATGCTGGGGACTTCCCTGGTGGTCCAGTGGTTAAAAATCCACCTTCGCGGCTATACCCCAATAGCAAATAAAAATTTTAAAAAGAAAAGATCTGGGGAGTTCAATAAAGAGAAGAAAAAAAAAAAAAGAATCCACCCTGGCTTCCAGTGCAGGGGATGCAGGTTCGATTCCCGGTCAAGGAACTAAGACCCTGGCCACTGCTACAAAGACCCAACACAGCCAAAAATAAAAAATAAATAAGTACATAAAAAATCATGTTGAATGATGGTGAAATAATAAAAATGTCTGTGACTGCTTAGAGGTTGGTTTCATTTTCTGCAATTAAAAAGGAAAGGAAATACACTTCTCTTTCACAACAAGGAAAACTTTCTCTCATATGAAGCTCGAGAAGGGTTTGCCTTTGCTCTGTCACTGGGCAGGGTCACTAGATGAAGACTTTAAAGAGAGAACAGGGACTTCCCTGGTGGTCCAGTGGTTAAGACCGCATTTCAGACACAGAGATGCAGGGGTCAGGGAACTAAGAGCCCACAGGCCCCAAGGGGAAAAAGAAATCTGACTTGGCCCCTCAACTAGGAAAGGGTGTGGAAAAGCCGAGGGTGCCTTGCACCCCTCGTGATAACACCCTGTGACCACCACGCTGGGGACCCTAAAGGTGGTCTCGCCCTCCCTGCCCAGGTGGCAGCTTTGCACAGGGACGAAGGTACCGTTCAGACTGTCATCGGCGGCTTCCGAGGGAGGCTCCTCCTGGGGCCCAGGCTCGCTCCTTCTCAGGGAGGATGAGAGCTCTTCGGCCCCCGCGGTCGAGGGCGCTGACTTCGCAAAGGCACCAGGGATGGAATGCGACACGGTGCGGGAGGCAGGCGTCTGTGGGGAGCGAGCTCTCAAGCCGGCACCGTGAAGGGACCCGTCTGCTGACCGTGAGGTTGACGGCCATGAAGTGGCGAATGGCTTTGAGCTGGGAAGATCCTTACTGGGCCGTGAAAGGGCTCTCGGTGGAGTTGGGATTTGACCCTACGTGGGCAGAAACAAAAGAAGGGAAATTAACCAAACATGCTAAGTCCTGATCAAGCGACATTGGGGTTGGTGGACAGTGTGAGGCCTCATGATGACTGTTACCGTTCTCAGCCCCTTTCTCTCTTCTCCCCTCATAAATAAATAAGAAATACTCAGAAATATTGCTTGGCTTTCAAATCGTGCCTGACTCTTTGCAAGCCCAGGGACTGTAGCCTGCTGGCCTCCTCAGTCCATGGGATTTCCCAGGCAAGAATGCTGGAGTGGGTTGCGATTTCCTTCTCCAGGGGATCTTCCTGACACAGGGATTGAACCCACAGTGCCTGCATGGTTGGAGAAAGAAATGGCGACCCACTCCAGTATTCTTGCCTGGGAAATCCCATGGACAGAGTGGCCTGGTGGGCTACAGTCCAGAAGGGTTGCAAAGAGTCAGACAAAGTTAGTCACAAGAGCGACTAAGCAAAATTGGCCAAAGCACCTCTACTGTAATTTCCCTTAATAACGAGTGTTGGTGAAGATGTGGAGGAATTGGGACCCTCGTGCAAAGCAGTGCGGCCACTGTGGGAATCAGTTTGTCTGTTCCTCCGTTAGTTACACACAGACTTACTACAGGACACAACAGTTCTGCTCCTAGGAAAAACCCAAAGAATTGAAAACAGGGACTCAAACAGATACTTGTAACACTATTCATAATTGCCAAAAGGTGGAAACATCCCAGACGTCCATCAGTGGATGAGTGGATAGACACAATGTGGTCCATCCACGCAATGGAATATTCCTCAGCCATAAAAAGGAATGGAGCATTGATGTATGCTACAATGTGAGTGAACCCCGAAAGCATCATGCTAAGGGAAAGAGACTGGACACAAAAGGTCACAGGTTGTATGATTCCACTGGAGAAATGTCCAGAACAGGCAAACCCACGGAGACAGAAAGCAGATTAGTGATTATTAGGGTTTGGAGGACAGGGAAACAGGGAGTGATTATTTGGTGCACGTGTCCGTGCTAAACCACTTCAGTCACGTCAACTCTTTGTGACCCTCTGGACTGTAGCCCACCAGGCTCCTCTGTCCACAACATTCTCCAGGCAAGAATACTGGAGTGGGTTGCCATGCCCTCCTCCAGCGAATTTTCCCAACCCAGGGATCAAACCTGCACCTCCTGTGACTCCTGCATTGCAGGCAGATTCTCTACCACTGAGCCAAGAAGGAAGACTGAGAGTAATCAGTAACGCTTTACTTCTGGGAGGATGGAAATGTTTTGGAAGGAGACAGATGGCAGTTATACAACATTGTGAATGTACTAAATGCCACTGAATTGTTCATTTTTAATAGGTTAATTAGGAATTTTAGGTTACAGGAATTTCACCTCAATTTAAAAAAAAATGGAAATGGAGCCTTCCCCAGTTAGTGATTCCCATGTGGTCCAACCAGCAAGCGGGCGTGGGTCACCGGTGGCAGCGGTCACGGCCGGGGCTGCCTCAGTCATACAAAGTGCCATCCTGCGGGGCATACAGTCACCAGCGCGCATGGTGCAAACCACCTGACGTGTCGGAAACCCGATCCCTTACAGAGCAGGCCAGGAGTGGGGCCCCGGGATTGGCTGAAACCCAACCCTTCCTCATCCAGCACTCTCGCAAGCAGCTTGCGGGTGATGGCGCTCCTCAAGACTCTAGTGCTATGACATAAAGGTACAAATGCAAAGTATTAATACAAACAAGTACAAAATAAATAAGTGCAAAATGCAGGGATGTCCCTGGTGGTCCAGTGGTTAAGAATCCACCTTGCGATGCAGGGGATGGATGCAGGTTCGATCCCTGGATGGGGAATTAAGATCCCGCATGCCACAGAGCAACTTCTGTCGCCACCTACTGAGCCCAAGAGCTCCAGAGCCGTGTGCTGGGACTGGAGTCCCTGCGCCACAAGGGAAGATCCCATGGGCCACACCTGAGACCCGATGCAGCCAGATAAACAAATAAAAAACAAAAATGGATAAATACATGCAAACCTTACCGAGACTAGTTTTGTTTCTTCTTTCTCAGTGGCTTTGCTGAAACCCTGATTGGCGGTTGTTTCTTTTTCCCCAGAAGATTCTATCAAGCTCCCCAGCAACTTTTTCATCTCCTCTTCATCACTGTCTGGCGAATCCAGTGTTCTAGGAGGCTGTTTCTCTCTGGGTCTTTGAGCATCCCTCTCCTTCCCAACCTGGGCTTCCACGGGTATCTTTTCCACCTGTGCTTCTCTCTTCTTTAGAAACCTACTGACCTTCCCACTCGGCATGTCTGTCTCAGGGACAGGAATTTCAAGGGCCTGTTCCTGGGAGGGTTGTCCTGCGTTCTGTGAAGAAAGGTCAGCCGTCCTCCTAGGGGGAGTTTCTTCAGCTCTGCTAGGGAGCCAGTCCTCGGATTCCGCGTCTGATGAATCTACCCGCACCTTCCGGTTCCTGATCTTGGTCTCTATCTGTGCCAGCTTCGTGAGCGCCGCGTTGGCCCTGACCTTGGAGGCAGTGGTTGACGGTCTACTTAAAGAGTGCCAGGGCTCGCTCCCCAGGACAGCGTTCTCTTTTGGCAGGAAGTGTTTTCCACCCAGAGTCTGGTTTCTTTTTAAAAATCTGCTGGGACCGGGTGCTATTTTGGTAAGACGTCTACTGATATCAGAGTTCCACATGTCCCCCAACTTTGAATCTTCTAAGGAAATATCTCTGAGGTCGCCAAAGATGTCACGCACAGGACGGCTGGGTTTTCTTATCGAAGCCATTCTAGGGAGTAAAGACAAAAAACGTAAGAATCAGAACACCTGATGTTCATACTGCCAGTTCAAATCTCTCAAGAGCTCCCACCACTTGGGACAGACCACATCCCCTTTTGCCCTCTGGCCAGAGCCGCCCCACCAAGCCCGATGACCACCATGAAAATAACACACCTGGGACTTCCCTGGTGGTACAGTGGGTAAGAATCCGCCTGCCGATGCAGGGGACACAGGTTCGATCCCTGATCCAGGAAGATTCCAGAAGCCACAGAGTAACTAAGCCCGAGCACCACAGCTTCTGAAGCCTGTGTGCCCTAGGGTGCGTGCTCCCCAACTAGAGAAGCCACCCCGATGAGAAGCCCATGAACCGCAACAAAGAGTAGCCCCCTCTTGCGCAACTAGAGAGCTCCCTGGAGCAGCGACTAAGACCCAGGGCAGCCAAAAAATAAATTAAAAATATACAAATAAGATACCTGGTATGTTACCACTGAATTACCTGGCAATTACACTGAATTGCCAGGTATTAAGTGACACATGTTACATATTAAAGACAAAAGTCAGCGATTCTCAGGCCCCAGCAGGAGCCCCAGTACTTCATTCAGAGCTGCTGTATGTCATTTAACCCTCACTTGACCCTGTGAGTTGGTTATTGTCATCCCTCTCTCATAGAAAGAGAGGAAGGAAATGAAGGCCGCAGCAGGTTAGATCCTGATCAGTGAGTTGCTGTTGTTGCTCAGTTGCTAAGTTGTGTCTGATTCTTTGAGACCCCATGGACTGCAGCACGCCAGGCTTCCCTGTTCTTCACTGTTTCCCAGAGTTTGTGCAAACTCATGTCCATTGAATCAATGATGCCATCCAACCATCTCATCCTCTGTCGCCCCTTCTCCTGCCCTCAGTCTTTCCCAGCATCAGGGTCTTTTCCAATGAGTCAGCTCTTCGCATCAGATGGCCAAAGTATTACAGTTTCACCATCAGTTCTTCCAATGAATGCTCAGGGTTGACTTCCTTTAGGATTGACTGATTTGATCTCCTTGCAGTCCAAGGGACTCTCAGGAGTCTTCTCTAGCACCACAGTTCAAAAGCATCACCTCTTTGGCGCTCAGCCTTCTTTATGGTCCAACTCTCACATCTGTATGTGACTACTGGAAAAGCCATAGCTTTGCCTGTATGGCCAGTGAGTAGCAGAGCCAAATTCAGAGCTTAGGCCGATTCCAAAGATCTCGCTCACCCCCAGAGTTCCTCACTGTCTCTCCAGCTGCCCCACTTCAACTCCAAGTCAGTCCTACTCCCCAGTCGCACCCCAAGTCCAGTTTCCTCCTTTATCCAAGTGTCCTCAGTTCTCTCAAAAAAAAGAGCTGTTGAGCTCTCGGCTTTTGGCTCAGAGGAGGCCAAGGTGCAACTTTCTTCAGTAGTCCCGAATCCGGGTTTATCTGACACCAGCCGCCTCCACCATGCCACCTAAGCTCGACCCCAACAAGATTAAAGTCGTGTACCTGAGGTGCGCTGGTGGGGAGGTCGGTGCCATGTTTGCCCTGGCCCCCAAGATCGGCCCCCTCGGTCTGTCTCCAAAAAAGGTCGGTGATGACATCGCCAAGGCAACTGGTGGCTGGAAGGCTCTGAGGATTACAGTGAAACTGACCATTCAGAACAGACAAGCCCAGATTGAGGTGGTACCTTCTGCTTCTGCCCTGATCATCAAAGCCCTCAAAGAACCACCAAGAGACAGAAAGAAGCAGAAAAACATTAAGCACAGTGGAAACATCACTTTTGATGAGATGATGTCAACGTTGCCTGGCAGATGCGGCATCGGTCTCTAGCTAGAGAACTTTCTGGAACCATTAAAGAGATCCTGGGGACCGCCCAGTCTGTGGGCTGCAATGTTGATGGCCGCCACCCTTACGACATCATAGATGGTATTAACAGTGGTGTAGTGGAGTGCCCTGCTAGTTAAGAACGGCAAAGGGAGAAGAAAAATAAAGGATTATTTGACAACCCCCCCCACCAAAAAAGAGCTGTTGAGAGCCTGCCTTGGTAGTCCAGTGGTTAAGACTCCACATTCCCAATGCAGGAGGCCCAGGTTCAACCCCTGGTCAAGGAACTAAGATCCTGCATGCCACACAGTGAGGCTAAATAAATAAAAATAGTTTTAAAAACTGGATGTACTATTTTTTTTAAGCTGTTTTTGAAACTCAATCTATATGTTTAATGAGCTCCCCAGAAATCTTATTTTACTTAGTGTAAGAACCTCTGCCCTGGGAGCAGGATTGGGGCTTTTGCACAGACACAGGCTTCCCTCTCCTCCCATCCTGCACAAAATGCCAGCCACGTGTTGTGTGTGTGTGCTAGCGTACATTTTTCTGGGGAGAAGGGCCTGAGTTTTCATTGTATTCTCAGAGTTCTCATGTACCCCGAAAGAATAGGAACAATCCACCGCAAGATTTACCAAGGTTTCAAAAGATTTTAAAGACTTGGGAAAAATACGGCATGGGTGGGTGTCTGCTGCAGGCCCTTTAGTGAACTTGGCAATGGCAATGAAAATGTGAAATGCACAGAACCAAGACCCCACAGTTCCACATCTGGGAATTTACCTACAATTACATTCTCAAAGTCACATAGAGATGTCCAAGGAATGTCTTGGTAGCATTATTTGTACTAATCAGAAACGGAGGCCCAGTGAGGTCCAGACAACCACAGGCACACAGTGGAATATTAGGCAGCCATTAAAGGAAGGGGGAAATCTGTGTGCATGACATCTCCAGCATAATGGTCTGTGAGGCAGAAAAGACGAGATGTAAAACCATGCCTCAGCTCCATACTGTTTGAATGGTGGGACTTGTCTGGTGGTCCAGGGATTAAGACTTTGTGCTTCCAATGCAGAGGGCACAGGTTCAATGTTTGATCAGAGAACTAAAATCCCACATCCTGAACAGCGCAGCCAAAAAAAAAAAAAAAAATACTGTTTGAATGTTCTACCAAGACTATATATGTTACTTTTATTAAAAAACAAAAAAGTACTGTGAGACCCAAAAAAGCCTTTTTCCCCTCTATCCACTTGGAAAACTACTTTATTAGGATTACCAGAATAAATAGAGGACAGTCAGTTATTTGAATTTCAGATAAACAGCAAATAATTTTTAAAAATTAAGTATGACACAAATATTTTTATGGTAAAAGCTAATGTTCTGAACATTTTATATGAAAAAGCATTGTGTTCTAAATATCTTCATATTAAAAAATTATTTATCTGAAATTGAAATTCAACTGGGTGTCCAGTATTCTGATTTGTTAAACTTGGCAACTCTACATCTTATACACCTTTCAAAGCTGAGTTCAAATATTTTGTGCTAGGCAAAGCATTTAACCCAGTCCCTAAGATTATGGACAAGAATGGATTATTATTTCTGTTTCTCTATTGTGCTTGCTCTCTTATCCCCATCTTAACAATTCATATACTAAAGAGTGCCCAGCATAGGCCTGACCACAGGGGTCAGTGAATTCCTAGTGGGAGCGACCCCGGTCAGGTTACTTAACCATTCTGTGCCTCAGTTTGGTCATCTGTAAAAAGGGAATAGCAGGAATCCTATGTTCAGTATGGGGCACAGAATAAGCATACAGTAAAATTTAGATAGCTGTCATGATGGTACTGGGGGACTTCCCAAGTGGCTCAGTGGTAAAGAATCTGCCTACCACTGCAGGAGATGCAGGTTCAACCCCTGGGTGGGGAAGATCCCTTGGAGAAGGAAATGGCAACCCACTCCAGTATTCTTGCCTGGGAAATCCTACGGACAGAGGAGCCTGACAGGCTATAGTCCGTGGGGTCGCAAAAGAGTCAGACACGACTTAGCAACTAAACAAAATGATAACAATGACAGTATTTGGACTACCTGCATAATGGGCTAAATTTTAGCTGCAAGGACATGGTGAAGGGGAAGTAGAAAGCACTGGAACAACATCAACAGCTATCTCTGTGAATATTTTTGTAGTTAAGGCTCCAGGCCATTCCGTGCTGGTCAGAGGGTAAGTCTGACCACCAGGCCAGGTTTTCTGGCATCTAGTTCTTCTGAAAGGTTTAAAATAAATTAAAAAAAAATTTTTTTTTTAATTTTTTATTAAAAAAAAAAAAGAGGGCAGAATTTCTCTGGTGGCCTAGTAGTTAGGATTCCATGGGGTGGGATTCAGTCCCTGATCTGGGAAGTGATATCCTGCAAGCCCCACAGATCAGCCAAAAAAAAAGAATTAAAAAAAATTAATAATGTTTAAAAGGGTAAATTTCATGTTATGTACACTTTACCACAACTAAAATAGATATGTATTTTTTAATTTTTTATTGAAGTATAGCTGATTTACAGTATTGTGTTAGAAACATGTATTTTTTGTAAAAATACATTGTAAACTCACAATTAAAAATAAACCAATAGGCAAAATACATGAACTGATATTTCACACAAAAAAATATACAAATGGCCAATAAGCATGTAATAAGATGCTCAACATCATCCATGAGGGGAATTCAAATCAAAGCCACTATGAGATCCCACTTCACACCCTCTAGAGTGACTGTAATCAAAAGTACAGAAAGGAACACGTGGTTGGTGAAGATGTGAAGATATTAGATAGAACCATCATACCCCTTGGAGGAGACTGTAAAAGGATGCATCTGCCAACCTGGAAAACAGTCTGGTAGGTCCTCAAAAAGTTAAACATAGTTACCATAGGACCCAGCAATTTCAATCCTATGCAGCCCAAGATAACTGAAATGGATGCAAATGTTGGTAACAGTTCTTATTCATAATACACAAAAAGTGGCAACAACCCAAAGAGCCATTAACTAGTGAATGGATGAGAACTATTCAGTAATGCTGCTAAGTCGCTTCAGTCGTGTCCAACTCTGTGCGACCCCAGAGACGGCAGCCCACCAGGCTCCCCCGTCCCTGGGATTCTCCAGGCAAGAACACTGGAGTGGGTTGCCATTTCCTTCTCCAATGCATGAAAGTGAAAAGTGAAAGGGAAGTCGCTCAGGTTGTCTACTTGAAAGTTATACAGTCGTGTCCGACTCCTAGCGACCCCATGGACTGCAGTCTACCAGGCTCCTCCGTCCATGGGATTTTCCAGGCACGAGTACTGGAGTGGGGTGCCATTGCCTTCTCCATTCAGTAATAAAAAAGAACAAATAATGATACACACAACATGCACACGTGTCAAACACACCACACTAAGTGAAAATACCAGATGATGCAAAAAACCACACACCCTATTATTCCAGTTACAAGGACTGTCCAGAAAAGGCAAATCCACAAACTCGCAAAGCCCATCGGTGGTTGCCTGGGACTGCGGGTGGTAGCGGGGATGGAGAGATACACTTGGGGTGACCCACAAGTTCGAAAGCTGGATGGTGGTGATGTTTGCACCATCTGGTAAATTTTTAGTAAAATAACAGGAATTGTAAGCTTAAAAGGGTGAATTGTACCGCATGTAGATGAGTTATCAATAAAGCTGTTAAAAGATAAACCAATTTTTGAAAATAGGGGCGCCCTTCAGACCAGCGGGTTGTTCCCCCAAGGCCTGGAGCGACCCACATCGGACCATCTCTCCAGTGCGCCTCAGACGGGGAAACTGAGGCTTGAGGCCCCTGAACGGCCCTCCCGCTGCCCGACCTACTCAGCTCCGGAGCGCGCCCCTTTTCCCTCAATTCCTCTCCCGAGCCCAGGCATCAAGCCCGGCCACCGCCCAGCCAACCCCGCCAACCTCCTCCCGCGAAGTCCTTCCGCGGAGGCTGCCGCCGCTCAAGGTAGAACACTCGTGCCAGAGGGGACCGTTGCCCTCGGCAATAGCGCCCTGGCGAAAGAGACTACATCTCCCGGGTCACCCCGCGCCCTGAGGACCAATAGCGCCTCAGATCACAATCGCAAGGCTTCATGGGAGTGGTAGTTTTGGGGCGGGCCTGGTGTGCACCGCGCGTCCGAGTTCAATGGTCTTTCGGGTCATAATCGCGAGGCGTGACGGGAGCTGTAGTTCCGGGACTGGCCTGGCGGGCCGCGGAGACCGCTGGACGCTCCAAGGGGCAGTTACGAGAAGAAGTGGTGCCGCACGGTCCATGGCCGCGGCTCGCGTCCCGCTCTGGGCAATCTGTGTGCTGCGGGTGGCACTGGCCACCGTCTACTTCCAAGAGGAATTTCTAGATGGAGGTGAAGGGGCGACGCCGATGGTGGCGGGGGTGTAAGCTCCCGCATACCCCGTTTGCCCGTCCGATGGCCTGAGTTGCCATTTGGCCCCGGCCTTTAGACGAAGGATCGGTGGTATCAAAACCCTGAAGCGTCGAAGCCTCGAGCGTCCCCATCATTCTCCCTACGACACACATTAACAGTTTTCAGCCCTAACCTGTGTGATTTACCCCCTACAGAGCGCTGGCGGAACCGATGGGTGCATTCCACTAATGACTCACAATTTGGGCATTTTAGACTTTCGTCCGGGAATTTTTATGGTCATAAAGAGAAAGACAAAGGTTAGTGTAGGAAACGTGAAATTAATTAAATGAATATTAAACGCCTCATAGAAACCTTTCAAGGTAGGTCTGGCACACCCCAAAACCCATTTTACAATTCGGGAAACAGGCCTGGGTAGGGTTGTTTTGTCTTTTCTCTCTTTAGAAGAGACCAGGATGATGCCTCTTTACAAGCACTAGTCAGATGGGTTTGGAGACCCGAGGGCCTCACGCTCCAGAAGGAAAAAGATTAGAAGATACTTCTCATTTTTATATTTTCAAGTTAAAAAAAAAATTAAGGTAAAAGTTATATGCTGTCAAGTGGATGGATCTTAGGGGGTCCAATAGAATGAATATAGTTTATGACTGCACACCCAGATCAAGATAGGAACTTTCAGGCCCCACTTCCACCCCCAGAGGCAAGTCCCCCACCCCCACCCGGCCCCAAGTCAGTAGCCTTCTGGTACCAAGAATAACCTCCATTCTGGCTTCTCATTCCTAATAATTAAAAGTAGACAAACTACTGCCTGTTTTTTTATACACCCAGTTAGATTTCTAAATTTTCTTTTTAAATCCACCTCAGGGCTTAGTCACAGCATGCGGGAGCTTCCGTTCCATGGCGAGGAGATCTTTTTCTTGCCATGCACGAGCTCTCCAGCTGTGTCACCCTGGCTTAGTTGCTCTGCGGTATGTGGGATCTTAGTTTCCAGAACAGAGCGTGAACCTCTGTCTCCTGCATTACAAGGCCAATTCTTAACCACTGGACCACCAGGGAGTCCCCTCTTCATTGTTTAGTTGTTGGGGAAAAAAGAAAGGGAAATAGTATTTTGTGATGCGTTAAAGTTATACGAAGCGTTCCATGCAGTGTCTGAAATTTCACAGTCCATAAATAAAGGGTTAGTGGAACACAGCCATGCTCACTTATTTGCATACAGTCTGTGACTGCTTTCGGACCACAATTCTCAAGGCAGAATTGAGTAGTTCAGACTCTCAAAAGTGTAAAATGTTTATTCCTTGGCTTTAACAGAAAAAAGTTTACCAACCCCTGATTTAGATGAAAAGTTCCCCTCTTCACCACCTTCCGTTCACCTTCCATTCATCTTCCATCTTGGCCCTGTTACAGCAATGTTGCCCTAAAACCCGGCAACCTCTGGTTTTGGAATGTACTTGTATTGTTTCATAGATACATGGTGCTCCAAATTGTCAGGCTGTAATGGAAAAAATGGAGTTGAAAATGACAAGTTCTATGAAGCTTGTCTAAGGAGCAGAGTTGTCATTTGTTTTTTTCCACCACAATATTTTTCCTTCCTCCAACCTGGAATGCTGAGGCTCTAGACTCTGCATTTCATTCACTCCAGCACGTGTCTACTGAGAGCAGATACAGGCAAGACACCTGGTTAATTGTATTGGTTATACCTGGTTAAGTATACTGGTTAATTCCACCCCTCATTGTGGTCTCCCAGGATCATGACATAGAAGTCATGGATGGAAAGGTCCACAGAATTTAACTAGACAGAGAAGGTGCTGAGAGGTGATGGTGATGGCTGAGGAGTGGGGTGAGTCAGATGGCCTTCAGTTCAGTTGAGTGGCTCAGTCGTGTCCACCTCCTTGCGACCCCATGGACTCCAGGCTTCCCTGTCCATCACCAATTCCCGGAGCTTGCTCAAACTTATGTCCATCAAGTCAGTGATGCCATCCAACCATCTCATTCTCTGTTGTCCTCTTCTCCTCCTGCCCTCAATCTTTCCCAGCATCAGAATCTTTTAAAATGAGTCAGTTTTTCACATCAGGTGGCCAAAGTATTGGAGTTTCAGCTTCAAATCAGTCCTTCCAGTGAACAGTCAGGACTGATCTCCTTTAGGATGGACTGGTTGGATCTCCTTGCAGTCCAAGGGACTCTCAAGAGTCTTCTCCAACACCACAGCTCAAAAGCATCTATTCTTCAGTGCTCAGCTTTCTTTGTATTCCAACTCTCTCATCCATATGTGCCTAATGGAAAAACTATAGCCTTGACTAGATGGGCCTTTGTTGGCAAAGTAACGTCTCTGCTTTTTAATATGCTGTCTAGGTTGGTCACAACTTTTCTTCCAAAGAGTAAGCGTCTTTTAATTTCTTGGTTGCAGTCACCATCTACAGTGATTTTGGAGCCCAAAAAATAAAGTCTGACACTGTTTACACTGTTTCCCCATCTATTTACCATGAAGTAATGGGACCAGATGCCATGATCTTAGTTTTCTGAAGTTGAGCTTTAAGCCAACTTTTTCACTCTCCTCTTTCACTTTCATCAAGAGGCTCTTTAGTTCTTCTTAGCTTTCTGCCATAAGGGTGGTGTCATCTGCATACCTGAGGTTATTGATATTTCTCCCAGCAATCTTGATTCCAGCTTGTGCTTCATCCAGCCCAGCATTTCTCATGATGTACTCTGCATATAAGTTAAATAAGCAGGGTTGCAATATACAGCCTTGATGTACTCCTTTCCCAATTTGGAACCACTCTGTTGTACCATGTCCGATTCTAACTGTTGCTTCTTGACATGCATACAGATTTCTCAGGAGGCAGGCACCTCTCAGGAGGTGGTCTGGTATTCCCATCTCTTTCAGAATTTTCCACAGTTTATCATGATCCACCCAGTCAAAGTCTTTGGCTTAGTCAATGAATCAGAAGTAGATGTTTTTCTGGAACTCTCTTGCTTTTTCGATGATCCTACAGATGTTGGCAATTTGATCTCTGGTTCCTCTGCCTTTTCTAAATCCAGCTTGAATGTCTGGAGGTTCATGGCTCACATACTGTTGAAGCCTGGCTTGGAGAATTTTGAGCATTACTTTACTAGTGTGTGAGATGAGTGCAATTGTGCGATGGTTTCAGCATTCCTTGGCATTGCCTTTCTTTGGGATTGGAATGAAAACTGACCTTTTCCAGTCCTGTGGCCACTGCTGAGTTTTCCAAATTTGCTGGCATATTGAGTGCAGCACTTTCACAGCATCATGTTTTAGGATTTGAAATAGCTCAACTGGAATTCCATCACCTACACTAGCTTTGTTTATAGTGATGCTTCCTAAAGCCCACTTGACTTGACATTCCAGGATGTCTGGCTCTAGGTGAGTGATCATACCATGATTATCTGGGTTGTGAAGATCTTTTTTGTATAATTCTGTCTATTCTTGCCACCTCTTCTTAATATCTTCTGCTTCTTTTAGGTCCATACTATTTTTGTCCTTTTTTGTGCCCATCTTTGCATGAAATGTTCCTTGGTATTTCTAATTTTCTTGAAGAGATCTCTTAAAGTGAAAGTCGCTCAGTCGTGTCCAACTCTTTGTGACCCCATGGACTATACAGTCCATGGAATTCTCCAGGCCAGAATACTGGAGTGGGTAGCCTTTCCCTTCTCCAGGGGATCTTCCAAACCCAGGGATCCACATTGCAGGCAGATTCTTTACCAGCTGACTAGGGAAGCCCAAGAATACTGGAGTGGATAGCCTATCCCTTCTCCAGCAGATCTTCCCAACCCAGGAATCAAACCAAGGTATCCTGCATTGCAGATGGATTCTTTATCAACTGAACTTGCCTTCTGTACAATGTCACTAACCTCTGTCCATAGTTCTTCAGGCACTCTGTCAGTCACATCTAACCCCTTGAATCTATTTGTCACTTCTACCGTATGATTGTAAGGGATTTGATTTAGGTCATACCCAAATGGTCTAGTGGTTTTCCCTACTTTCTTCAATTTAAGTCTGAATTTGGCAATAAGGAGTTCATGATCTGACCCATAGTCAGATTCCGATCTTATTTTTGCTGACTACATAGAACTTCTCCATCTTCGGCTGCAAAGAATATAATCAATCTGATTCCGGTATTGACCATCTGGTGATGTCCATGTGTAGAATCATCTCTTGTATTGTTGGAAGAGGGTGTTTGCTATGACCAGATGGCCTTAGAATTGCCTGGATGATAGCGGGAGGGACTGCAGATCACCTGAGAGAGGTTGAGGGGGGAGAGAATGGAGAAGAGAGAAGTAGGTGTAGGAGTGGGAAGTCAACGGTGAATTCAGGCTTAGACATACTGATGTAGAATGCCAGGTTCATTAATGATGGCTCTCAGCAGAGGCAGTTATGGGGACAGGATTATGTTGCACAGAAGGGTAGGTTATAAGAAGACTGGCTGTTTTCATGTTTGTCTCTCTTGTTTTAAGTACAGTTGATGTATAATATCATGTTAGTCTCAGGTGTACAGCACAGTGCTTCAGTTATATATGTATTTTTTTTCAGGTTCTTTTGCTTTATAGGTTATTACAAAATACTGCGCGTGGTTCCCTGTGCTACTACAGTAGGTCCTTGTGGTCAGGTTTGTCTTGTAGCCCAGTGTAAGGTAAGGAGTTGGTTCAGGGCCATGTGGCTGCTGAAAAGGGACTTTGGTCTTGAAGTAAATGACTAGGCTTGTATAAGATGATTCACACAACAAAAGGATGGTTGTCTTCGTAAAAAGAGCTGCTATACAGGTGACGCCTCGAACCAACTCACCCCACGTGGTGAAGCACCTTTTTTTTTTTTCCAGATCAGCACTCTGTTCTCCTTGAGCTATTGTGTCTCTAAAGTAGCTGTTTTATGATGAGAATTAAGGTAAAGAAGTAGACTGCTCCATGTATTTATTTATTCAACTTTGTATTTTGTATTGGGATATAGCCAATTAACAAACAATGTAACGAAGGGACTGGCCATACATACCCAAGTATCTGTTTTTCCCCAGACTCCCCTCCCATCCAGGCTGCCACCGAGCAGTGAGCAGAGTTCCCTGTGCTCTACAGTAGGTCCTTGTTGGTTATCCGTTTTAAATGTAGCAGTGTGTACATGTCCATCCCAAACTCCCTAACTATCCCTTCCCCACATCCTTCCCCCCAGCAGCCATAAATTCATTCTCTTAAGTCTGTGAGTCTCTTTCTGTTTTGTAAATTCATTTGCATGATTTTTTTTAAAATATGGATTCCATATATAAGGGCTGTCATAGGACATCTCTTCTTCTCTGTCAGACTTACTTCACTTAGTATGGCAGTCTCCAGGTCCATCCATGTTGCTGCAGATGGCAATATTTCCTTTTTTAAAAGATTAGTTAGTTTTGACTGCACCGGGCCTTCGTTGCTGTGTGCAGGCTCTCTCCACTTGTGGCGAGTGGGGGCTACTCTGGTCGTGGTGCGCAGGCTTCTCGTGGCGCTGGCTTCTCTTCCTGCAGCGCGTGGGCCCTGGAGCACACGCTCTTCAATAGTTGTGGTGCACAGGCTTGGTTGCTCCACGGCATGAGGAATCTTCCTGGATCAGGGGTCACACCCGTTTCCCCTGCCCTGGCTGGCAGTTTCTTAACCACTAGACCACCAGAGAAGTCCCAGAATGCTCCATTTTTTAACCCAGTTGCTACAAAGCTTCCTTGTATATTCCCACCCCTTGGAAAATGAAGGGAAGCAAAATGAATCTTTTATTTGTAATTAGACTGCATATCTGTCTGAAGCGTTTTTATAACTTAAGACCTAACTGGTATATAAAATACAAAAACACATACATGGGTATGTGAGATAGAAGTTCTGTGGCAGCAGAGAGCCTGTTAGTGACACGCCTGTTGCATATTATTGTACAGATGTGCTATAGGTTCAGGATCAACATAAATGGTTGGGAGGTTTATTAGGTAGGGGAGGATAGCCATTTAATTCCTGCCTTGCTGAGTGGTGTCATTCCTATTCCTTCATGAGTACTTTTTATTTAAAGGTCTGCAAACCACGCAAAATAGCCGATTCTACGCCATCTCTGCACGGTTCAAACCATTTAGCAATAAGGGGAAGACTCTGATCATTCAGTACACAGTGAAACATGAGCAGAAGATGGACTGCGGAGGGGGCTACATTAAACTGTTCCCTGCAGACGTGGATCAGAAGAACCTGAATGGGAAGTCCCAGTACTATATTATGTTTGGTGAGTTTCAATAGTACTGACAACCATTTCTGGTGATTTTTGAAAACCCTTCCACTTATAGGATCCTTAGATTGACTTTGCTCAAGTTGTGTTGAGAAAATCTAACTAAAGGTTTTTAGTGCTGTTAAACCTAATTAATTTGGAGGAGGGCATGGCAACCCACTCCAGTATTCTTGCCTGGAGAATTCCATGGACAGAGGAGCCTGACGGGCTACAGTTCTTGGGGTCACAAAGAGTCGTACACGACTGAAGCGCCTTAGCATGCCCCCACACAGATTTAATTAATATAGCAGAAAGGCAACTGTACCATTCTATTGTTCCGGGGAGAAAGTTATTTATCCAACATTTATATAGCCCAGGTATTTTGAATGCCTCAGGAATGTATACCTTGACCATGGGCCATGTCAGCCCAAAGCCTGTGTGTATTATGGCTGGTGAACTAAGGATGGGTTTTTAACTCTTTTTTTGGCTACACTGCATGGCTTGCGGGGTCTCAGTTCTCCAACCAGGGACTGAACCTTGGCCACGGCAGTGAAAGCCCAGAATCCTAACCACTAGGTCCCCAAGGACCTCCCAGGTTTTTAACATTTTTGAATGATTAAAAAAAGGACAGTACTTTTGATCCATAAAAATAATAGACACTCAGATT
Organism: Bubalus kerabau; assembly: GCF_029407905.1. Classification (NCBI taxonomy): domain Eukaryota; kingdom Metazoa; phylum Chordata; class Mammalia; order Artiodactyla; family Bovidae; genus Bubalus; species Bubalus kerabau. Next base: position 175,903,063 of record NC_073624.1, read on the forward strand.
TCTTTTTTTTTAAATTTAATTTTATTTTTTAAACTTTACATAATTGTATTAGTTTTGCCAAATATCAAAATGAATCCGCCAAGACGCTCAGATTTCAGTGTCCACAAGTGAAGTCTTAATTGGAATGCAGCCTCACTCTGTTCATTCACATCTTGTCTATGGTGGCTTTCAAGCAGCAGTGGCAGAATTGAGTGGTCATGACAGAGAATATGTAGTTCCCAAAACCAGAACTATTTACTGTCTGGCTCCTTACATAAAAAGCTTGTTGATTGCTGCTGCTGCTACTGCTAAGTTGCTGCAGTCGTGTCTGACTCTGTGCGATCCCATAGACAGCAGCCCACCAGGCTCCCCCATCCCTGGGATTCTCAAGGCAAAAACACTGGAGTGGGTTGCCATTTCCTTCTCCAATGCATGAAAGTGGAAAGTGAAAGTGAAGTCGCTCAGTCGTGTCTGACTCTTAGCGACCCCATGGACTGTAGCCTACCAGGCTCCTCCATCCATGGGATTCTCCAGGCAAGAGCACTGGAGTAGTTTACCATTGCCTTCTCCGTGGTGACTGCTAGAATACATTAAATGTCTCTGAACACCAGGAGTAATTAACATCTGTGCTGGAATTGGGAAGGGACCACATTTGTCTATAGGAACCAGACGTAACTGAAGTGTGTGGATTCAAAAACCTTTAAGAATGAGGATTCTGGGAAGATGGGGGACTAGGAAGCACCAGGAATCTGTCTCCCCGCCTAGACAGCAGTTACACTGGCAGAATCTTTCTGATGTAACTATTACGGAACTCTGGAATCAGTGGAAGTATTGCACCTTCTTGCAGAAGACTGGGGAGGTCACTGGCGGTGACTTTCAGTTCTTTTCCTGGTAGTATCTACCCATCTCCCACCTCTAGCCACATGGCTGACAGACAGCTGTGCACCCTGTTCCTGGAGCAGCTTTTACTGGAACCAGGGTAGGCAAAAAGGATCCTGTCCTCCAAATAACAAAGATCTGAGATCCGATGGCTGATTCCTGCTTCTGATGGTAGAGGCACAGAAAAACAGATGGCCAGCCATCGTTGTTACACCTCCATACATTGTTGTAAGCCTCTCCTCTTCCCCCTGAAATGAATCCCAGGGGACTAAAAGGGCTAGAACCCTCCCCTCCCACCCTTCATTTTCACCTTTCCCCCTTTAGGAAACTGGGCATTAAAGATTAGGACATTGAAAAGACAAATGCATATGCAAGGGGAACTAAAAAGTGACTGCACATACCCAGGAAAACACTCAGAAAAAAGCCTGAGAAAACTCTATTTATGTCCCAGGCTGACCCCTGGTACAGAGTAAGCCTTCAACAAATCAAGCAAAAAACCAAAAACAACAAAGCAAAGACTACAGAAGGAGAAGAATCCAATTTCCAGAGTTAACATTAGACTCAAATGTCCAGTGTTTAGCAAATAATCACAAAGTATACAAAGAAGCCAGAAAGTATGGCCCATTCAAATGAAAAAAAAAAAAATTAATATGAACTGTCCCTGGTAAAAAGACCTAATGACAGACCTGTTAGACTTAAATATCTGTCTGAATGATTCTAAAAGAACTAAATGAAGATGTAGTGAAAGTCAAGAAAAATATGAGAAAATGGAAATACAATAAGGAGATAGGAAAAAAGCAAAAAAAAAAAAAAAAAAAGAAGAAGAAAGAAAGAAAGCCAAGGATATGGTAAACTTAACAAGAACCCAAAATCAAATTCTGGAGTTAGAAAGTACAACTGACATGAAAAGTTCACTAGAAGAGTTAAAGGCAGGTTTGAGCATACAGAAGAAGAAAGGATCCAAGAACTTGAAGACAGGTTAGTGGAAATGATTAAGGCTGAGAAGCAGAAAGAAACAAGTCTGAAGGAAGCAAGCAGAGCCTGAGGGGCCTATAGGACACCATCAAACAAACAACGTATGCACTGTGGGAATTGCATAAGGAGAAGAGAGAGAAAAGGGAGCAGAGAGAATATTTGGGAAAAAAAGAAAAACAATGGCATTACAAATAGCTGTGAAAAGAGAAGCGAAAAGGAAAGGAGAAAAGGAAAGATATACTTATTTGAATGCGGAGTTCCAAAGAATAGCAAGGAGAGATAAGAAAGCCTTCTGAAGTGATCAATGCAAAGAAATAGAGGAAAACAATAGAATGGGAAAGACTAGAGATCTCTTCAAGAAAATTAAAGATACCAAAGGAACATTTCATGCAAAGATGGGCTCAATAAAGGACAGAAATGGTAGGGAACTAATGGAAGCAGAAGATATTAAGAAGAGGTGGCAAGAACACACAGAAGAACTGTACAAAAAAGATCTTCAGGACCCAGATAATCACGATGGTGTGATCATTCACCTAGAGCCAGACATCCTGGAATGTGAAGTCAAGTCAAGCTAGTGTGGGTGATGGAATTCCAGTTGAGCTATTTCAAATCCTAAAAGATGATGCTGTGAAAGTGCTGCATTCAATATGCCAGCAAATTTGGAAAACTCTGGAGTGACTTCACTTTTAATTTTCGCTTTCATGCATTGGAGAAGGAAATGGCAACCCACTCCAGTGTTCTTGCCTGGATATTCCCAGGAATGGGGGAGCCTGGTGGGCTGCCATCTATGGGGTCACACAGAGTCGGGCACGACTGAAGTGACTTAGCAGCAGCAGCAGCAGTGGCCACAGAACTGGAAAAGGTCGGTTTTCATTCCACTCCCAAAGAAAGGCAATGCCAAAGAATGCTCAAACTACTGCACAAATGTACTCATCTCACACGCTAGTAAAGTAATGCTCAAAATTCTCCAAGCCAGGCTTCAACAGTATATGAACCGTGAGCTTCCAGACGTTCAAGCTGGATTTAGAAAAGGCAGAGGAACCAGAGATCAAATTGCCAACATCCGTAGGATCATCGAAAAACCAAGAGAGTTCCAGAAAAACATCTATTTCTGCTGTATTGACTATGCCAAAGCCTTTGACCGGGTGGATCACCACAAACTGTGGAAAATTCTCAAAGAGAAAGGAATACCAGACCACGTTACCTGCCTCTTGAGAAACCTGTATGCAGGTCAGGAAGCAACAGTTAGAGCTGGACATGGAACAACAACTGGTTCCAAATAGGGAAAGGAGTACATCAAGGCTGTATATTGTCACCTTGCTTATTTAACTTATATGCAGAATATATCATGAGAAACGCTGGGATGGATGAAGCACAAGCTGGAATCAAGATTGCCCAGAGGAATATCAATAACCTCAGATATGCAGATGACACTACCCTTACAGCAGAAAGCTAAGAAGAACTGAAGAGCCTCTTGATGAAAGTGAAAGAGGAGAGTCAAAAAGTTGGCTTAAAGCTCAACATTCAGAAAACTAAGATCATGGCATCTGATCCCATCACTTCATGGCAAATAGATGGGGAAACAGTGTAAACAGTGAGAGACTTCACTTTTTTGGGCTCCAAAACCCCTGCAGATGGTAACTGCAGCCAGAAATTAAAAGACACTTACTCCTTGGCAGGAAAGTTATGACCAACCTCGACAGCATATTAAAAAGCAGAGACGTTACTTTGCCAATAAAGGTCCGTTAGTCAAGGCTATGGTTTTTCCAGTGGTCATGTATGGATGTGAGAGTTGGACTATAAAGAAAGCTGAGCACCAAAAAGAATTGATGCTTTCAAACTGTGGTGTTGGAGAAGACTCTTGAGAGTCCCTTGGACTGCAAGGAGATCCAACCAGTCCATCCTAAAGGAAATCAGTCTTGAATATTCATTGGAGGGACTGATGTTGAAACTGAAACTCCAATCCTTTGGCCACCTGATGCGAAGAGCTGACACATTGAAAAAGACCCTGATTCTGGGAAAGATTGAGGGCAGGAGGAGAAGGGGATGACAGATGATGAGATGGTTGGATGGCATCACCGTCTCAATTGAATAAACTCTGGGAGTTGATGATGAACAGGGAAGCCTGGTGTGCTGCGGTGTCTCACATTTACTCTTGAATTTAAAATCTGGAATGAAAAAGGTCTTTCTTTAGATTAAGAAAGAATTTTAAGTGGCTCAATTTGGGTTATGGTAATTATTCCCTCAAGACAGGATAGCAGAGATATCTGGCAAAAAAATATTACCACCTGTTGAATTAAAGATGATTTCAGAAATATTTGATTTAGTTGGATTTGGTAAACAAAATAACTGCAAATATCTACCTAATACTACCTTTAAATACACTCAACATGTCTGCTACATGTAAATTGCAAAGCACCATATTTTGGAGTAAATAAGATATTTAAAGTTTTCTGTTAATACAGAAAACTTTGTTTTTAACTCAGAATCAGTTACATTTCACTCAAATCCATTGTGTCAGTCTTAGAACACTTCCTGTGATTTCTAAGCTGCAGTTTTTGGTTTGAGAGCAGCTTGCAGGTGTTGAAGAGGAAGAGAGGAATATGTTTCACTGGGCCCTTCCAGGGGCCTTAACTATGTGATCTTAGATTATGTTTAAGACGCTAGAAATGGGTAGGTAATGTGGCCCCCATTTTGCAAATAAGGAAACTGAGGCTCAGAAAGATTAAAATACTTGCCCAAAAGTCAGGTCAGCCCCACTTCAGAGCCCGTATGCTTCCATTTTTCACAAAAATCCACTCCTGCATAATTATTTTATGATTGCTGTTAATGGAAAAAGTCCAGATTTTTCTGGTCAGATCTGGGCACATTCTGAAGCTGAATTTAATAGTAAAAACGTGTAGGTACTTAGAGATAGAGAAGAAATTTCTGACCAATTTTGAGGGAAAAATAAATTTCATGTTCCAGTTCCAAGGTAATAGTTCAGTTCAATTCAGTCACTCAGTTGTGTCCAACTCTTTGCGACCCCATGAACCGCAGCATGGGAGAAGGAAATGGGAACCCACACCAGTACTCTTGCCTGGAAAATTCCATGGATGGAAGAGCCTGGTGGGCTACAGTCCATGGGGTCACAAAGAGTCGGACACGACTAAGCAATTTCACTTAGAACCGCAGAACATCAGGCCTCCCTGTCCATCACCAACTCCCGGAGTCCACCCAAATCCATGTCCATTGAGTCAGTGATGCCATCCAACCATCTCATCCTCTGTCATCCCCTTCTCCTCCTGCCCTCAATCCTTCCCAGCACCAGGGTCTTTCAAATGAGTCAGCTCTTCGCATCAGGTGGCCAAAGTATTGGCGTTTCAGCTTCAGCATCAGTCCTTCTAATGAACACCCAGGACTGATCTCCTTTAGGATGCACTGGTTGGATCTCCTTGCAGTCCAAGAGACTCTCAAGAGTCTTCTTCAACACCACAGTTCAAAAGCATCAATTTTTTGGTGCTCAGCTTTCTTTATAGTCCAACTCTCACATCCATACATGACCACTGGAAAAACCATAACCTTGACTAGACAGACCTTTGTTGACAAAGTAATGTCTCTGCTTTTTAATATGTTGTCTAGGTTGATCATAACTTTCCTGCCAAGGACTAAGTGTCTTCTAATTTCATGGCTGCAATCACCATCTGCAGTGATTTTGGAGCCCAAAAAAATAAAGTCTGACACTGTTTCCCCATATATTAGCCATGAAGTGATGGGACCGAATGCCATGATCTTGGTTTTCTGAATGTTGAGCTTTAAGCCAACTTTTTGACTCTCTTCTTGCACTTTCATCAAGAGGCTCTTTAGTTCTTAGCTTTCTGCCATAAGGGTGGTGTCATCTGCATATCTGAGGTTATCCAAGGTAATAGACTTTCATACAAATAGTTCACATAGCTTTTGTTTTTTTAAAAAATTAAAGTCTTTTCCAGCAATAACAAAAAAAAAAAAAGAAATTTCATAAACCACACATCTTCAGGGAACTCCACTGGGAGATAGATGTGGTGTTTTTTGTCCTCCCGTAGGATGCTATTTCTTGGAGAAGGCAATGGCAACCCACTCCAGTACTCTTGCCTGGAAAATCCCATGGGCACAGGAGTCTGGTAGGCTGAAGTCCATGGGGTCTCGAAGAGTCAGACAGGACTGAGCGACTTCACTTTCCCTTTTCACTTTCATGCATTGGAGAAGGAAATGGCAACCCACTCCAGTGTTCTTGCCTGGAGAATCCCAAGGATGGGGGAGCCTGGTGGGCTGCCATCTATGGGGTCGCACAGAGTTGGACATGAATGAAGCGACTTAGCAGCAGCAGCAGCAGCAGGATGCTATTTCTAAGTTCAACGTCACATGTACTCTGACAAATTGTTAATATTCTTTAAGTAATTATGTGCGGCCTAGTTATCTCTTATTTAATCTGGAGGTTCATCACTACAGGTTCTAGAAGAAATCACAGTCATCTGCTTGTGTTTACAGAGTTTTTTCATGGGCGTAGGTACAGGCTTGCGTCTGTGGATGTAGTGGAGTTCTATTTGAGACAGAAAGACACGCGGACGCTCTAATGCATTCCTACGGCTTCAAGTCAATGAAGGCGCAGCTGGGTAATTCCAGACATTCTCAGAAGGCCTGACAGATTTTCTAGATCCCTCCTGTAAACCTTGCTTAGAATATTCAGAACTTCCTAGTCTTTGAGCAAGGAATAGAGTATCCTGCTGCTGCTGCTGCTGCTGCTGCTGCTGCTAAGTCGCTTCAGTCATGTCCGACTCTTTGCGACCCCAGAGACAGCAGCCCACCAGGCTCCCCCGTCCTTGGGATTCTCCAGGCAAGAACACTGGAGTGGGTTGCCATTTCCTTCTCCAATGCATGAAAGTGAAAAGGGAAAGTGAAGTCGCTCAGTCGTGTCCAACTCCTAGCAACCCCATGGACTGAAGCCTATCAGGCTCCTCCCTCCACGGGATTTTCCAGGCAAGAGTACTGGAGTGGGGTGCCATTGTCTTCTCCATAGAGTATCCTACAGAATTCCATTTCCTTAGTGACTGAAACTTGATCTCATACCAATTTAAAAATCATTAACTTTGTTGTGTTTTTTTTAAGGTTTGTTTTTTTTTTAATGTGGACCACTTTTAAAGCCTTTATTGAATTTGTTACAATATTGTTTCCATTTTATGTTTCTTTGTTTTTTGGCCATGAGATGTGTGGAATCTTATCTCCCTGATAAGGGATGGAACCAGCACTTCCTGCATTGAAAGGCAAAGTCTTAACCACTTGACCACCAGGGAAATCCCCAAAATTATTAAATAGAACTTCTTACAGACTTCACCATTCATCAGAATCTACATACTGATCGTAACATCTCTTTTGCTTCTGATGTGGGGATATCATTAAGAAAGAATATCTATATGTGTATATTTTCTTGGAGCATAACAATAATAACAAATATTGAGCATTGCCATACTAAAAGCTTTACATACATTAGCCCCTTGAATTAGCTTTGTGAAGTCAAGATTAACACCCCCATTTTATAGACTGGGACACTGAGGCAGGAGAGGCAAATATGTTATTTGCAAATACGTCTCGACATGGAAGGTGGCTGGGATCAGAGCCAGTCAGTCCAGCTCTGGAGCCCTCCTGTGGGTACAGGAGCCCTGGTCAGAGCTTCCGAGGGAGGGTCTGAAGTTCAGACTGCATGTGGCGGGGACGCTTACCAAACTGTCATTAGACCTTCCTTTTCTTCCTCACCTGCTGGCTTACCCTTGAGTTCAAAGTGGCTGCGGTGACCATGACCTGAACTGAATGTCGCCGTCCATTTAAAAAATCTCCCTGGGGCATCTAATTATTCCCAGACATGTATGCTCCCTGTGTCTTGTGTACTGTTTCAGGGGAATGGTGGGGATATTGCTGTGGTGATGCATTATGGAAGGAATTTGAGAGCGGTTAATTTTTGTTTGTTTGTAGGACCTGATATTTGTGGATTTGACATCAAGACAGTTCATGTTATTTTACATTTCAAGAATCAGTATCATGCAAACAAGAAATCAATCAGGTGTAAGGTAAATGCTTTCCTATTAAATTGGTGATTGTGTTAACTCTTGAAAAGATGAAAATGGAAGTTTGTAGAAAATAGCTTTGACCTTAAAATATTTAAGGGAACTATGGGGGTGAGCCTTGTCTCTCCTGTCCCCACTTTCCAGTTTAGCAGGCCCATTAGAGACACTTGTCCACAACTTGGATTGGATTGAGTTCTGAAGTCTTTTGGGTTTTTGGGTTTTTTTTTTGATGAAAAATTATTTTATTTTAAATTTACAGTTTTTAAAAATTTTTTATCTTATGTTGGGATATAGTTTAACAATGATTAACAATGTTGTGATAGTTTCTGGTGGACAGCAAAGAGATTCAGCCATATATATGTGTGTGTGTATGTGTGTGTGTGTGTGTATCCATTCTCCCCCAAACTCCCCTCCCACCAGAAGGGCACACTTACTTCTCACCCTGAGCTGTGACATCCATTTATAATTTGCTTCCTAAGGGTTATAGCAGAATGGTGGCATTTCAGCCCCCATCATCACTGGGCTTCTCAGGTGGCGCTAGTGGTAAAGAACTCACCTGCCAGTGCAGGAGATGCAAGAGACTCAGGTTCGATCCCTGGATCGGGAAGATCCTCTGGAGGAGAGCCTGGCAACCCACTTGAGTATTCTTGCCTGGAGAATCCCATGGACAGAGGAGCCTGGAGGGCTCCAGTCCATGGGGTCCCAAAGAGTTGGACAGACTGAGCGACTTAGCATGCATGCATATCCATCATCATTAAGGAATGAAATATTCAGGATGAAAAATCATTCTGGAAGAATTCATCTTCCAAATACCAAAACAATTTTTTTCCCAAATATTTATTTGTTTGGCTGAACTGGGTCTTAGTTGCAGCATGTGGGATCTAGTCCCCTGACCAGAGATTGAACCCAGGCCCCCTGCTTTGGGAGCAAAGGGTCTCAGCCACTGGACCACCAGGGAAGGCCCCCAAAACATTTTAAAATGGGAATATTTCTAAAATGAATGCATACATCCTTTACGTTTTTACCCAGAGGATCCTGTGAAAATGACCCTTTAGGTCTTAGGGCCTGTTTATACTCAATGATCCTGCCCCGGGCTTCTCCAAAGAGGCAGCTTGCATTAAGTCCCTGGTGTCTGGGCCTAGGAAGAAGTAGCCTCCCCATTGTGCAGCCCCCACTTTGAAGGTAAGCACCATGAAGTAGGGACTTGTCCCCTGAGGACTCCCCAGCACCCATAGCCTCTGGGAATCTGGGCAGGAGGCCAGTGTGTTGCAAGATGATTGACAGCAAGGAGAGGGAGCATACACGCATGCATGCTCAGTTGCACCCACTCTCTGCAACCCTGTGCACTGCAGCCCGCCAGGCTCCTCTGTCCTTGGGATTCTCTAGGCAACAATACTGGAGTGGGCTGCCATGCCCTTCTCCAAGAGATCTTCCTGACCAGGGTTCAAACCCAGGTCTCCTGCATTGCCAGCCAGCTCAAACTCTTAAGCTAAGAAAGGTGAGTGGAGACAAATGCAGGCAGAGAGCAGGGGGAGAGCATTGGAAGAATCATGCATTCAGCTGTCAGAGCGGACTACAAGGGTTGAGGGGGACACAGAATAGACTGTAGTGCTGATTCTGGATAGAGTTATCAGCCACACAGTATGCAGATCAGAGTGATACTGAAAAAAATTTTTTTAATTGTATTTATTTACTCTTGTCCATGCGGGGTCTTCATTGCTGGGTGGGCTTTTCTCTAGATGAGGCGAGTGGGGGCTACTCTCTTGTTGGGGTTCATGGGCTTCTCGTTGCAGTGGCTTCTCTCATTGTAGAGCACAGGTTCTGGAGCGCATGGGCTTCATAGTTGCAGCACTTGAGCTCAGTAGCTGCAGCTCCCAGGCTCTAGAGCACAGGCTCAATAGTTGTGACGTACGGGCTTAGTTGTTCCACAGCATGTGGGATCTTCCTGGCCCGGGGACTGAACCCATTTCTCCAGCATTGGCAGGCGGATTCGTTACCACTGAGCCACCATGGAAGCCCCTGAAAGTGTTTGGATTTGGCTTTTAGCAGGGAGAGACTCCTCCTGGCAGGGCCTTTATGCCGGGGTGGTGGTTCTCAAACCTGAGTGGTATCAGAGACCGCGGAGGGCCTGTGAAAGTGACCAGAGGGTCCGCTGAGTTCCAACGCAGCAGATCAGGGCTGACCTGGGAATGAGCATTGCCCCTGTACCCCCAGTGACACTGATGCTGCCGGGGTATGGCGCTGGGGTCTCCTCTGCTGGTGACAGGGAACCCCCAGCTTCCCTAGGCACCCTCCCACCCACCTTCCAATCTTCCTTTATTTTATTTATTTTTGGCCACACTGTGTGACTTGAGGGATCTTAGTTCCCCAAGCAGGGATTGAACCCATGCCCCCTGCAGTGGAAGCACAGAGTGTTTTGTTTTGTTTTGTTTATATATTTATTTGACTGCATTGGTCTTAGTTGCAGCCTTGGGATCTTTCTTCGTGGCACACGGATCTCTAGTTGTGGTACCCGGGATCAGTAGCTGTGCCCCACGTGGGCTTTGTCGCTCCCCCTCATGTAGTTCCCCGACCAGGGATCAACCCTCATCCCCAGCATTGCAAGGTAGATTCTTAACCATTGGACCACCAGGGAAGTCTCCAGACCTCCTTTATTGAATGTTAGATGCTTTCCTTATGTCCAGTCTGGGCTTTTAACCATGCCCAAGAAAGAAAAGAGGCCTGCCCCAGCCAAGCTTCAGTTGTTGTACAACTCATCAGGAGAGTGTTAGGAAGCATCGAGGGTCTCATTCTTTTCTTCTTCTCCCCCCAAAACACGCAGGTTGATAGCTTTACACACCTCTACACTCTGGTTTTAAGACCAGACCTCACTTACGAAGTGAAAATTGATGGTCAGTCGATTGAATCCGGAAGCATCGAGTATGACTGGCAGTTAACGTCACTGAAGAAGATGGAGAAGGCATCAGCAGAGGCTGAGGGCTGGGACCAGGCTGCCAAGGACAAATCCCAGGTGTGGATTCTTCCCGCACCGCTGCTGGAAGGTGTAAAGCATAGTTTGTGAGTGCCCAGGTGCCGTACAAGTGCTGCCTGGCTGGTAGTGACGGTGCTAACAGTCAAACAAGGAGCCCTCCCTAGAGCGCGTGTGCTGAGACCAGCCACACAGCTGCGTACTTCACGGGACTGTGAAGGAGTGAGAAGTATTTGAGATGAAAGCAAGAAGGGTTTGTTTTCTTAACTGATATTTTAAAAATCTTTATTTATTTGGCTGCACCAGGTCTTGGGCTTCCCAGGTGCCTCAAGTGGTAAAGAATAATCCTCTGGCCACTGCAAGAGACTTGAGTTCGATCCCTGGGTTGGGAAGATCCCCTGGAGGGGAGCGTGGCAACCCACTCCAGTATTGTTGCCTGCAAAATCCCATGGACAGAGGAGCCTGGTGGGCTACAGTCAATGGGGTTGCAGAGAGTTGGACACGACTGAGCATGCTTGCACCTGTGCCAGGCCTTAGATGCGGCATGTGGGAATCTTAGTTGCGGCATGTGGGATCTTAGTTCCCTGACCAGGGATCACCCGTGGCCCCTGCAATGGGAGCATGGAGTCTTAACCACTGGACCACCAGAGAAGTCCCAAACCAATGTCTTTTTCCAAGAAAAGGAAAATGCCTCAGCAACCTTTATAAAAATGATTTTCTTTTCATTCTGCATTTGAACATAGCATTTTTGAGCATCATGCTTATGACCGGCAGCCAAGCATCCATGACTGTAACAGCTGTGTATTACTTTCCTCTTGTTGTTCAGTCAATAAGTCTTGTCCCCCTCTTTGCGACCCCATGGACTGCAACACACCAGGCTTCTCTGTCCTCCACTACCTTCCGGAGTTTGCTCAGATTCATTTCCACTGAGTCAGTGATGCTGTCTAACCAAAAGGACCTCAAACTGCAGGCTGTGGTCGAAACCCCTGGTGAGGTTAGGAACCCCAGCACTCAGCCCTTCCACCATCAAGTTGAGGAGGAGAAAAGGGCATCCGGGGTCACAGGCCTGCCTCTGCCTCTCGGCAGATTTCCTTTCTCAAAGCTGAGAATCTAACTTTGTCACCCTGCACGCATTTGAAGGACTGGGAGAAGCATTTTCTGGATGCCAGCGCCAGCAAGCCGAGTGACTGGAAGGGTGAACTGGACGGGGACTGGCAGGCGGCCATGCTCCAGAAGCCTCCATACCAGGTGCGTATGTGGCCCCATCTTCCTGCCAGTCCCCTCCCCACCCGTGTCCCTGGGGACCAGCGCATATGGTTTGTTGTTGCAGGATGGCCTGAAACCTGAGGGCATAGACAAAGATGTTTGGCTCCATCAGAAGATGAAAAACAGTTATTTGACCGAATACGATCTCTCAGAATTTGAGAACATTGGTGCCGTTGGACTGGAGCTTTGGCAGGTCGCTCATTTTGTCTTTTTGTTGTTTTCTGCACTGGGTCTCTATTGCCATGTGTGGCTCAGTAGTTGTGGTGCATGGGCTTAGTTGCCCTGAGGTATATGGAATCTTCCAGGACCAGTGGTCAAGCCCGTGTCCCCTGCGTTGGCAGGTCTTAGTCACTGGTCTGCGAGGGACATGCAAGTCGCCAGGTTTTAAACTTGCTCTGGTTTAATAACTCTGAACTTCAGCCTGAACTCCTGCTCCTGTTGGGCACCTGGCACCCCTACCCAGATCCAAAACTTACAGCCCTAGGTAAAACGGACATCCTTCCTGTCCTCTGGACACTTGTCTGCCCCCCACTCCCCCTGGAAGTCTGCCTGGAGCTGACCTTGTGGTGTCTATCAGCTTTAGGATAAGATTGCAGGTTCTGATGTAGTGGGTCCAGAGTGGAGCCTGAGATCCTGAATCCCTAGCGCTGTTGACGCTGCCCATCCATGGCTCACACTTTGCCAGGGAGGGTCTCAATCAGCGGTTCTCAAACATCACTGGATGCTTGAGTCCCTGGGGAGACCGTCAAAGCCTCTATGTCGGGTCATACCCCAGACCTGCTAAACCAGCATCCATGGGAGTGAGACCAGGCATCAGCAGTCTTGGTCAATGTTCTCAGTGGTCCCCATACACAGCCAAGTTTGAGGACCAGTGCTCTGGAGGGAACTGACATTCCAGAAAAGGCTTTCAGCATGTGCTAATGTCGACAGCTAATCTCTGTGACAGTACTGAATAAATCACAGCAGTTTTTATTTTGTGGAAAGTTTCATTTTCCACACCAGTATCAAAGGACTTATTTTCATCCACAGGTGAGATCCGGAACCATCTTTGACAACTTCCTGATCACAGATGATGAAGAGTATGCTGAGAATTTTGGCAAGGCCACCTGGGGTGAAACCAAGGTACGATAAACACAATGAACCTTTTTTTTTTTTTAAGAAGACAGCCCTTTATTTATTTATGTGTGTATTTGGCTGTGCTGGGTCTTCACTGTCGGATGTTTGTTTTCTCTACTTTTGGTTGGTGGAGGCTACTCTTCGTTGCAGTGCGAGGGCTTCTCATTGCAGTGGCTTCTCCTGTTGCAGAGCATGGGTTCTAGAGCGCATGCTCAGTAGCTGTGGCACGCGGGCTTACTTGCCCCGCGGCATGTGGGATCTTCCCGGACCAGGGATTGAACCTGTGTCCCCTGCATTGGCAGGTGGATTCTTAACCACTGGACCACCAGGGAAGTCCATGAACATGATGAACTTTGCTTTTGTTATTCATTTATTTCCATACTTGAGTCTCACATATAGAAAAAGGTGCTTCACTTTTTCTATAATAAACACCCCACCCAGATCAAGATATAGAATGTCACCAGAGCTCTAGGAGCCTCCTCATGTCCCCTCCCAGCCGGCACTCATCCCCAAAGGAATGGCAGTTCCACTATTCCATCACCGCAGATGGATTTGACCTCCTTTTGAAATTCGTATCAATGTAGCTACCCATTATTTATTCAGGCCGTGTTGTGAGGCTCATTTGTATTTTCCCGTAGAGCAGTAGCTTGTCCTTCCTTTGTGAATATTCTAGAAGCTATGCATGTGTTCTCTGTGGATGCATCTTTGGGAGGCTTCCAGCTTGTGGCCTCAGGGATAAGCTGGTTCCCGTCATTCTTGTACCATCACTCCTGTACCTGTCTTTCAGTGGCCACATGCCCAGGAGTAGACAGAGCAGTCACCAGCTCATATGCAAATGGTTTCCAGCATGTCATCCTATTTACATTCCCTTCTGCACAGATGAGAATTTCCATGCAGAAGGGAATGCAAATCTTCAGCCATGCTAGGCATTACTGTCAATTGCTGATGAGTCGGATTTATTGAAGGCTGACTTACGTGCCATGAAATGTACAGTTATGAAAACACCACTAAAAATCAAGATGTAGAACAATTTTGTGTGTGTGTGTTCAGTCGTGTCTGACTCTTTGCAACCCCATGGACTGTAGCCCCAGGCTCTTCTATCCGTGGGATTTCCCAGGTAAGAATACTGGAGCGGGTTGCCATTTCCTTCTCCTGGGATCTTCTTAACCCAGGGATCGAGCCTGATTTTCCTGGATCTTCTGGATTGGCAGGTGGATTCTTTACCACTCTGCCACCTGGGAAGCCCAGAACAATTTCACCACCCCCAGAAGTCTCCTTGTAGCCAAGCCCTCCCCTACGCCAGAAACTACTGATGATCTGATATCTGTCCCTATTGGATTTTTTTTAAGTATAATTTATTGACAATGTGTTAGTTTCAGGTATACAGCAAAGTGCTCTTGCTCTCTCTCTCTATATATATATATATGTGTGTGTGTGTGTGTGTGTATTCTTTTTCAGATTCTTTTTTCCTTATAGGTTATTACAAGATGTTGAATATAGTTGTTCCCTGTGCTGTACAATAAGTCCTTGTTTTTATGCCCCTATAGTTTTGCCTTTTCCAGAATGTCATATAAATTGAATCATGTAGTATAGGGTCTTCTTTTTTTGTCTTTTTCTTTTTTTGGCCTCACTGTGTGGCATGTGGAATCTTAGTTCCCTGACCAGGGATTAAACCTGTGCCCCCTGCACTGGGAGCATGGAGTCTTAACCACTGGAGGCATGGAGTCTTTCTGAGTCTGCTTCTCTCACCAAGCGCAGTGTCTCCAAGATTTCTCTGTGTTGCTGGGGTTTCATCAGTACCTTGTTTCTCCATCTCACTGAGAAGTTTATCTGCTCACCAGCTAATGGACATTTGGGTTGTTTCCAGTTTTTCACAGTATGATCAAAGCTGTGAACAATTTCGTATATAGTTTGTGTGTGTGTGTAGATAAGCGCTTTTATTTCTTTTGGTTAAAATCCAGGATGAGGTTTGCTGAGTTGCATGATGTGTCTTTAACTCTATGAGAAATTGCCAGACTGTTTCCCGAGGGGCCGCACTGTTCTGCGCATCCTCCAGTCTCCCCAGCACTGGGCAGTGTGGGTTTCTATAGGTGTGTCGTGGTATCTCGCTATAGTTTTGTGTGTATTTCTTGGATGAGGAATGGAGGTAGGCACTGTTTCATGGCTTTTGTGGCCATTTGGATATCCTCATTTGTGAAATACCTGTGTTCTTAAATTAAAAAAAAAAATCTTTTGGCCTCACTGCATGGCATGAGGAATCTTATTTCCCCAACCAGGGAACTGGTTGCACTGGCAACCCAGAGTCTTCACCACCGGGGAAGTCCAAAATACCTGTGTGTTAAGATGTAAGTTTTGTTGTTAATCAGGTATGGCAAGACTCCCAGACCAGGAAGTGGGCACCATCAAAAAAAGATAGTTTGTTTTACTAACAGATCCTGAGAGGAGGGGCTATGCCAGGCCACACAGGGCCATATGGGGAAGCACCAGGTTTGGTCAGGAGGCAGAGGGAAAGGGTGGAAGATGTGAGCAAAAAACTTTGGTTTGGTCTCTGCAGGAAGGAGTAGATGAAGCAGGATAAACAGGCTTAGGATTGGCTAGTTTTAAGAATTTCTCTGGGCCCTGGGGCACTAGTTGTCTAGCACCTGGCAATGGGATAATTCAGATGAGATATCAGCCCTGAATATAAAAAGCCCAGTAGTGGAGGTGGTTAGGGATGTGAGCTCTGGATGTAGCTTGCATATGAAAGGAGTTCTTTCAGGCATTGACTGTAAGACTCAGTCCCCTTGGAAGGGCCATCCATCCATCCCTGGGTCAGCAGAGCCCCACACGTCAGAGCAATAGAAACATGTCATGTCCATCACCCTGGGACCAGCTGCAAAGTGGGTGCTTAAACTTTGAACATTTCATGGCATTTCGGGGGGAAACTTCCCCTTCACTGATGAAAGGTAGTTATCACTAAGGGATTTTTCTTATGAGCCATTTCTTCTTGAATCTGATTTCTGCCACAAAGGCTTACTAAACTCTTTTCAGCAATGACTTTGGGAACCTCTTTGACATGTCTGCACTCAGTCCTGGCCTTTCTTTTAATTACCAAAGTTTGGATTTTCTCATTTAGGCTCTGAGGCCTCTTCTCATCTCTCCCTTACTGGTCAGCTGGTTGAAAGACAGGCCCAGGTGCTCTGGGAATGGAAGAAGGAGAGGGTATTTGTTTCCTGGGGCTGCCATAACAATATCACCACAAACTCACTGGCTTAAAACATCACAGATGGGAACTTCCCTGGCGGTCCAGTGGTTAAGACTCTGAGCTTCCACTGTAAGGTGGGTGGGTTTGATCCCTGATCAAGAAACGAAGATCCCTCATGCCATGAAGCTGGTCAAAAACAAAAAGGCCCATGGCAAATGTATTCTCCCAAATTCTGGAGGCCAAAAGTCCAAAATCAGTATCAGTGGGCTGAAATCAGGGCATCAGTAGGTCTTTGCTCCCTCCAAAGGTTCTAGGGGAGAACCCTTATTTCATTTCTTGCAGCTTCTGAAGGATCCTGGTGCTCCTTGGTTTGTGGCCACATCCTTCCAATCTTTGCTTCCATCTTCACATGGCCATCTCCTCTTCTGTCTCTGTGTCAAATCTCCCTCTGCCCTTCTCCTATGAGAACACTGTGATAGAATTTAGGGCCCACCTGGTAAGCCAGTAGAATTTCCTTATCTTGGCATGCTTAATTTAATCACATCTGGAAAGCTCTTTCCCCCTACATAGTGTGTGTGCGTGCTAAATCGTTTCAATCATGTCCAGCTCTTTTCAACCCTGTGGACCGTAGCCCACCAGGCTCCTCTGTCCATGGGATTCTCCAGGCAAGAATACTGGAGTGAGTTGCCATGCCCTCCTCCAGGGGATCTTCCCCATCCAGGGATCAAACCCACATCTCTTTCATATGCTGGATTGGCAGGTGGGTTCTTGACCACTAGCGCCACCTGGGAAGCGCTCTCCTACTCCATTTAAGGTTACATTTCCAGGTTCCAGGAATGGGCACTTGAATATCCTAGGAGGGGGGGCTTCTTTTTCAGTCGACCCCAGCTGGCGTGGAGGCTTCCAGGAGGCAGAGGCAGGCTGTATGCTGACACCCAGTCAGCCCTCAGAAAGCATAATCCCCGGCCACCAGGTTCTTTGTTTTTTCCCCAGGGCCCAGAAAAGGAGATGGATGCCATACAGGCCAAGGAAGAAGTGAAGAAGGCCCAGGAGGAAGATGAGGACGACATGTTGATGGGCAGGTTCAGTGGGCGAGAAAATAGCTTCAAAGGATTCCACAGAAGGAATGAGTTTTAGTCATCCCCACCCCAGATAAAGATGACTGGTAAAACCTTGTTTCTTTACTTTATTCTACCTTTAAAAGCGCAAATGTCTGCATATGTGGTCATTTGTCTAGTTTTCTTTGAAAAATGTTCCTATTCTTCTCAGTGGGGTGGGTATAGTTCTCCCTGAGCAGTCTCCTCTCCCCTCCCCACAGGTCCCCCTTGTTCCAACCTCCCCCCATCCTGGTACCCAGAAACATTTCCTCTGGACAAACCCAAGTGCTGGAGGAAGCCCAAGGCCAGTGAGACTCTGGCCCAAAACACCACACTCTCTTCTTAATCCCCCTCAAATATTTTATTAAAAAAAGGTAGTAAAACTTACTTTGAGAAAGGAGAAATGATGCTTTATTGCTTTGGGTTGTAAATTACTGGGGCTTCCCTGATAGCTCAGTTGGTACAGGAGACCCCGGTTTGATTCCTGGGTTGGGAAGATCTGCTGGAGAAGGGGTAGGCTATCCACTCCATTATTCTTGGACTTCCCTTGTGGCTCAGCTGGTAAAGAATACACCTGCAGTGCGGGAGACCTGGGTTTGATCCCTGGGTTGGGAAGATCCTAATAACATGGGAAACTTTTCCAATATGGAATCTTTATGCAGCACCCTTGGTCTGGAAAGGTTTTGCATGCCTCCCTTGCACGCTGGTTATTCCAGAGAACCCAGGCCTTGTGTATAGACGTTTAACATTCCATAAAGAAGGTGACGCTTTTCCCCCCACTCTGTGGCCCACTTCTATGGCCGTTGGTTCTTTGTAAAACAGAGCAATGAAATCCATTCTCTCAAGTGAAAATAGTGATTACTTTGCAGTTTAATTTTTTTTCCCTTAAAGCAAATGACTTGCTTTGAAAAAGTCACACATAGAGGGTTCTGTTTTGAAGAGCTCTGTTTTCACACAGAAATTTGTGTTGGGAATAATCAAATTTAATACACCAATTTTGGAATTTGGAATTTAGTCATGTTACAAAGAAGCCAAATAAAATTGGAAATGATACAGAACATGTGGATAAATGATTGGTGTGAAAAGTCTGACCAGGAAGTAAAGGTTGGGCAAGTTTTGTTCTGGCTTTGGTTGAAGTTGGCAGACTTGCGACCTTGAATTTTTTCGGCTGCCAGATCATTTTGGTCTTCCCAGGTAATCAGGAGTTACCAGTCTCAGAGGTCTTCTCTGGTGCCTCAGTGGTAAAGAATCTGCCTGCTAATGCAGGAGTCCCAGGTTCAATCTGTGGGTTGGGAGGTTCTCTTGGAGGAGGAAACGGCAACTCACTCCAGTATTCTTGCCTGGGAAATCTCATGGACAGAGGAGTCTGGTGGGTTACAATCCATGGGGTCACAAAGAGTTGGGCACTTAATAGCAATTGAACAGCCACAAACCAGTCTCAGAAGCTAAAGACTCACTCCCTGGGATCGCCGGGGTGGGACTCAAACACTGCCCACCTTTTAAAACTCTAAACAAGGGAAAAGTTAATGAGGAAAGAAGCAGTGCTAGAATTCGAGGGAAAATGCCAGAAACAGCTGAACAAAGGTGGGTCAGACTGGCTCAGACCTGGCAGGACTCATCTTCTGCAGCAGCTCAATCCTGGAGAACTTTCTTCATCTTCGTGGCCAATACAGTAGCCACTGGCCACATGTGAGCCCTTAAAATGTGCCTGGTGGGACTGAGAAATGAATTTTTTTTTGATTAATAAACTTCACTGGGTCTTCCCTGGTGGTTCAGTGGTTTAAGAAAACATGTTTCCACTGCAGGGGGCGTGAGTTCAACCCCTGTTCAGGGAACTAAGATCCCACCTCAAGGTTGGTTGCCTCAAGATGCAACCAAAAAAATAAAAATGAAATAACTTTTTAAATTAATAAATTTCATTTTCTAGAGAAGTTTTAAATCCACAGCAAAACTGAGTAGAACTGAGAGAGTTTCCATATACTGTCTGTCCCCACACTCGTATACCCTGCCCTACCAATGACATCCCACACCACTGTGGCTCATTTCTGACAACTGATGAACCTGCATGGACGCATCATTATCACCCAGAGTCCGTCCTGTGCATTAAGGTTTGCACTTGGTGCAAGTTTGCACTTGATGGACTTCTCAGAGGAGTGAATTTTTAATCTCACTTAAGTGTAATTAATTAATTTTTTTCTTCCAGTTTTATTGATATATAATTGACATACAGCACTTCATGGGAAATAGATGGGGAAACAGTGGAAACAGTGTCAGACTTTATTTTTGGGCTCCAAAATCACTACAGATGGTGATTGCAGCCATGAAATTAAAAGACGCTTACTCCTTGGAAGGAAAGTTATGACCAACCTAGATAGCATATTCAAAAGCAGAGATATTACTTTGCCAACAAAGGTTTGTCTAGTCAAGGCTATGGTTTTTCCAGTGGTCACGTATGGATGTGAGAGTTGGACTGTGAAGAAAGCTGAGTGCCGAAGAATTGATGCTTTTGAACTGTGGTGTTGGAGAAGACTCTTGAGAGTCCCTTGGACTGCAAGGAGATCCAACCAGTCCATTCTGAAGGAGATCAGCCCTGGGATTTCTTTGGAAGGAATGATGCTAAAGCTGCAACTCTCATTGGGAAAGACTCTGATGCTGGGAGGGATTGCGGGCAGGAGGAGAAGGGGACAACAGAGGATGAGATGGCTGGATAGCATCACCTACTTGATGGATATGAGTTTGGGTAGACTCCAGGAATTGGTGATGGACAGGGAGGCCTGGTGTGCTGTGATTCATGGGGTCACAAAGAGTCAGACACGACTGAGCGACTGAACTGAACTGAACTGTGTAAATTTAAGGTGTATAGCATAATGATTTGATTTACACACATCATGAAAGGATGACCACAATAAACTCAGTGAATGTCCATCATCTCATATAGATATAAAATTAAAGAAATAGAAAAGAATATATGTTTTCTTTGTGCTGAGAACACAAGATTTACTCCCAACACCTTTTGTGTATAACATATAGTAGTGTTAATTATATTCATCCTGTGTACATTATATTCCTAGTACTTATTTTTCTTATAACTGAAAGTTTGTACCTTTTGACTGCCTTCATCCAATTTCCTTCCCCCAGCCCCCTGCCTCTGGTAACCACAAATGTGATCTCTTTTTCTCTGAGCTTACTTTTGAAGTATAATTGTCCTACAACACTATGTTAATTCCTATTCCATAACGTCGTTATTCAGTATTTCTATACATTTTAAAATGAGAAATAAAGTCTTGGGACTTCCCTGGTGGTCCAGTGGTTAAGACTCTGAGCTTCCAATGCAGGGGGCATGGTTCAATCCCTGGTTGGGGAATTAAGATCCCATATACTTTGTGGCCAAAAATACATAAATAAAAATTTAAAAAAATATAAAGTCTTTATAGAGGTAATCAAGTTAAAATGACATCATTATGGTTAACAAACGCTATGACAAACCTAGTGAAGTGAAATTGAAAGTGTTAGTCACCTAGTCATGTCCGACTCTTGCGACCGCATGGACTAGCCTGCCAGGCTCCCCACTCCATGGAATTCTCCAGGCAAGAATATTGGAGTGAGTAGCCATTCCCTTCTCCAGAGGATCTTCCTGACTCAGGGATCAAACCTGGGTCTCCTGCATTGCAGGCAGATTCCTTTCTGTCTGAGTCACCAGAGAAGCCTCAAGACAAACCTCGACAGCACATTAAAAAGCAGAAACATCACTTTGCCAATAAAGGTCTGTATAGTCAGAGCTATGGTTTTTCCAGTAGTCATGTACGGATGTGAGAATTGGACCATAATGAAGGCTGAGCACCAAAGAACTGATGCTTTTGAACTGTAGTGCTGGAGAAGACTCTTGAGAGTCCCTTGGACTGCAAAGAGATCAAACCAGTCAATCCTAAAGGAAATCAACCCTGAACATTCATTGGAAGTACTGACGCTGAAGCTCCCATACTTTGGCTATCTGATGCAAAGAGCCTACTCATTGGAAAAGACCCTGATAAGATTGAAGGCAAAAGGAGAAGGGGGAGGCAGAGGATGGGATGGTTAGAGAGCATCACTAACTCACTGGACATGAATTTGAGCAAACTCTGGGAGATAGTGGAGGACAGAGGAGCCTGGACTGCTATAGTCCATGGGGTCGGAAAGAGTCGGACACAACTGAGCATGCACACACATCACCATATGTGAAGTGGCCACTGTGTTGGATGGTGCAGCTCTAGACTCTGGTGAGAGAGACCCCAGGGTGGTTGATCACCGCCCAGGATGCCACAGCAGTAGAGGGAGTGACCTGGTGGGACTCTTATCATGGAGCCTCTGATTCCAGTCAAGACCAGGCCAGAGAGTCTCTGTGTGGTTGTCGCCCCTGTAGACGCTTGACAGTGAGGCTGGAAGCCTGCACACCTTTCCCAGACACCCTTGCCCACTAGTGTCCTGTCATATTCTGTGAGAAGGATGTCAGAAGACAGGCAGAGAGGAGAAGCCATTTTTTTTCCAGGCTCCTGACCGCCCCTTAGTCAGTGGAGACAATAACAAGGACTTTAGCAACAACAGCAGAGGGACTTCCCTGGTGGTCCAATGGTTAAGATTCTGAGCTTCCCATGCAGGGGGGGTGGGTTTGATCCCTGATGCAGGAACTAATATCCCACAGTGTGGCATGGCCAAAACAGAAAGCAATAATGGCAGAAACCGGCATCCGGGTTCCTGCTCAGCGCCCAGTAGTGGTGGGTTTTGGCATAACACCCTTTCCTTTTTGACTTTTAACCCTAAAGAGGCTAGCGGTTTCCTCCTGTTACTAATCTTCGGTAACCTTGCCTTCCCCTCTGCTTTTCCAACAATTTTGTACTCAATCTCCTGTATCAAATTGCCTTCTGTTTGAAATACAGATATTGCCGGCTTCTCTTTTCCTTATGGAACATGGACTGATAAAGCACCCAAGGCAGCTAATAGCCTCTGTCACCCCCGCCTGGACCACTGCTGCATCTTTCCAGCTGTTCCACTTGCTTCTACCCTCTCCATCCACTTTTCCTGCCTTATCCAGAGCCACTGTTCTAGAACACAAAGCTGATCATGTGCCAAACAGTCTGGTGGCCTCCCCTTTCTCTGTGCACAGGGAGTGAAGGAGCCTGTGAGACTGAGAACTTGGAGCTCGGAGAACAAGATGGTCTCAAAACGGGGCTGA
Organism: Bubalus kerabau; assembly: GCF_029407905.1. Lineage (NCBI taxonomy): Eukaryota > Metazoa > Chordata > Mammalia > Artiodactyla > Bovidae > Bubalus > Bubalus kerabau. Next base: position 175,925,813 of record NC_073624.1, read on the forward strand.
ATCACATATGGTCCTGTTTCACTGCTCTACCCACAATGTTGTCCGATCAGACTATACGTGATCTGGCCTTGTCTCAAGACCCTCATGGGCTCAGCTGATAAAGAATCTGCCTGCGATGCAGGAGACCTGGGTTGGGAAGATCCCCTGGAGAAGGGAAAGGCTACCCACTCCAGTATTTTGGCCTGGGTTGCAAAGAGTCGGACACAACTAAGCGACTTTCACTCTCACTTTCAAGGCCCTCTGTCTTGCTCTCTGAGCTCCAGCGTCTCAGTCTCAATATGCTTCTTTGCGCTTCAGCTCCTTTTTGCTTGTGGTGGTTCCCAGCCCCCGCCATCACTGAATGCACCCTAAGTCTTCAAGTGTCACACCCTTGGACTACGATGTAGCACTTATCACTGTGTATAGTTATCTATTTCCTCACACTTGATTTTTTTTTTCTTTTGGATTTTTTTTTTCCCCTCTAGACTTGTGGTTCTCACAATGGTGGGGGCAGGGGGGTGGCCTGAGACCAGCAGCTTCAGAACCTCCTGGGGATTTGTTTGTTGTTGTTCAGTCGCTAAGTCGTGTCCAGTTATTTTTCACCCATGGACTGCAGCACCCCAGGCTTCCCTGTCCTTTACTGTCTCCTGGAATTTGCTCAAATTCATGTCCACTGAGTTGGTGATGCCATCCTCTGCCACCTCCTTCTCCTTTTTTGCCTTCAGTCTTTCCCAGCATCAGGGTCTTTTCCAATGAGTCTGCTCTTTGCATCATGTGGCCAAAGTACTGGAGCATCAGCTTCAGCATCAGTCCTTGCAGTGACTAATCAGGGTTGATTTCCTTTAGGTTGGACTGGTTTGATCTCCTTGCAGCCCAATGGACTCAGGTCCCACCCAGAGCTATAAATCAGAATCAGAGACCCAGTCTGTTTAGCAGACCTGGGTAGCTCCAGGATGAGACCTATTTGTGGACAGCGTGTGTCTGCCCAGCTCACCAACAGAGCACCTGTGCTCAGTGAACACTTGACTGCGAATAGTTTGTTGAATGAGTCACAAAGCATGTTGTGCTCATTTGAGTGGCATGAAGTACATCAAGTTGCTGAAGACCCAGGAGCAGGAAGCTTGTGAGACTTCAGAGTGGAGGAGATGGACCGGACGCTGTGCCCTCACTACCTCAGGATTGCTCGACCTTCCAGCTTGACTGCCTGAGAAGCGCCACTGTCACAAGAGAGACCACGTAAGGGGAACCTGTGCTGAACAAGCCTTGTGTCACTGTGGTCAGTACCCAGTGGAACCTTCCTTTGTCATCCTTTTAGTGGAAATCGGCTAAGGATGAGTGGAAAGACAGTGTTAGTCGCTCAGTTGTGTTTGATTCTTTGTGACCGCATGGACTGTAGCCCACCAGGCTCCTCTGTCCGTGGGATTCTCCAGGCAAGAATACTGGAGTGGGTTGCCATACCCTCCTCCAGGGGATCTTCCCGACCCAGGGATCAAACTCCGTTATCCTGTGTTGAAGGCAAATTCTTTACCATTCGAGCCACAGATGAGCAGGTGTCCATAGCAAAAAGAAGGCAACACATGTCTAAAGAAATAAATGCCTCTCCAGTAATGGTCCTCCGGCAAACATCAAATGCCTGCTCTGTGCAGGGTCCAGTGCAGAGGTGGAAGGATAGCAAATACATACTACCATTTCCTCCTTTCAGAAGAGGGGCTGGGGGGTGCAGAGGCTACTTGCCAAGGCCACACATCAAGAAGCTGGCAGTGGGGAAATAATCCCAGGCTTTGCGGGTGCTGCTACGGTGCAGAGAGGTGAAAATACTGCAGCCCAGTTTAGCTGACACCCATATCACACACACACACACACACACACACACACACACACACACACCCCTATCCTGGGACAGGGCGCCTTGTTGGGAAGGGTGGTGTACACACACACATACAGACCCCTATCCTAGGAACAGTTGTTGGGAAGGGTGGTGTGTATACACACATAGACACACACACCCTATCCTAGGAACAGGGCGCCTTGTTGGGAAGCGTGAGGATCCTTTTTGCCAGGCGCACGGGAATGGCAACGGCATCCCTTGCAGAGGGCCCAGAATCGGCAGGAACCTGGAGGGCTAAGGGACATTGGCATAAGAGCAGAGAAATCCTGGAAGAGGTGGTGAAGGAATGCAGGAGGAATTCCGCAAAGGTCTCTGGTCCGCGCACCTCCCAGACCCCGCCCCTTTCGGCTGGGGCTAGGCGCGCGCGGACCCGCCCTCGACCCCGCCCCTTCAGCTCCGCGGAACGTGCACCACCCCGTTTCGGCCCCGCCCTCCCCTGGGCTCGGCTGCGCGCGCACCGCCCCTCGCACCAGTGCGCGCGCGCGGCCCCGCCCCATTCCCCGCCGGCGCTCGGAGCCCGAGTCCGCGGGAAGATGGCGGCCCCGCTCATCCCCCTTTCCCAGCAGGTACGGGCCAGACGGGCGAGGGTGCGGCGTCGCCGTGCGGGGCGCGAGGCGGGCGCTGCGGGGAGGCCTAGGCGTGCGGAGGCCCAGCTGGGTGACGGCGGCTCGCGCTGAGGGTCCCGGGCGGAGAGCGGGCGAGTGGGCGGGCGGTCCTGAAGGTGACAGGCCGGTCCGGCCCGCGGCCTCCCGCACCCTAGCGACCCTCTGCGGACAGCGACCCCGCAGGCAGGGCCGCATCGCGTGTCCGCTCCGTCCGGGGCCCGGTATTCTCCTCAGCTTCGAGGCCGGGTGATGCATGGTAGGATTCGGCTGCTTCCCGGGGAGGTGGGCGAGGGGCACCAGCATTTTTGCGGGTGCGGCGGCCCCACGGGTCTTTGTCTCCTGTCGGGTCCCAGCGCCAGGTCGGCCAGCATCTCCGCCCCGCTGGAGGGCAGAGCCCCGCCGGAGCCGGGACCCACCAGCATTGCGACCCCGGACTCGTCTCTTCCCTTGGGAGCCCCTTCCGCCACCCCTGCGCTGTGAAAGGGAGGTGGGGGTCTCAAGTCTCCGGACTCCTTGTTGTGCCTCAGATCAGCCTGATGTTCTTACCGAGGGGCAGTGTCAGTGGCGCGACACAGACCTGGAATAAGAGCCATGCACAGGCAGCCCTGCCTTCTGGGAGGCACGTTCATTCATTGATCCATCCTTCAAATGTGCATAGGGCCAGGCGCTGGGAGCGCAGCAGTCACCCAGACTAACAAGGTCGCTGCTCTCCTGGAGGCGACACTCTCGTGGGACCTAGAAACTACCCATGTCCTGCTGATAACAGCTGCCCTTATTTGCTGAGTTGCTGTGTCGTACCAAGCACCGAATTATGTGCAGTTTGCCAGAATGATCTAGCACAGCGCTGGGATTCAGTGAGGATACAGGGTCACATTATCACGTGTTCAGATCTTGGCTCTGGGTCTTACTCCTCTGAGTGTCCTTGGATGACGCCCTTATCTTCTCCATGCCTCGGTCACCTTATTTGGAAAATGGGAATGTTAAAAAAGTATTGCGATCAAGTGAAGATTAAGCATGTCAAACGCTTATAGCAATGCTTGGCACATCGGTATCACTCAGTGATCCTGTAATTAGGGCCATTATTGACTTCTCTGGCAGATTGGGACATTTGGAAGTAGCGATGACAGCAGTGAGAATGCCCAACCCCAGAAGAGCTCTTAGGCAGGTTGTCATGACTGGTCAGCTGATGCATGGAGAGAGGTGGTGCCTACTTGCTAGATATTGCCAGAAGTAGCCAATTTGTAACACTGTCACTAAATTCAAAGCACTGGAGATCCCTGTTATTAATTAACAGATATAAAAGTGCTCTGTAAGCTATTAAGTGCCCTGCAGATGTTGCATATTATTATTACTAGCCAGTCGCTACATTTTAGGGTATGGGGGGGTGAAACACGCGTAGGCTCATTTAATGATGAAGCGCCTCTGATTTTTAAAGCTTCTGATCCAAATGACACTTGCCTTAATTTGCACTTTGATGACAGTAGCTAACGTTAATTGAGTGCTTTAGAGTTTATTAAATAATTTCTAACTTGTGCTTACCCACACAACAAATAGAGGGGATTCTTTACCGATGAAGGATTGGCTTTAGAGAAAGGCAGTGGTTTTTAGAGAAAGGCAGCTGTGAGGTCCGGTGTGAAAACCTGAATCAAGTCATGTGATTCACCTGCTTGGAATCCTTTAGACTAAAGTCCCAATCCCCTCCCCCACCCCCAACGCCACCACCTCCCCGCCACCCGCAGGAATCCCTGGTGGTCAGGTGCCTGTCAGCCTCTCCTGCCTCTTCCTCACTCTGGCACCCCCACCGCAGCCCTTCTTGGGTTTTTTCTCCTCCTCCCATAGCCTAAGCTCTGTCTGTCCTCCCGGTGTCCTGCAGGCTGTTCCTCCTTCCTGAAGCGTCCGTCCCTGTTTCTTCCCTTGATGCTCCTTTCAGGTGGCAGCTCACGTGTTGTTCTTCTGAGAGGCCTTCGCTGCTTACCTGTCCTAAGCCCCCCTCGCGCAGTAGTGTGCCTCCCTGACACCACCCATCGGCACCAGTCGTGGTCCACTGAGGTTTGTGGGTCTCTCTGCTGTGTCCCCATTCGACCAGGCGCAGGCCTCTGTGCTCAGCACCCAGGGGGTGGCAGGTAAACCCGTGAAGCAAGGACCAAGGAGTTACACCACCCAGCACCCTTCACAGATGGCCTTTCTTCTCTCCATCTGGCCAGGGATCTGGGCCTTGAGGGTAGGGAGCTCCACAGCGTGGATCTCCTGGTCTCTGACAAGTTCAGGGCATTCACTGCCTAGTGTGCTTTTCCTGTTCCTTTCTCGGTATGTTTGTTGAATGATGACATGGCCAGACTTTCTTCCTTGGATAGTCTTGTCAACCGTTCACATTTGTTAAGTGAAGCGCTGTACTATGGATTCCTGTCGACCCAGACCTACCAGGCGCTTCCAGTCTAGCTGGGGGCCTCCCAGAAGTTCACGATTATTACCGGGGAAGCATGGATCTAATTCCAGGGTAGTTTCTGTTTGGGGGCAGTGGGGGAGCCCCCTCTGGATCAGGAGGCCATGAGCTGGCTGGATTGAGGTGTAGGGCACCCTTGGAATGTGAATGGCCAGTTGAAGGTGAGTGAAGCTAGTAGCCAGTGAGTTTGTGGAGGGTGGGGTGTTTGCCTCTGCCTCCAGCCCTGTCTGGGTTTTTCTTATCAGCCTCATTCCCACTCTGCTCCCTACTCAGCCGTATCTGTGATGTCTTCTCCCCGTATACTCTCTGCTGACCCTGAATATAAATCTTGTCAATCTGAAGAGTGGATAGTTCTCCTTCTAACAGTGATTTTTTCCCCTCCATTAGCATCTTGTTGATTTTTCTTTCTCCCAGGCCTCCTTGCCTCTCCTCTTGCCGTGCCCCCGGAAGTGCACCCGTGTTCTTTGCCCCCTCTGTCCCAGGTGCTCCTGTAGTTTGCCGGAGGCCTTGCTGACCTTAACCCAGGTGACCTGTCTTTGGGGCTGGTCCTCCTTGAGCCCTGCGACACTTGTCAGTCACTGTAGCCCGCCCTCAGCCTTTACCATCTTCTCTTCTCTCCTGCTTGCATCGTTTCTTTCTGTGTGTTCCCACCTCTGGTTGAGAGCACTCTAACCCGCCCTCTCCCACCCCAGACCCCATGGCCAGAACCTCATGCTGTGACCTCCCGTTGAACACTGTCTGCCCCAGAGGCCTCTTTACTGGGGTCTCCCCTCAGCTCCACTGGGAGTTCTCCCCCCGTACCTTACGTGGCTCCCAGACCCAAGGGGCAGTGGTAACAGAAGGAGAGCATTGGGCTCAGTGGTAATGAGTCTGCCCAGTGCTCACGGAGTTCCTTCTTCCTTCCTTTCCCCTTCATCATAAGTTTCTTTAAAAAAAATATTTATTTTGATTTTACTTATTTTGGGCTGTGCTGGGCGTTTGTTGCTGCGCACAACTTTCTTTAGTTGTGGCTGGCGGGGGCCACTCTAGTTGTGGTCCACAGGCTACTCATTGCAGCGGCTTCTCTTGCTGTGGAGCTCAGGCTGTAGCCGTGTGGGCTCAGTGGCCGCGGCTTGCAGGCTCCAGAGCACAGGCTTGGTGGTTGTGGCACACAGCTTACTCGCTCCTCACTTCTTTTTAATGTGTGCCACTGTTCCGAGAAGCTTTTATTCCCATTTTACAAACAGGAAACGGAGACTCAGAGAGATGAAGTATTAATAACTCACTGAAGTCCCGCTGCTAGTGAGCGCAGAGATGGAGTTAAACCCACTTCTGTCTGCCTGCAGAGCCCTGCAGTTTCTGCTCTTCCAGGCGGCCCACTGGGAACCCCGCCCACAGCATCATCCAGCAAGTGTGTCTGGAATGAAGGCTTAGGGCTTGGGACACTTGTTTGTCCTTTCCTCCCTTGTTTTTCCCTCCAAAGTAATCGCTAGTTTCTCTATCTCACTCAGATGCTAATGCGGTATAACTTGTGGGTGGATGGGCTAAGAGTGAGGTTTTAGAGTAAATCTGGCCCATCCTGTAAGATCCAGAGATCCCGGCTGTCTCTCTTAGTGACCTGCATCAGCCTGGTTTTTGTTGACTGTGTGGCTCCCAGTCACGCAAAGAACATGTAAGTTTTGTCTCTTCTGCCCCAACTTTGAGCTGTAAAACAACTTTTCCCACGCCTAGTTCTTAATCCCAATCAGCTGATGGCGGAAGTGAGTGAGCATCTTTGATCAGATGTAGCAAATAGAGGGTTTTTCCATTAGTCATGTGTGGATGTGAGAGATGGACTATAAAGAAAGTTGAGTCCTGAAGACTTGATGCTTTTGAACTGTGCTGTTGGAGAAGACTCTTAAGAGTCCCTTGGACTGCAAGGAGATCCAATCAGTCCATTGTAAAGGAAATCAGTCCTGAATGTTCACTGAAAGGACTGATGCTAAAGCTGAAACACCAATACCATGGCCACCTGATGTGAAGAGCTGACTCATTGGAAAAGACCCTGATGCTGGGAAAGATTGAAGGCAGGAGGAGAAGGGGAGACAGAGGATGAGATGGTTGGATGGCATCACCAACTCAGTGGACATGAGTTTGAGTAAACTCCAGGAGTTGATGATGGACAGGGAAGCCTGGCATGCTGCAGTCCATGGGGTCACAAAGAGTTGGACACAACTGAGCAACTGAACTGAACTGGATAGAGTGCACTTCCCAGGTGGTGCTAGTGGTAAAGAACCTGCCTGCCAGTGCAGGAGACATAAGAGACACGGGTTCGATCCCTGGGTCGGGAAGATCCCCTGGAGAAGGGCATGGCAGCCCACTCCAGTATTCTTGCCTGGAGAATCCCATAGACGGGGGAGCCTGGTGGGCTGTGGTCCATAGCGTTGCAAACAGTCAGATGTGAGTGAAGCGAACTAACAGCCATGCACTGGATAGGGTGTGCACTCTCTGGTGCCTCAGGCTGTGCCAGCAGACCCAGTCACCAGCCAGGTGAGAGGCAGCTCGTGAACCCCACTCCAAGGAGTGGTCTTGGGTTCCCTCCACCTTGACTGACCTGAGCAGCCGGCACTCACTCAGAAAGCTGCTTGACGTTCTTCCTGGGACGCTGCTTGCAGGGCCCCGTTATCCTCTGACGCCCCATCAGGGTGCCTGTTCCCCATGTTCGGGCCCCTAGGTATTCTTCCAGTGACCTTAGTTGTGCAGCACTTCCTGTACCTCAGTTTCCCCATCTGCAGATTGGGAATAATACTCTACTTGTTTTATCGGCTTCACGATAGTGGAGCATCAGGATCCCTCAGAGTGGCAGATGTGTGCGCCTTCATTGTGCTGTTCGTTCAAGTGTTTTTACTGGGCATCTTCTCTGGGCAGGTGCTTTCTGGGCAGCAGGTTACACCTGTGAACCTGAAGGCCCCCTGCCTCAGGGAGTCGAGGGTCTAAGGAGGGGCCTGTTGGCGTCCTTTAGTTGCTGATTTGCGTCTGACTCTCTGCGCGTCTGACTCTCTGCAACCCCATGGACCGTGGCTCCTCTGTCCATGGGATTTCCCAGGCAAGAATACTGGAGCAAGTTACCATCTCTGTTTCCAGGGGCACCTTTCCGACCCAGGGATCCAACCTGCATGTCTTGCATTGGCAGGCGGATGCTTTACCACTGAGCCACTTGGGAACCACAGACATGCAGAAATGTACAGACATGTGTGCAGTGGAGCGATGCCGTCTGTGTTCTGAAAAGTATAAAGCCGAGGAGGGCAGTCAGATGTGGAGGTCTGGGAAGGCCTGGAGTCTGTGCAGGCACCCAAGGACTGGGCAGGACAGGCATTTAGTTGGCTCAGATCATTCTCCCAGTCACCCTGGTCGGTCTCCTCCTTGCCTTTATGAAGTGGTAAACTGAGGCCCAGGGACCTTATGTCACTTGCCCAAGGTCGCAGCCAGCAAGCGCACGCCGACGCGCTCTTCTGACCCCCTCCCTGGCCTCGGTGCTGCTCTGGCTTCCCGTCTGGAAGTTTGCTTCCTTGTGACGCTGCCAGGCGTTACAGTCGTGTAAGTCTCATCTGATTTAAGCAGCGCTCATGCTGCTTCAGCACTGGGCTCTGCAGAGTGTAGTGGAGAAAATCACTTGATTATGTTTTTATTGATTTGTTTTTGGCTGTGCTTGGTCTTCATTGCTGCCGGGCTTTTCTCTGGTTGCAGAAAGTGGAGGCTGGTCTTACTGTGCAGGATGGACTTTAGGGTGTGGACTTCAGTAGTTTCGGTACATGGATTCAGTAGTTGTGGCTCCCGGGCTTACTTGCTCCATAGCATGTGGAATCTTCCCCGATCAAGGATCGAACCTGTGTCTCCTGCCTTGGCAGGAGATGCTTTATCACTGAGCCTCCAGGGAAGCCCTACATTTTAATTTTATTGTTTTAATCTTGTCTCAGTGGAAGGGGGAGGGGGAGGAGGGATGGAAAAACCTCCTCATTATCTTTGTGAGGGGTCAGCAAGTTTCCCTGCTGGCGTGGCTCCTCAGTGCTTCCAGAGGCTGACAGAGGAATGAGCGGGCCTCACCCAGCCCAGAGGGAGCTCGGACTCTGCTCGGGCCAGGGCGGCTCAGGTCCAAGCTGGAGGAGGGGCGGCTGACTTGCTCGGGTGTGTTGGAGACAGCTGCGTGGACAGGGCAGTGGGGATCTTGGGAGGGGAGATTGGCACGGCCTTTCTGACAGAGGCAGGACAGGATGAGGGGAAGCTGAGAAACTGGAGTTCCAGCTCAAAGGGCCGTCATGGCTGGGATTTTGGGGTACATGTCCTGCTTTTAACTAGGGTGACTTAGGGTTGGAAGGAAGAAGGTGGCTTGGTAAAACGGGACACAGGAGTCTGTGCCTGGCCTACAAATCAGCCGGAGACAAAAGTGCCTGACCGGTGTCCGCTTGCCCAAAGAGGGGCTGACGCAGACGCGGGGGAGGAAGCGAGATGTGCCGGCTCATGGGCCCCAAGGCTGCTCCTGCGCGCACGCCTGCCACGGCCGCCCCAGTTCTTACTGCCACTTGCTAATCGGGGGAAGTAGAGGGTACAGATGACCGCAAACAGCCGTCTCCTTGGGTTGCCACCCGCTCTGCCTGCTGGGCAGGATTCCTGCAGTGTTTGATCGTAGAAATGATTTACTGGCTGGGTTCTGGCCTGGCCGACACAGATTCGGTTCTCCTTTTGTGCACACTGGCTGAAGGAAGCCAACGGTGTGCCTGGCCTCCGCTGTCTGTGGGCTGGATGGGGCCCCTGCCCTGCCCTGCACTTGACACCCCTGTAGCCTGCACCTCCCAGACTTGTCGCTCTAGGCCATGCTTTCAGTAGCTTGCACAGTCTCTCTTGCCTCAGGGCCTTTGCACATGCTCTTTAGGGCCTCTCTGGAGTGTCCTTTTCCCTCTTCATCTCTGGTTAATCCCGGCTGCTCTTCATATCTCAGCTAGCACATCGCTACCCTGACAGACTGGCCCAGCTTTTCTGTTACTGCCTTGGGGGAGACCTTGCGCTTTTCTACATACCAGTTTGTAATTTTGTGCTGGTGGGAGTCTTCGATTGAGGGTGTTTCTCCCCACCGTGTGGACTGTGTCTATGAAGGCAGGGACTGTTCCGGTTTTATCTTTGGGTGTGCTTCCCTGATGGCTCAGTGGTAAAGAATCTGCCTGCAATACAGGAGACATGGGTTTGATCCCTGGGTCAGGAAGATGACCTGGAGAAGGAAATGGCAGCCCACTGTGGTACTCTTGCCTGGGAATCCCATGGACAGGGGCGCCTGGTGGGCTCCAGTCCACGGGGTTGCATGAATCGGATACGACTTAGTGACTGAACATCAGCCTTAGGTGCTGGTAATCATCTGTTGAGCTAAAGGGTGACTGGGCAAGTCCACTTTATGAGAGACAGGCTCTCTGGCAGTTCTTGAGGAGTGAAGCAACACACATAGATTGTCTGATTGCTTCTCCAGGGAAGGGCCAGAGTTGGTGCTAGCTCGGAGACTTTTGCTGTAGTGGGACCTGCAGTGACACAGAGCACCCTGGCCGGAGGGTGCCAGAAGGGCAGAAGGGCTGGGGATCAAAGGAGTGTGTGGATTGGCTCCTCGGACGGGGTCCTCCGGGGGGGGGGGGGTGGGGTGGGGGTGGAAAGCAGGTGTGGTGTGGGCAGGCGCAGGACCAGACCGGCCTTCCTGGAGGGCGGGGGGGGTGGGGGGGAGGGTGGTGGCGCCAGGTGGCGGCTGCCTCCACTGAGACCAGACTGTCATCACCTTTGCAGCAGTCTTCCAGGCCAGGGCAGACCCAATACAGAGGCGCAGCCCGTCCCCTGGGGACACCCCCATGATGTTTACCGAGCACCTAAGTGTGCTGGCTCAGGCCCAAGAATAAAGCCAAGCGCCCGCCTTTCAGACAGCTGAGCTGGGGCCGAGCTCCCAGATGATCAGAGGTCTCGAGGCGGTCAGGTGGCAGCCTGCAGAGGTGGAGTGAATGGCCTCCACTGGGCTGGAAGTGAGGAGAGGAGGAAGAGGGACCAGCCTCTCCCTTCTCCTACCCCTTCTGTCCAGTCAGAGCCCCAGTTCCTGGACTCTGGTCACCTGGCGTCCCCCAGAGCGGTGTTGGGGAGAGATTTGCGGCACAGGTCTTGCGTGGTAGTAAGGGAGTATTGTTGGACACCCCCTTTGTGCCCATTCACCACTGATTCCTTGTCAGGGAGCTGTCATTGCCATCATCCTTATGCTTATTGATTTATTACTTTTAACATTTATTTATTTGGCTGAGCCGGGTCTTAGTTACGGCATGCAGCGTCTTTAGTTGTGGCGTGTGAACTCCCAGTTGCGGCAGGTGGGATCTAGTTCAGGGATCGAACCCTGGCCCTCTGCGTTGGATGCGCGGTCTTAGCCACTGGACCACCAGGGAAGTCCGAGGGCGGGCTTTTCAGTTTTACATTTCCAGTGGAAACAGAAAACTGTGTTCTTTCAGGCTGTTTTTAAAGAGGAGAGATTGAACAAGAATACAACTTGACAATGAGGCCCTCTTTTGGAGACAGCTTAAGCATTAGGACTCTGAAGTTTTGGGGCTGGGACCAGCCTCTGAATCGCCCCACACCCGAGGGATGGCCATGTTGGAGGGCCCAGAACCTGATGGACTCCGGTGTGTGTGATTGCAAATGTTTCTCCCTTTGGATGTTTTCTTTGATAAGGGTTAGAACGGCTTCAGTGCCCTCAGCGCACTCCTATGCCCATTTTGAACATGGAAGAATATTTATTTGGCTGTGCTGAGTCTTAGTTGTGGGATCTGTAGCTGCAGCACATGGGATCTAGTTCCCTGACCAGGGATCAAACCCAGGCCCCCTGCACTGGGAGTGTGGAATCTTAGCCATTGGACCACCAAGGAATACTCTCCATTTTGAACACTCCCTATGCAGAAGAGGGGGTTCCCAAGGGGGTGAGCCGACACCCACGATGCTGAGTGAGTCGGGCAAGCCTGTGGGTCACTCTGTTGCTCACACATCAGGCCGTGGAATCAGCAGCTTCTTCCAGACCAAGGTTTTAGTGTTGGCTTTCTGCTTTTTGATTTTTTTTTCTGTTGCCTTCTTGCCACTAGAAAATATTCTTTCATTCACAATCCTGTAAGTGGGTTTTTATTCGTATGTACTTAGCCTACTGTGGGCTTCCCTGGTGGTTCAAACGGTAAAGAATGTGCCTGCAATGCAGGAGACCTGGGTTCATTCCCTGGGTTGGGGAAGATCCCCTGGAAAAGGGCATGGCAACCCACTCCAGTGTTCTTGCCTGGAGAATTCCGTGGACGGAGGAGCCTGGAGGGCTACAGTCCACGGGGTCACAGAGTCAGACATGACTGAGCAACTTTCTTTCTTTCTTTAGCCTACTGTATGTGAAATTATATGTTAAATAAAAACAAACCACGGAAACTAAGAGAACTGAAAGGCTGTTCAGTCCTGGCGTTGAGAGCAGCTCAGCCAACGAGTTGAGAGAGAAAATGAGGGCGATATGTACCATCGTGTGGCCAGCACTTGGTGAAATATTTTACTGTTTGCTGAAAAGATCGTTTGGCATGGCCAGCTGATCGCTTGGCACGGCCAGCTGATCGCTTGGCACGGCCAGCTGCGACATGGTTTGATGTCGCAGCACACGTCCTAACAGCTTTGTCTGACTTTTCTCCCAGCAGTTCTTTGTAGATAAAACCTGCTCTTCTGTCTCAGTGACGATAATAAAGGCCACTATAATAATAGATCTCATAAGTGCTTCCCTTTGCCGAGTGTGCTTTATCTACATTTTCTCACTTGATATAGGAGCAGACATCTTACAGATAGGGAAACTGAGGCCCCAAGAGGCTTCAGGCTCGTCTTCACTTTGCCTTGTCTACCTGAGGGCTGACCACCTTCCACCCATCTTACCCCCTCCCTTCCAAGGTGCCATCTCAATCTCACCCATCCCACAAACAACCTTTTCCGACTGTGAAACTCCATCCCCCAAGAAGGGAAGTGTAGGAAAGGGGGCCCAGGCAGTACAGTAGTCTTAACATAAATTAGGCTTGAAGAAGTATCTCTTTTATAAATTTGGGGCTACGGAAGCATGGGAGAGAGGGACTCATTTCAGTGGGGAATTCCAACTACTTCTTACAGCCGGAGATTTGGTGTGGGGGCTGGAAGGTAATTGGCTTTCAGCAGGCAGACACACACAGCCACACGCCCCGCTAGGGGTAGTCTGCGCTCAGACAGGGTGAGCGGTGCATGCACAGGGGAGCATCCGCCAGGCCGGGAGGGAGGGCAGGCAGGGTTTGACGGCGGTGTGTGTCTATGAGCCAGTGAGTGTGTGTGTGTGTGTGTGTGTGTGTGTGTGTGTGTGTGTGTGTTTGTGTGTGTGTATGGGTGAGTTTGGGGGGAAGTTGGGCCATCAGGGCCAGAAGGTGGCTGTGGAGCACGTAGCGGGCACGACCCAGTGGAACTCCAGACTCCTTCAGCAACCACCGAGAGTCTTTCTGAGCGGAGTTGTGACCCTGTGCCAAGTGGGATGGAGAGGGGAGCGGGCGAGCTCGGGAGCCAGCTGAGAGGCCAAGGTGTGTGCAGAGCCCGGCGCGGGTTGGAAGGCCGCCCTCGCTGCTCTGTCTGCCTGACCCTTCCCTCCTTCAGGACAAGGCTTCATTCCTGCACTGTCCCTGGCTGTGCCTTTGCTCTTTCTGCCTATGTGGTTTGGTCTCTGACCAGACCTGAAGCTCTGCTCTGTGGTGGCAGGGACTGTCTTTTCACTCACTGTGAAATTGGGGAGCCTGGCTCGGTGCTGGGAACTTCGAGAGCCCCTGGGCTCTACAGAGCAGTGGGCGCTGGGAGGCCTGACGGTGCCACCTGCAGAGGGGAGCAGGGAGGCGGCAGGGAAAGCTGTTGGCCCGGTCCTGGTGTCCTGTTGCTCCAGGGCTCAGAAGATGGCAGGGGTGTTGGGACCCTGGGGTGGCTGACATAGAAAGGGATTTGGGGAAGGCTCGGGGCACGCTTTGGAGAAGGCAATGGCACCCCACTCCAGTACTCTTGCCTGGAAAATCCCATGGATGGAGGAGTCTGGTGGGCTGCAGTCCATGGGGTCACTAAGAGTCAGATACGACTGAGCGACTTCACTTTCACTTTTCACTTTCATGCATTGGAGAAGGAAATGGCAACCCGCTCCAGTGTTCTTGCCTGGAGAATCCCAGGGACGGGGGAGCCTGGTGGGCTGCTGTCTCTGGGGTCGCACAGAGTCGGACACGACTGAAGCGACTTAGCAGCAGCAGCAGCAGGGCACGCTTGGGGCTTCCCTTGTGGCTCAATGGTAAAGAATCCGCCTGTAATGCAGGAGACGTAGGAGACTCGGGTTTGATCCCTGGGTCGGGAAGATCCCCTGGAGAAGGAAACGGCAGCCTGCTCCAGTACTCTTGCCTGGAGAATCCCGTGGACGGAGGACCTGGCCGGCTGTGGTATGTGGAGTTACACGGAGTCGGACACGACTGAGAACAGCAGGGCACGCCTGGGGGGCGTTGGGAGCACTGTGAGCAGTAGGCACCTTCATGGAGGGCAGTCAGTGCCCTGCTGTGCGTAGGCGGCACTGACTGCTAAGGTGTCACTCCTGTGAGTCTCTGCAGGGCCTGGTCCCTCAGATGGAGGAAGGGAAGAGAGAATGGTCATGGTGGGGGAGGGGCTGTTCTCTGAGACGCCTGGAGGAGCCGTGTCTAGGAGGGCTATGAGCTTCCCTGGTAGCCCAGAGGCTAAAGAATCTGCCTGCAGTGCAGGAGACCTGGGTTCAATCCCTGGGTGTGGAAGATGCCCTGGAGAAGGGCATGGCAACCTGCTCTAGTATTCTTGCCTGGAGAATTCCATGGACAGAGGAGCCTGGCGGGCTACAGTCTGTGGGTCACAAAGAGTCAGCCACGACTGAGCGACTAACACACACACACAGGGATACAGGGAGGCCAGGGCTACGTTGGTCTTAAGCAGGAGTTTGGGGCTGGAAGCTGCTCCCTGCTCCCTCCAGGCAGCCTGGGCAAGGTCCCTTTCCTGTCTGATCCACCTGCTCCACCGTGTGGCCGCACTCAGCCCCGTACCCCTTCCCCTGTGCCTGGCAGTCCCCCTAGGACCCCACCCCCTGGGTGTATTCTTGCCAGTGGCGTCTCCTTTTGGCTCAGTCGGGGCCCGTCCTCCCCAGAGCTTCAGCGCGGGTGCTCAGCGTCTGGTGTCCCCTCTGGCAGACTCGGCCATGGTGGCTGCCGGCTCCTCTCCCTGCGGCCTGTGTCTGTGGGCCCCTGCGTCGCTCCCCATCCCGCCTTTTCCTCGCAGCACTTGTGCCCCGCTGGTTTCATTGTCATGTCTAATGTCTCCTCCAGAGCAGGAGCTCCAGGAGGCTGAGGGGGGACCCCTTATTCACTGTTGCACCCCCACTGAGGCCAGCGCCCAGAACTAGGCGGGCAGTCCGTGGGTACTGCGGAGTGGAGAAGGGGTTGCCACCTCGATGCCGTAGAGACCTCCAGAGAGACATGTTCGGGGTGGGCAGCCCCTGTTCCGTGAGTTGCTGCACCATGGGTGGCTGCGTTCGTGGGCGTCCTGGAGGACGGGCAGTGTCTCCCTAGCTTCCTCCATTCCCTGCCGTCACCGGCTCCCAGTAGCTGAGTGTATACCCGGCTCTCCTCCTCACAAGCGCATCTGCTCAGCTCGCCTTCAGGAAGATGGGATGATGTTCTGACCTCCCAATGAGGGGTGGGCAGACCTGTCATCTTGCTGTGCCTGTCTCGCTGAAACGGCACTGAGTGACCCCGAGTCCCTGCTGGGGGACTCGCTGCAGGGCCAGCCTTGCCCGTCCCCGACCTCCCCTCTGACTCTGCAGGCCCAGGACACGCCTCCTGTTGTCACATCTGAGGCTCCTGCGCTGGAGTCCTGGGCTCACTTCTCCTGCCTCTCTCCTTTCTTGAGCCTCAGAGCTCAAGATACGAACCTGTGCCCCTTGCATTGGCAGGTGGATTCTTTACCACTGAGCCACCAGGGAAGCCCAACATGTATGCGTTCAATAAGTGAATGAATGAATTCGTAAGTTCAAGAGCAGAAAACTGGCAAATCCAAGGGTGTGCCACTGTCTGTGAAGGACAGGAGGAGCTTGGTAGTTTGAGATGCAGTCATGAAGGGGGGCGCATTTTTGGGCATAAAGGAGCTGGTGTAGGAGAGTGAGGTGTGAGAGGATGGGACTTGACAGGCCAGTGTTTGTCGAGAGCTCACTGCATGTCAGCGGCCAGCGGCGGGAGGCCTTGTCCTCTTTTTCCAAATGAAGAAATCAAGGCGCAGAAAGGCTGCTCAGCCTCCCCATGAAAGGTTGTTGCTGAACAACACAAAGACGCCGGGATTCTTGGCCTCCGGAGGAGAAGAATTCAATCCGGGGCCAGAGATGAGGCTTGATCGCTCAGAACTTTTGTGTGATAAAGTTTTATTAAAGTATAAAGGAGAGAGAGAAAGCTTCTGACATAGGCATCAGAAGTGGGCAGAAAGAGGACCCCCTGCCAGTCTTCAGCTGGATGTTATATAGTCACTAGCAGTCTGTTAATGAGATAAAGGAATGTCTTAAAACTCAGAATGGCACCAGGCCCCTCACCCATAAGATGCATTTTGGGATAATCTTGGCACCAAAAGGTTCATCCCGGGCCATAAAATGATTAACTTGAATCTTGTAGAAGGGCATATCACCCCTAAATAGTATCGTTTACATAGATTAGGGCAACAATATCTGAGTGTAACATACTGGTTTGTTAAGTAGATTCTGAGCCATTAGGCAGGACCGACTTGAAGACAGAGTTTGGGGTAAATGCATAGCGCATGAACATAGGTTAAGACAAACATTTCCATAAGAAAAATGCATTGGTTTACTCAAGGTTTGAGAATAGTTAACTTCAGGTGAAACCAGGTGTCATTATGGCAACATAGTATTTTAAGAGAAACCTCCTTTTAAATTTGTATGGAGAAGGGAAAAATATCGCTAGTTTGTTTCCTCCTGCCGCTTAAGAGAGAGAAAAACGTCTGACACTTGCAGCGTATTTCCTCCGCTTGGAGACCCCCGGCCTTCCTGCCTGTTACTCTCACCCAGGGTGGCACGGCGTCCCAGTGGTGGGGTTGGCCTTGAGTCTACGTGCATGTGGTGGCACCCTTGACCTCTGTGTGGCTCTGCTTCCCCTGGTGATGGGAAGACCTGCCGAGAGGTTCGGGCAGAGGCTTTCCTGGGGAGTGTCGGGGCTCCGCGTAGGTCCTGCATCCCACGTGAGTCAGTGTGTTGGAGTCAGAAGGCAGCCTCCAGTGACTTCGTTCCTCTCTCCCTTCCGTTTCTGGTAGATGGGGCAGAGAGCTCTGGTCTCCCAGGAGCATGGAAGCTGTCACACCTTGATTCTGTGTTCCTGCAGATGGCTTCTCGCCCTGAACTCCCCCTGCCTGCCTTGTTCACCCTGAGGCTTTGCGGTGTGTCTGATCGTTCTGAACGCTCCTGCTCCATGGTTCTCCTTGTGTGTATGTGCTCAGTTGCTCATTCTTGTCCGACGTTTTGCAACCCCATGGACCGCAGCCCGCCAGGCTCTTTTGTTCATGGAATTGTCCAGGCAAGAATACTGGAGTGAGTTGTCATTTCCTTCTCCAGGGGATCTTCCTCACCCAGGGATCGAACCTGAATTTCCTGCATTGAGGCGGAGTCTTTACCTCTCTGCCACCTGGGGAGTCTCCTTGCAGGCGGGGACTATAAACGTAACTCCCCTGAGGTCTGCATGGGTCGCAGGGAGGCCCTACCTTCTGTGCCACGTGGCAGGCGTGCCCTTTGATGGTCCTTCATCGTGGCGTCATTTGGGTCTCCAGGGAGAATCATGTGTCTTCCTTCAGATCCCTCACCTTCCAAGTCTCCTTTTCCCTTTTCTGTCCTAAAAGCAGTGTGTGTTAACTGGAGAACTCAGAAAGCCAGGGGAGGCCCCCCGTTCACGGGGAAGGATCATTGCACACGTGTGTGTCAGTCCCGCCAGGTTCAGATCCTGTGCGCATGGCTGCTGTGTGCTCGCCAGCTGGGTCATCACCGGCCTTCTGCTCTGGGCCCTTTTCACTTAAGCAGGCTT
This sequence comes from Bubalus kerabau, assembly GCF_029407905.1. NCBI lineage: Eukaryota > Metazoa > Chordata > Mammalia > Artiodactyla > Bovidae > Bubalus > Bubalus kerabau. Next base: position 175,943,840 of record NC_073624.1, read on the forward strand.
CATAGATGTTCTGCCTGGGCCGTTTTTACTGTTGGATGGTATTCTGTCCCAGGGAGACACAGTGATTCATTTATCGGCTTAACCAGTTACTGACTGCTTTCAGGCCTTCGCTGTCGGCTGCAGTCCCTGCCCACAAGAAGGGCACATGGATCCAACCTTCTTGCCCTTCTGCCTTCCTGCATATCTGATCATCACTGAATCCCTGGGGTTGTGTGTTAAAGAAATTCTGGATTTTATTATTTGGCAAAAGCACGATCCTGCCAGTGGTGAAGCTGTTCTTCATTTATCACACTTGAACCTGAAGCAGCTTGTACCATGAAAATCCTTGCCAGAGCAGAAACACATCAAATGTTGGTCTTTAGTTATATGAAAATTTTAAACACACTAAAAGCCAAGGGAAGAATTTAATGAACTCCCGTGTACTCACCACCAGTTCACAACAGAGGCCAACATTTTGCAAATATCTTTACCCAAGTTTGTTTTCACCTTAGAAATCATATTTCGAGACTTCCCTGATGGTCCAATGGCTAAGACTCTGCATTCCCAATTCAGGGCACCTGGATTTGGTCTCATGTCAGGGAACTAAATCGCACATACTGCAACTAAGAAGTTTGCACGTGGCTTTGAAGGCCTCAGAGCAGCAAAAAAAAATATTAAAAAAAATCATATTTCAGTATGCACCTCTAGTAGTTGAGACTGTTTTCTTTTACATCCCTGCCATGCCCTACCACAACATAAAACAATTAATAAGAATTGCTTAGTATTATCTGATACCCAGTCCGTAATTCAGATTTCCCTAATTATCTAAAAATATCATCTTGCATTTGGTTGTGAAATCTCCTGAGTCTCTTTTTAAAATTTTTTAAGTTTGGTGACAGTCCACTCCAGCGTTCCTTCCTGGAGAATCCCCACGGACAGAGGAGCCTGGCGGGCTACAGTCTGTGGGGCTGCACAGAGTTGGACACGACTGAGTGACTGAGCACGCGAGCACAGGACAGCGTCCCGACCAGAAAGTCATGTGCTCCACAGTTGGATGCAGAACAGCTCCATCCCCACAGGGATCTCTCTGGTTGCCCTTTTACAGCCACACCCTCTTCCCTCCTACCCTGTCCCTTCCTTTACCCTCGGCAAGCACCAATCTGTTCCTTTCTGTAATTTTAGCACTTGATTATGTGCAGTGGACTCATACAGTATGGAGCCTTTAGAGACTGGCCTTTTTCATCAGTATAGCGCTCCAGGGGCTTCCCTGGGGGCTCAGTGGTAGAGAATCCACCTGCCAATGCGGGAGACGTGGGTTTGATCCCTGGGTCAGGAAGATCCCCTGGAGAAGGAGATGGCACCCCACTCCAGTGTTCTTGCCTGGGAATGGACAAAGGAGCCTGGTGGGCTGCAGTCCATGGGGTCGCAAAGAGTCGAACAGGACTGAGCAACTGAACAGCCACCACCGCAGTGGTGCTCTGGAGATCCTGCTGGGTTGTTGTGTCTGTCCTGAGTGGATTCCTTTTCATTGCCAGGTAGTATTCCACGGTGCTGTGGGACCATGGTCCATTAGAGCAAAAACCCACTGAAGGAGGTGTGGCGTGTTTTCAGTTTTGCGAGACTGTTAGTAGTAAAGCTGCACTCAGCTTTGAGTCCAGGATATTCTGTGAATTTAAATCTTCGTGTCTCTGAATGCCTAGGGTCGTTGCTGGTCTGTGACAGCTGCACGTCTAGGTTTTTTTAAGAAACTGCATGCCAGGCTGTTTTCCAGAGTCATTCACCTTTTTACATTCCCACCAGCAGTGTAGAAGTGACCTAGTTTCTCTGCATGCTCACCAGCGTCACTATTTGCTGTTTTAGCCGTTTTGATAGCTGTGTGGTGGCCTCATACTGTGGTTTTTCAAGAGAATTTTTTTTTTTTTTACTTGAAGTATGGTTGATTTGCAATATTGGGTTAGTTTCAGATACACAGAAAAGTGGTTCAGTTATAAATCTAACTTCTCAGATTCTTTTCCAGTCTAGGTTATTACAGTATATTGAATATGGCTCCCTGTCACTGCGGTTTTTAATTTGCACTTTGCCGCTGAAGGTGTACTGACCATCTTTTCATGTCCGTATTTGCCATCTGTACATCCTGTTAGTGAAATGTCCCTTCATGTCTTTGCTCATGTTCTCATTGAATTGGTTCCTTTTTGTGTTGTGTTTTGAGAGTTCTTTATGTATTCCTTCCTGGCTTCTGTGGTGACCCAGATGGTAAAGAATCTGCCTGCAATGTGCGGCACCCATGTTTGATCCCTCGGTCGGGAAGATCCCCTGGAGAAGGGCATGGCTACCCCCTCCAGTATTCTTGCCTGCAGAATTCCACGGACAGAGGAACGTGGCAGGCTACAGTCCACGGGGTCGCAAAGTCGGACACGACTGAGCGACTTACACTTTCACTTTTACTTTATGTATTCCAGGTACCAGTCCTTTGTTGGATATGTGATTTGCAAATAGTTACCCTTGAACAACACAGGTTTGAACTGTGCAGGTCCACTTATATGTGAATTTTTTCTTTTCTTTTTACTTTCTTGAGCAGGCCAACCCTGAAGGAGTGGCCTCTTTTTCTTTATTTTTTAAAAGTTTTTTTTTTTTTTTTAAGTAAATGTGTACTACAGTCAAGTACTACTTGATCCGAGTTTGGTTGACCCCACAGATGTGAAACAGAGGAGCTGTGTATAGAGGGCTGACTGTAAGTTACACTTGGATTTTCAACTGTGCAGAGGTTTATAACTGAACCACTTTTCTGTGTATCTGAAACTAACCCTAACCTCCACAGTCAGTGTTCAAGGGTCAGCAGTATTTCCTTCTAGTCTGTGGCTTGTCTTTGCATCCACTTATCAGAGTCTTTCATAGATCAAACATTTAAATTTAAATCGATAAACTGAGGTCCAGTTTATCGATTTCCTTTTTTTTTTTTTTTCTTTTTGAATCAGCATTTTGGTGGCAAGTCTGAACTCTCTCCCCAGCCCCCAGTCCTGAATATTTTCTCCTTTGTTGTTTTCTGAGTTTTCTGGCTTTACATTTAAGCTCGTGATCCCTTTGGAATTCTTTTTGTAGGAAGTGTGAGACTTCATGTCTCCAGGCTCATTTTCTTCCTCTGGAGGATGGCCAGTTGCTCCAGCACCATTTGTGGACCCGGGCCTCTTTCCTCCTGCCTGGCTTTGGCACCTTTGTCAGAAGTCAGTTGGGCGTATCTGCGTGGGTCTCTGCTGGGCTCGCGGATGTGTTCCACGGTTTGGTGTGTCTTTAGCACCATCAGCGCCACGCTGTCTGGATTACTGGAACTTTGTAGCAAGCCTTGGAATCCGGTGGAGAGTCCTCCCACTCTAGTCCTTTGCAACATTGTTCTAGCTATCTTAGTTCCTTTGCCTTTCTGTATAAATTTTAGAGTAATCACATCTGTATCAACGAAGATTTGGAATCACGTTAGACCTGCGTGTGGGGGCATGCGCGTGTACCACATGTTGCTCTGGCCTCAGAAAACCCCTCCACCCACTGAATTTTCCCACTGGCAGGGCCCGGGTCGTGTTTGCACCTTTGCCAGCCTGATAGCAAATACTGGCATTTCCTTCCGTTTTGCAGTATCTAAACTGAACATCTCCCCTAACTTTGCTGCATCCCTTCTTTCAGAATTGCCTTTTTCTTATCCTTGGCTAGTTTTTTAAAATTGGGATATCTCTTTCCTCAAGATTTATGAAGGCTCTTTCTCCTGTCTCAGTTCTTCCTGCAGTGTTCACCTTAGCTCTGGCTTAGAGGCCTCGGATCCAGCAGTTGGAAGGAGCTGTCAGTTTCAGGGAGGTTCAGGATGCCCCAGTGTTTGCTGAAGCTCTGTGAGAGCTACTGAGTTATATCCTGGTTTCCTTGCCTGCAGAGTGTGGGCTGGTCTGCCTAGCTGTACACACAGCCAGGGGGATGGTTGTGCACACCGCCGGGGTGATGGTTGTGGGCACTGCCAGGGGGATGGTTGTGCGCACCACTGGGGTGATGGTTGTGGGCACTGCCAGGGGGATGGTTGTGCGCACCGCCGGGGTGATGGTTGTGCACACCGCTGGGGGAACTTAAGAGGAAGGCGAAATGCAGGGATTATCAAGTGAGCACTTCTCTAGCCCTGTTTTGGTCTCCGCATCTGGTTTTCCAAGTAGGAACTCACACAGGGATGTCTTCTGGTGGTATGCGCCTAACTTCCTACAGAACTTGGCAATAGCTTTGAAAAATACGGCCATTACGGAGTCTCAGTGTTCCTGAGGAAATGGCAGGCTGCCCTGGTTTTCAAGTCAGTTCTTGTGCTGAAGTCAAGTGTTGCACTTTGACCACGTCCGTCAACTGCAGCCTACCATGACACAGTCACGTGTTTGCGTCTTCTCGGGCGAGCGTGCACAGGAGGCTGTGCAGGCCTGTGTCCAGCTCTGCCACGCCCTGGCTGCTTTTGCAGAGTGGGTTTCTGTCCCAGGGCCTGGGTCTCCTCTGGCTCCATCACTCCTGGGCTGTGGGACCCGGGCAAGGTAACTTCGGTCCCTTCACCCGTATATGGGGGCAAACAGTAGTATCTGCCCTGTAGCATTGTTGGAAACAATTAAATGAGATACTGGATAGAAAGCAGTGAGCATTCAGTAAGTGTGATGGACTATTTATCAGATCAAGGATTATAAATACTTTTTTCTAAAAGTTTAAAAATGAAAATGGGTTTACGTAACAAATGTTTTGAAGCAAGCAAGGCAAGCGATCATGATTTTGTTTTGCAGAAGAGCTCCTGCCCTGTATGAAAGCAGGAATCGGAGCTGATGGACTCAGTCCTGAGAGGATTAGGAAGCCCAGTCCTCAGGGCTTCCCCTCCAAAGCAGTACTGCCGTGTTCCTCATCTGAAGCTGCTTTTCCCCAGGTGTTAAAATTACACACACTTGCATGAACTGTGGAGTTTTAAAGGCCTCCCAGCAGAAGGATGTGAACTTGTTCCCTGCTGTGTTCCCCTGCCTGTCTCCCCATTTGTGCAGTGCCTCTTGGGCTTCCCCTGTGGCTCAGCTGGTAAAGAATCCACCTGCAATGCGGGAGACCTGGGTTTGATCCCAGGAGATCGAAGATCCCCTGGAGAAGGGAAAGTCTACCCACTCCAGTATTCTGGCCTGGAGAATTCCGTAGACTGTATAGTCCATGGTTGCAAAGAGTCAGACACGACTGAGTGACTTTCACTTCTGGGCTGGAGGATAGAGTGAAGAGGCCCTGGGAACTTTTCTTAGTATTTTAGGAGACCAGCTGAAAGATCAGATTCACAGGTTGGTTTATTTGGGTGTGCCAAGTCTTAGTTGTGGTATGTGGGATCTAGTTCCCTGACCAGGGTTTGAACCCGGGACCCCTGCATTGGGTGCACAGAGTCTTCGCCACTGGACCAACAGGAAAGTCCCCAAAGTGAAAGTTATACTGAATGTCAGTGAATAATTCAGAGTCAAAGATGGCCTCTTAGCATCCTGGGCTGGTGGAGGAGAATGCCGTGCTGCACAGACTCTGTCTGACTTCTGTTCCTGAAGCCATCTCTGAGCTGTCCGCAGCCTCTGAACACTGAAGGCCTTGTCCCCTGGCCTGTTCCCTTTCTACCTTTGCTCTGGCCTCACTCGGGGTTGGGCAGAGGTGGGCGGCTCTGGCGCCCACTCCCAGCACTCAGGGGCTCTGTCCTGCAGCGTGGCCCCCCGCAGCGAGCTGTTGGTGTCCCCGGTGTCTGCCTGGCGTCCAGGGGCTCGAGGCTTCCAGCGTTTGTCGTCAGTTCTGTTGCAGTCATGTATCGGGCAGCTGGCAGGCATGACTCCACTGTTCCTGGGGGGAAGTTGTGTGGTAAGAGGAAGTGCCAGTTAGATCTGCCGATGTTTCCCCTTTCCCGCCCCCTTCTGCTTATGTAGTGGCTGACGTGTGTGTAATTAAATCAGAGCCTCTTAACTGCCGTCATTGTCCCAGGTTACCCAGACTGATCCCTGTGTTTAGTGAGGAATGAGTGAGGCATACTCTGTGGTTTTCCATTAGTTGTAGGTCATTTGGGATCGACCTCTGAGTACAGATAGGCTATGAGAGGAGTCCTTAGCACTGACAGTCCAGGCTTTGGGGCCTGGGGCTTCAGGGCCTTTTCTGGACTATTTGGGGTCTTGTTTCTCCTGATTGTGGATCTGATTCGGAAGCATTTGGGAAGTTTGAGACAGTTATTGACCCTCGGTGCTCCAAATACCATAACTCTGTTTTTCATTGGAATCACAGTAGCTTAGAAACCTCTCTGCTGCCTACCATGAGATCTTAAAAAAAATACCACTGGAAATTCATTTCAGAGCCGTGCCTCTCCGATTGCTGGCAGCAAGGGGACCTTTGTCCAGGTTGAGGGGGGTGCTCCCTGTGGTCTTGCATTCTGCTCCCATGAGCCACGAGCACATGATGTACTATTGGGACCCAGCACCACCACCTTTACAGAGAGGTCACAAACAGCCGGCCTGACTCTGCTTCCTCACTTGCCTTGTTCCTCCAGGGTGATGTGTTTGGAGAGCATGTAGACCTTTAATTAGTTAATTAGTTTAAATTGAGATTGCAGTTGACCTATATAACATTATGTTAGTCTCACCTGTACAATGTGATGATTTGTTATTTGTTATTTATTTATTTGTTATTCATGTTGTGAAATGATCACAATACTTAACACCATCACCACACATAGTTATAAAGTTTCTTTTCTTGTGATGAGAACTTTTAAGATGTCCTCTTAGTAACTTTCAGTATACAATACAATATTATTAACTAACTTATTTTATCCTGAGAAGTTTGTACCTTTCGACTACCTTTACCCATTTTGCCCACCACCCCGCCCCCTTCCCACCTCTGGCAACCACCCTTCTGTTCTCTGTATCTGTGGGTTTGGCTTTTTGTTTTTCAGATCCACATACAAGTGAAATTGTCTTTCCCTGTTTAACTTATTTCACTTAGCATAATGCCCTCAGGGTTCATTCACGTTGTCACAAATGGCAAGACCTCCTTCTTTAAGGACTGAGTAGTGTTCCTCTGAATGTGTGTGTACACACCACGCCTTCTTTATCCATTCATCCATCAGCGAGTAAATTTTTAGTTTGCTCCCAGGTCTTGGCTGTTGTAAACAATGCCGCTGTGGCCATGGAGGTGTTTGTTTGTTTGTTCTCCTTTGAGTTAGTGTTTTCATTTCCTTTGGATAAGCACCCAGCAGTGAAATTGCTGGATCGCATGGTAGTTCTGTTTTTAATTTTCTGAGAACTCTCCGTATTGTCTTTGATAGCAGCCGTAGCCACTTAGACCCCACCAACAGTGTTCAAGGGTTCCCTTTTCTCCACACCCTCACCAATACTTGTTACTTTTTAATCTTTTTGATGCTAGCCTTTCTACCCAGTGTGAGGTGGGATACTGTAGTTTTTGATTTGCCTTTCCCTTATGATTAGTGATGTTGCGTGTCTTTTCACATGCCTATTGGTCATCTGTAATATTTTCTTTGGAAAAGTGTCTGTTCAGATCCTCTGCCTATTTCTTCATAGGCATATGAAGACTTCAAGTCATAGTGGGTTGTTGGGTTTTTTTGCTGTTGAATTCTATATTTCATATGGAATTTTAAATTCTGGCAATCAAACAGGGTGTGATGGTGGTCACTACTGTCTAAGTCATTAGAAGCTAAGGGGGGCAGCCTCCCCCAGAATGGTATCTGCAGGGGCCCAGGGCGGGAGGAAGCTGCCAGCCCGGGAGTTGCTGTAGCTGCTGTACACTTAGCTTTTTTTCCGGCTGTGCCACACTGCTTGCTGAATCTGAATTCCCTGACCAGAGCTTGACCCTGGGCCCACGGCAATGAGAGCACCAAGTCCTAACCGCTGGGCTGTCCGGGAAGCCCCCTTAGCTCTTCGTTTCTTCCCGTGGTGTCATCTTTTCTTTCTCAAGCATCGGTCTTTACCCTCCTTTCTTGCCCTTTTTTTTTTTTTTTTATAAGATACCTTTATCACATAGCAGTATATTTAAAAAATATTTATGTATTCATTTTGGCTGCAGCAGGTCTTAGGTGCAGCTTGAGGGAAGTCTAGTTACATGTGGGAATGGTGCCCTGACCAGGGACTGAACTGTGGGCTTCTACATCGGGAAAGTGGGGTCTTGGCCACTGGAGCACTGGGGAAGTCCCGTTTCTGGCTTGTCCACATTGCGCTGCCCCTCTCCGTCTGCCTTCCCAGGACTCCCCTCCTTTCTTTCGTTCTGACTCTCCTCCGCCTCCGTTCAGGCCTCTGTGCTCCTTTTCTTCTATTTCCATCCTCTGCTGCTGCTCTTCTTGTACTTTCACTTCTTCCTGTGTTTGCAGGTGTTGCTGTCCCCCGGAGAAGCTGACCGTAACCTGGGCATTATTTTTAAACTGAAGTGACTTTTTACCACACAGTAGTATGCGAGCCTTGGGCTGGTTCAAGTCAGTGATTGTAGCTGAAACAAACCCCCCTCCCCCATTTTATTCATTATGAAAAATTGCACAACAGTGTTTGAAGACTTTTAAAATGAGCACTGTCATCCGGGACTCATTTTTCCTGGCGTTCTTCTCTTTAGCTGTTTATACACCTGTTCTTCATACGATTAAGCATAATGTTGTCTTCTTCGCTTTTCTCAGCTCCCTAAGTCAACAGCACCTTTGCAGTGTCCCGCTTTTTTCCTTTCACGAAATAAAAGACCAACACGTGTAAGAGCCTTTACAGCCAGCACCTTCAGTTCAGTTCAGTTCAGTCACTCAGTCGTATCCGACTATTTGTGACCCCATGAATCACAGCACGCCAGGCCTCCCTGTCCATCACCAACTCCCAGAGTTCACTCAGACTCACATCTATTGAGTTGATGATGCCATCCAGCCATCTCATCCTCTGTCGTCCCCTTTTCCTCATGCCCCCAGTCCCTCCCAGCATCAGAGTCTTTTCCAATGAGTCAACTCTTTGTATGAGGTGGCCAAAGTACTGGAGTTTCAGCTTTAGCATCATTCCTTTCAAAGAACACCCAGGGCTGATCTCCTTTAGAATGGACTGGTTGGATCTCCTTGAGAAACCTGTATGCAGGTCAGGAAGCAACAGTTGGAACTGGACATGGAACAACAGACTGGTTCCAAATAGGAAAAGGAGTACATCAAGGCTGTATACTGTCACCCTGCTTATTTACCTTATATGCAGAGTACATCATGAGAAACCCTGGGCTGGAGGAAGCACAAGCTGGAATCAAGATTGCCGGGAGAAATATCAATAACCTCAGATATGCAGATGACACCACCCTTATGGCAGAAAGTGAAAAATCACTAAAAAGCCTCTTAATGAAAGTGAAAGAGGAGAGTGAAAAAGTTGGCTTAAAGCTCAACATTCATTAAAAGAAGATCGTGGCATCTGGTCCCATCACTTCATGGGAAATAGATGGGGAAACAGTGGAAAGAGTGTCAGACTTCAATTTTTTGGGCTCCAAGATCACTGCAGATGGTGACTGCAGCCAGCACCTTCAGTTCAGTTCAGTTCAGTCGCTCAGTCGTGTCCGACTCTTTGTGACCCCATGAATCACAGCACGCCAGGCCTCCCTGTCCATCACCAACTTCTGGAGTTCACTCAGACTCAGGTCCATCAAGTCAGTGATGCCATCCAGCCATCTCATCCTCTGTCCCCTTCTCCTCCTGCCCCCAATCCTTCCCAGCATCAGAGTCTTTTCCAATGAGTCAACTCTTCGCATGAGGTGGCCAAAGTACTGGAGTTTCAGCTTTAGCATCATTCCTTCCAAAGAAATCCCAGGGCTGATCTCCTTCAGAATGGACTGGTTGGATCTCCTTTCAGTCCAAGGGACTTTTAAGAGTCTCCTTAGAGGTGCTGAATTCCTGCCCCTGCTGGCACACTCCCGCAGATCTTCTCGTCACTGGGGGGGTGACTCGCTGAGGTTGGAAAGAGACCACAGACACTGGTGGATGTGTGAGGTTTGGCCTCCACCAAGCTGAATCCAGGCATGTCTCAATTAGCCTCTTGACTGTAGATCAGGTGGTTATCTTCTCTGAACAACAGCATCTTAGGAAATCTGATGGCCGGAATGTGGAGTGTCTTCCGTGCCAGGCTGAGGACTTTGAACTTCCTGCTTGTCCTAGTGGGAGCTGTCACTGGCCACGTCTTTCCTGGTGCCTGGGGCTGGTCAGTGCCTTTTTGCCCAGTCCTTCGGGTGGGTGGCTGGAGGAAGGCCAGATGGGTGGGGATAAGCCTTGGAGCAGGGAAACCAGTCTGAAGCTGGTGTGACTGGTGATTCATGGTGACTTGCGGAGACTCCTATTCCGGCTCTGGAGCCAGAGAACAGTCTCAAAGGATAATGGTGTCTGTTCCCCGTGAGCTCCCGGATGCACCGAAATCCCATCGGTCAGTGAGTGAATCGAAACCAACTCCTTCCTGAACAACCGCCTGGTTTGTGTTGGAGTCAGGACTTATTTGAGAGCATTAACATTTCCTTTTTCTAAACTGAGGAAGTGTGAGATGTCTGTCTGAGAATAAACTGCAGTCTGTGTTTTTTGTTGTTAAGTTGCTCAGTCGTGTCTGACTCCTTGCAACCCCATGGACTGGAGCCTGAGAGGCTCCTCTGTCCATGAGATTTCCCAGGTAAGAACACTGGAGTGGGTTGCCATTTCCTCCTCCAGGGAATCTGTGTAGAGAGGACATTTAAAGTGCCTACATTTTGATTTTAATATTTAGGTATTTTGGTGATGACAGATTTAGGGATGACACTTTTTTAAAGAGAGGCTTTGTGTCCACATTTGACCAATGTCTGTGGTTTTGTTTACAGATTCCCGCTGGAAATCCATTATATGAGTCTTACTACAAGCAGGTAAGTTTTCACTAGTGTCTTTCTGGATTGAGCTTGGAGAGGGAGTAACTTGGAAACCCCCAGCTGTGAATTGCAACCCAGAGAGGCCTTCCCTCCCTTTCTGTTTCCCAGCTGTCAGCTAGCAGCCAGTGTCATGGGTGTTGCTTTACCTGCTGCTCGGCTGCCAAAGCCTTATCTCAAGTGTTGCTCCCCAATTCCAGGTAGACCCAGCATACACAGGGCGAGTTGGGGCGAGTGAAGCTGCACTTTTTCTAAAGAAGTCTGGGCTCTCAGACATTATCCTTGGGAAGGTAGGTGATGAACCATAGCGATTTCTCTTCTGCGACCACCCTCAGGGCTCCCCTGGCAGGTGAACACTGGCCTGTGCAGACCCCTCTTCGTGGGGTCTGTACTCCTCTCGGGAAGCAGGCTGGCCACTGCGAACCTCTAGGGGCTGTAACGGGTGGATGCAAATGCTTTAATGGTTGCTGCCCCCCTTTGCTTGGGTAGCAGCAGACAAGGGGCCTGAGCCCTCTTGGGGTCTTAGCTATGGACTTATAGTTGGCCTTGGAGCCTGGTACCCTTGGGAGTTCTCTGGACTGTGCTGCTGCCTGCTGTGTGCCTCGCTGGGGAGAGGGAGGGGTCCAGGCCGTTCACCTCGTCTGAGTCTGGCTGCTGGGACCTATACATAAGGCTCACATGTATAGGTGAGTGGCGACGATGGCTCCTGTTTGCTGAGGAAATGATCGGCGGTCACACTCATGAGCCCTTTTGTGTTTCCACAGATATGGGACTTGGCCGACCCAGAAGGTAAAGGGTACTTGGACAAACAGGTACATACACGTACACACCGGGGCAGTGGAGGGGCTGGGCCAGAGCCCCCAGGCCGGGTCGCCTCTGCACTTGCTCCCTTGTTGTTGCCACTGACGAGTGTCACCAGGCCTAAGTGGGGCCGTCAGGCTGTTACAGCGGCAAGGGTTCATTTCAAAATAAAGGCCTCTTGAACTCTTGGAGCCGTGTTTCCTGGTTAGCGTAATCTTCTTAATATTTTGTGTGGTTACAAGTGATTCAGATGTTTTCCAAATGTTCTTTCAGGGAAGTTGCAGAAAATGGTTGAGATTGTTCTCGTGTGTCCTTCCCCTGCTCTCCCGAAGCACGGTGCTCAGGTCCGCATGACGCCAGACCGGAGGCCTAACCCAGAGCTGACCATGTTCACAGGCACTTGGGTGTGGTTTTGGTCTCTGGTGTATAGAATTCTGTGTAATGGTATCACTCGCATAGATTCAAGTAACCACCGCCACTGTCAGGATTAGAACATTCTCACTGCCCCCGAAGAATCCTCCTCATGCTGCCCTCTGGGCGTCACACCCTGAACCCTGGCAACCACTGGTTCCTTCTATGATGTAATCCCGTCATTTTGAGAGTATTCCGTAAGTGGAATGTTACAGTACTTTAGACTTTTTGTGTATTGGCAGTTGGATTCTTCACCACTGTGCCACCTGGGAAGCTAGTACTTATGATTTTTAACTGGCCATGTTTTAATTTAGTTCAGTCTTTCCCCAAACTCTATTCCAAGGGGTGTGGATCACTGTCCGTGATCGACCTGTGGAGTAAGCGCCATCCGCTGCTCCTGCCTTGCTTGAGATTCATAGCGCGCTTGTGTGTGAAGGGTTCAGAGGACCTTTGTGGGAATGAACCCTGTTTTATTTCTCTTTTTAAAAATTTTTTGGCTGCAGCACATGGCATGTGGGATCTTAGTTCCCTGACCAGTGACCAGACCCCTGCCCCCTGCGTTGGGAGTGTGGAGTCTTAACCACTGGACCACCAAGGAAGCCCCAAGAACCCTGTTATCTTTGCTGAATGCAGATCTTCTAACTTTACCGATGTCCCCGTTTCTCTACATGCTGCACAGACATTCTGTAGACATCAGCCTGAGAAAGGCTGCTCTAGTGCTCACATTTCTATGAAGAAGATTTTAAAACAATAATTGTGTTTATAGCTTTAAAGAGAATCCATGTTCTTAGGCCTGTTGATCAATTTAGAAAAACTAGGTGATCCTGCACAAGTCCCCTAAGCCTGTGGCATGGCCAGTCTTCGCTTCGGAGGAGGGTGAGGAGGAGGCAAGGCCCCTAGTTCAGGTCCTTTGTCCCTGTGTGGGAGATGAAGTCCACATCTGGCCACTGAGGAGCGGGGGGTGAGTGGAGGATACTCTGTTCAGCGAGGCCAGGGGGATCCACCGAATCATGAGTGTCAAGTCCCAAACAGCTGCGTCTATTCCAAACCATTTCTAAAAAGTCAGTGCATATTTGAACCACCCTTTAGACTTAAAACTGGACACGCCAGCATTTCCTAAATGTTGAGGGCTCATTGTTTCTGAAAATATACCTGTTTGAAATTTTATAGCGTTCAGAAAGCAATGGGCTAAGTCTGTTTTAGCACATTCATTTAAAAAGTGCTCCCAGGGTGAGGCCGGTTCTGCTGGAGTCTATAAGACACTTGAGCATGTGTGGGCTCCCCTGCTGAAGTGAAATGAAACCCCTTGTCCCCCAAACCCCCTGACTGCAGACAGCTCCTCCACCACCGTGGCCAGCTGGGTGGGGTTCACGCGTCCCCCTCTCTTGGATTTGCAGGGTTTCTATGTTGCACTGAGACTAGTGGCCTGTGCACAGAGCGGCCACGAAGTCACCTTGAGCAATCTGAATTTGAACATGCCACCGCCTAAATTTGTAAGTGTCAGAAACCTCCATGCTTCTCTAATTGATCTGTTCGTCTCTCTCTCTCTCCATGTTTTTTCTCTCTCTTTTTAATTTTTTTTTAATTGCGGGGAGATTCACATAATCTAAAATTGATTTTAAAAGTGAACCATTGGGTGCTGTTTAGTGCATTCACAGCATTGTGCAGCCATCACCTCTGTCTGTTCTAGAACATTGTCATAGTCCCCCAAAGAAAACCGTGTACCCATGAAGTAATCATGCTCGATTCTGCCCGCCCCCCCACCCTGCCCCCAGCCCTTGGCAGCCACTAGTCTGCTTTCTATCTCTGTGCATTTTATAGACTCACGCATCTTGTTTCTTTCAGTCAGCATGATGTTTTCAAGGTTCATCCACTTTGTAGCACGTGTCAGTACTTCATGCCTTTTCATGACCGAGTAAGATTGCATTCTGTGGTTTGCCTCATTTTGTTGATCCATTTGTCTGTTGGTGGACATAATAATTCACGTACAAGGAATTGTTTGCACACCTGTTTTCAGTTCTTTGGGGTCTGTACCTAGGAGGAGAATTGCTGAGTGATGTGGTAATTCTGTGTTTAACTTTCTGAGATCTTTCTCCCTTTTGAAAGCACTGTGAAATGGATATCCTTACAGTGAACACATGCTCCTGTAGTAGAATTCGGTGCCAGCTACAGTGGAGTCTTTCTCTTTCTCCTCAGCATGACAGCAGCAGCCCTCTCATGGTCACGGCGCCTTCTGCAGAGGCCCACTGGGCTGTGAGGGTAAGTGCCCGGCCAGGCCCCTGCAGCTGTCTTTCACTTGCATTTGTTTTAGTCACTTATGACGTTCAGCATGTTTCATAGGATGATTGTATCCACTTTGTTTCAGAGTGACTGTGCCACAGAATTTGGATGAAATACTTTTCCAAATTAGAGTCTTTTGCAAAAAACCATCACCTTTTCCTGTAATTGGGTGTTGTTGCCTACTAAGGCAGGCAGATGTTGCATTCTGAAAATTTCACAGTGGATACCTTGTGTTTCTAGCTCATGATCTGTGATTTTGCTGCCCGGGTAGGTTAATCAGGATAGAAGGAGAAATTGTGCGAACTCTGAAGCTTGAAGACTTCCAAAATGTCTTCATAGCTTTCTCCCTTATTTCCAGCCAGTTTATGCTATGATACAGTTCTTTTCTCTCTGTTGCTGTCGTTTCTTTTTGAAAAACTTCTCTCACCACTTATAGTGTTCTTTTAAAGACAGGACGTTAAGGCCACAGAGCTGTCTTACTGCTTCTAGAAAGAAAAGAAATGAGTGATGTGTCTCTTAATAAGTGCAGAATTACTCCTGAAGGCAATTTGTGTATGACTCAGATGGTCTCCCAGTGAGATTCCTCCCAGCTCACTGTTGTTACGTTGCCTCAGTTTTATTTGGCTTAAATACCAGCATTAATAGCAGTCCTGCTATCGAATAGACACCTCTCTTCAGTTGAAGTGAGGCGGATGAACCCAGAACCTGTTATACAGAGTGAAGTAAGTCAGAAAGAGGAAAACAGATGTCATGTATTAATGCATATGTATGGAATCTAGAAAAATGGTACTGATGAACCTATTTGCAGGGCAGGGGTAGAGACTCAGAAGTGCAGAACAGGCTTGTGGACAGAGCGAAGGAAAGAGAGGGTGGGATTAGCTGGGAGAGTGGCCTTGACTGTGTGCACTGCCGTGTGTGAGACAGCCAGCCAGTGGCAAACTGCGTATGACACAGGAAGCTCGGTGCTCTGTGATGGCCCAGAGGGTTGGGAGGGGCTGGGGTGGGGGAAGCTTAAGAGGGAGGGGGTATATGTATACTTACGGCTGATTCATGTTGTACAGCAGAAACCAATGCCACATTGTAAAGCGATTATCCTCCAATTAAAAGTAAATTAAAAAAAAAAATAGACACCTCCCAGCCCAGGTGGTTTTGTCCTTTTTTATAGGGTTGGACCCTTGGAAGGGTTCAAGGAGGGAACCCCGGGGAGAGGTCTGTGCAGGGACAGGGCGGGGAGGCCTCAGCTGACCCGGGGCAAGGAGTTGCCTTTGTGATAAATCAGGCACTTTGCCAACTGAGATCATAGTTCGGAAGGATTTCTTTCTGTGTAGTCCAGTTGCATGGCATCTACTTTGAAAAGCATCTGCTTCATTGTGAAAGATGGTTCTAAAGGGCTCTTATTACTCCTCAGACCATTTCAGCCCCTTTCCAGCAGGGGCTGTGTTGAGTCCTCAAGAGAAGAGCTGGTGGCTGAGGAGCCTGTGAGGCCTTGAAGAGGGGAGTTGGGGAAGGAATGGTGCTGTGATGGGCAGAGAGCTTCGGGTCCCTTCAGGGATCAGTGACCATTGTTAGCCATCTTTTCTGTTGTGAAAGTCCCTAGGCTTCCTGAAGCCAGAGTCGGCAAGTCTGACAGATCCATGGAGAATTCCACACTCCAGGCAGATGGAGGGAGGTGGGCTTCTCAGTGCTGACAGCAAGGCGCGCGCTCAGTGTCTGCCTGTGTTCTGATTTCAGTTTCTTTCTTTTGAATTGCGGTAAAATATATGTCGCACATTCACTGTCTTGCATGCATGCGTGCTCAGTTGTGTCCGACTCTCTGCGACCCCATGGACTGTAGCCTGCCAGGCTCATCTGTCCACGGGACTATCCTGTCAGGAATACTGGAGTGGGCTGCCATTTCCTCCTCCAGGGGATCGTCCCGACCCAGGGATGGAGCCCGAGCCTCCTGTGCCTCCTGCACTGGCGGGTGGATCCTTTCACTGAGTTACCTGGGAAGTCCCGGTTCACTATCGTAACTGTTTTTTAAAATTGAAATATAGTTGATGTACAGCATTCTGTTAGTTTCAGTTTCAGAGTTATGCTACTTTTCATAGCGATTTGACATTTGCATGTGTTGATGATCACCATGGTAAGCCTAGTAAGCATCTGTCTGCACCTAAAGTCCCTACAGTGTTACCATATTCCTTGTGCTGTGCATTGCATCCCCGGGCTTATTTGTTTTGTACCTTCCAGTGTGTACCCTTTAATTCCTTTCAGCTGTTTGCCCAGCCTTCTACCCCCTCCCCTCTGGGAACCACCTGTTTCTTCTTTGTATCGAAGAGTGTTTTCATTCTGTTTTGTTTCTTAGATTCCACATGTAAGTGAGGTCATCTGGTTTTTCTTTTTTTCTGTCTTCTTTCATCTAGCATGAAACCCTCTAGATCCATCCATGTTGTCATGACTGGCAAGATTTCTTTTTTTTTAATGAGTAATAATTCATTGTGTACACACACCACATCTTTTAAAAAATACATTTTCTTTAGTTTTGGCTGTCTGAGGCTTTTCTCTCGTTGCAGTGAGTGGAGGCTCACTGTCTGGCTGCGGTGTGCGGGCCTCTCCCGGTGGTGGCTTTTCTCGCGCGGAGTGCGAGCTCTGGGGCACGCGGGCCTTAGTCGTGGCCGCCTGTGGACTCGGTAGTTGTGGCTCCTGCGCTCGAGAGTACAGGCACGGCAGTTGTGGCATGTGGGCTTGGTTGCTCTGCAGCATGTGGGATCTTCCTGGATCAGGGATCAAACCCGTGTCTCCTGCATTGACAAGCAGAGTCTTTACCACTGAGCCCCCAGGCCCAGTGGTAAAGAATAGGGGTAAAAAATGTCCCCCACCACACTTTCTTTTCAGTCTTCTATTGATTGACACTTGGGTTGCTTCCGTATCTTGGCTCTTGTAAATAATACTTTAGTGGACATAGGGATCACGTCTTTTCCAATTAGGGTTTTTATTTTCTTTGGAAAAATACCCAGAAGTGGAATTGCTGGATTGTATGACTCTTCTAATTTGTTGAGGCGCTTCCATGCTGTTTCCGGTCATGGCCGGACCGTTTTATGATCCTGCCAACAGGGCACAAGGTTGTTTCTACACTCGCACTGACGTTTGTTGTTTGTTGTCTTTTTGTCGGTAGCCATTCTGACCGGTGTGAGGTGATACCTCGTTGTGGCTTTGATTTGCATTTCCCTGGTGATGACATTGAGCATCTTTTCATGTGTCTGCTGGCCATCTGTAATACTTCTTTGGAAACATGTCTGTTCAGATCCTCTGCCTGTTGGTTAATCCGGTTGTTTGGTTTTTGATACTGAGTTGAATGAGTTCTCTGTATATTTTTAGATATTAACCCCTTACGAGGTAAACCATTTCCACATCTCTTCTTCCATTCATAGGCTACCTTTCATCTCTGATTTTATTGATTTTAGTCTTCTCCCTTTTTTCTTGGTGATTCTGGATAATGATTTGTCAATTTTGTTTATCTTCTCAAAGAAACAGCTTTTAGTTTTGTTAATCTTTGCTATTGTTTCCTCCATTTCTTTTTCATTTATTTCTGCTCTGATCTTTATGATTTATTTCCTTCTACGAGCTTTGGGTTTTTTTTGTTCTTTTCCCAGTTGCTTTAGGTATAAGGTAGCGTTGTGCATTTGATGTTTTCCTGCTCCTTGAGGTAGAATTGCATTGCGCTAAACTTCCTGTAGAGCTGCTTTTGCAGCATCCCATAGGTTTTGAGTCATCATGTTTTCATTGTCACTTTTTTTTTTTAGGTATTTTTAAAATTTCCTCCTTGACATCTTCAGTAACCTGTTGGTTATTTAGAAGCATATTTAATCTCCACATATTTGTGTTTTTTTACATTTTTCCCCCCTAGATATCCCTAATTGATATGTAGTCTCATAGTGTTGTAGTCAGAAAAGATGCTTAATACAACTTCAGTTTTCTTAAATTTACCAAGGCTTGACTTGTGACCTGAGATGTGATCTATCTTGGAGAATGTTCCATGTGGCATT
This sequence comes from Bubalus kerabau, assembly GCF_029407905.1. Taxonomy (NCBI): domain Eukaryota; kingdom Metazoa; phylum Chordata; class Mammalia; order Artiodactyla; family Bovidae; genus Bubalus; species Bubalus kerabau. The sequence goes on from NC_073624.1 coordinate 175,962,220, forward strand.
TGAGAAGAAAGGGTATTCTTCTCCGTTTGGGTAAATGTCCTGAAGATATCAATTAGGTCTATTTAAAGCTTGTGTTTTCTTATTAATTTTCTCTGTGGATAATCTGTCCATTGGTGTAAGTGGGGGTGTAAAAGTCACCCACTGTTATGGTGTTACTGTTGATTTCCCTTTTTATGTCTGTTAGTGTTTGCCTTATGTATTTGGCTTCCCTGGTGGCTCAGTGGTAGAGAATCCGCCTGCAGTGCAGGAGACGTAGGTTTGATCCCTGGGTCGGAAGGATCCCCTGGAGAAGAAAATGGCAAGCCACTCCAGTATTCTTGCCTAGAGAATTCCATGGACTGAGAATCCTGGTGGGCTACAGTCCATAGGGTCACAAAGAGCTGGACGTGACTGAAGCGACTGAGCACACTCCTATGCTGGTTGCATCAATGTTTACAATTGTTGGGTCTTCTTTTTGGATCGATCCCATAATCATTATGTAGTGTCCTTATCTCTTGTAATATTGTTTATTTTAGGGTCTGTTTTGTCTGGTAATGAGAATTACTGCTCTGGCTTTCTTTTGATTTCCATTTGCATGGAAAATCTTTTCCCATCCTCTCATTTTCAGTCTATACGTGTCTCTAGGTCTGAAGTGGGTCTCTTGTAGACAGCATATACATGGGTCTTGTTTTTGTATCCATTCAGCCAGTTGGTGTCTTTGGTTGGAGTGTTTAATCAGTTTACATTTTAAGTAATTATTGATATATGTGTTCCTATTCGCATTTTATTGTTTTGGGTTTGTTTTTGTAGGTCTTTTCCTTCTCTTGTGTTTCCTGCTTATAGAAGTCCCTTTAGCATTTGTTGTAAAGCTAATTTGGTGCTCCTGAATTCCTTTGCTTCTGCTTGCTATTAAAGCTTTTGCTCTGTCTGTCAATTTTGAATGAGATCCTTGCTGGGTAGAGTAATCTCGGTTGTAGATTTTTCCCTTTCATTACTTAAAGTGTATCCTGCCACTCCCTTCTGGCCTGCAGAGTTTCTCCTTAAAGATCAGCTGTTAAGCATATGGGGTTTCCCAAAGCAGCAAGTATATTACCTGCTGCTTTTCATACTTTTCTTTTGTGTCTAACTTCTGTTAGTTTGATTAATAAAAGTCTCAGTGTGTTTCTCCTTGGGTTTATCCTGTATGGGACTCTGTGTTTCTTGGATTTGATGGACTTTCCTATTCCTTTCCTATGTTGGGGAAGTTTTCAACTATAATCTTTCCAAAATTTTTCTCTTACACTTTCTTCTTCTCTTCTTCTTCTAGGACCTCTATAATTTGAATATTGGTGCATTTGATATTGTTTCAGAGGTCTCTGAGACCGTCCTCAGTTTTTTTTCATTGTTTTTTTCTTTATTCTGCTCTTTAGTAGTCATTTCCACCGTTATGAGGTGGAATTTCCACCATTCCACCTCACTTATCCATTCTTCTGCCTCAGTTATTCTGCTATTGATTCCTTCTGGAGTATTTTTCATTTCAGTAATTGTGTTGTTCGTCACTGTTTATTTTTTCTTTATTTCTTTTGCTGCTGCTGCTGCTAAGTCGCTTCAGTCGTGTCCGACTCTGGGTCCTTGTTAAGTGTGTTGAATGATTCTTGTGTTTTCCCCATTCTGTTTTTGAGATTTTGGACCATCTTTGCTAACATTACTCTGAATTCTTTTTCAGGTAGTTTACCTATTTCCTCTTCCTTGGTCTTGTGAGTTTTACCTCATCCCTTCATTTGCACAGTGCTTCTCATCTTTTCATTTTGTCTAGCTTACTGTGTTTGAGGTCTCCTCTCCTGTGGTTAGAGGGTCACAGTTCCTCTCAGTTTTGGTCTCTGCGCTCGGCGAGTGAGGTTGGTCCAGTGGCCTCTGTAGGCTTCATGTCAGGAGGGGCTTGTGCTTGTGTTCTGGTGGGAGGAGGTGACAGGGCTGTGTGAGGTGGTGTGTTTTGGGGTATCTGGGGGAAGCCTGTCTGCTGATGACTGGGTTTGTGTTCTCACCTGGCTCCTTATTTGGGTGCGGTATCCTGCTCTGGGCGCTCCCGGCAGTTGGGAGGTGCTGGGTCTTGAGTCTGTGTTCCTTTCCGGTGGTCAGGGACTCCTGCCTGTACTCAGCTGTTCTCTGCAAGATCTTCTGCATCTGAAGATGTACTCCTGATGCATCTGTGGAGAGAGATGTACTCCACTTCCACCTGCTCCTCTGCCGTCTTGTCTCTCTGCCTTCTCGTTTTGTTGATGGTTTTCTGTGCTGTGCAGAAGCTTTTAATTAGGTTCCATTTCTTTCTTTTTGTTTTTGCTTTTGTTTGCTTTAGGAGACAGATCTAAAGAAATATCACCACAATTTATATCAAAGAGTGTTGTGCCTATGTTTTCTTCTAGGGGTTTTCTGGTCTTACACTTAGGTCTTTAATTCACTTTGAGCATATTTTTGTATGTGGTGTAAGACAACGTTCTGGTTTCTTTCTTTCACATGTAGCTGCCCGGTTTCCCTGGCACCACTTACTGAACGGACTGTCGTTTCTGCAGTGTATGTTTTTGCCTCATTTGTCTTAGATTAATTGAGCATAAGTGTATGGCTTTATTTCCAGGCTTTCCGTTGTGTTCCTTTGATCTTTGTGTCTGTTTTTGAACCAGTAGGATACTGTTTTGATTGCTGTAGCTATGCAGTATAGTCTGAGGTTAGGGAGCTTGATATTTCCAGCTCTGCCTTTTTTCTCAAGACTATTTTGGCTATTTGAAGTCTTTTGCATTTCCATACAAATTTTAAAATTACTTGTTCTCATTCTATGAAAAATGCCATTGGTATTTTGATGGGGATTGAATCTCTGGATTACCTTGGGCTGTTTTTGTTGTTGTTTAGTCACTAAGTGATGTCCGACTCTTGTGACTCCATGAACCATTAGTCTGCCAGGCTCCTCTCTCCCCTGTTGACCTTTGCCACCATATCCGTAGTTGCTCGAGGACTGTGTCCTTCTGCCTAGACTTTACTTTGGAAGTGCAGGAAGACTGTCCTGTGCTCTTAGGTGAGCCCAATGCTGGATCCTTGCCCACTTTCAGTCAGCTTCAAGGTCAGGGCTCATTTTGGACACTCATACTTTTCCCCTCACTCAGGCTGTTTCTTTCCAACTAGGTAGAAGAAAAGGCAAAATTTGATGGAATTTTTGAAAGCCTCTTACCTGTCAGTGGTTTGCTGTCTGGAGACAAAGTCAAGCCAGTCCTCATGAACTCCAAGCTGCCTCTTGATGTCCTGGGCAGGGTAAGTGGTTCTTTCATACAGGGCACTACTGCTGAATCTGGTTGGTATGCCACCCTGCCACCTCCCCCGACACTTCAAGGCCTTACGGCACAGCCGTGCACCATCAGTTTTCCCAGGAGCTGCTGTGGATGGAGTAGTCACTGCATTTGGGCTGGCTCGGGGCCTCACAGGGCGCAGCTCACAGAGGCTTCCCAGCATGCATGGGGCGGCAACTCAAAGGTGCTCTCGCTGCCCAGGACTGAGGACAGGCCAAGCTGGACTTGAAGCCAGACCTCTAGGAGAGGAGTGTGGTTATATATGTTTGTATTTCCTTTCTATTTTTCATTTTTTTTTCCTCCCTGTGAACCTAAGGTAAAGGTACTTTCAATTCTGCTGCAAGTTTAGATAAAATTTTATGCATTCTCCACCTCCCCCCCTTTATTTTAAAGCGTCAGTTTTGTTCCTATTAAACACAAGTATTTAAAATTTTATTTTTTGGCTGCACTGCACGGCATGCGGTATCTTTATCCCCCAACCAGGGATCAAGCCTATGCCCCTGCAGTGGAAGCACTGAATCTTAGCCAGTGGATCACCAGGGAAGTCCCTACAAATTTTTTAGATCCAGCTCTCTAAACCTGACTGTTTTCTTTCTGAGATTTGGTTATGGCCGCTCACGTCTGCCCTGTGCACAGAGCCCAGCTCTGCAGTGGCTGTCTCCATGCTGCTCTGGGTCAAGAGGGATGGATGTCGTCCTCTGGATGGAGCTGCTGAGGTGACAGAGGCAGACCTAGAGCAGGAGGACAGAGCAAGGCCCCCGCTGCCCTAGGCCACAGCTGTGGGTCAGGCTCGTGCCATTTGGGAGAACCGTGGGCAAGGGGCAGATTCCTGCACGCGTGGAGTCACCTAGTAACGTCCCTGTCTGACTCGCACATTTGCAGATTCTGACCCCTTTTTGTAGCACCCAGGTAGGACTTTGTTTGGAAATGAGGCCACTAAGAAAAGGGATCTCACAGATCCCTTTGTCTTCTTGGTCATGGTGTGGTGTAGACGGAGACCTGTTGGGGGAACCCACAGCGATCACCAGTGGTCTTTATCGGGCAGGACGGGGTGATCTGTTCCTGCACAGGGTGTGCCTTTATTTGGCAGTTCTTCAGAGTACCCGACAGCGGGCTGCGACAGTGTCGTAAAGCCAAGTCGTGCACAGGCAGGGAGACCGACAGAAGTGGGTGTGCCTTATCAGAAGGGGAGCTGCCGCTTGGAGGGTGGGCTCTGCAGACCTTCTACCCTGGCACCAGGTTTTCTCCACAGGGCTCACTTCTCTGCTCTTCTCTCATTCTCTCCCTCCTTCCAAACACCAACCCACACATGCACCCGTTTACCCGTGTTACGCACGCCCCCACGGCCACGCACCCGCCCATCCGTGCACGCGTGCCCCCACGGCCACGCACCCATCCATCTGCGCATGCGTGCGGCGGTGCACTCAGGCGTCCGTCCACGCATCTCTGCACGCTCATTCATCTGTGCACCCCTGCACCCACACATTGGGTATCCATTTAGTCATCTGGAACCTTTTTTTGGAGTCTGCTCTGCGCCAGCCTTGTGCTGAGCACTGGGAAGAGGGGGATAGAATTATTAATAGATACAGTCCTGAAGGTCAAATAAGTAAGTAATAGTTAAGATCCCAGTATTTATGTATTGAGGGCTTAGTATGTGCCAGACTCTGTTCTAGGGCTTTGCAGGAATGAAGTCACTGAGTAACTTGCAACTACTTTATTATGGATGGTGTTATGGATGCTGTCACTTTTGTTTTCTTTCTTTTCTGTTTTGAGATACAGCATGTGGATCTGCCCTGACCGTGTCTTGAACCAGTGCCCCCTTCACTGGGAGCACAGTCTTAACCACAGGACCGCCAGGGAAGTTCTCCATTTTCTGTATGAGGAAATGGGGGCCTTGAGAATGAGCAGTTGGTTGCTCAGGGTTTCATGGAGAAGGGAATGAGGTCCTGGTGGTCCCAGAGCTCTCACTTTTCCCTGGTGCTCCCCCGCTCCACCATTGCCTCCTTGATAATCACAGTTCTGCTTGGTGGGGACAGTAGTAGAAGGGGAGGTACCTGACCTGTCTGAGCGGGGGGTTCAGGGCAGGCAGGGAAGGCTGCCTAGAGGAGATGCCCCTGGGTCGTAGCCTCCAGAGGGAGGGAACAGGGGCTTATGATGGGTTGAGAAGGCTGGTTGCGCGATGGCACATGCAGAGGCCGCCCAGCATGCCGAGGAGGGCTGGCGTTCTCACCAGGCAGTTCCACCCACGGGGGATGTTGAGCGGTGTCTGGAGATACTCTTGGTTGTCCCACCTGGGTTGGGTGCTATTGATAGCAGGTGGGCAGAGGCCAGGGATGCTGCTCAGTAGCATACCGTGCACAGGGTGGCCTCCACAGAGGTGATCTGGCCCCAAACATCAGTGTTGCCAGGGTGGGGTAGGACCGTGGAGCCAGGAACGCCTGTGTGTGCTGTATTTTGGGGAATGCTGCTCTTCCTGAGCTGCTACTTCCCTAGCTGAGACCATGGACGTAAAGCACTCAGCCCAGTGCCAGACACTTAAAAGGGCATCCGTGTGCTTGAGGGGACTGTGAATGGTTTGAGGGCCCTAGAGGTCCAGGTGGAGTCCCAGGAGGATGGGCTGGGGTGTGGAGCCCAGCTAAGGGCACAAGGCTCCCTGTGCCAGGCGGAGCGGCAGGGTCTGAATGCTGTCAGTGGGGTGAAGTGGGGTGAGAGTGTGTTCTAGGGCAGGTCCTGAGGTTACCCTGGGGACAGGAGTGGAGGCAGGGAGGCCAGCTGAGGCTCTGGCCTCTGTGGAGTGATGGAGTGGCCCAGGCCAAGGACGCAGCAGCACGAGGTGAAGAGGAGGGCCCACAAGCAGCCCTGGGCTGAAGCAGCTCGTGGTTCACTGGGTGCGGGTACCAGCATCCATAGCATCGTGGATGGACCCTGGCCCTTTGCCTGGCTCTGGGCACTGGTGTCCCAGTCAGGCCGGCCCCCCTACTGGTCCTGGATGGCTGACCTGGGTCACGAAGCTCATGCCTTGATTGTACTTTGGAAAGCCTAGCACACGGCATTTGATCTGTGCCTGCCTTGTCTTTCTGGGTGCTAGGTTGACCTGGGATAGTTTGTGGCCTCTTTCTCACCATCCACTGATAGGGGAGAGGAGGCGCGATCCCATAGTCCTACTCAAGTGCATGCCCATGGCCCTCCCCAGCCGTGTTGGGGATGGGGTGGGTGGGAGGGTGTGTGCGTGTGTGCATGTGTGTGTGCACGTGCAGGGGTCGGGCTTGTGTTCAGAGCCAGAACTGTACTAAAACCAAAGACTAAAAACCAGATTAGACGTGATTATAATCATGGTCATCTGTTAGTGAAAATGATCGTCAATATGGTGGAAAGGATCTTGGAATTGACAACACTTCATCAGATCATGGCTTTTCAGAGAACCTAAAGACTGGTTTGTAAATGCACTTTGATTTCCTTGTCTTAACCTGGGTGTGCAGTCAGAATGTGAGTTCTGGTGGGTGTGCCTGCCACCACGCAGGCCCTTCCTGCCTGCGGGAAGCCCAGGTACCGTCCCCCACTAAGCCTTGCTGCTCTTCCCTTGCAGGTCTGGGACCTCAGCGACATCGACAAGGACGGGCACTTGGACAGAGATGAGTTTGCAGTGGTAGGTCCCTGCTGAGACTCTTTTCCCCACCCCCCTGAGGATGGAAATGTGCCACTCGTGTGGGGATTTCTGGACTTTTTTCTTTCTTTTTTTATTGGAGTATAGTTGCTTTGCAATATTATGTTAGTCTCTGCTGTACAATGAAGTGAAGCAGCTATATGTGTACATATATTCCCTCCCTCCCACCCTGGATTTTTTTTTTTTTCTTGTTTATTTATTTGGCCATGCCTTATGGCATGTGGGATCTTTGTTTCCCCACCAGGGATGGAACCTGTACCCTCTGCATTGGAAAACCAGTCTTTAACTGCTGGGCCGCCAAGAAATTCCTCTTGCTTAATTTTTTTAAGAATGTTTATTTTGACATAATTTGGGTTTAATTTGACAGACTTCTCTTGAATCTTCACTCAGATTCCCAGTGTTGCCATTTTACTACAATGACTTTCTTTCTCCTTCCCTCTCTTCCACTCCTTGCCCCCCTCTCTCCTCTCATTGGCATATGAGGGTATACAGGCATATATACACACACATTAATTTTTCCTTTGAACCATTTTAGAGTTTCAGACATGGGCCTTTTCATCCTGAAATACTTCAGTGTGTATATCCCCAAGCCAGAGGATTCTCTTAAGTTACCACCATCTAATTCAAGATCAGGAAATTGGCACTAACATTGTGTACTGTTGTATTATCTGTTATTATAGGTTATGTCATATATGTTTTGTATATATACACATATATATATATTATGTGTATTATTTTATTAATCTCTTGTCTAATTTAAGGATATTATTCACATTTTGCCAGTTGTTTCCCAAAATGTCCTTTATAGTGAAGGAGACTCCAGCCTCCTGTGTCTGTACTCCTGTTTCTTGTAATCTAGGTCAGCTCCTGCATCTGTCTTCCTGTCTCGTGGTTGTGTGGGCATTTTTAAGGCCAGCAGTTTGTAGAGCGTCCCTTGGTGAGGGGTTGTCTGCTGTTTCCTCGTGACGATCCGGGGATTATACTTCTGTGGGGCAGGTCCCCCTGAGGTGATACTTGTTCTCCTCAGGGCACAGGACATCCATAGGACGTGTGATGTCTTATTACACGTCTTCGACCTTGGTGTCAACCGTGATCGAGGTCAGGTGGAGGCTTCGGGGCTCTCTCTGCAGTTATGTTTCCCTTTGTGCTCAGTCTTCATGAGAGACAACTCGTGGAGGCGGAACACGCTGCACCCTTGCACCTCTCACCTGCTAGTTGTCGCATCCTCCCAGGAGTCTCCCCTGAATCAGTCAGGGTTCTGATAGTTGTCTTATGAGGATTTTCTGGTTTTGTCATTCCTTGTACATTTTCTAGCTCGCCCTGTACTGTAAGGTATTTGTTCACGTCACAGTGGACTTAGGGACGTGTCTCCTGTTCTGTGTTCCATGGTTTAGAATCCTTTACTCGAATGATTTATTTTGCCCAGTGGGAGCTCTTGCAGCCCAACTCCTTTGTCATTTGGTCACATGGTATCATTCTTTGAGCATTTGCTTACTTTTGTCATGATGTGACATTCCCGGCTCTTGCTGTGTACCCATTCTCTCAGCTCCATTATCAGCCATTGCTCTGGGACCCCCAGTTCCTTATAGTGGAGAAGGGTATTAGAGACATGGTCTGGGCTCTGGAGGATGCCACTGCTTCCTTTGGCCCTTTCAGCAGACAGAGCTGGGAAGCAGGTGTATATGCAGACATGACCACCAGGTGTCCTGACAGTTCCATGTTGGCTTCTGTCCATGCCAGATCCCTGACACTCCTGGCCTCTTCTCCTTTAGCAGCAGTGCTAGATCTCTGCGTAGTTGGGGGCTCTTAGGTCCCACGGGCCACCTTCCTATGCAGCTGGCCTTCCTGCACACCCCTGCAGCTCCCCATACACTTCTCCCAGCTGCCTGCTGGGCTGACTTTGCCTGGCCCCCATCTCCCCACCCTGGGCCCAGGTCATCCCGTCCCCTTTTTCTTTCTCCCTTCCCTTCTCCTCATTCGCATCTTTGATCTTTCTCTCTGCTTTATGACATTTATTCACTCATCTCATTCTATTAAATGTCAAACGAAAATAGAATAAAGTAGCCCCTTATAGTTAAGGACAATGCTTTAATAAATAGTAATTAAGTTCAGGGCTTCCCTGGTAGCTCAGACGGTAAAGAATCCGCCTGCAGTAAGGGAGACCCGAGTTTGATCCCTGGGTTGAGAAGGTCCCCTGGAGGAGGGCATGGCAACCCACTCCAGTATTCTTGCCTGGAGAAGCCCCATGGACAGAGGAGCCTGGTGGGCTACAGTCCATGGGGTTGCAAAGAGTTGGACAAATTGAGTGACTAAAAAGCACACACATGATTAACTTCAAGCAAAAAAAAAAATGCTGAATAATCTGGTAATTCCTAAGTAATAGAAAAACAATGAAATACAACAATATTCATCTTCTGTTCCAGGAATTTTCAATGTATTTAAGATGAAATTTTACAATATACAAGTGAATTAAAGCTTGTTACTATCTTACTATACAGTGGTATAAAGCCTTTGAAATTTTAAACTTCTAGATTAAACATTTTCCAAGAAAATTATAAATTTCTCATGTGATTCCATTCATACTCCCTCGCACCCCACACTGCTCAGTTGTGTTTTTACCCCCCAGCACACATCAGCTTCTCTGAGCATTTTCCGTGTTTCTCTGTCATCCTGTTTTTTTCACTGGCTGTCCATTATTATTTTTTAACGTATGGTAGAATACACGTAACAGAATTGATCGTCGTAGCCGCTTTTAGGTTTGGGGGCTTAATACACTCCTGTGGCTGTGCAGCCATCACCGCCGTCCGTCGTCAGAGCTTTTTGACCTGGCAAAGCTAAAGCCCTGTCCCCATTAAGCGCTAATCCCCAGATCCCTCATGCTTTATTTTTGTATTTCTTTTTTTTTCAGATATATTTGACTGCCCCAGGTCTTCGTTGTGGCGTGCAGGATTTAGTTCTCTGACCAGATCCCTGACGCTCCTTCCCTCTTCTCCTTTAGCAGCAATGCTAGATCTCTGCGTAGTTGGCAGCTCTTAGGTCCCATAGGCCTAAGACCACGGGCCTTAGGTCCCACCGAACCCAGGCCCCCAGCAATGGGATCGTGGAGTTTTCAACCACTGGACTACCAGCAAAGTCCCTCTTTTGGTACTCATTTCAGTGTTGTGTGATTGAATGAACGTCTTGGAAAATCATGCATTGGTGGCATAGCTCATCAGAAAAGGTTTATTTTCACTCGTTCCGTTTGGAAGCAGCCTCAGAAAGAGCTGTCTTCATGGCATGCCTGAGCCACTGAAGAGCTGCCCTCCGCCTGCCCTGGCGCTGGGCCTCGCCCCCAGATGCCTTCTTTTGTCCGCGCAGGCCATGCACTTGGTGTACCGAGCCCTCGAGAAGGAGCCTGTGCCCTCCGTCCTGCCCCCGTCCCTCATCCCGCCCTCCAAGAGGAAGAAGACAATGTTCGCGGGGGCCGTGCCCGTCCTGCCTGCCAGCCCCCCACCAAAAGACAGCCTGCGCTCCACGCCTTCCCACGGCAGCGTCAGCAGCCTCAACAGCACCGGAAGCTTGTCTCCCAAGCACAGCATCAAGCAGGCACAGGTGAGCGCCCTCTGCGTGCTGGCACGCCTCAGAGCGGCTGTTGGCACTGCTGCGTAGAGTCCCAGTAAGAGGTTGCTCAGGAGCGAGTCATTGTGACCCAGGAAGGGTAAGGCTGGGATTGAGTCGCATCTTTATAGCGCGTGTCTTAGGCCGTCTGGCTCCTGTGACAGTGCCATAGACTGGGTGGCGTCTAAGCAGCACATTTGCTTCTCACTTTCGGAAGCAGAGGTGCAAGATCCCGGCGCGCGCGGACTCGGTGTCTGGGGGGCCGCTTCCGGGTCCACAGATGTCTGTCCTCTCACTATGTCCTTGCACAGCGGAAGGGGTGCGGAAGCTCTCTGAGGGCCCTCTTACAAGGGCACACTAATCCTGTTCATGAGGACCCTGTTCTCGTGAGCTAGTCACCTCCCGGAGGGCCCCCCACCACTTCTAACACCATCACACTGGGGCTGAGGACGTGTGGTGTATGAACTGAGGGGGTTGCAGACATTCAGACCATAGCAACAGGGCTTCAGAATTAACTTTCTCCTTCCCTTATACATAAACACCACCTTTCCCCAAACACACTGAGTGCGTTCCCACCTTGGGGCGCTCTGCTCACCCCCCGGCCCTCCTTCCTCGGGCAGACCCTTGGCTGGGAGGGCGTGCCCCCAGATTGCACCCTGAGGTACCCGGCATCGCAAGGCCTCTGCTCACAGGTCACTTGTCTGGAAAGCCTGGTGTGACCACTGCTGACCCTCTACCTGCCTTCTTCTAGCACACGTGGCCTGTTCTGCAGTTAATTATGTATCGTCTGTTCAGGTCCCCCCCTCACCCCCAGCCCTCTGCTGTTAGCTTTGTGAGAGCAGAGTTAGTTCCTGATTATAATGTCAGCGTCGAGAAGAAACTCTGGTGCTTTGATGCTCAGTAAACACATGTTGAGTAATCAGATGATGGAGGGAGGCATCCGTCTCATGTTAGGAAAACAGGAGGGGGCTCCACCTCTCCACAGGACAGCTCCTTATTTGTCAAAAAGGATGCTTCTCCCTCTGGCAGCATCATGAGGAGCTCTTTATGAAAAGGCACCTTTGACATTGTCTGAAACGTGCAAGAACAGGAGATACGTCTCTGCCTCACTTGTGGTTTCAGAGGTGATGAACTGTGACAAGGAGGCCAGCCAGCACCACGTGTGTATTTGCAGTACGATGGAGATGAGAAACGCACAAGAAAACAGTGAGGTCTCTTGATACTGACATTTGAAAAAACCCCGGTATTATTTAGTTTTGGCTGCACTGGGTCGTCATTGCCGCACATGAACTTGCTCTGGTTGTGACAGGTGGGGCTGCTCTGTTGAGGTGAGCAGGCTTCTCGCTGTGCCGGCCCCTCTTGCGGAGCACAGGCGCTGGGGCACGTGGGCTTCAGTAGTTGCGGTGCACGGGCTTAGTTGCTCCAGGGCATGTGGGATCATCCTGGACCAGGGATGGAACCTGTGTTCCCTGCATTGGCAGGTGGATTCCTATCCAGTGGATCACCAGGGGAGTTCCAGTGATCGTGACATATCTTTAAAGCTCGGTTTTCAACTTGTGAGGCTCAAGGAGCTTACATATCTTGGAGTTGGGGAAAAAAAAAGATATCAGATAGGGAGGAGGAGGCTTAGTCCTAGGAGCCCGTTGGAGAGGGAGGTCGCAGCTGGCCCCATCCAGGCACCTTTCCTAGCCCACCAGCTGTGCCCAGTACTTTCTGGGGCTGCCCTCTGGGGAGACAGATGATAAACTAAGCTTCAGATGATAAGCTTAGTTTATATCAGTAAACTGAGGAAGCTCCAGCAGTCCTGAGAAAGCAGAACTTGGCCTGGCCTGGAAGTGTCCAGGTAAGGAAGGGTTGCCCTCCTGCAGGTGGTGCCAGCTGGAAGGCCCCTGCTGCGGTGACATCTGAGCTGACATTTGAACAGTAAGAAGCTACCTGAGGACTAGCGCCTGGCTAGGCTCTGAAGTGGGGACGTTCCCCGTGTCCTTGAAACAGGAAGAAGGCTGGGGCAGAGTGAGTCAGGAGATGGTGAACTGGACTCAGAGGTGGGGCTGGGCCCAGTGACTTAGACTTGCATGAGCTACTGTTTTCCAAGACCCAACACCTTTAAAAAAATTATTTATTTTTTTTGGTTGTGCTGAGTCTTTGTTGGTGCACACGGGCTTCCTCTAGTTGCAGTAAGCGGGTTGCTGCTCTTCATTGCGTTGCTTAGGCTTCTTAGTGTGGCGGCTTCTCCTGTTGGGGAGTGTGGTCTCTAGGTGCCTCAGCTCTAGTTGCTCCACAGCATGTGGGATCTTCCCGGATCAGGGATCGAACCTGCGTCCCCTGCATTGGTGGGTGGATTCCTATTGAATGTACCACCAGGCAAGTCCCAGACCCAAGACCTTGAGTCTGCAGAATTCTTGCCAAGAGTTCTTAAGTACCATGGGTTAGGTCACATGTGGTGTGTTTCACTGACAAGGGAGCAAGCGGGGCTGAGGTTGCTGATGGGGGCAGCCCATCCCCTGGTGGTCTGGCGGCTCTCCCCAGATCCCAGGAGCATGCTGCTGACCCCGCCGACTAGACGGTGTACTGCTGGCCACGGTTGGGGGTCAGAGGTGGGGGTGTGTGTCCCCTTCCCCAGGAATAGGGGCAGCTTGTGGAATCACAGATATGAGAGCAGGCATCTCTGTGGACCCACAAACTCCATGCCTCCCCCAGTCCTCGATCCCTGCTACTTTCCTCATCCCTAGGCGAGCAAAGCCCTACCTGGGCCCCCAGAGGGCCAGTTACGGGGGCCCCGACCCCACGTCTCCTGCATTGGTAGGCGGACTCTTCACCACTGAGGCACCAGGGAAGCCCTGCCCTGGCCCTGCCTGGTGGCCCCTGGCATCTGCCCTTCTTGTGTAGGACTTGAGCAGGTGGTGTGAGGAGAGATCACACGTGTGCTGGGTGACTGACCACTGAAGTCGCAACACCTTGCTGGGCTCTCAGCTGCGTCCGCCGCAGCAGGGCCCCCTGAGTGGTGGGTTCCTCCTGGGTGGTGGTCGTGCCCCTCTGAGGCGTGGGCTCCCGCACCAGCACTGTGGACTCTGGGTGCCCACCCATCCCATGGGCGCAGTTTGCACGTCAGCCCCACTCACTGCGTGGCAGTGCCTTGTGTGTGCTGACGCCTCCCAGGGGGGTCTGCTGTGTCTCAGGGAGTGGGCTCAGGCTCAAAGGAGGATGGAGTGGGGGTCTGCAGCTGTGGGCTGTGAGGCTGGCCCTGTGGCAGCAGAGAGCACCTGCGGGTGGAAGATGGGGGGCTGGGGAGGCAGCCTGGCCACCGGGCGGGTTCTCGGGAGACAGGCCTTCCAGAAGGAGTGGTCAGGAGGGTCCTCTCTGGTGCACTTGAAGCTTCCCCCTGGCAGGGGTACCGGCTTTCCCTGTTTCCCAGGCAGCGGGGTGGGCGGGCTGTTGGCAGATAGACCTGCTGGGTCTTCACCTTTCTCTTGGGACAAAGGTTCAGGGCGCTGTGATAGGGTTGCGAGAGGCACAGACGGGCCATTGGGTGAGACTCACCGAGTCAGCACTCAGCTTTCTCCCATCTACAGACCGGAGATCCTGTCTGCCCGTTTGCCTCATGGAGGGTCTCCTGCTGAAATGAGCACGAGAAGACTTTAATAGTGTAATATCTATAGGTGATAAAAAGCCTGAAGATTTTTAAAAATAGTTTATTTACTTATTTTTGGCTGTGCTAGGTCTTCGTTGCTTTTGTCTCGTTGTGGAGAGCAGGGTTGTAGTCCGCAGACTTCTCTCTGGTCGCGGAGCACAGGCTCTAGGGCGCGCGGGCTTCAGTAGCTGCGATTCCTGGGCCCTCGAGCACAGGCTCGGTAGTTGTGGCGCACAGGCTTAGCTGCTCCACTTCACCTGGGGTCTTCCCGAACCAGGGATCGAACCCACGTATCCTGCATTGGCAGGTGGATTCTTTACCACCGAGCCACCAGGGAAGCCCCAAAGCTTGAGAATTAATGTCTGAAAACTCCTTTCAGCCAACAGTAAGCTGGGTGGTGCCGGTGGCGGACAAGATGCGATTTGACGAGATTTTCCTGAAGACCGACCTGGACTTGGACGGCTATGTGAGCGGCCAGGAGGTGAAGGAGATCTTCATGCACTCGGGCCTCACCCAGAACCTTCTAGCACACATATGGTAAGGGCGGACAGACGGACCTCTGCTCCTTAGCACTGGGGGCCTCACTGACCCTCCCAGTGAGATTTGGGCTGTGTGTGGGCAAGGCCGGAGCGGGCAGCTGTCAGGGCCGAGTGTACGGCCCGTTCCCTGTATTGCACGCGTGTCCACGTAGTCTCCTCCAGTGGGAAGGCTTCCTGTTGTGTTCCTCTGGGGAGCTCAGGGGCGATCCGAGTGGCCGGGGCCAGTTCTTGCTAGTGGGCCTGCAGCTTTCAGCACAGCCACCGGTGCTGCAGGCGCTCGGTCCGGACCCCTTGGGGGTGCAGTGTGCAGTGAGGACGCCAGAGGCTCCAGCAGGGCCACCCTGGGCCTCAGGGCTGTGGCCACATCCCTGAGAGGCCCTGTCCCATGAAGGCCAGTGATATGGGGTTGGGGAGAGGGAGGCTCCAGTCTGCACCTCAGGACCAGTCAGGGAGCCATCTCCGCTGCCCGTTTCCTCCCGGGCCGGCAGGACAGTCTTCACGGCCCTGGGATGGCCAGCGGTGGCAGTCACTTCCTAGCTTTCTTCTCAGAGGGGCAAGTCCTCCCTTACAGGGCTTTACCTGGGAGCTGTAAGAGAATTTCCATGCAGCTGGAGGGATGAAGCCCTCCCAGCAGAGCTGTGACATTGACTGGGAGTAACTGGGGAAATAACTGTCCTTTGCAATAAGTGAGAGATGGCCGCATTGTGAGGCAAGGCCCGCTGAGAAAACGGGCTGTCCCTTCTCAGGGAGCATGTGCCTCCCAGTCAGTCACTGGGGGAGACCCAGCTCCTGGTGACGACTCAGGCGGCCTGCGCCCTTGGGTGCTGAAGTGCCTGTGAACAGGATTCAAATTATGGCCCAATCATCACATAAAGGAAGGTAATTTATAACATGGATCTCGACCTGTAAGGGCCGACCCATAAATGACATAATGAAATCACAGATATACTCGGATTAAAGGAAGGCCCGTGGAGGGGATGGCATACAGAGAGTGAAGGCCGAGGTCAGGAAGAGCGAGCTCTAGACTCACCACCGGCACGCTCAAAGGACAGTCTGGGGTTGTCTGCAGGCAGCTGGGGACGCGGGAGGGGGACGCAACCAAAGCGGAGATAACATGCCAGGAAGGGTGCAGGGACTGCATAAGGATGTGGGCCTGTCCCCTGCAAGTGCCCAGGGAGCCTGTGAGAACAAGCAGAGCGACGCTGCCCGAGTGCACACGGACAGAGCAGCCCCAACATGTGGGCCAGAGCCCCTGTGCCTTCAGTGACCAGGAAACGGGGCGGGCCGGAGAGACGAGACTGCAGATTGAGAGCCGCTGTGGGCTGGGCGTGCTGCAGGACTGGCCCTCACCCAGAGAACTGGGAGAAATAGTTGCAGTTCAAGCTTTCCTATCCTGCCCTTGAATGGGAGCAAGAACAAAGATGTCTTAAAACCAGCCTTTAATAGAGACACTTAGTGGGATCTCTCCCAGCCCTGTTGGCTGCTGTTTGGGCCCGAGGCAGTTCTCCAGCCGGGAGAGGCCACCCGAGTTGTCACCAGGAGCTGGGCCTCCCCCAGTGACTGACTGGGAGACACGTGCTCCCTGAGGAGGGACAGCCCGTTTCCCCCTCCTGCCTGACGCTTGGGTTGGGGGCTGCTGTGTGTGGGGCGGGGGTGCTGCTCTTCAGTAGGAAAGGAAGCGCAGCTGTGGTCTGTTGTTTTCAGTTACTGGCATGGTCCATGTTTCAGAAGTGTGGGTTCCTCATACTCAGAACCGATGCTGGTGCTTGGGATGTGTAATCAGCGTTGCTGTGTTTCTCCCAGGGCCCTGGCCGATACGAGGCAAACGGGGAAGTTAAGCAAAGACCAGTTCGCGTTAGCTATGTATTTCATTCAGCAGAAGGTCAGTAAAGGCATCGACCCCCCTCAAGTGCTCTCGCCGGACATGGTGCCGCCCTCAGAGAGAGGCACTCCCATCCCGGTGAGTAGCTGCAGGTCCGTTCATTCCCATTCATTCCTCTAGTGTTCGCGGCGCTCCCCTCAGCCCGCCACCAGGTGGCGCCGGCAGCCCACCGAGCAGGCGGGTGCTAGCGGTATGCCCAGCCTTCGCCAGGGGCCCCGCGGGGTGTGTCTGGACTGCCCAGATGGTTTCCAGGTTGGGGGCTGGAGATGAATGATTTTACACCTCATTCCAAGACCTATTGCCCCTGCTGTCTTATGAGGTCAACTTTCCGGTTTTAATTCTGTGTTTGAATTTGGTTCCAGGATAGTTCAAGCACTCTTGGATCGGGGGAGTTTACCGGGGTGAAGGAACTTGACGACATCAGTCAGGAGATCACCCAGTTACAGAGGTATGCTAAAATGCCCCCTTGCCCTCCGATTTCAGTCTGTTTTCCCAGGTTGCTACTGGAAGCAGCAGAGGCTTGTGGACGAACTCTCAACTTGGCCATCACAAGTTTGTTCAGCAGGAGCAAAGGGACACAGATTCTCCCAGGTTCCTGAAATGACTTAATGAGCTCAAGGCCTGAGCCCCTCAGTGGAGCCAGTGTGGGTTGTGGGGTCTCCAGCACTGAGGGCACCCCATGCCCTCCGCAGGAAGGCGTAGTATCCAGACAAGTAAAGCCGCTAGTCTAAGGTGGCGAGACTGTGGCCTAGGAGGAGCCGCTGAGCTCTGAGAGAGAGGCCTCGTGTCCAGGTTTCCACCTTCGCTCCCAGCGCCCACCTGTAAACAAGGGCTTTGGCGGCTGTGTCTGTACTCTCAGCGTCTGTGGTCTTCTGTACAGCAGCATCCTCTTAGCAGCTTATTCTGGGGCTGGGGGGTGGGGCATAGCCAGTTAAGGACCAAGGGCACCCGCCATCCACCAGAAAGGGAGTGTTTCTGGGCCGAAAGTGGAAACGGTGTCACTTTGCTAGAGCAAGTAAGGCCCTGCTCACAGCTGGGTGCCCCTCGGGCGTGGTTTGCACTTGACTGGAGCAGAACTCTGAGAGGCAGAGGCAGATCAGATATCGTGGAAGACCAGTTGGGTGGGTACCTGGCTGGCCACTAAGCTCAGCTTTGGCTACCTCCTGAAGCCAGATTCTCTGCTTCATGCTCAGCCCAGAACATGGCTCCTGTTCTGTCCCCGGCTCCCTCGGGGCCGGATTTCCAAACCAGAGATCAGTGCAGGCAGCCTGGCAAGGCAGAGAGGGTCTGTGAGGATGGAGGGCTAGTTTCTTAGAGCCAGGGTGAGGCTGTTAATCAGGCGTGTAGATAGAGGAGGGAGGGGACCCTCTAACGTGAGGGTTGGGGTCTTGGTGTCTGCGTCAGGCCAGGACTGCCTCTGCACAGCTGCGCAGCCTTGGGCAGCCTTGGAGCATTTCCCAGTGAAGGTGAGAGGCGAGCGTGTATAGAGCAGGCGTGTGCAGGAAGCTGGCCTGGGTGACCTCGAGAGTGACCTTCAGGCCTGTTGCCTGGGGGTGTGGCAAACTGGCGCCTCTCCCCTGGAGACGGGACCCAGTCTAATGGATCTGAACGGGACGTTGTATTGTTAGGTGGTCCTTAGACTTGTGGGAACGAATATGCAAGCTCTCACGGTTGTTTCATGTCTGACCCGGTGACCCAGAGGAAGCCTTGTTGAGCGAGTGCTGGGTTCCTGGCAGGGGAGGCAGGGTGTGTTGGCCACGTCAGGTTTCCGACACAGAGGCAGCCCCTTCAGGTACTTGGTGCATTCAGGCTGCTGTAACAAGCCGCCCCAGACTGAAGGGGCTTAAACAGCAGATACATAGTCTCCTCATCATGGAGACTGGGGGTCCAGATAGAGGTGTAGACAGATCCAGTGTCCAGTGTGGTGTGTCTCCTGGTCCACAGACAGCGTCTTCTTAGGGTGTTGTCACATGCTGGAGGGGCGCGGAAGGTCTCTGGGGTCTCTTATAAGGGCACTAATCCCCTTCCTGGGAGCCCTGTCCTCATGACCCAATCACCTCCCAATGGGCCCACCTCCTAACACCATCACAGGGGGTTAGGGTTTTACTGTATGGACTTGGGGCAGGGGCACACAAGCCTTTGTCTCTCAGGAGAAGAGCCAGGCTGGTTGCTGCCGGGGGTGGGGAGCTGTCTGCAGCTGAGGTGGCAGACAAGGCCCCAGCAGGCACCCGGAGTGCACAGCGGCCCACCACAGCCTCCTGTGAGCAGTAGCCAGGCTCAGAGACCCTCACCCACTCCTTGTGGCCAGCCCTCTGGAGTCCCTGGCCCACTTTGCATCACTCTGCACTCTACCGTGGCTCCCCCGCTGAGCTCTGCCTCCCTGTGCCCGTTGACAGGAATGTTTTGCCATCACATGTCCCCTCGCAGGCCATGTCCTCGGTCCTTCCTGGTTGTCCACTGTGGGACACTCCACCCCCTTCCTTACTCCGTTGGGTTTCCCTCTACGGCACTTAGATTGTGTGCATTCGTGTGTTCACCTGTCCCCTGTGAGCTCCCTGAAAGCCAGGCCCCTTTCCACGTGTCCTCGGCGCCTGGTCTCCTGAGAAGCAGGCACTCACCATTCATGGGCAGGCGCACCAAGGATTTAGAGAGCATATTCATTTTCTCTTGCTGTGTATGGAATGGCTTAAAACAGCACAGATTCATTCGTGCGCAGCTCTGCAGCCTGGGAATCCAGGAGGGCTCAGCTGGGCCCCTGCTCAGGGCTTCACAGGGCCGAGTTCAGGGTGCTGTCCAAGTTCCTCAGAGCTGGGAGGCTGGGGCCTCCTTTCCTGCTGTATGTCGGTGGGGCTCATTCTGCTCTGAGGGGCGGCCCTGTGCCCCTCTCCTGTGATCCCTCCATCTTCAAAGTCAGCAGAGGCACGTCCAGCCCTTCTCACCCTGAGCATCACTCCAGCACCCTCTACTTTCAGAGGCTCACGTGACCATGTTAGGGGCCAGGCCTTGTGGCATCCACAGGCTCCACCCACACTTGGAGGGGAGGGGGTGACTAAAGGCAGAAGGTCGTTGGGGAGAAGTGTGGGGGACACGGTCAGCTCGTGCCTCATGCCTTCTCTTTGTGCTTTCATGGACTGTTCAAACACACAGAGAGAAATACTCACTGGAACAAGACATTCGAGAAAAGGAAGAGGCAATCAGACAGAAAACCAATGAAGTACAGGTAAGCACGTGGCTGGTTTTGGTAGGATGGACCTTGTATCAGATGTGGTTCAGGGACTCCCAGCGGGGGTAGGGGGGCAGGGCAGAGGGGGCAGTGTGGCGCTCATTGGAAACTCAAGCTTTTGGGGATTTACAAGTGATTTATTTTGAGTTTCCTATAACCGTAGATAGTGGATTTTTTTAGAAAAAAGATATTCACGTAACGTAGCATCCATTCTTCTGAAGTATATAATTCAGTCATTTTTAGCATATTCTTTATATTGCTTAACCATCACCTCTGTCTAGCTCCATAACATTTCCATCACCCCGAAAGGAGATCCCATCACCATTAACAGTGACTCCCCATCTCCTCCTCTAGTCCCTGATAAGCTCTTTTCTGTCTCTATGGATTTGCCTCTTGTGGACATTTCGCAGAAAGGGAATCATACTACATCCCATCCTTGATGTCTGCTTTCTCCCACTTAGCCTGAAGTTCTGAGGTTCAGGCAATGCTCTCTAACCTGTTCTCGGGACAGCCCTGCCTGAAGAGTCTCCTTGTGGAGGGTGGTGACGATGGACACTGGGGGTCTGAGTTGTTTTTCAGTCGTTTAGTTGTGTCCGACTTTTTGCAACCCCATGGACTGCAGCACGCTCAGCCTCCCTGTCCCTCACCGTCTTCTGGAGTCTGCCCAAGTTTATGTCCATTGAATCAGTGATGCCATCCAATCATCTCATCCTCTGCCGCCTTCTTCTTTTGCCTTCAGTCTTTCCAAGCATCAGGGTCGTTTCCACTGAGTTGGCTGTTTGGGGTCTGAGTGCCAGGGCTCAAACCTGGCTCTTCTTGGCAGCTGTATGCTTTTGGGCTAGTTATGTAACATCTCTAGACCTTATGCAACATTGGTAATGAGTGTTCCGCTCCTCCAGGCAGTGGGCTGGTGCCCGGGATCTGACAGGCGCTCACTCGTCTGGGCAGAGTGAGGCTATGCTGGAAACACAGTGGTCAGTGCCTAGGAGCTGCACCCTCGAAGACACCTTGGTTCCCAAGATGCCTCAGGTCTCAACAAATAGAGAATGGCTCTGCCACCAGGGGGAAACGCGAGTTGTCTGTCTCCACCCCCCACCCCCCTGAGAATGCCTACTGCTGGGCCTGTTGGTCTCTGTGGGGCCTTTGAGTGCTCTGAGCTCAGAGCTGGGGGGAGAGGAGTGAGGTGGAGCAGTCAGCACTGTGGCCCCACCGTGGCTCACCTGGGGGACTGCAGGCGCTGGCTCAGCCTCCCGGCCTCAGTCTTCCTGCCTGCAGCTTCCCGCCGGCAGCAGGGACCAGTGTTGGGAGCAGCATCTGATGTGATGTGCAGGCGCCCTCCCACCACCCTGCAGTGGGTGGTTCTTCTGGGCCGCCTCCTAGGGCGGCGGCCTGAGCCGGGCCAGGGGCGGCAGCACCGGACTCAGTGAGGCTCAGGGGTCTGGGCAGCACTCTGTCGCCCTCCCCCTCCCCTGTCCCACGAGGGCTGGGGGATGTCATGAGACACCCAGTGGACCGGCAGCGCGCAGTGCCCGCTTACCAGGCAGGAGGTGTCCTTTGTCACAGCTTCCATCTGCAGGCGGGGTAGGGTGGGTTCTCACTGGTTCACACGTTGCAGTGTCCAGACGCTTCTTTCCTGGCTTCTCACTCTGTACACGTTGGCTTCGGGGGTTGGGCCTTAGATGGTCCCCTGGCATGTTTTGGATCAAAAGGCAGGGAACAGCCTGCCTCTGTCGTCATATTTTTTGTTTTGCTTTTTTGCTGCATCATGTATGAGGCCACGGGTGAAGGGACTATTTTTCTGGGTGTTTGCTTGTTCTGCTGTATTGCTGTCATCTCAGCCCTCTGATTTCTACCCATGTCCCGGAACTGCCCTCCCGTATCACTCAGCCTCCATCCTGTTTGGTGCAGGGATGCTGGTCTCATCCCCCATCTCCCCTCGGCCCTGGCCCAGCCAGCCACGCGAATGCCTGGCCGGTCCTCCCTCTCGTGTCTTTGTCATTCCATACGGGCTTCTGTCCCCGGGGATCTGGGTGCTGTGACGTCCTTGAACTCCAGGGAAACCAGTCCCCAGGTCCTGGGCGATTCTGAGAAAGCTGTCAGGTCAGTCTGGTGTCTGGAGGTGCTGTCCCTTTGGTCTGCACAGCAGGCTGGATGAGGCCCCCCAGAACCTTGCTGCTGGGCTCTGACAGCACACTCCGGTAGCCTTTGAGATGTGGTGTCCCTGTGCACCCCACAGCCCCTCGGAGCTGGAGCGGGGCCAGTGCCAGCCAGGCCAGCCCCTGTTGCATGGGAGCCTCATTTGTACTCAGACCAGGATGGGGCTCTACTCTAACGAGATGGCAGCTCCTTAGGCAGCAACGAAACACTATTTATTTATTTATTCAGGCCATGACATGTGCAGCATGGGGGATCTTACTTCCCCGGCCGGGGATTGAACCTTTGCGCCCTGCATTGGAAGGCAGAGTCTTAACCACTGGACCACCAGGGTCCCCTCAGAGCACTGTATGTATTAAAGCTCTTTTGTGAGAACCAGGTTTGACTCCGGTTCCTGTTGCCTTTTCCCAGATGGGTTTGGCCAGGAGATCATCTGTCACGCCTGCCAGCATGGGCTCCAGAGGGCCTAGCATTGACTAGGAGGCCTTGGTCCTCAGGCCAGTTTATGTTGGGTTTTAAGCGGTGGGAGCTTCAGCTTCCGCCCCCAAAGGCCCCCCTTCCCCCTCCTGCCTGAGGGGGTCTCTCCATTTCCATGACTATTGTCCTAGTGAGATCCTGTGGCATCTTTGCCTGGTTTACTGTTCTGTTTTGTGTTTCTAACAACAGCTTTATTGAGATGTAACTCACATAGCTTACAATTCATCCATTGAAAGTGTATAATTCGGTGGGTTTTAGAATATGCACGAAGTTGCATAGCTGTGCCCACAGTCAATTACAAACATTCTCATCCCTCCAAAAAGCACCTCCATACCCGTTAGGGGTCCCCAGTCCTTCCCGGCCCTTGGCATCCACCAGTGTACCTTCCACCTCTGGATTTGCCTGTCTGGACATTTCCTGTCAGTGGAATCATATACTGTGGCCTTTTGTGTCTGGCCTGTCTTCACTCAGTGTAGTTTCAAGGTTCATTCATGTTGCATGTATCAGTGCTTCATTTCTTGTTCTTTTTTTTTTTTAAAGATTTATTTATCTTTTATTTGGTTTTTATTTATTTTTTATTCTCTGTTTTATTTATTTGTTGTTGACTGTGCTGGGGGTCCGTTGCTGCGTGTGGGCCTTCTTCAGCTGTGGTGAGCGGGACTGCTCTCTAGGGGTGCGGAGCACGGGCTCTAGGCGCGCGGGCTTCAGTAGCTGTGTGCACGGGCTTCGTTTCCCGGCTGCATGCGGGACCTTCCCAGACCAAAGACGGAACCCACGTCCCCTGCATTTACAGGCACATTCTTTACCACTGAGCCACCAGGGAAGCCCCTTCATTTTTTTTTAATAGCTGAATATATGCTTCATTGTGTGGTTGCCACACTTTATTCATCTGTTCACCAGTTCATCGCTGTTTGGGTTTTTCTGTTTTTTAGCTATTGCAAATGATGCCACTGTGAATATTAACGTGCAGGTTTTTGTGTGGACCTGTGATTTCACGTCTCTTGGGTATGTATATCTAAGAGTGAAATTGCTGGGTCACTTGGTAACTCTGTGTGTAACCCTTTGAGGCAATTCCAGACTGTTTTCCAAAGCGGCTGCACCATTTCTCATTCTCACCAATAATAATGCATAAGGATTCCAGTTTTGCCACATCCTCACCAACACTTGATGTTAGTCCTGTTTTTTTTAATAGCCTTCCTAGTGGGTGTGGAGTGGTATCTCATTCCCCATGACGCTTCCCTAATGATGGTGAGCATCTTACCGTGTGCTCATTGGCCATTTGTATATCTTCTTGGAGAAAGCCAACTCATATCCTTTGCCCATTTCTTATTGGGTTATTTGCCTTTTTGTAGCTGAGTTGTAAGAGTTCTTTATATTTTCCAGATAAATTCTCTTATCAGTTAAGTGATTTGCAAATATCATGTCCCCATCCTTGGGTTGTCTTTTTGCTTTCTTGACATTGGTCCTTTGAAGCACAGAAGTTTTAAATTTTGATGAAGTCTGGCTTATTTATTCCATTTTTTGCTCTTTTTAAAAATTTTTTTAGTTTTTTGGCTGTGCCACTCGACCTGTAGGATCTTAGTTCCCCAACCGGGGATGAACCCATACCCTCTATGTTGGAAGTGAGGAGTCTTAACCACAGGACCCCCAGGGAAGTTGGTA
This sequence comes from Bubalus kerabau, assembly GCF_029407905.1. NCBI lineage: Eukaryota > Metazoa > Chordata > Mammalia > Artiodactyla > Bovidae > Bubalus > Bubalus kerabau. The sequence goes on from NC_073624.1 coordinate 175,986,342, forward strand.
CCCTTACTTTTGGTGTCATATCCAGGAACCCATTCTCAAATCCAAGCTCACAAAGATTTACCCCACATTCTCTTCTAAGAGTTTTGTAGTTTTAGCTGTTAAATTTATGCTTTTGATCCATTTTGAGTGAATGTTTACGTATGGTGTGAGGTAGGGGTCCAGCCTCATTGTTTTGCACGAGGAGGGCCAGTTAGGTCCTTTTCTTGAAGAGGCTGTTCTTTCTTTCCCCTCACTCAGTTGTTTTGGCCCTTTTCAAAAATCAATTGGTCATAGACGTGTGGATTTGTTTTTGACCTCTCAATTCTGTCCCACTGATTCCTGTCTCTCCTTATGCCAGAATCGCACTGTCTTGATTGCTGTTGCTCTGTAGTAAGTTTTGAAATCAGAAAATATGCATCCTCAACTTTGGATTTTTCAAGGCTGTTTTGTCTGTTCTGGATCCCTTGCATTTCATTTTGAGTCTTGGAGTCTGCATGTCAGAAGACGACTGGCATTCCAGTTGGGATTGACCTGGGTCTGTAGGTTGTCTGGGTTTTTTTTTCTGTCTTCTCTTTGCTCAGATACCTCCTCCACTCTGACCCCGGCATCCTTCCTAACCAGCAGCTGGCAGTCCGTCTTCCCCTGGGCTCCTCCACGACCGCCTCTGTGTTACAGAAAGAGGCCCAGATTCCTTGATGTCTCGCGTGACGAAGCTGCTGGGTCTGACCCTCCTTCTTCCCCTGTCTCCCTGCCTCCACCATCACTTGTCCTTCCCTTGGATGTGGCGGACCCACGTTTCCACTCTGCCAATAGCTTTCTCTCAAAAACATTTGGTTTTATCCCTTCCAGACTTGTCACACTCAAGGTCTGTTCTTCAAATTAGAGGTCAGGGACAAGGAGACTGGGGAGCAGAAAACCCAGTCCCACAAATAACTCAGAGATGTGCTTTGGCAGACAAAGAGGAGCGAGCCATGACTTTCCGTCCTCAAAGCAGGGAGAGGGAGGGACTTCCCTGGTGGACCAGTGGTAAACAATCTGACTTCCAGTGCAGGGGGCGCGGGTTCGATCCCTGGTCGGGGAACTGAGATCCCACAGGCCGAGGGCAACTAAGGCCAGGTGCCACAACTAGAGAGTCCGCGCACAGCCTGAGATCCCGCGTGAGACACCTAAGACCCGACACAGCCAAATGCATGAATACGTATTCTGTAAATACTAGAAAAGCAGGGAAAGGGAGACCCTGCATCCCCTTTGGGTTGTGCTCTGAAATGACGTCAGCCTCTGGCAGCCCCAGCCGGTCCTGGGGATTGGTCTCTCCACTCCTGTCTCCCCGACCCCCCAGGGGTCACCTCGAGTCCACCGCCCCCTTCGAGTCCTACAGCCACCCCCGTGCCCAGGCTGCCGCCGCCTTGCCCTTGGCCACAGCTTGAGTCCCTGCTCAAGCTCCACTGCTTCCTCGTGTCAGCCTCAGGCCGCACTCTCCCCTCCCACTCTGTCTCCTTTAGTTCTCTGCCTTGCAGGTAGATGTGACATTCACCTGGTTGAAAATAAGACAGAGACGCCTCCTACCCCCCACCCCCACCCCCTTTCCCCCAGAGGCCTCGCACAAAGGTCTTGTGTGTGTTTAAGGAGAGATATCTGTGCCTGTTCTTGCCTTCCTGTGTGCACAAGTGCTGGTGTGCCTCGCACGTGCATGCTCTGCCGCATGCCTTGTTCTTTTCGCTCTATAGCTCGGCCGCGGGGTGCAGTGCCCCTCAGGGTGCGTTGTGCTGAAAGTCCAGCCAGCTCCGCTTGGAAATTTACATCGCTTTCAGATTTTGCCATCATAGACAGTGCACATTTTCAAACTCGCCCTTCCACCTCTAGGATCCTTCCCCTGGAAGTCTTAACAGTGAAGTCCGAGGACACCTGCAGTGGCTGTCTTGGAGCCAAGCTTCTCCCGCCTGGAGGAGCTTTAGCGGTTGGGAACCATCATGTCCTGCTCCCGCGTTCGGCCAACCGCGGGGGCTTCTGGCTGCAGAAGCCAGTGGCGTCTGTGGCGTGGCACGTGGCCTCGGGTGCTCTCAGCCTGCTCTTCTTTGATCCAGGTGGAGCACGGCATCCTCTGCTCTTACAGGTCCTCTGTGGCCCCCATCTTCTCTTCACCTTCCTGGCTTTTTTCCTGGCTGCCACCTGCTCGTCCTTTGGGTCCACGTGCTTCCCTGGGCTCTTCCCCCCTCATGCAGCATTGGTCTGGTCTCCACACGCCCCTGAGACCCTGACCGACAGCACCCAAGCTGTCCATTCATTTCTGCTCATGTATGTCTGACTGACGCCTCTTCCCTCCCCCCTCATGACCACCAGTCACTGAAGTGCTCCTCTTGCCAGGAACCCAGCCCCTCTGCTGGTGCCTGGCCTCTCTTAGGACGTCAGTAAATACTTCCTGAGGGCCTTAGTGAGAGATTGAACTGGGGCCGCCGCGCCGGGATGTGTGCATTGGTCGCTGTGGTATGTGTCGTTCTGTAGGCCATCTTTCTATTTTTTGAAATAATTTTTATTATTTTTTGGCCATACTGCACAGCATGCAAGATCTTCTGTTCCCCAACCAGGGATTGAACCCTGGCTCCCTGCAGTGGAAGCTTGGCGTCCCAGCCACTGGACCCCCAGGGAAGTCCCTGGAGGCCGTCTTGGGGGCTCCGGCCTCGGCTGTGACAGTTAGCTTGGACGTGTCCCCATTTTAATGAGTCTCGGGTAAATTCATGTGACCCTTCCCTAGGAATTACAAAATGATTTAGACCGGGAAACAAGTAGTTTGCAAGAGCTGGAAGCTCAAAAACAGGATGCCCAAGACCGCCTGGATGAAATGGACCAGCAGAAGGCCAAGCTCCGAGACATGCTGAGTGACGTCAGGCAGAAGTGCCAGGACGAGACCCAGATGGTGAGTCGTCATCTCCCCACGCCCCCGGCCCAGCAGGAGGAGAATGCTTTTTAGGAACTTCCCTGAGCTCACCATGACTCTACTAAACTCTACTGGTTTAGTAGAGTTGTTGAACGGATCATTTGAGAAAGTGTCCAAGCATCTGTGGCCTGATCTCCGTCTTACCCGCCTTGTCAGACATATAAGTGTGAACCTATGTGTGGACACACCACCCTGGCCTGTGGACACAGCATGCCCATCTCACCTCCCCCGGGTGTCTTTGCTGCTTGTCACAAAGCAGGGAGGCTGTGACCTCAGCAGATCTCTGAGATGAGGGGATGTTCAGCCTCAAGGGACAGACAGATTGCTGATGCCTCTCCCACGTGTGGAGAGGGGTCCCTGTAAGGAAGCCAGGCGTCCACTTTTCGGGCTGGTATCTCCCTCCCTGGGTCAGCTCATCTCAAGAAACACGAACCAGAATTCTTCCTCAAAGTCGCATTTCATCTCATTTCAGATTTCCTCGTTGAAGACGCAGATCCAGTCTCAGGAATCTGACCTCAAGTCCCAGGAAGACGACCTGAACCGGGCCAAGTCTGAGCTGAACCGACTGCAGCAGGAGGAGACGCAGCTGGAACAGAGCATCCAGGCTGGGAAAGTTCAACTGGAAACTATCATCAAGTCCCTAAAATCCACTCAAGATGAAATCAACCAGGTATCTGCAAGGGGGCAGGGTGGGGCAGGGCCTGCCACCCCTGGCTGGGGCTGGGGTGGGAGTGGGATGTGGCTTCTGGGGCCTCCTGCCAAGCAGGGGGGGCCACAAGCACAGCAGTTCCGGAGGTGACTGCGCTGCAGTAGGTGTCTCCGTGGCTCCTGCCCACCTCATCCACATTAGGTTCTCTCCTCGGGAGGCTTTGTTCAGCCTGAAGGTGAAGTGCTGAGAACCCCCAGCATATGTTCCCCCGTCATGTTGACTTTGGCTTTGTGGGGTCTGCTCTGCCTCACCAGCCTTCTGCTTCCCTGCTGGAGCGGGTGCGGGCTGGCTGAGCGCAGGACGTTAACTGGTTTGAAGAGAGTCTTGGTTCAGGACCTGTCTCAGCAGCCTGGGTCCTTGCACACGCAAGAGGACAGAGTCCAGGATGCTGTCTGTCCCCATGCAGCTCAAAGGCGGCACAGCGAGGAGGCCCCGCCCCCTCAGGGGCTCCGCCCTCCCTGGCCCTCTCTGGGGAGAAGGCCCCAAGGCCTGCAGCCGCTGCCCTGCATGGAACAGCCAGAGGCCTCCTTGCTGGCCCTCAGATGTCCCACCTACACACTGAAGGTTATGTTTGACCTTGGCAATATCAGAATGCACATCTGTGCTTCCTTTTTTGACTGAATCGATCTCTTGGCTCTTTTTGCCAGTTTACAGGCAAAAGTTGATTACAAACTCAAACCTCAGGGATTTGATAACATATATTGTGCTTTTTGGGGCTTCCCTGGTGGCTCAGATGGTAAAGAATCTGCCTGCCATATGGGACACCTGAGTTTGATCACTGGGTGGGAAGATCCCCTGGAGAAGGCAATGGCTACCGTAACTCCAGTATTCTTGCCTGAAAAACTCCATGGACAGTGGAGCCTGGTGAGCTACATACAGTCCATGGGGGTCACAGAGTCGGACACGACTGAGCACCTGACACTGACAGTGTGCTTTATTGTTAATTAACATCGGTAGAGTCGTTTCCCACTCAGCCTTTTTGTTATTGTTGTTCAGTCGCTCAGTGTCCGACTCTTTGTGACCCCATGGACTGCAGCACTCCAGGTTCTTCTTTCCTTTACCATCTCCCGGAGTTTGCTCAAACTCATGTCCGTTGAGTTGATGATGCCATCCAACCATTTCATCCTCTGTTGCCCTCTTCTCCTCCTGGCTTCGATCTTTCCAAGCCGAAGGGCCTTTTCCAGTGAGTTGGTTCTTATTAGCATCAGGTGGCCAAAGCAGTGGAGCTTCAGCATCAGTCCTCCAGCCTTTATAAAATAGCAGCAAAAGACATAAATGTATGTTAGTGATAATAATAATGATATTAAACATGATGGCTACTACTTACTAAGGCCACCCTGCCAGACAGTGCGAGAGGGCTGTTACTCATCAGTTCCATTTTTGAGAAGAGCAAACAGAGGTGAGGTCACCAGTGTGCAGGAGACTGTTAAGATAAAGCCGGGTCTGTCTGCCTCCACAGATCACTGTCCTTTCCCTGGCCTCGCATGCCTTCTCCAGGAACAAGGAGGAGCAAATGGGGCAATAAAAGTCCTGTAAAGTGAAATCGCTGCTGAACACCACTCTGAATAGATAGTGAATCTGGGTTTTGTCCCATTTCAGTTCATTCCGAATCAGCAAACGTGTATTTGAACACTTGCCTCTCTCAGGGACCGGGGATACAAAGAGGCCGCCTGAGGGCAGCCAGAAGGGAGTCTCTCTCTCTCTCTCTCTCTGTCTCTCTGTCTCTCTCTCTCTCTCTCTCTATCTCTCTCCCTCTCAGTTTATGAGCAGCCTCAAGTCTTGTAAACTTGGCTCTGTAGACAGGTAATTCACTTATCTGCTTGAATCATCTGGGGCGGGATGCCCTGAGAGATAAATGCGTTGCCTGATGCATTCCGCCTGAACCCTCCTCCACGCCAACCATGTCTTCCTTGTCCAGGCCAGAAGCAGGCTCTCCCAGCTGCACGAAAGCCACCGGGAAGCCCAGCGCGGCCTGGAGCAGCACGATGAGACGCTGGATGGGGCCCCCGGCGTCAGCCTGAGCAGCCTAGCAGACCTGAGCGCAGGCGTCTCCCTGACAGAGAGGGGAGGTTTTGGAGCCATGGTAAAGGTTGAATAAGTGTTTTCCAGTCCTGGGATTGGGTCCCATGTTGGGCCCAGTGAAGGCCCCTCCTGCTGGATCCAGCCCTCGCCAACCTTAATCCTATCCAAGTGCAGGGTGTTGCTCATTTTTTGCAGCTGCTCTGCCTCTTCCCCACCAGCCCTGCCGCCCGGCATCCTCCGGGACAAAGCCGAGGATAGGCCTGGATCCTTTGTGAAACCAGTTTGTGAAGACCTCCATCTCTGTGGGCTAGTGCCTCCCATTGGGAGGGCTTCCCCAAAATGGGATCAATTCTCACAGATTGTGAAACCCCACATTCTCCTCATTGGGAGGATGGAAAAGTGTGTGTGTGTGTGTCCATGTTTCTACAAGGAGCACCTTGAAGAATCACAGGTGGAGATAAAGAGCAATAGGAATGGCAATCAGCCCTCCCAGGGTGTTGCTGTATCACCCACGATTTGGCCCATCTCCTGAAATGTTGGTCACATTTGAAATGTCAGCACTTGGGTTCACACCGCAGGACGCTGGGGTCCTGGTGGGGGGCTGCTGGCTTCCAGACAGTGTTACTTAGTCCCCCGTTGTGGCCAGAGCTCACTGCCGTGGCCCCGAGTCCTGGCGTGTGCGGTTTCCGGCTCACTCGGGCTGATGAGGGTGTCTCTGTGCTGCTGCGGGAGCCGGGGGGACACAGCTGGTCTCTAGATTCCTTGTGCGCTGCCCCAAAGCCTTTGGCCGCATGCCCTGCACTGCCGTCTCTCTCTTCCAGGCTCCTGCTTTTGCCTTGTTCGCTTTGTGGAGTCCTTCCCCTCCTCGTAACAGTTCAGCCTCTTTGTCTCTCTTCATGTGAGACTCTGGGCCTTTCTCGATGTGTCTCTTTTCTCAGTGGCCAAGTGCTCTGTCCCTAGGATTTACGGGAAAGCTTATGCCTAATTCTCCAGAGTGCTGAGAAGATGCTCTTGGTGTTCTCCTCTGTCTCCCATCTCTGGCCCTCACTTCCTCCCTCTGCCATTCACACATTCCTCTCCACTTGGAAGTGGCAAACGAGGGATTTCCGTATCCGCTCCAGGGCCTGTGTAGGCAGCTTCATCGTCTGAATAGACTGTGAACGGTCCTCTTCGATGCACCGCCTGAGGCGGAATTTCCTGCTTGGCCGTCAGTCTGCCTCAGCGCGCTCCAGCTTCATGGCCTTGTTCTTTCTTGTGCCGTCTGTCCAGGCGCCCTCACAGCTCTTGGCTTGTGTTCCGCCTTAGTTCATGGGACAGCTCACTCTTAAACTCTGTCGCGCAGGCTTTGATAAGATGGGTTTCCTTGGATAAAAAGTTGGCAGGGAAGTGTCATTTGGAAAATAGGGATTCTCCCCACCCTCGCCGGCACCCCCCCCGATTTTTTTGCCTTTATTTTTATTCATCTTATTACAGATGTTTACATGATGGTCAATCATCTTGAAACGTTGACGTCACATGTGTTACATAGAAACCCACAACCACTGTTTGGAAGAAAAACTATATCTTGTTGCACAAATACAATCTTTAAAGCACTCACTTTTTGGTTTGTTTCCATTTCTTAATAAACACTGTGAAGAGGGCTTTTGTTCACTCCTGGACATTTCAAGACTGTTCCCAAGGAGAGGGAGGTCTCTTAGTTCTCTTCGAAGGGAATGAAAGTAAGGGGCTTAGTTTCCTGAGAACCAGTGTAACCAAAGAGGTGTGTCTAGAGCGTTCTAAGTCTGGACAGTTTTACTGAAGTCACTGGGTTTCTGTTAGGCTCACGTGACTTGACTTTGTCCAAGATGGCAGGGATCTGAAAGCCGTGTTTATTCCTGTGTCTCATCTGCTGATAAGGGTACTGGCTTCTCATCCTTGGAGTCGGTGCTCAGCCAGCCTGTCTGCTAGAGAGGAGCAGAATTCAGCTTCACCACAGACTCATCGCGGAGGCCAGGCTGGCCTGCCACATTCAGCCCCTGGCCTACTGGAGCCACTTTTGCTGGCTCTCCAGAGCCGATGATTGAATAGCAATTTTGTAAACCTTAGCTCCACCTTTGGTAACTGGACATCAGCCACAGTGGGGTAGTGGCACCATGGGAATTGGCAGTGGCTATCAGGCAGAGCTTTTATTTCCTCTTGAGGGTGTTGATTGCACCGGCACACCACCGCCCAGCCCCTGTCTAAGGGCGAGGAGCGTCGCAGAATGCCACCTCGATGCCCTTTCGGAGTTGTCACGTCTGTTTCCTGAGACGTGCAGAACTTAAGACTGGTCAGGGAGCTCCTGTTCACGGTGCTTGCTCTCTGCCGCGAGCTTGGCCACCACACTTGCATCTCCCAGGTGGGCGGATGGCTCCATGTTCCTCAGTAGGTGGTCAGCAGATGGTGGAGTTGATGGCGTCTTTGTGCCAGGGCAAATCTAGCTTTCTGCTCTGAACCTGAAATGGAATCCGTAAATGGTAAATGGTTACCCTAACCACGTGAATCCTGCCGGGGTCGTCTTAGGCTTCTCCTTTGAAGGGGAGGGAGCAGCTACTACCTCAGGCCAAGCAGTTGCTCCTGAGAGAGATAGCAGACCTGCCTTTCAGTTAGGGGGACTGCAGCCGGAGCACCCAGGAATCAGTGTCTTCTCTGCCATCGTCCAGTTACTTGTCAAGTCTTCCGACTGGCAATTGAAAACATTAAAAAAAAAAAGTACCAATTAGCAGTGGTACGTCACTGCTAATTAAAAACCAAATAGAAGCTTCCATTCTATTTAGTTTTCCAAGTTGTCATTCTTAATTCACTACTTTATCCAGGTCGTTCACCATCTCTGTCTCTTCTTCAGGAACAAACATGTTCCTTTCCCCAGGGCTGCAGGGTGTTGATTTTCCCTGCTGGCCGCCTGGCTTCCATAGATTAGGACTCCTCCAGCATGTTGGTCTGTTTCAGACCCCACTGGGTGCTTGCTGGCACGGGCATCTCATGGTAGTTGGCACCACAGCATCCTTACTGAGTCTGTGTATCGCAGACGTGGGCGCCACGCTTGGGGACATCGGCACTCACTTGCCCAAGACCTGGCTTGGCTTGTCCACCTTGGAAAGCCCTGTGGTTGGAGGCCCCAGGTAATCTTTCTCAGGTAAGGAAAACCGTTCCACGTCCGTCAGAGGGCAGGGGTGTTGGTCCATTCCTCGGGAGCCTGGGGCTTCTGTTGCCCTGGTACCTCTCAGACACATCCCGCTCCCTGGAGTCACCCAGCCTTGTCAGGACCCTCCCGTGGGCACCTCTGATGTCACTGCCCTGCGTTTTCACGGAAGCCCCGGCTCTCTCATCACCTGGTCTCGGTCAGTTGGAATAATGGCTGAATTCGCCAGCCCCAAGGATGCTGGCACATTTGCCAGATTCAAGGAGGATGTTGTGCTTTTTAATGTCATAGTGAAACCTTTGTGTTTTCACTGAGGGTGTGTCTTTCCGAACCAGAATATCTCAGTATTTCTAAACCAAGTGCACTGTTTTCCCGCTATATTGTGAGGTCCGTCCCCAACCCCTTTCAGGTAATTTTTCCACTATAAAAACTTTGCTCTTCAAAAGCAAGTCCCCCCCATCCACCGCTGATTTAAATATGCTGTTTGTTTCTACAAATAAGCACTTTTTAAAGAAAAAATGCAAAGTGCTGTGTATGCTCTAGTAGTTCTAACTGCATAAGCACGCACTTCCTCTCTGGATGTAAATAGCCATCGTGCCTCTTGGTGTGGAAACAGGCATTTTTAAAAATGCCCACATAGGCACACGCTCTCTAAAAAGGTGCTTGAGGGAGGTGCAGCTTTGAACAAGGAGGCTTTGAGCTGCAGTCGTTGGAGGGACTTGTTACATTTTCTTTCTGACATTTCCAAAAACAGGACTTTTTTTCTGACACAGTGATATATTAAAAAATATTTTTGATTATGGTAAAAGACATAACGTAAAGTTTACCATCATAGCCATCTTTCATTATACAGTTCAGTCACGTTAACTGTGTTCATGTTGTACAGCCAAGCTCTAGAACTTCTTCATACCATTAAGTACTGCTCCCCATCCTCCTGACCACCTACTATTCTGCTTTCTGTGTCTCTGAATCTGATGGCTCTACGGACTTCGTGGAAGTAGAATCCCACAGTGTTTGTCTTCTGCTGACTGGCTTCTTTCACTTAGCCTGATGTCTTCAGGGTTCATCCGTGTTGCGTGTGTCAGAATTTCCTTCCTTCTAAAGGCTGAGTGATACTCCACTGTATGGACATGCCACACTTTGCTTATTCATTCATTCATCACTGGATGCCTGGGTTGCTTCCACTCAACGATTTTTAAATAGACTTTCATTTTAGAAGACTTAAGGAAAAGTTGCAAAGATAGTGCAGAGAGTTCCTGTATAACCCACAGCCAGCTTACCCTGTTATTAATGTCGTACATTTATCACAATGAATGGACTGTTGTTGACGTTATTATTAACTAAAATCCTTCTTCTTTGTTTTTTTTTTTTTTTTTTATAAAAACTACTCTCATCTGGGTCACATCACTTAAGAGGGGAAAATACACCAGTTAGGTATAGAATTCTGTGCTTGGCTTTAAATCTGAAATAATGAAATTCCTGTCCTGTCTCTTCGCAAAATTACAGGACGATCCTTTCAAAAATAAAGCCTTGTTATTTAGCAACAACGCCCAAGAATTGCATCCGGATCCCTTTCAAGCAGAAGACCCCTTCAAATCAGACCCATTTAAAGGAGCCGATCCCTTCAAAGGTACCTCATTTGGCGCCCACTTTGTCACTGGAAGGCTGTTTGTTTTGTGCCCCTCTGGGTTGTCTCGTGACTGGCGGCACCCTCTCATGTGGGGGGAGGAAAGAAATTCTTGGAGCCTAACGGGCCTCTTGAATCTCTCAGTTCACCTGGGTAATTGAAGAGCTATGGTGTTGTGTGGGGGAGGGAAGAGCTCCAAGCTCACTGTGACACACCCACGTTCACGGGTAACTGGCTTGGCCCTGAGATTGCATCCGCCTTGCAGGACTAAGATAAGTAGGCGTAGCAGTGATTATGGAGCCCCTAGTAAACAGCAGATCCCCACATGCACAGTCTCTAAGGCCTTCCCACAGCGAGTTCACCCAGAGCCACACACGAGTCAAGAATAACTAAGAATTCTAGAAACAAGATTTCCTAAGTTTTCTCTTTTTTTTTTGCAGAGCAAAACTATTTCCAAGAAGGCTATCTGTATTTTCCTGAGAAAAATGCCAGGGCAGGGAGAGGGCAGTGGGAGTGCCTTTCCAGTTAGAGACTTGGAGTGGAAGCACCCGAGTTCTGAGAGATGACTCGGGAAGCTGCCGAGGCTCAGGTGTCCCAGGAGGCTGAGGAGGGGGCCGCTCTGGGGGCTCAGGTTCTTGGAACCCCAGGGGGTGGGTGATGGGGAGGGGAGGGGTGAGCCGTGAGCAGGGCATAGGGAGACTGAATTCAGGCTGGTCCTACGTTTCCCCACCGTTGGGCCCACGTTGAGTAGCCCGAGTTCTTTCTGTTTCATCTTCATCATCCTTGCCATGATGAACTCCCTCAGCCGCTGGCCACCCTTGCTTTCCCACTTTGCTCTGCCCAGGTCATTTCCACCACAGAGCTGAATGGTTCTCTCTTCTCTAATCCAGGTGACCCATTCCAGAGTGACCCCTTTGCCGAGCAACAGACGGCTTCAACAGGTAAAAAAAAAACCAAAACAACCTTTGTTAGTTAAAAGAAATGTTTTGTGAACTGGTCCTCAGAATATTCCCATTCCTAGATAACTAACGAGAACCTACTGTATAGCACAGGGAACTCTGCTCCATGCTCTGTGATGACCTAAATGGGAAGGAAATCCAAAACAGAGGCAATGTATGTGTAGATAGATCTGATTTATTTTGCTCTACACCAGAAACCAACACAACATTGGAAAGCAATTATTTTGTTGTTGTTGTTGAGTCGCTGAGTCGTGTCTGACTCGTCATGACCCCATGGACTATAGCCCGCCAGCCTCCTCTGTCCGTAGAATTTCCCAGGTAAGCATACCGGAGTGGGTTGCTGTGCCCTCCTCCAATAAAATTTAAAAAGAAGAGTATTCCCATTCCTAGTTCAGCTTGAGGGAAATGGAGAAACACCTTGCCGCCTCCTGTGCCAGGCAAGCTTCTGAAGGAAGCTCCATTGTGCCTCCCTTTCTCAGTCTGGTGCCCCTTCCTGCCGGTCGCACAGCACAATGAGAACGAGAGCCAGAACACCAGCCCCTGGTGCCTGACGACTGTGCAGACGCCCGGTCGCTTGTGCCTGCTGTGCCCGCTGTGCCACCATCAGGGTGTCCTGTGTGGTGCCCATGCTCAGTGGCACTTCTGCCCGCACGTGCTTGGGGTGGCGGTGCAGTGAGCAGGGAAGGACAGCATCACTTTGCACAAAAGCCCAGCATCTTGGGCTTCCCCGGTGGCTCAGTGGTAAAGAATCCACCTGCCGATGCAGGAGACACAGGTTCAGTCCCTGCCTCGGGAGGACCCCACACGCCTGGGAGCAGCTAGCCCTATGCACCACAGCTTCTGAGCCCACGTGCCCCACAGCCTGTGCTCTGCAACAAGAGAAGCCCCCTCTGGCACCACAGCCAGAGGGCAGCCCCCACTCCCTGCAGCTAGAGAAAAGCCTGAGCAGCAGCAGAGACCTAGCACAGCCAAAAATAAACGGAAGGGTTTTTTTTAAATACTTAAAAAAAAATTGGTACACATCATAGAGAAAAGAAAGAAAGGCCAGCGTTTTGTTCCCTCTGGGTGGTTGGGGGCTCCCCTCCTGGTTGCCAGGCTTGCGCCCCACATGAACACACTCGGCGTGGTGGTGTTGGCATCGTGCTGCCTGTTTATCTCCTCCCCTGCTGTTTATCTGTTTCTCTTGAGGTGGGATTCGTGTAACAGAAGTCTGACAAATGTGCATAGTACAGGTTAACCGTCTTAAAGTGCACATGCCACTGGCCTGTGGTCTGTTCGCCGTGCTGTGCACTCACCACCTCCATGTAGTTCCAGAACGTCTCCGTCACCCCGAAAGGAGACCGCGTCTGCCAGTGCCCCCCACTCAGCCCCTGGCAGCTGCCAGTCTGCTTTCTTTCCTTCTGGACTTACCCACATGGTTTGTTCCTACTGATTTTATTGAGAGGTGTAATGAACACACCACAGAACTCGCCCATCTTGAGTGTAGAGTCGGATGTGTTTCAACGTGTGTGTGGCCAGATGAGAGAGCAACCGTCTGCATTGTCCCTAAAGGCCCCCTCCTGCTCCTCCACCCCGTGCCACCAGATCTCTGGCAGCCACTGACTGGCTTTCTGCCACTATGGTTTTTCCATTTTCTAGAATTTCACATAAGTGGTGTCAGTCAGTTGTGGTTTTTTTTTTTTTTTTAAATGGGAGTTTTCTCACTAAGCATAGCATTTATTCATGGGACAGTTTTTTTCTTCTCTTTCCAAAACACCTTCCAGATCCATTCGGTGGGGATCCTTTCAAAGAAAGCGACCCATTCCGTGGCTCCACCCCTGATGACTTCTTTAAGAAGCAGACAAAGAGCGACCCGTTTACCTCAGACCCGTTCACGAAGAACCCTTCCTTACCGTCAAAGGTGAGTGCCCTCAGGAGGGCCGCTGTCCCGTAAGGTGAGTGCCCTCAGGAGGGCCGCTGTCCCGGCGCTGCCCGTCTGCGGGCTCTCTGTATGAAGGTAGCCCTTCCCACCCGCAGGGACCAAATCAGGGCCTCCCTCTCTCAGACTGAGCTTGCGAAGCCTGGCAAGTGAGAGCCGTCAGAGGCTGGGCCATTCCCTGGGAGCAGGCGAGAAGGCCCAGCCTCCTTCCTGGATGGCACGGTGACCATCTCTGCTGGTCCCTGCGGAGGCTTGCCCTGTGAAGCTGGGTATCACGTCCAGCAGTCCGGTGAGCCCACGTCAGGGTGTTCTGTGTCCTGAACAGCTGTCAGCCGTCCATCCCTTTCGGTGCCCCTTTACTTCAGCTCAGGCCCACTGGCTGGGTTCTCTGCTGGGCCACTGCATCCCCCAACAAAGACGAAACAGAGCGCCGCACGCACCCACAGGTTTGCCCTGCTGCCTGAGTGCCCAGTGCAGATGGCGACACTGGCATCAGCCTGCCCCAGGGGGGCCCCGCCGTGGCAGGAGGAATCCAGACGCACAGGCTGCCGCGCTGAGTGTGCTCCCCACCCCCAGCAAGTAGTAAGCCCTGTGTTTTGTACATTAGGCCCAACAGCCTGATTTAAATTGGTGTCCGCGAGGACTTAAAACGCAGAGAAGTGACTTTGTGATGGAATGAGAATTTTGCGTCTAAGTGAGGGCCATGTGTAGCTTTCCTGCGTGCTCTAGGCTGCACCTCTGTCCTCATTTTACCCACGCCTTGGTTTTTCACTTGTCCATGGACCTACTGGTCTGCTGCCCTAGCTCCAGAGCTCCTTGAAGGCAGGGATTAACCTGGAGCGTTTCTGTCTCTGCGACCCGTTGTGAGGGCCCCCTTTCATTCCTGATGGTGGTGGTCTGTGTTCTCACCTCTGTGTGGATCGATTTGGTTAATCTTTTCCACAAGCCAGCTATTGGCTGTGTTACTTTCCTCTCCTGTTTGTTCTCTGTCTCACTGATTTCTGCTCATGATTTCCTTCTCCCTACTTTGGCCTTCTGTTTCTAACTTCTTAAGATCCAACCTTAGGTCATTGATATTGGATCTTCTTTTTCTAATGTAATTGTTTAATGCTATGTATTTCTGGGCTTCCCTGGTGGCTCAGTGGTAAAGAATCCACCTAGCCACTGCAGGAGACATGGGTTTGATCCCTGGTCTGGAAAGATCCCACATGCTGTGAGGCAGCTGAGCCTGTGCACTGCAACTATTGAACCTGTGCCCTAGAGCCCAGGAACCATAACTACTGAGTCTGAGTGCCTGGAGCTTGGGCTCCACAGCAAGAGAAGCCCCCACAATGAGAAGCCTGCACACCGCAAGTAGAGAATACTCCCCATTTGCCACAATTAGAGGAAAGCCCACAAAGCAGTGGAGTCCCAGCACAGCCAAAAATAAATAAAATTATTTTTATAAAAAACCTACGCATTTCTCTTCAGGCACTGCTTTAAGTACATTCCACACATTTTGATATGTTACATCTTCATTGTCATTCAGTTTGAGATATTTTTCAATTTCCCCTGTGAATGCTCTGTTGAACCGTGGATTACTTAAAGGGTGTTGTTTCATTTCGCAGTACTGCCCCCCTCCGGGTGTTTTATAATATTGGTTTCTAATTAGATTTATTGTTGTTAGAGAACATATTTTGTATGTTTTCAGTCCTTTTCGATTTATTGAGACTCGTTTTATGGTCTTTGTTGGAGAACATACAGGGTACAGTTGAGAAGAGTATCTATTTGCCATTGTTGGGTATAATGTTCTGTAAATCCCAGCTAAGTCAAGGTGGTTGTTCTGAAGGTCTATTTTTTCCCCCATTTTTTTAAAGGGGGTCACGCCCGTGTAGCTTGGGGGATCTTAGTGCCCCAACCAGGGATTGAACCTGGGCCACATCAGTGAAAGTGCTGAGTTCTAACCAGTGGGCAGCCAGGGAATTCCCCCCCTTTCCTTTTTTTAATTGAAAGTTTAGTTGATTTACAATGTTGTGCTAGTTTCTAGTGTGCACCACAGTGATTCAGTTATACATATATGTATATTCTTTTTCCTATTCTTTTCCCTTATGTTCTATAGAGGACTGGTCATCTATTTTTAAGGTGTTTGTTAGCTCTACCAGTTGCTGAGGTGTTAAGCTCTTCTCCTATGATTGTAGCATTGTCCATATCCCCCTTAATTCTGTCAAGTTTAGCTACATATATTTTGAAGCTGTCAGTTGCCTACATATTGATGATTGTTGTATCATCCTGATGCAGTGACCTTTTTTCTTTAAAAGGGTTCCATTTTTCCTCTGGTGATAATCTTTGTCTTAATCTGTTTTTATCACATTTTAAAATAGCCACCTCATTTTTCTTATGCTTACTGTTTGCATGCTTTATCTTTTCTTATCCACTTACTTTAACCTATCTGGGAGTTGAAGTTGATGTCTTTTGTGTTGAGCATGTATCAACAGTTGGGCCTTGCTTTTCTATACAGTCTGGAAATCTCTGCCTTCTAAATGGAGTATCTATTCCATTCACATTTAATGCAGTTATCAGTATAATTGCATTAAACATCCGCTGGATCATGGAAAAAGGAAGAGAGTTCCAGAAAAACACCTACTTCCGCTTTATTGACTATGCCAAAGCCTTTGACTGTGTGGATCACAATGAACTGTGGAAAATTCTGAAAGAGATGGGAATACCAGACCACCTGACCTGCCTTCTGAGAAATCTGTATGCAGGTCAGGAAGCAACAGTTAGAACTGGACATGGAACAACCGACTGGTTCCAAATAGGAAAAGAAGTACATCAAGGCTGTATATTGTCACCCTGCTTATTTAACTTACATGCAGAGTACATCATGAGAAACGCTGGGCTGGAAGAACCACAAGCTGGAATCAAGATTGCCGGGAGAAATATCAATAACCTCAGATATGCAGATGATACCACCCTTATGGCAGAAAGTAAAGAGGAACTAAAAAGCCTCTTGATGAAAGTGAAAGAGGAGAGTGAAAAAATTGGCTTAAAGCTAAACATTCACAAAACGAAGATCATGGCATCTGGTCCCGTCACTTCATGGGAAATCGATGGGGAAACAATGGAAACAGTGTCAGACTTTATTTTTTGGGGCTCCAAAATCACTGCAGATGGTGATTGCAGCCATGAAATTAAAAGATGCTTACTCCTTAGAAGGAAAGTTATGACCAACCTAGATAGCATATTCAAAAGCAGAGACATTACTTTGCCAACAAAGATCCGTCTAGTCAAGGCTATGGTTTTTCCAGTGGTCATGTATGGATGTGAGAGTTGGACTGTGAAGAAAGCTGAGCGCCGAAGAATTGATGCTTTTGAACTGTGGTGTTGGAGAAGACTCTTGAGAGTCCCCTGGACTGCAAGGAGATCCAACCAGTCCATTCTAAAGGAGATCAGCCCTGGGTGTTCTTTGAAAGGAATGATGCTAAAGCTGAAACTCCAGTACTTTAGCCACCTCATGCAAAGAGTTGACTCATTAGAAAAGACTCTGATGCCTGGAGGGATTGGGGGCAGGAGGAGAAGGGGACGACAGAGGATAAGATGGCTGGATGGCATCACCAACTCAATGGACGTGAGTTTGGGTGGACTCCGGGAGTTGGTGATGGACAGGGAGGCCTGGCGTGCTGCGATTCATGGGGTTGCGAAGAGTCGGGCACGACTGAGCGACTGAACTGAACTGATCAGTATAATTAGATTCAAGTCTACTATTTTATTATTTACTTTCTTTTATTCTCTGTGTTTTATTCATCTGTTTCTCTCCGTCTTCTTTTGGGTTATTTGCATGTTTTCTGGGATTCCATTTTATAGTACTTATTGGCCTCTTTTAACTATACTATTTTTTTTTTTTTTTTTTTAGAGGTTGGTTTAGGGATTGCCATTTTCACACTTAACTTTTTGTAGGCTACTTGGAATTATTACTGTGTCATTTGCTGAAGCTGAAGCTCCAATACTTTGGACACAGATTTCGAAGAGGTGACTCATTGGAAAAGACCCTAATGCTGGGAAAGATTGAAGGCAAAAGGAGAAGGGGGTGGTATAGGATGAGATGGTTAGAGAGCATCACAGACTCAATGGACATGAATTTGAGCAAACTCTGGGAGATAGTGAAGGACAGAGAAGCCTGGCATGCTACAGTCTGTGGGGTCGCAGCAAGTTGGACACAAGTTTGTGACTGAGCAACATCAACAGACAACACAATGTAAAATGTAAAAAACTTGCCATCACGTAGATCCATTTATCCACCCACCCCCAAACAGCAGTGTCTCTGTTATAGTTGTCCTAAGAATGTAACATGTCTAAATATATTAAATGTCTTAAGACAGTATTATAATTTTTGCTTTAATCCACTGTATCAGTTTTAAACCAGTTTTACAGTCAGTTTTAAACCAGTTTTAAACCAGTCAGTTCTAAAGGAAATCAGTCCTGATTATTCATTGGAAGGACTGATCCTGAAACTGAAACTCCAAGACTTTGGCCACCTGATGCAAAGAACTGACTCATTGGAAAAGACCCTGATGCCGGGAGAGATTGAAGGCAGGAGGAGAATGGGAAGACAGAGGATGAGATGGTTGGATGGCATCACCGACTCGATGGACGTGAGTTTGAGCAAGCTCCAGGAGTTGGTGATGGACAGGGAAGCCTGCCGTGCTGCAGTCCACGTGATCACAAAGAGTCGGACACGACTGAGCAATTGAACTAAACTGATCAGTTTTAAAGAGGAAGAAAGTAGTTGTTGCTTTCACCATATAGTCAGCATTTCTCAAGTTCTTCATCCCTTTCTCAAGATCTGGTTTTGCCTCCTTCAGCCTGAAGAGCTCACATTACCCCTTGTATGCAGGGCTGCTTTGTTGCCGTCCTTGAGTGTATTTGTGGCCGATCTAGTATCATTTTTCCTTTTGGTTCTTGTAGGATGTTGTCCTGTTATTTTCTAGTCTCTGTTGTTCTTAATGAAAAGTTACCAGCCTTTCAGATAGTTGTTCCCTGCATGTAACATGTTCCTTTCTCTGGTTGTTTTAAAGAACCTCTCTTTATTTTTGCTTTTCAGTAGTTTATGTAGGGTCAGGATATAGTTTTCTTTTTATTTATGGTGCTTGGGGTTTGCTGAAGTTCTTACATCTATAAATTAGGTCTTTCACCAAATTTGGTATGTTTTCAGCCAGTATTTCTTCGAAAAAATTTTTCTTTTTTATTCTCTCTCTTTATGGGATTCCAGTTACACAGGTGTTAATATTATCCTCAAAGTTCCCTGAGGCCCTGTTTTTCTTTTTTTTTTCTCTTTTTTTCCATCAGATTATGTAATTTCTACTGATTTATCTCAGCTTCAGTCCCATTTTTGTCCTTTGCTGGCTAGGTAATCTACTGACGCTTTTATTCTGGGTACTGTAGTTTACAGTTTTAGAATGTCCATGTTTCATCTGTGTAGTTTCCACTTCTCTACTAAGATGTCCTATCTTGTCGTTCATCTGAAGCATATTTTCCTTTATCTCATTAAGCCCAGTCACTGCTGCTGTAAAGTCATTCTGATCTGAGAATTCCAGTATCTGGGTCATCTTGAGATTGTCTCCATTGATTATCTTTTTCCCTTGAGAACCACATTTTTCTTGTTCTCTGTATTTTGAATAACTTAGAGATATATCCTGTGTATTGTGAGTACTCTGTTGTGGAGACTTGATTCTGTTGCATTCTTCCAAAGAGTGTGGATGGTTTTGTTTCAGCAGGCAGCTAACTGGTGAGACTCACACTGTAGTCTCTCCCTGTCTGGCCTGTGGCTTCATTCCTGTGGCCTTAGCTATAGGCTGCTTTGAGTCTGCCCACCCACACACAGTGTAGGGGTCAGCCTGAGACCTGGGCAGAGCTTATCATGGAATGTGGGACTCCCATTCTCTGCCTCTCCTTTCTAGACCTCACATCCCCCCCGCCCCTTTTTAAGCTTTGGAAAAAATAGTCTTTTAATAACTGTTTTATCACCATGTTAAGTCATGCAGTTACAAAGTAGTTAGAAATTTCTGAAAGGATATTATTGTTAAAAAAAAAAAGAAAAGTTCATTCTTAAATAAATAATATCCAGCACTTCAGTGGGACACTGCTGTTCAGAAGGCCCTGGCCAAATAACTCCCCAATAAAACAAAGCCTCAGGTTGTTTGCAGCCACGTGGGGATGAAGCCACGTGCAGAAGACGAGGCTTCTAAACGAGGACACGAAGTCGGGGCATGTCGGGGCTGCTGGCAATACTCAGCACCGCCGGCCAGACTCTAAAGAGGGAGTGCAAGCGGGTTTCTTTCTGGGACACTCTACTTGATTATTGGTCAATTAGTCAACACAATAGATCTTTGTAAGAGAACAGTTGATTAACATGATAAGGATGTTACTTAACATTCTTTGGATTATATGTTGTAATTATGGTCAGTAAATTCCAACAGTCTTAACAAAAATAGCCCGCCTCATTTGCAGGTATGAAGACAGCTTAATTCTCCACTGGGCTTTTTGTTTTTTGCTGGGTCACATCCCTTTTTCATGGCTGTGGCTGTCCTGGGATTCCCGCCTCTGAGCTTCAGTGCAGAAAGACAGTGAGTTTTCTTTTGGAGTCCGTAGCCTCTCAATATTCTCAGACTGTAGCTATCAAGACGGAAAACCTGGGAGTTCCCTGGTGGTCTGGTGATTAGGATTCAGTATTTTCACAGCCGCGGCCGGGGTTCAGTCCCTGGTCAGGGAACTGAGCCTCCCACAAGCTAAGCAGTGGGCCAAGATAAAACAAAGCCTGGAAAGCTCAGCCTTGTGCTGTGTGTTTACTGCCAAATTTCAGTTCTCTTCCAAAGTCTTGCTGCTTTGATTCACTTCCTATGTCTTCAGGTGATTGCTTTTTTTTTTTTTCCCCAGTCCAGGGTATTTGTTGGTATTATATGCAGGAGAGGTTGGTCTATTGGACTCTGCCAGGATTTGGTTTAAATCACTGTGTCCTCCCCATGGCTGGGGCAGATATCCAGAGAGTTTGTGGTTGAATGAATGGGTGATGGGCACAGGAACTGCTTTTCACTCTCTCCTTTCTCCTTTTCATTCAGCTCGACCCCTTTGAATCCAGCGATCCGTTTTCATCCTCCAGTGTCTCCTCAAAAGGATCAGGTGAGACCAATGGCTGCTTTTACTTCTCACTCGTCCCTGGGCGGTAGAATGGCCCGCCTGTTTCCAAAGCTGGTGCTCCTCAGCGTTTGTGTGGTTAGTAAGTAGCACCCAGATCCTCACCTGAGGCAGTGGCCCACGCCACGGCCCTTGTCTTCCTGAGCGGGAGCTAGCATCTGCTGGGAAGGAAGCTTGGCTGTAGGGATTAATTCAGTAATAACACTAATGTATTAGTTACTTTTTACTCGGTCTTCCTTATGAATGTTTGGTTTGTATGTTTGGCTTTTTTTCCTAAATAAATCCAAAGGTCTGTTGAGGCTTGTCCTATGGGCGCTGGGTTTGAGGGACCCTCCCTTCACAGCATAAAACCCTTAGGTGCCGCTAAGGGAGGGAAGGGTTTGCGGATTGCACCCCCCGCCCCACCTTGCCTGTGGGAACAGGCCCCACTTGGTACTGCCACCTTGCCTAGCATCTTGGCTTGTTAGTTACAGAGCTTGACTTCATAGGTGGGCTTGTGGGCTACTCCAGGAAAATCACACCACCCACCAAAGGAAAAATCTCAGCAGAAATCTCTACCCACAGATGACTTCCCCACATGAGCCGTGTGGGCGGCAGTCCCCTCCCTCTCACTCCCCCTTCCTGGTCCAGCAGGACAGACACCAGGCCCTGTCTGTCCTTCCATGGGGGGCTTGTCACTCCTTCTGTGAATGTGAATGATGCTGGCTGGCAGCCCAGCCACAGGGCTGAGTGCCTCTAGCTTGCGTGGCCGCAAACTGGCTGAGCCGCACCAACCACAAGCCAGAGTGGGCCGGGCGGGGCGGGGGGGCGCTCCTGGTTGAGAACCTTCACCAGAGTCACCACCCCACAAACAGATGTGACCACCCTGGCTCTGCTCTGGTGCTGTGGAGAACGGGGAGACGACGCTTGGGCTGGCCCCAGGAGGCGTGCTCCTGAGCGCGCGGTGACTCTGCCTCTCCCGGTGCTGCTTGCAGGTCCCTTCGGAGCCTTGGACCCCTTCGGAAGCGGGTCCTTCAATAGTGCTGAGGGCTTTGCCGACTTCAGCCAGATGTCCCAGGTAAAGCTCTCGCTGGAGCCCCTGTGCCTCTGCCGGCGTCCGTGTGGTGCGGTCGTGGTCGTGGTCTTGTCGTGGCTGCCGGGCATGGTAGTTTCATGCCATGTATGTATTTCCTTGGCACCTGTCGAACTCTGAAATGCAGAATGCACGCTCACGTGACGTCGTGAGTGCACATACAGGGTCTGGAAGGTGTCCATGGCTGTGGCTGGACCCATTTCCCTTCCTCGAAGTGGCGCTGCCAGAGCCCTGAGTCCCCCCCTGCCCAGGCATAGGTGCGAGGGGCTCCCTCCTGCCCTCACTGGTGTCTCACGACCTCAGGTGATAAAGTCTCCCAATGGCCAAACAAAGCAAGAAGGTGTTGGGCACAGGGGGCCAGGCCTGGCGTGCAGCCCGCGAGGCCAGAACCGGGGGCCACGGGCCCACACGCAGGAGATGTGTCTGGAGCTGCCTGTGGGCAGAACCCGAGAGAGAATGTGGAAAGCGAGGGCTGGGCTCAGTCGGTGAGTAAACACGCGGGTGAAAAGTGAGCTGTTCAGGAAGGCCCCTAAGTCACTCCTGTTCTGCCTGGGTGGTGTCTGCACGGCCTTAATTACCTGAACTGACTGTAAATGTAGCCCCACACGCGGTGTGATCACTCTGTCGAGAGGGGCTTGAAGGAGGTGTGGCTGGAGAGTTAAATCTTTACATAGCAAGAAGTCCGTCGGTAGAGACTGTCCAAAACAGAGCAAGCAATAAGAGTAGAAGCCCATGACTCTGAGGTACATTCCAGAAGAAACTGCTGAGATGTTGAAAACGTTGGCCGTGGGGAGTTGATTTGCAGCTCCTGTTCTCCGTCCTAACCTTTAGCATCCCTTGGTTTCGACTGCGAGCCCGGGTTAACAGGAGTTGAGCGAAGCGTTCGGTGTATGTGTCTTGGCCTCATCGGGAGGGTGGGGTCCCCTCAAGGATACAGAACCGGGTGCAGCACAGCCTGTTGAAGCCCCCGTATTCTCCACTTATTCCTCCGGTTTTTTCCAGCCGCCTGCACCCGTCCAGGTGGCCTGGGCTCCATGGCCACTGGGGCGCTGGTGACCGCATGCAGATACAGTTCCTGTCCCTGATCTTGCCCCTTAGCTGGAGGGTGGGGGGGCGGCTGGAGAATGAACCCTGGAGCGTGTGGGAGCAGGCACCCACAGCCTGGAGTCCCATACCTCCCCCGACCTTGCACCCCGCATGCCAGCTCCTCAGAGGGGCATCCCTCCTGCTTCACTCAGTCTGAGGGGTGCACAGCTGTCTGGGTGCTGAGTACTTGTGGTTAGCGACGTGTGATTGTGGCATGTGGCTTCCAAGAAACGTTTGAGGTTTTGTTCAGGTTTTCAGAGAAGCGCGTGAGTGTAAACTGTCGAGGTAGCAAATCTAAGTCCTGGCTGGAGGCAGAGCATCTGTTTGCCCATTGGCTGCCACGGGAGGGAGCCTGGGGGTGCCAGGGTTTCCGTCTTGTCTCCTTCCAGCGCCTGGAGGGAGTCACCCTCCTGTGGGAACTGGGACGCTTGTGGTCTGGGATCAGCCAGAAGGGACCAGAGCCCAAGATGTGCCTTCGTGTTCACCTGTCACTGTGTGGCTGTTACATGCACTCCCCAAGTGGAGCTGTGTGTCCTTGGCTTATGTCCCTGATTAGCAGGCGGGAAACTGTCCCCTGAAATGAAGAAACCTCTGCCACGTGGGGGCGGCAGTCTCCAGGTCAGGGGCTCACGCTGTGTTCTCAACCCAGCACGAGTGGGCCCTCTCCCCCAGAGGCAGGGGAATGAGGGTGAGCAGTGCCCCCGAGCTGGGGCCAGGGGATAAGGACAAGGCGTGAGCCAACCCTCTGCACCAGGGAGCACTGGAGGCTGTGTGGGAGCACTGGAGGCTGTGTGGGAGCACTGGAGGCTGTGTGGAGTGGCCACCTGGCGGGGCCTGAGCCGCCGCCTCCAGGCAGCACCCACCTGTGTCTGCCAGCTGCAGAGGCGACCCCGAGCCAGGCAGTTCAGAGCCTGGTCCTTCCCTCTTGGCGCCTGTTCTAACCTACAGTTGCGTTTTCCCTCTTTTATTCCGCTTTCCCTCTCCTTGATCTCGTGTCCCGGATCAGGCCACACACACGTGCACTTGTGACTTCAGAGCCAGTGCCCCTTCCTGTTGGTGGCACTGGGCGGGACAGGGCTGGCTGGGGACGTGGAAAGTTTGTCCAGTTCTCCGTTGTTTTGTTTCCACGATCCCATCAGCTCCTGATCTCATGCCGCTTGCCCAGCTCAGTTCAGCGCCCTAACCTTATAGGTCTCTGTTTTTCCCTTTTGGTTCCCTTTCTGTTTTTCAAGAACAACATTGTGTGTATAAATAAAATGCCGAAGGAAATGAAAGTAAAGTGGCAAGAAGGTGTTTTTTTTAACTGCTTGGGGGTGTGTGTGTGTGTGTGTGTGTTTTGAACATCGCTGTCTCTTCTCCACCTGAGTGGGGTGGGGAGGCCGTGCAGGCTGGTGCCCTTCCTTAACTTCACCCAAAGCTGGAGTGTGTCCCCTCTGCCCGGCAGTGCTGGAGGAGAGAGTGCCAGCCAGCAGTCCGATTCCCTGGACTCCTCTGGGAGTTTCTCCCGGCTTGCACCCTTAGTTGAGGTCCCCTTGTACCTGAGGCGGTTTTTCTAGGCAATATTACCTTGCGTTAAGAACACTTTCCCCGAAATAGATCTCAGAAAGCATCTGAGAATAAAAACAAGACTCCAACTTAATTATTTCACCCCTCCTACCCTAGGATTTTTTTTAAAAAAGCCAGCTATGAAATACTTGACTGCCCTTTGTCAGCTCATTTTCAGTTGTTTTTCAAGCATGCATTTCTATTTAGGGCTTTTTTTTTTAAGTTGAGAGTCATTTGTTTTAAGTCAGTTTTTTAAACTGTAAACCTTTTAGAGCTGTGTCTTATATAGTAGCTTTTTTGTCTGTGCGTTTTCCTTTTTTTTTTTTTTTCTGTTTTTGGAGCACACTTCACTATAGCCCAGCCAGAGAGCCCCTACCGGCTTTACTGAAACCCTTCTAAAAATAGCAACTTTCCCTGAAGCTGCAGCCTGAGTAGGAACCAGTCAGGTCCCAGAGGAGGCTTCTTGGGAAACTTCAAGTCATGAAAGTCAGGATTCGGAAATGACGCAGGCTTTTTGGTGTCAGAAGTGATAAAACTCCCTGCTGTGGACGAACTCTTTCTCCCTGGAGCAGGTCCACCAGCCACGCAGTGGGTTTAGACAGATGGGGGTGCGGAGGGTCGGCTTGGCCCACGGTGTGCCCAGCCAGCCAGGAGGCTCAGTGCAGCTCGCCCTCAGGTGTGGTGCACAGGCCGGGTGGATGAGGGCCTCACCATGCGCCATGCAGCTCTGGGGGCGGGGGTAGGGGGTCTGCACCCAGAGGCTCCCAGGTGTCCCTCTGCACCCCTTCCCCAGAGCTGGCGCATACCCAGCTCCCGGGACAAGAACGGGTCCATGCAGGGGCCTTGGGAGCTGGTCACGCCCCCTGTTTGCCAAGAAATTGATTTTGGTTCTCGCCTGCTCGTCTCAGGTTGTGGCAAGCGTGGAGAGAGCTGTCAACCCGGGGCGTGTCCTGGGAACAGCAAAAGCAGAAGCAGCCGCGCGCTCTCATCTCCTCAGCGGCTGCTCCGTCTTCTTTCCCGAACAGCAGGCCCTAACCCACTCACTTCAGAGCTGAGCTGCAGATGCACGCCGCACCTTGGCTCTCCAGCTCGCTCAGTCTGGGAAGGGCTCTGTGGATGACAGGAAGCAGCAGAAACACAGTGTTGGTGGCCAGCGGGCATTTGCAGAGTCTTGCGGGCATCCAGGGGAATCCTAGTCACGTCCACATCCTTGGCATGATGCTGCTTGCGCTGTCTCTGCTGATGTGGTTCGGGCGCCGGGTGGAGCCGCTTATGCATTCCCTTTTGACTTCTCGCGCAGCCCTGCGAGCGCGGGCCAGTCATGATGGTCATTTCACAGAAGAGGAAACAGAGGCACGGAGCCGGGAGCGGGGCCTCCAGGTCCCACCCTGAGGTGCTGCGCTGTCAGCAGGCCATGTCTCCTCCCAGTTCCTTAGCTTCCCTGCCTGTGAGATGGAAGGGGTGGCCAGAGGACGCTGTCCCCAGGCTGGTGGGACGATGTGCTGAGACCAGCACAGACTGGACGTCTCCTACCCTGGGGCCTTCTGAGGTTCTGGGGGAGGAACTGGGGTGCCCAGCGGTCCTGGCTGAGGGTGCTGCCGCCGTCTCCGGGCCCCCTCCTTATCTCTGTGGACCAGCCGCTTCTCTCCCACCTGAAACAAGTATCTGGGACTAGGTACGAGGGACAGGGGTGGCCGCATCCGTGTCCCCGTGACCACAACCCCGTGACTGATGCCCGCCCTTCTCCCCACTGCTCCATCCACGCGTGGGAACCAGGTGCCTAGGGAAGTCCCCAAAGTGGGCTCTCCTGTCCCTCGACCGGCCCCTCCCCCCGCACTGGGGAGAGCATTGCAAGCGCCCCTCCTCGCGCCCGCTGCATGCCCACTGTGTGTAGTCTCCCCTGCCCCCCGTGCATCTCCTCTCCTTTGCTCTTTTGAGGATCATATCAGCGCTTTCACTCCAGTGTCCACTACTTCCCTTTGTGTCCAACAGCTCTGAATCGCCTCTCTACTTTTCCCTAGTTCTTTTCTGTGTGAGTGAACACGATCCCCCACCCATAGAGCGAGCGAGCTCCCTTCGGGGCGCCACTGGTCCTCTGCGCTCATCTGTCCGTCAGTGGAGGTTTGTCGTGCCGAGCGCTGTGCTGGGGTTTCAGGAGAGGGAGCCCATATAGACGAGTCCTTGCCCGCCGCGGGCAGGTGGGCGCCCTATCGGTGCCTCTTGCCTTTCAGGCCACTCAGTTAAGACAGGAGGGTCCTGGCTGCCCGACCCCTGCGTGATAAGCTGTGTCCCGGCAGCTCCCCCTAGGACATCTGAGCCGGTCCAGGAAGGTGTGGCAGGGAGGGGTCTGGGGGCGGCAGTGAGCTCCAGCCCGTCTCTGAGAAGGAACACGGGCTCGGTGGATGGGAAGGGCCGAGCGCCCCCAATCAGGGACCCTGTGTGTATGGAGGCCTAGGGATGGGGCACCCGGGGCTCCAGGCATCAGAGAATTGCCAAGAGAGGGTCCACTGCAGGGGTGAGGCCAAAGCATTGCGCAGTGAGGGGGTTGGGGGGCTATGAGGAAGGCCCAGTGTGCCTTGAGGAGTACAGGGAGTTGCCTTTAAGCTTCAGGGCCTGGCCGCGCTCCTGCCTGCCCGTCTTCCTGCCTCCCTGCCCGCCTGCCGTGTTTACCTTCCCGCCTGCCTTCCTGCCCATCCATCCCTCCAGGCGTCTCTCTGTGGCTGGTGTGACGTGCTCCGATTTGGGTGTGAGATGGTAGATGTCTGGGGGGAGCGGGGCGTGGGTGAGACTAGGGCTGGAGGAAGCCCGTGGAGGGTCCAGGCCAGAGGCGACAAGAGCCCATGAGAGGCGGCGGTGGCTGTGCCAGTGTGGGTGGGGTGGGCTCCCGCTTGAGTCCCTGGGGGGGCAGCTCAGCGGCACAGAGAGGGTCTGGTGCCGCTCTGACCGAGTGCCTGATGCTGACCGAAGGGAGAGGGGTGGGGCACGTCTCTGAAGTGTGAGCAGGAAGCCCCGATACCCCCAGGCGGGTGGCAGGGAACAGCTCCCCACCCCCACGCCGCGCCGCATGACATCAGACCATCAAGGCGCTGGGTGTTCCCGCTTGCTCCTTGTGTCTGCCAGCTGCCCCTCGTGGGCGAGAGGACGCCGTCTGTTGAGGGTGGAGGAAAGCAGGGGGCTGGCGAGCAGCCCTCGGGCCGAGCGGGGGCAGTGCCGCACAGCGTGGAGGGCTCAGTGGGCGTCCCTGCCTCCATGTTAATGATTGTTTCTGCCTCTCTTTTCGTGTCCTCTCTTGCAGCCCCCAACTTCTGGGCCTTTCACCTCCTCCTTTGGAGGGGCAGGATTCTCAGATGACCCCTTTAAAAGTAAACAGGACACTCCCGCTGTGCCTCCGAAGAAACCTGCTCCTCCGCGGCCTAAACCGCCGAGCGGTCAGTACGCTTCCTTCTCTCGAAGCTGCCTGCCCACCATCGCTGGGCGGTGGGGGACGGCGGGCCCCTCTGCTCACCAGCCCAGAGGGTCCGTGTTCGGAGCCAGAGGGGCTCCCCTCTGCCCGTCACATGGCTCTGCACACCCCATGTGCCTGGAAGCGCCTCCGGTCCCTCCTGTCCTCGCCTCGTCCTGTGGGCCCCTGGGCTCTGGGCTCTGTGTGGGGCTCCAGAGTGGTCTTCAGAGGCCGGGGGCTAAGAACCCTCCTGGCGGTTGGCAGAGCTGCTGCGTGGCCCCTGGCTCAGCATGTAGTCATGGCCCCTCCGTCCTCCCCACCCCTACCGAGCTCTTTCCCAGGTTGGCTCAGGAAGGGCCCAGGGCTGGGGGCGGCGGAAGCAGTGGCTGAAGCCACTTCATCCATCCTGCGCCTCCACATTGGTTCAGGACTTGGGGAGGGGTGGGGCTCTTCCTTGGTCATGTTTAACATGAGAGGAGCCACATGGCTTGGGGCTCCCTTGCCCTCTGCTCCTGCCCCAGCATCTAGGCAGATAGCTCTGAACAGGGGGCTTCCTGCAGCCCTTCCTTCTCCTGGTTATGGGATGTTGCTGGCTTCTCACAGGATTGAGCCCTCTGAGGGTGCTGAGGATGGTTAGCTCATACGGGGTACCTCTCTTGAGTGATGGCGATAGTTCAACAGGCCAGGTTATGAGACTTAAAAGCAGGAAGCTGTTGCTCCCAGTGGCAGAAGGATTCACTGTGGTTTCCCAATCATTAGTCTGTTCCCCCTTCATGGTCTGCTCTGGTCCCCCAGCAGAATCTCCTGTGCTATCCCTAGACTGTAGCTCATAGAAGAACTGTGCCTTCCTGCGGTCGTGCCTTCTGCTCACGGCCTCCTCTCCTGGTCCTTTCTGTTGGAAGGTGACACTCTCCTTCCCACCTGAGTGCGCCCTGCCCCCGCAGTCAGCCCCCAGGGCCTCTGCCCACACCCTGAGGTCACTAGGTACAGGGGGTCATGAGTTCAAGGATGGCCAGCCTTCCTACACCCGTCACTAGAACCGCACAGAGGGGAAGCCGTTTAAAAATGCACCCTCCCCGCTCCTGTCACCTGCTGGCAGGGCCTTGTCTCAGGAGGACAGGCCCTCCGCCCGCAGTGCCCAGTTTGGCCTTCTTGTGGATGGGACACGAGAGAAAGCACCCCCCGTGGGCGGGGTGAATTTATGACAGATTTTCTATAAACCATGCTTCAAAGGCATTTACCCTGAAACGGGGTGGGGAGTTGAGGGGGAAGCAAGAACTGTGAAGGAATTCCCTGCATCTGCGAGAGGCCGCTTACACCTTAGAGGCTGTGACCCTCGGGGGACACTGGCTGGTCTCCTGATGCAGTGGCGTTGGGCCTTCTCTATCAGAAAGACGGGAGCCATAGCAAACCTGTGCACTTGGTCACACACTGTACGTGTGCATGCACACGCTCTCACACAGTGCCTGCATGCGCCTGTGCACACACTGCACACGTGAATATACATGCACACACGCACACACACGCCCGGCAGCTCGGCATCTGTTGGGCCTCGTGGAGGAGCTGCTCCCTTCGCTGGCTGCGGCAGGCACCAAGCTTTGTTCTCAGGGTTTCTTGGAAACATTCATCTCAGCCTCCTCCCCTTCCCTGAACCATCGCGAGGGTGCCTTTGAAGTCGCCCTCGGCTGGCACCTCCCCTTGTGTCTCCCTCAGTGAGTCTCCCCACCCACTGCGGCTTCTGCTCTCACTGTGCCATGGACTTGGAAAGCAGAGCCCGCTGGAGCCGCAGCTCAGCTCCTGGGGGCTGGCTCCAGGGCTCAGGCTTTTCAGAGCCCTATCCATGTCGGGGGAAGTCTGGGCGTGTAACCCGGGGGTCTCAGGCCACCTCTGCTTGTCGTGGCTTTGGCCTGCTGCACCCTTGCTGAGCCACAGCTGGCAAGGTGCCAGGTCCCCCAAGTATCCTCCTCACATCATGACCCTCAGGGTGCAAGGTCATGACTATAAGCCCACCAGATTCTGGCAAGACCCGCAAGACCGGACAGGCACCATGATGCTGTCTTAGCAGAACTGGAGAGGGAAGTGAGAGAGGTTCACGTGGGCGCCCGAGGTCACGCAGCAAGGGTGGGCAGCGGGGCCAGCCCTACACCCGGTGACCCCCACCCCCTCCCAGGCCTCCCACTCCCCCACACCCCCAAGCTGTATTGGGAACCACGCCATGAGCTTTGGGTGCTCTGGACAGCAGTCAGCCTGTGTGCAGTTTGCACCTGTGAGCGGCCACACTGTGCCCGCATGAGGCCTAAACATCTTTCGTCTGATTCTCTTACCTAGAAGCAGTGGCTGAACAGGAAACCCCCGCGCTGTACACGTTGCTGGGTGGTAGGTACACGCTGTGTGGCGGGTGCTGTGAGAGCACTTCCAGCGGTGCTTCTGCTGTGATTCCACACTAACCTGTAACAACCGGAGACTGCCGGCTGCGTCGACGCCCTGCGAGGGCCGCCCGACCCAGCAGGTGTCATTGAGCAGGGTGGGTGTTGGTGGCGGGCATGGACTTGTCCTCTCCAGGCTCCTTCCCCAATTGGGGGATTGGAGCCCGGCCGTGTGCACGGCCCTCTTCTCCCCCGTCTACGTCACAGGGAGCAAGGCCTCTTCAATTGGAGCCACCTGGCCGTTGTCTGCTTATTAGGAAGACAGGTCAGCAGATGAGAGTCAGAAAATCCCGCTTGGAATGTTTGTTACAGAAGTGTTCAGGCTCAGCTCTCTCTCTCTTGGCTCCTGAGATGGGAAGCAGCCAAGGGGATGTCCACGGGTGGTGGTGGTTGTCTTTGTGAGGAATCAGAGTCCAGCAGTTGGCGAGTGAGGGCATCATGGAACATGCTTTTCTGCACTTCTTGCTGATCCAGCCCTTTCATGCTTGGAGGGGTCACGTGGCCAGCGCGTGAATGTGCCGCGTTGTCATGCTCAAGGGCCACCTGACGTGTCGGGGGTGTTGGTCCGGGGAGGGTGAGCAGGGAAGGGCTGAGGCGGGTCCCCTGCTCCCAAGGCCGGGTGGCCTTGGCGGCGGAGCCGTGACCCCTTCCTTCATGGAGGTAGGTGAGCAAACAGTCCAGCCAGCCGGGTGACTGTGGCTTTTCTTACGTACACAGCTTCTTACCCACACTCCAGAAACCATGAGGAAGGAGCAGGCTCACCTTCACCACTCTGTATGGGAAATGGATCTGATTGAGCATACGCCCACTCGAGGCTCGCCTGGAGGGGACCCAGAGCTTCTGGAACCCTACCAGGTCTTTGTGTCTGGAGTCAGCTCCGACGTGTGAGGCCAGGAGGGGCGAGTCTGATGCTGCCTCCCTCTGGCATCTGGGTCCCCTGTCCTGCTAGCATCCCAAGAGGATGCTTGATCAGACTGGTTGCACGTTCTGGCTGCTTCCGTTTCCCGGAGGGGCTCTGGGCAAGTGTCTTAACCTTGCCGATCCTGTTTCCCCACCTGAACTCGGGCGCACCTGTGGCCTAGCGTGTGGCCTCTCTGGTAAGTGCCTTGCACAGCTGATGAGCATCGTGACGAGTGTGGTGTGTACCCACCAACCCAGCCCTGGGGTACAGGGACCAGGACTCAGGGCCCTCCTTCCCCGGGGAAAGACAGGCTGGGCCCGAGGCTGTCATATGCGTACAGGGAGTTCTCAAGGGATCCTTTTCCCCCATGAGTTGGCAGTTTAGCAGAAATCTTTGCAGCCGAATAAAAATAGCGTGGGTAGTTGCACTTCAAAGAGGGCTCCAGGGTCCTCTCTGGCAAAGCTCAGCTGTCGTCGCTCGTGTGGGACCAGGTGGATGTTTGGGTCTGAGTTAACTCCTGGCTTTGGGGGTGCCAGCCTTATGCCCCAGAGGCTGCAGTGTTCACAGCCTGTGGGAGCTGGGTTTTGGTTGCATCTTTAAGTTTGATGAAAGATTAGTTGACATGAGATCAACACACAGCGTCAGCCTGTGTAGTCACGATGGGGATCCCGCCAGCCGGGAGCCTCACCAGGGTTCTCTGGGAAAGAGTTCTGGCATCCGAGGCACGTGACTGGAGCAGCCCTCGGGCCAGCCATCTGCTCTGACCCAGGCCAGAAAGCTTTGCTCGAGAACCTTTGAGAATCACCCTCTGGGGCAGTGCATGGCGCTCTGGAGTTGGCACTGAGTTCTCTGAGCCCAGAGGTGTTTTCTAGAAAGGTCTATCAAGGTATGCAGTAACAAGCAGGTGTCTGTTTGGGTAGAGACTTGGTTTCTTCTAGGCAGATGCAAAACAGACCGCTCTGGCAGCCGCCGAAACCTGTCAGTTAGAATTAGCGCTGGTACACCTCCCCCAGGTAAACAGCGGTGTGCTCTCTGCAACGGACCGGAGATCGAGATCAGTCAGAACTCACCGCCGAAGAGTTTCTAGGTAAAAGTTGTTGATTTGCAAAGGGAGAAACAGATTTTTTTTTTCAAGTGCAGGAAATGGCTGTGTGGGTGTCAGTGATTGGGCCCTCGCGCCTGCGGCGACAGATAGCGGGATCCTGTGCCCCGGGCCCCACCCTTGCCACTTCCTGTAAGCGCAGCCCCACATTGCGGTTCCTGCAGCGCCTGGGTGACACCAGCTAGCGTGCCTTCACCGCTAACCAGCCAGTCACCTTTAACCTCTCCCCGGTTTAATTATTATTACAGCTAATGACCTTTTCACCTGCAGAATAAAGCCACGCACACTCCGGTGGTGTCTTTCTGCCCCCTCCCCCTGCTCAGTATCCTTCCAACCCACACCAGACAACGGGATGCTATTTAATAACTAGGGTCCTGTTTGATTCAAGTGATTCTGAAAAAGATGAATAAATCATCATTTCTCCCCTGGAACCCGAGTCCCCTCCCACATCTGTGACTGACCCCACGCGGTAACAGAACAGGGTCACAGAACGCGGCATCTTTCTTCTGGCGCCTTTCTGGTGTCCGCCCACCCTCGGGGCCGGCCCATCCGCCTGGTGGTCAGCTTGGCTGTCCCGGGAGCTGCCACCCAGGAGCCGGCTGCAGAGGAAGCCTCGGGCCCCTCTGTGGCGCCAGCTGGGGTGTGTGCCCGGCTCTGAGAGGCCAGGCAGGGTGGCGTGAAACCAGGGCAGTTAAGCAGTGCCCCTGTGGATCCCAACCCCTTGTTTATCGCGCAGGATCCACTCTGAAAATGGCTTCTCCAGTTGAGCCGTAGCGGTTAGCACCTCGGCCTTGAACTTAACTACTTGAATTCCGTTCCCACGATGATTTCAGAGAGATAATTCAGTGGGTACATGTGATAGTTCTAGAACAGGACAAATGCAGTTCACCGCCAGCTCGAATGTGGAAAAATGCGGCAGTTGCCAGCCAGCCAGGGTTGGGGTGCTCCAGGGTCGGGGAGCTGCAGGGAACCTCAGGCACCCAGCCTGGTGGAGCCCTCCTTTTCCCGTGGGCTGCCCTGCCCCGCCGCCTATCAGGAGCGCCCATGCCGGGACTGGGCAGGGCCCCTGACCACAGTGCTCGTGAGCCGGCTGCTGGCCAGGGAAAAAGTCACTTTCCTCTCAGCTTCTTAAGGTGTGAAACGCCTGGAGACGAATTGTTCTCTGGGGTGAATTTCTGTTTTGCAAAGTCGGCCCGAGTTTGAAAATAGAAGCGTTTGCCTACCTTAGCCCACGCCCACCCTCCTGCACCCAGAATCGCGTGGTGGATCGAGTGGGAGTTGAATGACACTCTTGTCACCTGTTGTGTAGTGGGGTGCAAGCGCCCAGACTTGGGGGGCCTGGAGCAGAGGAGTCGGGGCTCAGCCTGCCAGGGTCTGGGGGGGCTTATAGCAAGGTCTTGAGGTGGGGTGCAAGAGCCTGGACTCCCCAGTCTGGCGTCTGTGTGTAGGTGTGAACAGACAGCAGCTACCACCTTGGCCCTGGCACCCCCCTCGCCCACGGCAGAGGCCCTGTGTACCTCCCCCAGCCCCTTGGTTCCACCTACAGCAAGGTGGGGGTGCCCAGGGAGACGTTCCCCATGAGGTGCTGGCTTTTCTGATGGGGTGAATGTGACCCCCCAGCTCTTCACTCCTCGCATTCAAAGCACTGAGTCAACCCCGCTCCTGCCGCCACTGTCAGCTGAGAAGCAGCATGTGTGTGTGTGAGTGGGTGCTGGGGACCAGCCCTCAGGAGCGTGGGGGCGGGCGGGCCCCCCACTCCAGGCTCTCTCTCCCTTCTCGCTGCCCCCATGCTGAGAAGGCTCCCAGTGGGCTCTGCCCCCCGCCCCTGACTCCAGCACACACGAGTGCTTTCTCACCTCTCCAGACCTGCCGCACGGCACCCTGGGGACTTTGTTAAATGTGGGCATGGCGCCTCCCTGCCCGTGCCGAGGTGGCGTCCTGGCTGCACGGGCGCCGCTCGGTAGGGAGGAACCAAGGCTGGGCCACTGCGGCCCCAGGGCTCCCCCCACCTGGCTGTAGCTAGCATCTCCCTGTCCCCCCCAGGCACCCCAAAAGGCCCCTCAAGGGGACATGTAAGGCCAGCACACAGCTGACTCAGCAGAGTGTTGCAGGCGCAAATCAAAAAACAAATATAATTTAAAAAAAAACAAATTGTGAGACCTGCCAGGCTGTATTATATTTGTTGTGAAGGCTGATTTATGGTTTGTAAACTCATTGATAAGTCACGTACCCCCCTCCCCGTGTTTGCCACAGAACCAAAGCAGCCCCCGCCAGGTTTCTTACGAATGTCTTTGGAGTCCTCTGTGGAAACCTCTTAAAAAGTGTTTTTCAGTCCTAAAGGAATCTGTCCTTTGAGGACCCCAGAAGTATGGTGACACTTTCCCCTTCTCACCTTCTCCCTCTGACCGGGCAGTGACCCCACACCCCCTGGGCTCGCTACCTCTGACCACCCCTGGCACCTTGCAGAGGGTGAGACAAGCTCATCAGGCGTGGGGGTGCCTGGTGGATGATAGTAAATATTTGTTCAGCTTTTCTCAACAGTTCAGAACCAAACCTCATCCTGCTCCCTTCAATGCATTCAGCAAATTTGTCTTAAAATTCAGTAAATATTTTTAGTGGAAAATCTCAACGTTGTGATGGTGGGGACCTCAGATTTTATCTTGCCGGGGCTGTGCTGCTTGGCACGGCTTTGATCTGTGGGGTTTGCCTTCTCCTCGCGTGTGCTTGAGCCAGAGTGAGTGGGCTGGAGTCTGCAGGGCTCCTGGCTGGCACGCCGCTTGCGTGGCCCTGTGGGTCGTGGCCCAAGAAGTTAGGTCACCTCATCCCACCAGAGGGGGCCGGGTGTTTCTCTTGTGCCTTGGTGAAAAGCAACCTTTTTCAGCAAATAAAAAGTTTCCGAGTGATGATGGGTGTGAAAGGTGAAGCTCTGGACAGCCTCTTTCTCTCTTCCCCCAGTTCAGCTTCTTTGCTGGGTTCAGGGGGCAGGAAGGGAGCAGCCAAGGTGACAAGGAGGGCACCTCCGCAGCCATAGCTCTCCCGTAGTACGACTTTCAGAAGTCTGGCGGTTGTGTGGGTGTCGTGTTGTGTAGGACGAGAGGCAGTTGTGGGTGTCCCGTGTTGTGTGGGATGAGTGACAGTTGTGGGTGTGTCCTGTGTTGTGTGGGATGAGTGACAGTTGTGGGTGTGTCCTGTGTTGTGTGGGGCGAGTGACAGTGGTGTGTGTCCCGTGTGGGAGGAGTGACAGTTGTGTGTGTGTCCCTTGTTGTGTGGGACGAGTGACAGTTGTGTGTGTCCTGTGCTGTGTGGGACGAGTGACAGTTGTGTGTGTCCTGTGCTGTGTGGGATGAGTGACAGTTGTGTGTGTCCTGTGCTGTGTGGGACGAGTGACAGTTGTGTGTGTCCTGTGCTGTGTGGGATGAGTGACAGTTGTGTGTGTGTCCAGTGTTGTGTGGGACGAGTGACAGTTGTGTGTGTGTCCCGTGCTGTGTGGGACGAGTGACAGTTGTGGGTGTCCCGTGTTGTGTGGGACGAGTGACAGTTGTGGGTATCCCGTGTTGTGTGGGACGAGTGACAGTTGTGTGTGTCCCGTGTTGCCACAAATGGCAGCTTGGGAACGTCCTGTGTTGTGGAGAGTAATAGCTCAGGTGGGGCAGCTGTCTTGACCACAGACCTTTGTTTTTTATTTTTGTGTTTGGTTGTTTTTGTATTTATCTCTCATCTACAGAGCTGCACTTTCCAACTGCAGCCCTGAACCTTATAAACAGAGCCCAGCCACTATCTGGTCGGGATGAAACACACACTCTGGCTCACGTCTGTTTTTGATTATGTTCTGCTCATCTGATTTATTGAGACCCTCCCGCAAGTCATCCAAACCTGTTAAACTCTCTTTCGAGGTAAAAATTTGCAAGCAGAAGAGCCTGCCTGCCTTCAGTATTTACGTTTGTGAGTCGTGGGGGAGATTGTATTCCACCGTTTTCTCCCCTCCCTGCCGACTCTCCGGGCGGAGACCTTCCCGGAGAAGCCAGGAGGGAGAGGTCGGCGCAGGGCTTCACGCCCTCCAACGCCCCCGGCCTGCCAGTCCCCGATCCTGGGTGCTGGGGCCCCTCTTGGTCTCAGAAAGTTCAGAAGCAGGAGAATTAACGACACTGCTCCCAGGGTGGGGCCGGCCAGCAGGGTTTTTACAGCACACGCCGTGGTAAGCCATAGGTTCATGTTGTTTTTGCTCAAGGCCGTCCTGAGTGCGGTTTCGGTGCACCGCTAGGGTAGTTGCTGAAACTGCTGCGGTTTCAAATCAGCCTTGTTCTGTCCTGTCTTCAACCTTGGTTCCCCACCCTGGTAATGAAGCCTCCTCTGAGTGCCAGGGAGTCACCAGGGGGCTCGGCAGCTTCCAGCCCCGGGCTGGGGAAGGGTCTTTATCTGATTGTCTGCAGTCACATCCTCCCGTCCACTCAGGCCTCCCTGCCCTGGGCAGATGTCGAGGAATGACAGGCCAGGTGTCATCCTGGTTATTAGTTTTATACCAAAATTTAAGACAAAAAAAAAAAAAGATTTGTGCTCTCTTCTCTGAAACACGCCCCAGACAAGCCTCTTTCCTTTACTCTCAGTGCCTGGAGCCACAGAAAGGCGTAAAACGGGCGGCAGGTCTGCCCAGGGGCATGGAGGCAGATTGGGTTACCCTGTCACGTTTAATATGAGCACCACTTCAGAAAAAAACAATTAAGGACTTAGCAGAAGTGGTTACATAAAAGCAGGAACCAGCCCCAGAATGTATGAAAAGTACAGCCGCTAAAAATAAACGGGGGCGCAGAGTGGGAAGTGTTGTGGACCAAGGGCAGCCAGGGCAACGGCGTCTTTTGTAAACGGCGTCTCTGCTCGTGAGCGTCGTGTCAGGCCAAAGCCGGGAGGCCACCAGTTTTGCACGTGTGAGGTCCGATAACTCAGCCTCTATGCCCGAGCACAAAAAAGATAACCGAGAAAAAACCGTTTCCCCCACCACCACCACTCCAAAACAGGAGCAGTTGATGTGCCCTGGTTTCATATTAACACAGTCATGATTTCTAAATAACAACGGTTTCGGCAGCCAAGCAAAAACCAGGCCCCGGGCTGTTCGTTCTTGGGTGTGAGTCCCTCCTTTCAAGATCTCCCCGATCGATCATCTCTGTGCCTGTTAGAAACCTCAGCTTGACGTTCTTGCCGGCTGGATTCTTAACTGCCCCCCACCCCCCAACCTCTGCCCCCAAAGTGATTGAAAAAAAAAAATCCCCCAGACCAAGAGAGGAAGCTCTTCTTAATTGAAAAAAAAAAACAAGGCACAGAAGTGGTTGATGGTGTATTTGAACATCTGCACTGTTGGGGTCACTCTCAGGGCCTGGCTGGGGTCAGCCGACCCCATTATGCGTGCTCAGATGTTTGCCGTGCTGGACGGCACGGGGAGGTCTGCCTGGTGGAGGTACCTGTGGGAGGGAAACCACGGTGGCCAGGCTGCAGGGACTGTGCCCACTGAGGTCAGTGTGCCCATGCCTCAGGATGCCATACCCCTGGGCGCCCCAGCAGAGGCACATGCATCGGGTTGGTTGGCAGGTGAGGCCTCGTTCCTTGGGGCCTAGAGAAGGCTGCCGGTGTCCCAGGGGCCCCCGGCACAGGGTTCGCTCAGGATCCTGTCTATTCACAATCAGCCTTTGGTGACGCCACCCCTTGGGGTTTGGAAAGCAAGGCAGGGTCTGCGTCTGGGTGTACGCTGCAGGGGGCTCTTCTCTCGGGCGGCATGCCTGGGCTGTGGCGCTGCTGCACTGCGCCAGGGGGAGGCCGCATGGAGGGTTTGAGGAAGCCCGACAGGTGGGGGCCAGTGCAGGGAACCCGGAAGCTCAGGGGAGGCCACCCCTGCCCAGGGGCTGCACATGCCCACCCACCACCCCGCACGGGGGGCATCTGAGCAGCTCTGCAGGCGGGGTTCTCAGTCTCCTTGTGGAGCTCATGGGGGACTGCCGAACTGTCCTGCCCTCTGGGTATTGGAGCCACGCCAGCCTGGCATTGGCAGACTGATAAAACGTGATTTACAAAAGCAGACAGCCCCCTCACAGGCTGACCCCAGCTCTGGCGGCAGTGGAGAGCGGACACTCCTTTACCCCGCCCGAGTATCCTAGGGCCGCCGTACCACATACTGCAGACTGGGCAGCAGAGACAGCCGAGACGGAGCGTCTCACAGCTGTGGAGGCTGGAAGTCTGAGATTGAGGTGGAGTCCGGTTTGGCTTCTCCTGAGGCTGCTCTGGTTGGCTTGTAGACGGCGTCCACCCCCGTGCCTTCCCGCGGTCTCCCCTCTGTGCATGTGCGCGTCCTGCTCTCCTCTTTTCTCCCGAGGTCACCAGTTCTCCTGGATTAGGGC
This sequence comes from Bubalus kerabau, assembly GCF_029407905.1. Taxonomy (NCBI): domain Eukaryota; kingdom Metazoa; phylum Chordata; class Mammalia; order Artiodactyla; family Bovidae; genus Bubalus; species Bubalus kerabau. The sequence continues at coordinate 176,024,778 of NC_073624.1, forward strand.
CCATTCAGAGGACCTCATTCTAACTTAATTACCTCTGCAAAGATCCCTTGTCCCAAGACAGCCACATCCTGAGGTACCGGGGGAGAGGACCTGAGCATAATGAATTGGGGGTGGGGGACCAGTTCATCCCATCACAACCCCATCTCATGGATAAGGAAGCTGAGGCTGAGGAGGGTGGTTGCCATGTTCCTCCCCATCTTCCAGGGGTCCACGGCTCACTGTCTCCGAGGGCTGGGCCAGGAGGGCTGAACACAGGCCTGGGGAGATGGTGGGCCCAGGCACTTAAGGCAGAGGGACTGTCTGGAGAGAAGCCCTGGGCTGGGGCCCTGGGGAGCGAGGTATGGCTCGGGCCCCTGGAGGGGTATCAGGGGACAAGGTGGGGAAGGGTTTTGTGTGGGCTTTCTTAGTTCGTCACAGTGGAGCTTGCACGTTAGAAAGCTCTGTTCAGCAGAGCCGTCTGGGGAGGGGGGACACAGCTGTGGGCAGCCAAGCGCTCTGCCTTCTGGAGCTCGTGTTCTCTTGGGCAAGAGAGAAAATACACGACGAGTGACCTAATGACAGAGCAGGACAGGGGCTGCAGCTGTGTCTGCGCCAGAAGTGGGGAGGGCGGCCTCTGAATGTGCGGCACCCCCGCGGGGAGGGGCGCTCCGGCCTACAGCAGTGAGCGCAGGGCACTGCACTGGGCCGGGGAAGGATGGCCGAGGCTGGGGTGGGTGCTCCCAGAGAGCTGGGGAGAGCTCAGCAGGGTCGGCACAACTCTGAGTTAAAAGGCCACCTCGCTGAGTGCAGGGGGTCCACGGGACTGAAAGCTGAGAGAGTGAGCTGCCCAGTGGCTGTCACAGGGCTGGTTCCCAGGGACCCAGGAGAGGCGAGGACCACTTGCCTCGGGTGGTGGTGCCACTGTGGGGACCCAGGCTCCCGGGGCTCATGCCCACCCTCCTCCTTGCCCAGGGTGCCCCCGTGATCTGCCCGGCTTCCCGTTCATTCACGGCTCCCGGCTGTACAGCCTGGAGTTGACGAGCTGCAGGGCAGGGCTTACCTGATCCCTCCCGCCCGTGCTGCCTGCTCACCTCCGAAGAGGGGCTCTCCTCTGCCTGCGGTGCCAGCCCAGGGGGCCCGCGCTCACCCGTCAGCTCATCCCTTGGACCAGGGAGTAGGCTGCTGTGGAAGATGGGCTTGGGGGAGGTGGCTCTTCAGCCCGGCACCCAGATCGGGTCTCCCTGTTGTCTGAAGTCCACAGGGCTGAGGTCTGGGAAGGAGAGCAAAGCCAGCAGCTAGGAGGACAGGTCAGGGAGGAGCGTTTGGTGCTGGAGGGGGAGCAGCCCGAAGTCTGCGGCTCTGTCCCACATAGAAGAGGAGGGACCAGAAGTCTCGACCTGTATGGAAGGTGGGGTGTGGGCACAGCCCCCAGGACTTCACTTGAAGAAGCCAGTTGCCCTGGGGAAGAGGGGCCCTAATTCCTACTGTCTTGCGCAGTGGACTTGGCCCATCCTTCTGGGGAAGTGTCCCTGCCCCAGCAGGTGGGGCCCACCCAGGGGTTTTGGCAGAGAGACGTTCGCCTGGCCCACTGAACCTCATGGTTGATTGTGACCTGACTTGTGATCACCGGGAACCTCATAGAGCCTCCCCAAGTCTGCAGCCTTCCCCGTCCCCGCCCTTCTAGGTCAGGGTGTCTCCTGTCAGAGCCTGGAGCAGGTACTCGGAAGGTCAGGCTGCAGCGGGCACGCCTCCTGACCCACAGCCCCACCTCCAGAAAGTGTGTGAAAGTGTGAGTCGCTCAGTCGTGTCCAACTCTTTGCAGCCCCATGGACTGTAGCCCGCCAGGCTCCTCTGTCCATGGGATTCTCCAGGCAAGAGTACTGGAGTGGGTTGCCATTTCCTTCTCCAGGGGATCTTCCCAATCCAGGGATCGAACCCGGGTCCCCTGCCTCGTAGGCAGTTTCTTTACCATCTGAGCCACCAGGGAACGTCTCTATAAATAGGCACACGTGGGCGAGGCTGTGCTGTTTGTGACAGTAAGAACCTGGGAAGGCCAGAGGTCAGCACGGGGGCCCCATGAGGCCACGGGCAAGGGCACAGTCCTCTGATCCAGCCTCGGGTGGTGACGGAGAGCTGGGTACAGAGTGGCCTGTGTCTCAAGAGCCCTGTGCGAGCCTCGGGAAGTCAAGACTCTCAGCGTTTCCTTAAACACACAGACAGAAACCAGCAGCAGCTCTCGGGTGCGGGGGTGGCTCGGGGCCTCTGTGTCCCAGCCACACTGCTGGCATCACCCGCCCACCCAGAGGTCCCAGCTCAGGTGGGAGGGGGCGTGGGGATTTTCACCGCTGCTTCTGGTGGGCTCCGCCCCCATCTCTTCTCTGTGGGCTCTCCTGGGGGCAGAACCACGTCTCCGGTGACTCGAGGTTCGGAGTGAAACTGATGGAGTCGGGGTGGCCTTTGTACCTTAGGGCCACCCAGCTGCTATGTCAAGTGACAAGTAAAAAGACTCGTGTATCCAGAGGGGCCTGAGGTCAAGTGGTCACAGGCCCCACGTGTGCCGAGCCCAGCTTGCGCCCGCAGTAGGGCATCAGTCACGGGCTCTGACCCCTGACCCTTCATGCCCACTTCCCAGACAGAAGCAGGCCAGCTGGGCGTGAGGCCCTGTGCCTGGTCTGGGTCTCAGAACTCAAGGGGACAGAGGCAGAAGTCCTTAGGGACCCCTGGGGACCCTCAGAAATGTGGCCTTAGGAAGCAGCGTCAGAGAGCGTGGTTTTGGAGCTGGGCCTGGAGATGGACGTGTGGGCAGGTGGCGTGGCAGAGGCCAGCAGGGTGGGAAGGCAGGTGCCCTGGGCTCAGGCGCTGCAGACAGGTCAGGCGTGACTCGGTCAGGGCCTGCTTCTGGACATGCAGCCGATGTCCAGGGTTCTGTATGGAACATGGCCCTCGGCTTTTGGCTTCTTCTCGCACATTAGTTTTAAAATTGCAAGAGCAAAACATGGGCAACTCAGTTAACAGATCAGAATCATGTTAAGTATGCCCTAGCCTAGGCTTGGACACAGAGCTGCCGAATTGACCGTCTCACCCCAGGGTACCTTAGTTACCCCAGGCAGCTGTTGGGCAAATGAATGGCGTCAGGCAGGAACCTGGCCTCCAAACCCAGCAGATCCTGAAGACTCATCCCATGGGTCCCCCTTGCCAAGCAGGCCTGGAGAGGGGTCTGGTTGCTCGTGGATGGTTCTGACGTGTTGGCAGGACTCGCTGGGAGAAGCCCCTTGTCCTTGGGCCACACCCCCCAAGCGTAGCCTCGCAGCCTCATTTCCCACCAATTCTAAACACCTGTCTCCCGTGTCCTCGTGGAGGTCTGCCTTGCTGGGACCTGGGTCTCCCAGAGCCACCCTCTTGGCAAGAGCCCACAAAAGCCCAAAGCCTGCCCCTTGGAGTCAAAGGGACAGACGCAGGAGCCGGAAATGAATTTCAACCCAGGATGAATTTAAACCCAGGATGGCCGAGTGGGTTTGTCTGGTGAGCTACATACAGACCTTCACCACTAACATGGCTAACTCTACATCACGTCATGAAACTAATTCCCCATCCTTTCTGTTTAGTTGCAAGTAATCCTCCACCCCCTTTTTTTTTTTTTAATTGGGCTCTTACAGTCATCTTTTTCTGCTCGACCATGACTTTGTAAAAACTCAGTGTGATCGTGAGTGTGTTGCCCTGCTTAAATGAATCACTTTGAAACACGCCTGCATGTGAGCTTTCTAAAGATGATGTAAATTTTAGCTGTGGTGGGTGGGGAGAGAAGGGTCATCTGAATTGGTTTTCTGAGACCTCCCACAAAACCATTAAGCCTCCGGGATAAAGGAAGAGGAAAGCGGAGACCCATGCCAATTCCTCCCGGAGTCCGTCCCACGAGCCATATTCCAGCTCTTTCCAAGTGAAGGATAGAGTTTCCCAGGGAGCTAGCACCCGGCTCCTCAGTCAGGACTCTTGTTCTGTCCCTGGTCAGTAACTTGTATTTCTTCTTTTTTTTTTTTTTTCTCCTAAATTTTCCAGGTAAAAGTACACCCGTAAACCAGCCTGGTTCTGCAGACTTTACCGAACCCCCTGATCCATTCCAGCCACTTGGGGCCGACAGCAGTGACCCGTTCCAAAATAAAAAGGGGTTTGGGGACCCGTTTAGTGGAAAAGATCCATTTGCTCCCTCCTCTTCAGCTAAACCTTCTAAAGCCTCCTCTTTGGGCTTTGCAGACTTCACCTCTGTAAGTTGAGTTCTCTGCCTTCCGTGCCATCCCCTCCTCCCCCCTGCTCCGCTTGCAGCTTCCTTGGGGTTATCATTATTATTATTATTATTATTTGTCTCTTTGAAATGGCAAAGCTCCTCCTGGCCCAAGTCTCCCGGAACCTCACACCATCACCCGTGTTATTTATTCTGTACTGTTTCTTGCTGTAAGAAAAAAAACGGTTTCTCAATAAAAGAAAAAGAGCACTGGTTTGGATACTCTGTGATGAGGATGCATTTTCCTTCCAGCAGGATGGCCCAGAATGCCCGTTTCTTTATGTTTCAGGGTAGACTCTCTGTAGTAGTTCTGTCGCCCAGAGGCTTTTGTGTTCGTTCAGTTTTTTTTTTTTTCGGGGGGTGGGGGGTGGGGAAGCCACCACGTCAAACACTTCTGAAGTACGAAAACAAGATCGCTAAAGTTAATCTGGGTGCTGCTGTCCTAAAAAAGTCTCTGTGCGAGAGTTCTCATGGTCCCAGTTTAGGGCAGCAAGGTTCAGGCAGATCACACCAAGGGAAAGCAGTTTGATTTGTTTTAAAAACACTTTTTATCAGCTTTGGAGAAAACCGAAATGCAAACGAGAAAGCTGCTCTGAAGCCCCTTCCTTGTGCAGGGAGAAAAAAAAAACAAAACCAAAACTCAGAAAGCCGTTCAGCAGAGTGAAATGCCTTTTCAGAAGCTAACCCGGGGATTTTGAAAGCCTGGCTCCGTGTCTCAGTTTGAAAAAAAGATTCCAGGCTGTTAAAGGCTTTCATGTTAGTGTGCTTTCTGCACCTTCATGAGGACCCAAAGATCTTGTTCTCAGAGAGCTTCAGATGTTGTCTTCCCAGAAACGGTTTCCCTGTCCGTTGCGCACCTAATATTTTTTTGAAAATGCTTTCTTCACTTGGTTTGACAAAGAACCTTGTTTCCTCGTTAGGTGTGAGATGTATTGTTTATAGATGCTTCAGCTCCTAGAATGTCTGTCTTAAAGTGAGCACCGCCGTTCCAGTGCCCAGGGCATGCCTGATTCATGTCAGATCCAGCTCATGCACAGCTAGGCTGTGGCTTATTGACATCGCCCAAGATGCTGACACGTTCCTGGCTCTTGGCAACCTGTAGATATTTTACAACTGCAGTTGGCCCGGTTTTGTTGACAGCTAGTGCACACTGGATATATGCAAACGGTGACATTGTTAAATAAAAGCCAGAAACAAAACCCGCTTTATCTACAGTTTCTTGAATAGCACCGCTTTTATTTTTTGGTTAGAAAAAAAAAAAATGAAACACTGATGGAAAAAAATTGAGCTATTCATGTGTGACTTGGGTACTGTGTTTAGGGGGGAAGGGTAAGTGGGTTTGAACAGCAGTTTGAAGAAATGATTGTTCTGTCTCTGAAATGCACAGTTTTATTTCTTACAGTCCCCCTCCTGCCACCCAATGGCTGGTTTTTGGAACACTTTTTTTTTCTTTTTAACCCCCCAAGATTTCAAGTTATCTTTTAGTTCACCATTTCTGGTCATTTCAAGCACAGTTGTTAACTTCCTATTTTAAAACACCCATGGGGTTGAGTCACCCTTAGTTCCAGGCAAGGAATTGGGTTCCGCCAGTTCTCAGGTGCAATACAGGAGACCTGGGTTTCATCCCTGGGTTGGGAAGATCCCCTGGAGGAGGGCATGGCAACCCACTCTAGTATTCTTGTCTGGAGAATCCCATGGACACAGGAGCCTGGTGGGCTACAGTCCATGGGGTTGCAAAGAGTTGGACACGACTGATGGACTTGCACTCAGTCTGCAGCCCTGCTGTCTTACGTTTAAAATCGCCTTTCCCACTTCGGGCGCCCCAGTCTTCCCGGGGAAAATCAGCTGACTGGGGGGTTCAGCCCCTTGTGATGGGACAGGAAGTAGGGGAAGGCAGGACATCTAGCTGATTTGTGTTGTCCCCTCAGTCATACAGAACTGTTCCACCTCTGGGGGCTCGGAGTGTCTTTCATGTTCGTGGTGTCTAGGGATTTGGTCCATTGCCCGATGTTTTCTTTGTTCACTGGACCTGAGAGATAGGTGCCAACTGAAAGAAGGCCAAAGTTGGTTCCTCGAGTGTGTGTGTTTCAGCTTCCCGGGGGAGACGCAGAGTGGTCTCTGACTGCTCAGCAGCCTGGCAGCGTGACTCTCAGATCAGACGTTCTAAGCGTGTGGTCAGGACACGTTGTCAACCCATGCAGAAGCAGCGTGGTCCGCGTTGGCCGTCAGGGAAGCCAGCGTCACGCATGTACCCGGTCCCGCTGCCCGCCCCCTGGGCGCCCCAGCGCTGCCACTCTGGAACCCTCTGATTTACAGACCCCGAGTTTCCATCAATGGGTTTCTTGTGCTTGTAGCAGCTCACAGGAAACCTCTCTGGCGTTTCTTTTAAAACGAGCCTTTTTTGTCTCAGGCAAATGTGTTTTATTAGGAAGTCGTATTTCTAGGTGGGCCAAACAGCGCTTTCTTTTGGAAGTGTGCATTAAGAGCAAATACCGGATGGGATAAGTTGCGCTTTGCCTCGTCAGATGAGTTGGATGCGTTTTCAACAGCAGGATAAGCGAGCTAACGGGAATCGGCGAGAAGTGTCCCCACGCGTGGTGACAGCAGACAGGGCGCACACGTCCATCCCCGTGGAGGAAGGATGCTGTTACTTCACGTGCAGAGGGCTCTGAACCTCAGATTTCCATGGAGAGGCTGCCAAAATCAAACCACCCAGAGTCTGTCGGGCCCGTGAGGTGTCTCAAGGGGGCAGAGTGCTCACGACCTGCCGGGTCGCCTCGGTCCCTCGCCGTCATGAGAGAAGTAGAAACTGGAGCCGGCCATTCGCCGAGCAGCCCCTGCACACGCTGGTGTTCCAGATCCGGGCCGTCGCGTGATGCACCTGACGTATCCAGATCAGAGGACCAGAGCGTGGCCTGGGCGTGGGCCCGCCGCCAGGGCCAGGGAGGGGGTGCTCCGCTGATTCAAGACACGGAGGGAGCCACAGAGAAGCCCCTGCCTTCAGCCTGCCTCCGACCGCGTGCCCGCTGTGAGTCTCCACCCTGGAGCCTAAGCTCGCCTCCGACGAGTCCTCCCCAAAGGCATCTAGAACGTTCCCGTCAGCATGTTTGCTTTGAACTCACAGACTCCTGGAGTGGGAGGTTCCCGGGCTGAGCAGGCCCCACTGAGGTGTGGGCCTGTTTCTCGTCGGCCCCCCCCACCTGCCTGCTCCTCCGGGCTGGCGAGGGCGAGGTCCCCTGTCCACCCAGCTGCCTGTCGCCTCCCACCGCTGTCAGCGGCACCGTGGAGTCATTCCCATCAGCATTTGTTGTTCTTTCCTTGTTTTTCTCCTGAAGAGGTGTTGGAAAATTCCCCAAAGAGTACGAGGTGGGGGAGGGGAGGGCAGTTATCTGTGGCCAGTGGTGGAAATACGAGGGGCGGGGACTGGCTTTCAGAAGTCCAAGCTGGGTTTTTCTGGGCCATTTCTGTAAGAAATCAGAACTTGACCTTTGTGCCCGGAGGGCGGCTCCTCTTCTTGTTGACCCTCGCCTGCCCCTGCCTAACTCCCTAGACAGGTGGAGGGAGGCCTTCTGGGCTGTCCCATCTCCTCCCCCTCCTCTGGCTCCAAACCAGTCTCCCCGAAGCCAGCCCTCCCCGGCCCAGCCCCCACTGCCTGGCCCCGTCACCCCCAGACTGGCGGTCAGGTCATGAAACATGGACAAACTGCCAGTTTCTGATTGCCCCACTTGCTTGTCCCAGGAGTGTCCTTGGGAAAATCTTAGCTCCTTTCTGGGGCACATAGGTTCGCTGTCCCAGATCCCTGGGGTTCAGCTGACTTCTCCGCACAGAGGAGAGATGCCGACGCAGGCAGGCTAGGGGCCCGAGCGAGCTGCAGCTCTGCTGGCGGTCAGCGGTGCTGGAGGAACCCCACCTGGAGACGGGCACAGTGACCGGGGGGCCTCAGGGGCCGGGGACTCCCACCAGGGGAGGAGCGTGTGACGTCTGGCTTTGCTTTCCTGTGCATAGAGCTGAAAGTCCATCGCTCGAATGGTTTGAAATCACCTGTCTCAGGAGAAGGAAATGGCAGCCCACTCCAGTATTCTTGCCTGGAGAATCCCATGGACTTTCTGAGCCTGGCGGGCTACTGTCCATGGGGTCGCAAGAGTCAGACATGACTTAGCGACTAAACCACCATCTTGGGATCAAAACAGTTTCTTCCCTTGTTTTAAATTTTTTTTAAAAAAAGTTGCACCTTTTGGAAAAGGACCCCCGCCCCCCCTCCACCACCACCACCAAGAATGAAAAACTCCTGGACCAAAAGACAGCGTGATTGCCGAGGGCTCCTGTGAACGTTCAAGAACAAAGTGGCTCTTAGCATCTCCCAGAGCCCCTGGGACCGTGGCTGAGGCAGAGCTGCCGCATCTCTGGACCTGCCGTCTCGTTTGGCCTCAAGGCCCGTGTACACGTTGGAGACTCGGAGATCTATTTGAGCATGAGGTCTCCAGCCCCAGCACCTCTCGCCCAGGCATCACAGGCTGTCATGGAGGTCCAGGCTCACGGGTTCGGCGTCCCATCTCCTTGGGATTCAGCTGACTCCACTCCCCAGCTCCTTCCAGATGCCTGTGCCGTCCCCCGACAGGAGGGCCAGCAGAGCTTCTCCGTCTCACCCCCTCACCCCCCGTGAAGCCTCCTCCGGGCCGGGGGGAGGGTCCCCAGAAGTCTCTCAATGTCCCTAATCTGATGCCTGGCCTCCGCCTGCTTCAGCTCCCAGCAGGGATGGGGCATCTGGTTTCTCTCCGAGGTGGAGGTGGCGGTTAAGGTCAGACTCAGCCCTCCGTGTCTCAGTGCATGTGACTGCCTTCCAGGCTGGGGGTCAGGACTGGGGCACATGCGTCCCCTCTGCATCCCCAACCAAGAGGGGGCTTCTGGCTTTTCCTGGTTTTCACCCCCGCACACCAGGCACCTCCCCTCAACGCATCCCAGCCTGGCGTTTCCCCACACCCCACCGATCCCCCCACGGGAGACCTCCACATCCTCTCTGCCCCAGCCAGCTGGCAGGCAGGCACCTTTTCGGGGACTGTGTAACCCACCCTCCGTTTTTCCTTTGCAGTTTGGCAATGAGGAGCAGCAGCTGGCATGGGCCAAGCGGGAGAGCGAGAAGGCGGAGCAGGAGAGGCTGGCACGGCTGCGGCGGCAGGAGCAGGAAGACCTGGAGCTGGCCATCGCGCTCAGCAAGGCCGACATGCCTGCTGCCTAGGCGTGGCCCCGCACGCAAGTGCCCGGAGGCAGGACGGCCACGGGTCGGGCATGAGGCAGGAGAGGACGTGGAAATCCCTACGTATACACACACTCGCTCTTGGCGGTCCCCAAGTCACAGCCACTGTTACGTCAAAGACTTGCTGGTCAGAGAGCCCCGGGTGCTGGATGCCTCACCCGGGAAGGGGAGACATGGTTCATCCTAGCAGAGCGAGGCCCGAGGAGAGGCCAAGGATCCACCTGTTCGCTGTGACACGCCCGCCTCCCTCCTGGAACCGGCAGGCAAAGCACAGGGCGAGCAGAGGAAGCGCCTGTCTCCTTACCCTCACCCACTGCTCACACCTGGGCACACCCACCTGACGCCTCCCTGACTCCCCTCTCAGACAGACACCCCGGTGATGTATGCATTCATTGTATAAAAATTAAGTTTGAATGATTAATATAAAATATTTTAATACAAAACGCAAGAATCCTTTTTTTTTTTTTTTTTCACTTACCTGTTGTTTTCCTAGCATGAAGGTCCACGTGTGATGTCACAAAGGCAGACTGGCCTCGGGCAGGCGTAGAAAACCAGGTCAAACATCTCTGGTTAAATCCTAAGTGTTTGAGAGAGTTCCTTGCAGTCCACGCTGCCTATGCAGGGAGCATGGGTTCAATCCCTAGTCGAGGACCTAAGGTCCTGCATGCTGAAGGGAAAAGAAAAAAAAATTCTAAGTGTTTGAGCAGAGGCCACAGAAAAAAGCCAGCTTGGGAAGTGTTCAGAGGTCACCCTGTACCTCTGGTTGCAGAGTGCTTCTGGAACGGTGGGCGGTGACCTCACTGCCCTGTAAGCAGGGCAGGCGGCCCTCGGTCACCATGCTGCCGTTTGAAATGAGATTCCCACCATACAGTTCACTGGAGCCCTGTCCAGTCTGCACGAGGGGCAAGGCCAGTGGGCCGGGCCTCCTCAGCAGGAACCCATACTCAGGATCGGCACACAGGGAGAGACTTCCACCAGCACGCAGTCCCCAGAAACCCCTAGAACCTTCCAGAAGCATGGACATCACTGTTGGGACGACCTCTGGTGTAGCTGAGACTGTCACACATTTGCTTTCTGCTGGGCCTCTTCCATCCCCAGGGAGACAAGACGGCCCAGACCAACATCTGTCAGGTGAAGATGGTCCAAACTTGTGACTCTGAGTAGCCGGAGCACAGAGAAATGGAGTAGAGAAGCCCTGACCTTAAAACCAGGCAGGAAGGGGGCGAGACACCCTTCCAGGACTAACTAGGCCCAGACTGTTCCACGTCAGAAGCAGCCTTTACTGGAAATGGCAGGGCACACACAGGCCCAGCCCTCTGCTACCTAGAAGCCCTTCTCTCTCTCTCTCTCTTGTTTTTTTCCCGCAAGCCTCACAACTTGCAGGATCTTAGTTCCCCAACAAGGGATTGAATCTAGCAGTGAAAGCGTGGAGTCCTCACCACAGGACCCCCAGGGAATTCCCATAAATGTCCTTTCTTGAGAAGTTCCTGTTCAGAGTGTGTTCTGGGTCTCTGGGTTCCAGTCCTTGTCTTGTCCCCTTCTGTCCTCAGCTTGGGCAGCTGTTGACAACCCCCTTCCTACCCGAGATGCTTTAGCCCAACCAGGGAATCGTTCTGAGAGAGGCATCTCTTTGTTTATTTTTTCACTTTAAGAAACTTAATTTTTTAGACCGGTTTTAGATGTGCAGAAAAATCACAAAGAGAAGAGGAAGAGTTCCCATAAGCCCCTCATGACTTCCTTTCTTTTTAACATCTTACCTCAGGCTGGTATGTTTGTTATAACAAAGAACCCAATGTTGGGACGCGATTATAGTCTACACCTGATTCATGGGGCTTCCTAAGTGGCACTAGTGTAAAGAACCGGCCTGCCAATCCAGGAGATGCAAGAGATGCGGGTTCAATCCCTGGGTCGGGAAGATCCCCTGGAGGAGGACATGGCCACCCACCCCAGTGTTCTTGCCTGGAGAATTGCATGGACAGAGGAGCCTGGTGGGCCACAGTCCATGGGGTGGCAAAGAGTTGGACACGACTGAGTGAGCACACACCCCTGATTCACATCTCGTCAGTTTTGTCCCCAAATGCCCCTCTTCTATCCCAATATTTCCCATGACATTTGGTTGTCGTGTCTCCTTAGGTGCCTCTGGCCTGAGATAGTTGCTCAAGACTTGCCTTGATTTTGACGACCTCCACGGTTGTGAGGAGTGGTCAGCTGTCTTGTATGTGGTCTCCTGTTGAGATGTGTCCATGTTTTTCTCATGGTTAGTCTGGGGTGACGAGTTTGGGGAGGACCTCTGGGGTGAAACGCCCTTCTTGTCACATTGCATTGAGTCCATGTCATCAACCAGATTCGTTACCATTGATGTTGACCTTCATCACCTGGCGATGGGTGTTTTTAATTTTTTGGCTGTGCTGGGTCTTTCTGCAAGGGCTTTCTCACGTTGCAGCGAGTGCGGTCTACTCTTCATTGAGGTGCAGGGGCTTCTCATTGTGGCAGCTTCTCTTGTGGAGAAGGGGCTCTGGGGTGCACAGGCTTCAGTAGTCGTGGCACATGGGCTGAGCAGGTGTGGAGCACAGGCTTAGTTGCTCACAGCATGTGGAATCTCCCCGGACCAGGGATTGAACCCCTGTCCCCTGCATTGGCAGGTGGATTCTTTACCACCGAACTGCCAGGAAAGTCTGAGAGGTTTGCGTTGGAAAGACAGCTTTTCAGACCCAGGTGTTCAGTCACACCATCTTGTATCAGAGCGGTACTCTGTAAGATTGAAGGAAAGCCATAAATGTGTGTTTAATAGTAGATTTAGGAGAGTGAGATCAGACAGGACAGTGCAATTCTTGGTAGATCTCCCTGAGGTCCTGGAGGGGGAGAGGTTGCTTTGTGTCCGTGGAAGGTCCTTGCCTCTCTGTCGGCAGCGGTGATCTGGGTCTGGGACTTGGTACCTGGTGTGAGGTTCGTGGGCTTCCTAACCTCTGACGTGGCCCTAATCCTCTCTAGAAGAGGAAGCAGTTTTTAGAACATGGCTGGAGGCAAGCCTTATAAGGCTTTCTCTTCCTGCCGCGGAACCATGAGAATAAATCTGAAAACCCATGCTGCTTGTCCCACTGTATCCCTTTGGGGAGGGAACTGACTGGGCCACCCCCCCTGAGGTGCTCAGAGCCATGTGTGTGCGTGCTAAGTCACTTCAGTCGTGTCCGACTCTGTGACCCCATGGACTGTAGCCCGCCAGGCTCCTCTGTCCATTGGACTCTCCAGGCAAGAATACTGGAGTGGGGTGACATTCCTTTCTCCAGGGGAATCTTCCTGACCCAGGGATCGAACCCACGGCTCCCGTGGCTCCTGCACTGCAGGCGGATTCTTTACCTCTGAGCCACCGAGGAAGCCCTTGCTCACAGCTGACCAGTCCTCAAAACTCAAGGTCCCTTACTTAGGAAACTTTGAGTTGCGAACTTTCGAAACAAGGCAAACGTGTGTTCACATGTCCAGTCACGTAAGTTAGCTCACGTGTCTGGTGTACACTGGCACGTGCATGCCTTCTCTGCAAGTGGTTGTGCCTGTGTGTGCTTTATAGCACTGTGTAGAGCAGTGAGAGTGAAAGTGTTGGTCACTCAGCCGTTTCTGACTCTCTGACCCCGTGGACTGGAGCCCCGCAGCCTCTTCTGTCATAGAATTCCCCGGGCAAGAATACTGGAGTGGATTGCCATTGCCTTCTCCAAGGGATCTTCCCAACCCAGGGATCAGACTCTATCTCCTGTGTCTCCCGCATTGCAGGCAGGTTCTTTACTGCCTGAGCCACCAGGGAAGCCAGAATCTGTGCCGTCAACGTGAGTGAGTGGAATCACAGGCATGAGGGAGACTGTAGCTCGCCCTCCGACTCCTGTTGCTGAAGATCCCTCAGCTCCACCATCTCACCTCCTGTCCCTGCTCCAGCCAGGGACTCCTGCCTGTGCACTCGATGCCAGCCCCTGCGTGTCAGCTCTGCTACTGTAAGGTTAAAGGTGTTTATTTTTGTGTGTTTGTTTTTACGTACTATTTGCGTGAAAAATATCCTAAACCTACTACAGTACAGTATGATACAGCTGATTGTGTCAATTGGGTACCTAGGCTAACTTTGAACAAATGAAACTTACAAACATGCTCTCAGAATGACTTGTTCATAGGTAGGGAACTTCCTGTAAATCTTTCAGGTCTAATGTGTCATTTCAGGCTGGTGTTTCCTTATTTTTGCCTCAGCAGTGGCCACGGGACTGGAAAAGGTCAGTTTTCATTCCAATCCCAAAGAAAGGCAATACCAAAGAATGTTCAAACTACTGCACAATTGCACTCATTTCACACACTAGCAAAGTAACGCTCAAAATTCAAGTCAGGCTTCAACAGTATGTGAACCATGAACTTCCAGATGTTCAAGCTGGATTTAGAAAAGGCAGAGGAACCAGACAGCAAATTGCCAACATCTGTTGGATCACCGAAAAAGCAAGAGAATACCAGAAAAATATCTACTTCTGCTTTATTGAATATAAAGCCTTGACTGTGTGGATCACAACAAACTGTGGAAAAATCTTAAAGAGATGGGAATACCAGGCCACCTGACCTTCAGTTCAGCTCAGTTCAGTCGCTCAGTCGAGTCCAACTCTTCGTGACCCCATGAATTGCAGCACGCAGGGCCTCCCTGTCCGTCACCAACTCCCGGAGTTCACTCAAACTGATGTCCATCGAGTCGATGCCATCCAGCCATCTCATCCTCTGTCGTCCCCTTCTCCTCCTGCCCCCAATCCCTCCCAGCATCAGAGTCTTTAACAATGAGTCAACTCTTCGCATGAGGTGGCCAAAGTACTGGAGTTTCAGCTTAAGCATCATTCCTTCCAAAGAAATCCCAGGGCTGATCTCCTTTGGAATGGACTGGTTGGATCTCCTTGCAGTCCAAGTCACTCTCAAGAGTCTTCTCCAACACCACAGTTCAAAAGCATTAATTCTTCGGCGCTCAGCTTTCTTCACAGTCCAACTCTCACATCCATACGTGACCACTGGAAAAACCATAGCCTTGACTAGATGGACCTTTGTTGGCAAAGTAATGTCTCTGCTTTTGAATATGCTATCTAGGTTGGTCACAACTTGCCTTCCAAGGAGTAAGCATCTTTTAATTTCATGGCTGCAATCACCATCTGCAGTGATTTTGGAGCCCCCCAAAATAAAGTCTGACACTGTTTCCACTGTTTCCCCATCTATTTCCTGAGAAATCTGTATGCAAGTCAGGAAGCAACAGTTAGAACTGGACATGGAATAACAGACTGGTTCCAAATCAGGAGAGGAGTATGTCAAGGCTGTATATTGTCACCCTGCTTATTTAACTTATATGCAGAGTACATCATGAGAAATGCTGGGCTGGATGAAGCTCAAGCTGGAATCAAGATTACTGGGAGAAGTATCAATAATGTCAGATGACACCACCCTTATGGCAGAAAGTGAAGAAGAACTAAAGAGTCTCTTGATGAAAGTGAAAGAGGAGAGAGAAAAAGTTGGCTTAAAACCCAACATTCAGAAAACTAAGATCATGGCATCTGCTCCCATCAGTTCATGGCAAATAGATGGGGAAACAATGGAAATAGTGAGAGCCTTTATTTCTGGGAGCTCCAAAATCACCACAGATGGTGACTACAGCCATGAAATTAAAAGACACTTGCTCCTTGGAAGAAAAGCTATGACCAACCTAGACAGCATATTAAAAAGCAGAGACATCACTTTGCCAACAAAGGTCCATCTAGTCAAAGCTATGGTTTTTCCAGTAGTCATGTGTGGCTGTGAGAGTTGAACTATAAAGAAAGCTGAGTGCCAAAGAATTGATGCTTTTGAACTGTGGTGTTGGAGAAGACTCTTGAGAGTGACTTGGACTGCAAGGAGATCCAACCAGTCCATTCCAAAGGAGATCAGCCCTGGGATTTCTTTGGAAGGACTGATGTTGAAGCTGAAACTCCAGTACTTTGGCCACCTGATGGGAAGAACTGACTCATTTGAAAAGACCCTGATGCTGGGAAAGATTGAAGGTGGGAGAAGGGGAAGACAAAGGATGAGATGGCTGGATGGCATCACCGACTCGATGGATGTGAGTTTGAGTAAACTGTAAGTTGATGATGGACAGGGAAGCCTGGCGTGCTGCAGTCCATGGGGTCGCAAAGAGTCGGACACAACTGAGCAACTGAACTGAACTGAAATGTGTCATTTCAAGCTGCTGTTTCCTTATTTTTCTGTCTGGATGATCTGTCCTTTGGTGTAAGTGGAGTGTTAAAGGACCTCCCCCTTAACCAGTTTTAAATCCTGTCTCCTTCTTCGCCAGGTACACACACACATACCCCCCTGAGGTCTAAATGTGCATGTGGGTGTGCATGCTTAGTTGTGTCCAACTCTTTGTGACCCCATGGACTGTAGCCCGCCAGGCTCCTCCGTCCATGGAATTTTCCAAGCAAGAATATTAGGGCGTGTTGCCATGCCCTCCTCCAGGGGATCTTCCCCACCCAGGGATTGAACCTGCATCTCCTGCATCGGCAGGCAGATTCTTTACCACTTCACCACCTGGGAAGCTGCTGTGTAAATAGCCAGCTTCAAATCCACCCATCCATTCACACTCCCATGGGTTCTCGCTCAGCCTCTTCCTTGGCAGAGAACACTCACACCCTTTCCTGAAAAACAAAGAGTATCCAGTTTGAAAAACTTTGTTGTGAAAAATTCCAAGCACAATAGCGAGAAGAGTACAATAAACCCCGTCACCTAGCCTCACTCTGGATTTTGCCACTTTCTCTTCACCCACCCCTTTCTTTCTCACCCTCTCTCTGCAAACATGCTTTAAAGTTCAGTGATGACATCACTCCACCCTTCCATGGTCAAGTGCACTCGGCTAAGACCTGTGGGACCTTCTCTCATAACCGGCAAGCATGGTCACACCTAAGAAAATCAAGACTAACGCCTTCCTTTTACCAGTCAAATCTTCTTCCATTTTACCGTCAGATGGGCAGCAGCTTGTGATTCTGCAGCATCATCAAATTTACCACACTGGTGCTTGGGAGTGCTTAGGGGCTGATTCACCCTCCCCCCGCAGGCTCCCACCCATGGCAACTGGTTCCCAACCCGTTCACGGTCCAGAGACCCAGCTCAATTGGACCGGAACCCAAGGGTCTGGGCTACCTGGTCTGAGCAGCATTTTGCCAGAGGATGCTTGATTATCTACACACTTGCTCCAATGACATGAAATCACATCTTCAAAGCCAAGTTCATTTAAAAGGACATTCTAGTCCTGGAACAGTGGTGGAAAGCTATTTTTAAAACAGGAAGTATCTGAGCAACAAAAGAACCTGCCTCTTGAAATAATGGAGTAAATATTTCTGCCTCCTTATCAGATCTGGTGCCTTTGAAACATGGTCCTTTTTTTTTCCCCAAAATTTTCCCCAGTAAAAGTTACCAAGAGCTGTACAAATTGTATCATGAGCTGTTGTCGGAAAAACATAGAGGGTGGAAATGTGATCTTATCACGAGCGTATTCCAGAGAAATTACGTGATGTGGGCTTGCGCAGCTGCAGTCGTGTTTGTCTTTAGCGGGTCTTTAAATATCTCACTTTGATTTACTTTCTGATGGCCATGCTGTGTGGTCTCTGCTTTGTGACCTTGGCTCTCCAGCCTCAGTTTCCTCATTTGGCCAAGGAGTTTGGACTATGCAACTAAAGAAGACTTTCTAGCTACAGGGTCCTTAGGATTATTGTTCAGATCTCTAAAAAGGCACATATTTTAGGATCTCGGGTAATGTATAAGGAGAAAATGGAGTAGATGTCATTCTGGCAGCCTCATCTTTGCTGAAAATATTTTGTCCACATGTAGACAACCATATTGCATTATAATCATCAAAATTGCTAAGAGACTGGAACTTGATTATTCCCACCACTCAAAATAAATGATCGTTATGTAATATGATAGAGGTGCTAATTGCTACCATGGCAATCATATTGCAATAGAGAAATGTGTCATTTCCTGTCCACTTGAAACTATCACAACATTGTTAATTGACTACACTCCAATACAAAACAAAAAGTTTAATGAAAAATATATAGAAATGTATAAAATCAACATGTTGTATACCTTAAGTTGACCCAGTGTTAAATGTCAAATATATTTCAAAAAATTTTCTGAATAAAATATTTTCCATGCATGACATTTTAAAAAATATCCCATCAAAGGTGTTATTAAAAATAAATAGGTAACTGACTGAAATAAAACATTTGCCATGCCCATATCTGACCAAAAAAAATTTGTATTCAGAATATATAAACCACTCCTACAAACAGCTCATATAAAAAAGGGTCAAGGACTTAAAAAAAGACCTTTCACAAAGGAAGATGTGCAAACGGCAAACCAGCTTAAGTGCTCACCAATAATAGTGATTTAGGAAATACAAACTAAAGCCACATGCGATATAGGTGGTCAAATAAAAAAGGCTGACATCATTAAACATTGATGAGAATGTAAAACAACCAGGAATTCCATACACTGCTGGTGGGAATGTAAAAAAAATTTAAAAATATTTTGCCCACTCTTGATAATGATTTGATAGCTAAGGGAGAAATATTAATTTAAATAACACTAGGGACTTTCCTGGTGGTCCAGGGGTTAAGAATCCATTTTTTTTTCTTATTTTTATTTTAATTGGAGGATAATTGGTTTACAAAATTGTGTTAGTTTCTGCCATACATCAACTCAACATGATTCAGCCATAGGTATATAGATGTTCCCTCCGTCTTGAACCTCCCCCCCACCTCCCACCCTATCCCACCCCTCTAGGTAGTCACATATCACCACCTAGATCTCCCTAGGTTTGAGCTCCCTACGTCATACGGCAAATTCCCACTGGCTATCTCTGTTACACACGGTAACGTGGAGGTTTCAACGTTCTGCTCGCAGTTTATCCCAGTCTCGCCTTTCCTTACGGTATCCGCACGTCTGTCCTGTATGTCTGTGTTTCTATTGCTGCTCTACAGATAGGTTCATCAGTACCGTCTTTATCAGTACCGTATATATGTGCTGATATATTTGTTTTTCTCTTTCTCACTTACTTTATTCTGTGTAGTAGGCTCTAGGTTCATTCACTTCATTAGAACTGACTCAAATGTGTTCCTTTTCAAAGAATCCAACTTGCAATGCAGGGAATGCAAGTTCTATCCCCAGTTGGGGAATTAAGATCCCATATGCTGCAGGGCAACTGAGCACCATGACTACTGAGCCCGGTCCTCTGGAGCCTGTGTGCTGCAACTAAGACCTGACACAGCCAAATAAAAATTTACAAAGTAACACGAGTTTCATATGGTATACTGTAATATCATATAATGTAATATGGTATATAAATAATGTAAATCAGTAATATAATTATACCACTATCAATAATATATTGATATAAATATATTAATAATGTAAGTATATCTTATAAGCTTTAAAAAACTAGTATAAGAAACACTAGTTTAATAAGTGAACAATACTGAATTGCCAACAGTTTTTCTTCTACACTAACTTCAACCAAGGGGAGAGAGAGGCCTTCCCGAAGACCAGAAACATAAGGACTTTTGAGATAGTGGTCTGCTATGAATACTGTTTCTTTGTACTAAAGACAAAGGACAGAATTTCCAATCCAAGAGCCAAAAAAAGACCCAAGACAAGATGTAGCCATTGTTCCACAGTAAACATACTCTTTAAAGGAAGTAGGGATCCTGGGTCAAAGAGAGCAACGTGGTAGACCAGAACTCTGATTCCTTTCCGGTTCTAGATCCTGGAATGAGAGTCCCACAGTTTCTCTTCTCTGAGGGAAACCACTGAAGACATGAAGCTGTGCAGAGGCCATGGGTGTGCTGGAGAGGACACAGCCTTAGAGTCACACTGACTTGGTTGTAAATCCAGCTCCCCTCTCGGTAGTGGGATGAGCCTGGGAAGCCAGTTTGACCTCTGCAGTCATTTTTCCTCATCTGTAAAGTAGCGATAATAACATCTACCTCTCAGGGCTGTTGTGAGAATCCACAGTAGAATCCACAGGCTGTGGTGAGAATCCAGAACCTTCTAGATGCTCAAGGTAGTCAGAACAGTAGTAGTTGTTGTGTGTTTTATTTTTTATTACAAATTGTGGTTTGAGAAAAAAACATGTAACATGCAATTTACCATCTCAACCCCTTTCAAGTGTATGGTTCAGTAGTGTTAAGTACACAGACTTTGTTGTGCAATAGCTCTCTAGAACGTTTTCATCTTGCAAAACTGAAACTCTGTACGTACCCATGGAACAACAACAACTCCCAATTTCCCCCTCCCCCCAGCCAGTAGTAGCGGGTTTTGTTATTACTGATTCACATGGTTATTATTAAAGCTGTGGCTACTTCGATAGTGATTGCTTTGCATTTTGAGAGTAGGGTGTATATACCCTAGTTCTACTACCCAGGAACAGACTGAGAGGTAGCTCCATCCATATTAAAAATAAGCTACTATATTATTTCTTATTACAGGAGTCTTGTTCTAAAAGAACTCAATAGGGTTGAAGAAGACAGGAAGCCCAGCCCTGCCATTAACTTTCTGTATGAGTCTGTGGTCTTGGGAGAGAGGGGGGCTCAAGTGTACTGAACACCCTGTACATACCAAGTTCATTGTCAGCCACCATTCAGGAAAACGGCAGTCTTATCCGAAACCAAGACGGTACCATTAATCCAGAGGCTTTCTACTCAAGGGGGACCAGATGCCATGGCCCATCTGTGGCACCATAGGACTGTATCATGAGCTTGCCACCACTTCAACCGTTGTTACTTTTTTTTTTAACCATGGTTATTTTTATAGCTGATGATGAGACTTTCCTGGAAATGGCTTGGCCTTCTTGTATAGAAAGCTTCTGCACTTAAACCTGGGTAGTTGGAATGCATGAGCCCTGGCATGAGCCCTTGACTGAGACATTCCCCCAGAGCAGATCACTTCCAGCCCAGGAAGAATTCCAGGGATGCTCAGCCTTCCCGAGGACCAGTTCTCTTAGGACACTTGTTTGAGGCCACAGAGCCATCGCCCTCTCTCCTGTGTCACAGGAGAGACTCTTGGATTGGAAATTCTGTCCTTACTTTCTAGAGAGCTATTGCCTTACTTTGCCTCCCCTGCCTGGCCCTCTCAGGAAAGAAATAGATCTGCCAGGATTGAAGGCAGAGGGAGAAGGGGACAACAGAGGACAAGATGGTTGGAAGGCGTCCCTGACTCGCGTGAGTTTGAGCAGGCTCCAGGGTATAGTGAGGGACAGGGAGGCCTGGTGTGCTGCAGTCCATGGGGTCGCAAAGAGTTGGACATGATTCAGTGGCCAAACAACAACAGGGGCAGAGAGTTCTCCCATTTTCCATTCCTCATCCCACTTTCTCGAGCTGCAAGCTTTTCCCAGATGCTGTCTCTCTCTCTCAAATATTGACTGGGCCAAGGAAGGTGGTTCCTTTGATGGAGGAAGTGACAGGAACCTGATTTGCAGCTGGAAGGGTGGAAGCGGGGACATAGAATATGTCACCCATGACAGCATCATCTCTGTTCCCCCACCTGTGTCCTGGCTCGGGAGAAGTCCCTGCATGTGGCATTTGGGGGACAGTATGTCTTCAGGGCATTTGTCACATTTCCAGCAATTTTTTTAATACTTTTTTTTTTGTATTGAGGTGTTTCAGGTGAACAGTGAAGGGACTCAACCATACACGTACTCCCTTAACCTCCCTTCCCATCCAAGCTGTCATAATATTGAGCAGAGTTCCCTGTGCTATAGGACCTTGTTGGTTACCCATTTTAAATACAGCAGTGTGTACATGTCAATTCCAAACTCCCTAACTGTCCCTTCCCTAATCCTTCCCCCCAACCTTAGGTTCTCTAAGTCTGTGAGTCTCTTTTTGTTTTCCAGCAATTCTTTTTCTCTGTCTCTGACTGCTTCTCTCACATCCACACCAGCCCCTTTGAACCCTGTTTTTGCACACATTGTCTTGCTGACACTGTACCCCAAACCCTAGGTCACTGCCACGTGTATTCCCTGAACTAAAATTCTTCGGAAGCGTGGCTGAGCAAACAAGCAGGCGTTTTCCATCAGTCATGGGCTGAGTCACCTCCCAGCAAAACAGACTGAGGGGTCCCCTGGGCTTGTGTGCTTTCTTGGGGGCTGCAGGGACCCTGGATAGATGGGAGATTTTTCAAGGCATCTGAAGGGCTGAAGTCAGCCAGTGAGATTCAGGGAGCTACTCTCGCCTAGGTCCTGCCTTCACCGAGGGTCTGTGGTAGCTGTGACGGTGGATCTAGAAAATTCCTCCCACTTGGAGTAGGTTACATGATCGCAGAGCCTGCTCTCACCAAATCACCTTCCTCCTGTTACCCAAGAGGCTGGGATTAGTCTGTTCAAGCCCTGAGTCCTGGACACCCTTTCCTGCTGTCGGTCATCTGTAACTTTCTCCTAGGAACCTGCTGTGCGTGCATGTTAAGTCGCTCAGTCGTGTCCGACCCTTTACAACTCCATGGACTGTAGCCATTAGCCAGTTCTATAATGAATTAGAATTCTATATAGAATTACCTAATGAAAATAGAAAAGAAGGTTTGAATTTTCACCCTTTCTGTGTGTCTGTTGCTAATGTAATACTGTTAGCAAAGGAGATGCAAAAGGGGCCAAGAGGCTACAGGTCAGTTCTGTGTTATTACTCTGATTTTCCTACCTATTTGCTTATGTATTAAATTGTGGTAAAATACACAGAACTTAAAATTCACCATCTTAGCCAATTTCAAATGTAGAGTTTAGTGGCATTAAATATCTTCACATTGTTGTTCAACCGTTGCCACAATTTTTTCATCTCCCCCAACTGAAACTCTGTCCCCGTTGAGCACTGATTTCCTACGCCCCTCCCGCAGCCCCTGGCTCCCACTCTTCTACTTTCTGGTGGTGACTCCTCTGGGGACCTCATATAAATGGAATCGAGCAGTATTTGTCCTTCTGTGATTGGCTTACGCTACTCAACATGATGTAGGGTTGAACCATGATGTCCTCAAGGTCCATCCACGTCATGGTGTGTGTCAGAATGTCCTTCTTCTTAAGGCTGAATAATATTCCGTCATGCAGGTGTGTGTGCATTGTGCACTCTGTCTGCCCCTGTGTGTATGTACCATGTTTTGTTATCCATGCATACCTTGATGAAATTTTATTTTACATTTCCATGCATGAAAAGAATTTCATTCAAAACAGCAACATTTCACAATTGAAGTCTCTATTCCCAATTGTTTTTTTTCAAAATTGTTTTTATCGAGGTGAGATCCACATAAAGTAAAATTACTCATTTAAAATGTATAATTCAGTGGCATTTAGTATGCTCACCATGCTGTGCAGCCACTGCTTCTAGTTCCAGAACATTTCTATCATTCCCCACAAAAAACCTGTCTCCATTAGCAGTCACTCCCCACTTCCCCTCCCCAGCCCCTGACAACCACTGATTTTTCCGAGCCCATGGATTCGCCTGTTCTGGACATTTTTGATACTTGGGATCATGTATTAGGTGGCCTTTCTTTTCTGGCTTTTCTCTCTCAGCCTGATGTCTTTGAGTTTCATCCATGTTGGAGCATGTGTCTGTTCTTCCTTTTCATAGCTGAGTAATATTCCATTTTGTGGATGAGCCACATTTTGTTTTCTTCTTTTTTTAAAAAATTTCTTGGCTGCGCTATGTGGCATGAGGGATCTTAGCTCTCCAATCAGGGGTTAAACACATGCCCCTTGCATTGAAAATACAAAGTCTTAACCACTGGACCACCACTGATTTAGCCACTAAGTCATCTCTGACTCTTGGGATCCCGTGGACTGTAGCCCACCAGTCCATGCGGTTTCCCAGGCAGAATACTGGAGTGGGTTGCCATTTCCTTCTCATGCTTCCTTCCTTCCTGGCACAGGGGATCTCCCTGAGCCAGAGATTGGCTGCGTCTCCTACATTGAAGGCAGATTCTTTGCTGCTGAGCCATCAGGGAATCCCAGGAGCCATCAGGGAAGTTCCCTATTTATTCATTATTTGATGGCCACTTGGCTTCCTCCTGCCTTTTGGCTACTATGAATGCTGCTGCGATGGTGGAGTAGGTTGCCATGCCCTCCTCCAGGGGATCTTCCCAACCCAGGGATCGAACCTGGGTCTCCTGCATTGCAAGCGGGTTCTTTACCATCTGAGCCATCAGGGAAGCCCATGAACATCCCAGTTGTTTCTTAAACAGATAAGCCAACAACAGCAACACCAGTAATGGAAATAATTGCCAAAACTTTTCTTCCAGGCAAAAATCTTGCAGGAGCCCCTCCCACTCAAAAAGACATCCTTGAGATACATGCTTACACTGGAGGGCGAGGTCACCCAAACTGACGCTCTCCTTGTGCATTTCCATTGGCCTCCTGACTTTCTCGTGCAGAAGTCAGCTTGGAGGCTGACAGTCGTCAGTGGTGTCAGGTCTGCCCCGAGACACGGCAGTCCCCTCACTTCCAGTTCCACCTCCCAGGGGCCAGCAGGATTCAGCAGCAAGAGATGGCTTGTTACTTTGAAGTTCCACTGTGTGTGTATGTCTCTGTCTCTCTTTTTTGTTTTGGTTGCACCATGCATCTCTCCAACCAGGGATTGAACTGGGGCCCTCAGCAGTGAAAATGCAGAATCCTAACCACTGGCCCGCCAGAGATTTCCCTGTCTCTCTCTTAATAATGAGGGCTTCCCTGGTGGCATAGATGGCAAAAAATCTGCTTGCAAAATAGGAGACTCAGGTTCGATCCCTGGTCAGGAAGATCCCTGGAGAATGGAATGGCTATCCACTCCAGTATTCTTGCCTGGAGAATTCCATGGACAGAGGAGCCTGGTGGGCTTCAGTCCATGGGGTCACAAAGAGTTGGACATGACTGAGCGATTAACAGTTTCACTTTGCACTTAATAACGAGTTCCTCATTGAGCATCTACTGTGTTCCAGGCGTAGCACAGACCCCAGCCATTGGACAGCAGCCACCAAGACACATGCTAAGGTCCTTTTGATAGTGGAGGAAAGGGGGTCCTGGGAGTCACAGATTGACAATAGTGAACCCAGGAGCTCGGCTCTCACCTGGCTGATGACCACAAGCCCCTGCTGGTTGCTGGGGCTGCCCCTTTGAGTCAGCAGGGGCTCAGATTTTGGCAGGTAGGGCCAAGCTGGCTACAGGCTCCTGTGATGAACAGCACAGATGCAGGCAGAGGGTTGGTGGGAACCAGCCATGCTTGATGGAACAGGCGCCAACTTCTGAGATGAGAAACCCTTCCTTTGACAAACCTCTGTGTGACTCAAAACGAACTGACGAGCCCCCAATGAGCTGCCCTAAGTCACCCCGGGGCGCACTGAGGAAATGAGACATCAGGATGTATTTGAGGTTTGGGGTTCAACGGAAACACACTGGGAATGTGGAGAATTCTGCTCCCGAGAGCTGGGATTGGTGCCTCTGGGCACATTTTAAAGCCAAGTGAAAAACGGGGCTGGCTGGACTCCTGATCCTGGTTTCTCTCCTTGCTTTGAAATATCATAGAACCCCTGAGGCCACAGACAGCGGGGGGTGAGCCAAGGAGTGTGTCTTTCGGTCTTGGGACAGTCCCCAAAAGGCCAACTCGGGGTCAAGGTTGAAATCAGGGGTGTTGGAGGTGGAGGGCAATCCAGATGTACTGGAGAAGGCCAGACAGCAACCTCATGAACAGTGAGCAGCATCTGGCACTCGGCGGGTGCAGAACTATTTCCTGAATGACTGTGGCAGTTTAGAGCCGCACGTCTCAAAGTACGGCTGAGCCAGTCCCCAGAGCGTGGCACAGATGTCAACTTCTGGGCCCTGCCTGAGCCCCCCCAGATGAGATTCAACTTCTCCTGGAGGAATGGAGGGGGAGGAAAGAGCGGAGGCTGAGCTCCCATAGTGTGGGGGAAGGAACCTGACTTTGATTTACTTTTCCGACCAGCCCAGATGGAAGCTGTCACTCTCAGAGACTGAGCAGTTGCCTGGGGCCACAGCCAGAAGACCAGTGTTAGAGCTGGGGTGACCTGGGCCACCAGACTCCAAGTCCTGTCTACACTGCCTACTGCATACAACCCCACATGAGCATTAGCACAAACTCCTGGAGTTGATCAGAAATCCTGTCATCCCAGGAAGGCCTGAATTTGGGGTTTGGTTGCATATGAGGACCTGGGGACACAAGTGCTAGGTCCACTCATGGGTACTGACTTCTCAACTGCCCCCCTCCCCCACCATGTAGGTAGCACCCCTCACTCCTGGCTGCTCAGGCTTCACTGGATAAGGGTGCCAGGTACCCATGCAAGTGTCTCCACCCCAGTGAGGTCAGGCCTGCATGGTGGGAAGAGGGTTTGCTGGGGGAATCAGGGCAGACTTCCTGGAGGAGGTGATGCTTGAGCTAGGCCTTGAAGGATGGACTAAGGTTTCCATGGATGCATGGAAAGGGCTTTTGGGCATCAGGGACAGTCTCTGCAAAGATGTGGGGTTGGGGAGGAGCCAGGATGAGTCAGAGTGGTGGGGAGACAGAGATTAAGATGAAAGGTGAAGGGTGAGAGGGAAGAAGCAGAGGTTCAGAGGAGAGAGACTGCTGACTGTTAAAGACTGGAATGCAGAGTGTTTTCAGCATATTCTCAACAAGCAAGGGAGAAGCGTATCTGGATGGCTGGGGGATACTCTCAGAAGCAACCCCCATGTAAACCCCACCGGAGCCATGAGGAGCTGCCCTTGGGGGTTTGGGGGTCACTCATGTGCTGCAGGACAGGCTCCCATTCTGTAGGCCACACCCCTTTGGGAACCACAAGAAATCCCCTGGGGACACCAGAGACTTCACAGATCCCACCCCCCCAGATCTGCAGATGAGCCCTGGGTCCACACAGGCCCCCAAGCAAAGCCGGATGCGTGTCCTACCTCCCCCCAGCCTTGGAGCTCAGGCCCCTGCAGCGAATCTCCCACCTCTGGGATTTGCTGGCTCTATCCTGAAGCAGGTCTCTCTGTACTATTGTTACTTCATTTCCACGTATTTCCAAGGTTGCCAGCTTTCTCATGTTTGGGGTTTCTAATTTCATTCCACTGTGGTTGGAGAACATACTTGGTATTATCTCAAGCCTCTTCAATTTGTTGAGGTTGGTTGGTGGCCCATCCTGGGGAATGTTCATGTGTATTCTGCTGCCTTTGGGTGGAGTGTTCTAGACACGTCTGTTCAGTCTTGTTGGTTTCCATGCCTGCGTGTTCAGTCGTGTCTGACTCTGCGACCCCATGGACTGTAGCCTGCCAGACTCCTTTGTTCATAACATTTCCAAGGCAAGAATACTGGAGTGGGTTGCCATTTCCTCCTCCAGGGGATCTTCCCGACCCAGGGATCGAACCCACATCTCCTGCATTGCAGGCAGATTCTTTACCACTGAGCCATCAGGAAAGCCCAATTGGTTTCCAGACTCCCTCTACTGAAGAAGAAAAAAAAAACAGTGGTGGAGGGGAGAGAAGAACAGAAAGGCTTGTCAATAACATGTTCTGTTCACGCTGATCTAGGTTAAAACAGAGCAGGTCCTGGGAAGCAAAGGCCATTGGCAGGCACTTGGCCTGTGTGTCTGGCTCTTGTGACTCAGGGCAGCCAAGGGACCCAGGAGGTCTAGCTGGCCGATCCCACTGAGTGGCCTCTGCTGCTTCGGAGTGAAGGCAGATGATGTTGGCCTAGCTCAGGCCCTGGCCTGGTGGAGGGTCTCGTGGTCTGGCCTCCAGGCATCTGTGCGCCCTCTCGAGAAGGCTGTCCTGGGCCTTCTGTGCCTGGTAGGGTCGGGTACTGGCTTCACACAGAGCATCTTGTAGGCTGAGCGGGCAGGCGGGCGTGCCGGGTGTGAGCGGCACCTCTACCGCAGGCCGGTCCAGCTCCCTGTGCGCCTCAGCCTCTCTGCACAGCCTGTGCTGCTGCGAAAACACAATTTCCGGACCACCCCAAAGCCGGGCCACTGGCAGTGCTCCCCTCCCCTCTGCTGTTGCCCCCATTTTACAGAGGAGGAAACCGAGGCGCAGAGTGTGGCTGGTTGGAGCTGACGGTGGTGAGCTGGTGTTGATGAGAGATGGGCGCCTTGAGCGATTTGCAGCTGGGCCTGGGCGAGCTGCTCAGAAGAGAAAAACACATCTGAGTTTCCGAGAAGCGGTGAATAAAGCTTTCAAAAGAAAACAAGAGATCCAGGATTCTACTTCTGGGTCGATCGCCAAAGAACTGAAAGCAGGGTCTCAAAGACATGTGTGCACACCCATGTTCATGGCAGCTTTACTCACAGCAGTCAACATGAGAGAGCAGCCCAAGTGTCCATCAGTGGATGAAAAGGTAAACAAATGTGGGCTATCCACACGGAGGAATATTACTCAGCCTTAAACAGGAAAGAAATTCTGAACTATGTGACAGCCTGGATAAACCTCGAGGACACGATGCTGAGTGAGATAGGCCGGCCACAAAAGGACACAGGCGGTGTGACTCCACTCCCACGAGGTCCCTAAAGTAGTCAGATTCGTAGAGATAGAAGGTAGAGTGAAGGGTGCCAGGGCCTGGGGTCGGAGCTGGGGAGTTTGTGTTGAGTGGGGCCAGAGGTTCACTTGAGGAAGAGGAAAAATTTCTGGAGATGGATGGTGATAATGGCTGAACCACAGTGTGAGTGTACTTAATGCCACAGAACCATATGTACACTTAATACTGGTTAAAATGGTTGATTTGGGGACTTCCCTAGGGGTCCAGTGGTTAAGACTTTGCCCTCAGATGCACGGCAGGAAGGTTTGAAGCTCTCCTGGATGGAGAGCTAGGATCCTACCTGCCATGCAGCCGTAAAACCAAAACATAAAATGGGGCCAATATTGTAACAGGGCTTCCATGGGGGCTCAGATGGTGAAGAATCTGCCTGCAGTGAAGGAGACCCGGGTTTGAGAGTGGGCACACACACACAGAATTGTAACAAATTCAGTAAAGACTTTAAACATGGTCCACATGAAAAAAAAATCTTTAAAAAGGGTTAGTTTTGTTACGTGTATTTTTGTTGTTGTTCAGTTGCTTAGACGTGTTTGACTCTTTGTGACCCCATGGACTCCTGTCCTTCACCATCTCCTGGAGTTTGCTCAAACTCATGTCCATTGAGTCGGTGATGCCATCCAACCATCTCATCCTCTGTCGTCCCCTTCTCCTCCTGCCCTCAATCTTTCCCAGCATCACAGTCTTTTCCAATGAGTCGGCTCTTCACATCAGGTGGTACTTCAGCTTCAGCATCAGTCCCTCCAAGGAATATTTAGGGTTGATTTCTTTTAGGATTGACTGGTTTGATCTCCTTGCTGTCCAAGGGACTTCCTAGAGTCTTGTATTTTATGACAGTGAAAAAAGAAAGAAAACAAGAGATGGACGGGAGGAAGATGAGGAAATGGAGAAGACAGAGGGTGGATATGGTACTCAGTCCTGAAGCAGGGTCTTGTCAGAGTCCCTGTCTCCATTTTCTCTAAATTGTGTGACTCCTAGAACAGTGAGCTCACTTCTCATGGTTGGTCTCAGCCAAGGTCCCACCCAGGGAGGCCCCTAGACAGAACCAGCCTCCAGGGTCTGGGGTGAAAAATACTAAGGGAACCAAGAGAAGAGTAGGGGAGGGTGTGTGGCCTCAGAGAGAAAGGGGGGTGCCTTCCCGGCCACGGTCATGGTACAGGAACCATGTTAACGGGCTTGAGGGACATGGCACAAGGCTGGTGGTCACCCTGGCCTGCATCCTTCTGTGGCTCCCACTGTCCTTCAGTCTTGCATCCCAGACTCACCCCTGCCTCCTCCTGTGGGTTCCAGCCAGATCCACCTTCTCCCTCTTGAAAGCCCCCTAGGTGGGACCTCCCTCTACCCTCTGCCTCCCAGGTGGGTCAATCCATAAGCCCTAGCATTGGAGGTAGGATCAGTGGCGGTCCCACAAGGCTGAGTCAGCTATGTCCTCCGAGAAGCCCAGCAGAGGCTCAGGGACCTGTGGAGGAGGCCAGTGGGGCAGGGTGCAGAGCCGTGTGGGACTGGATGGCCGCTGGGTCAGCCTTGGGAATCTGGGTGAGGATGTAGGGGGACGGCACTCCGAGAAACTCTGGCTTTTCCTGCTGTGCGGCCTCAGGAGGGCTCCTCTCTTCTCTGAGCCTCCCCGTGCACTGCTCACCTCCCTGGCACATCAAAGAGTTCATCGGCCCTGCCCGCCCCAGTTTCACCTATTTGGGTAATGTTGGCCAACGTGCAGTCAGGCCCGGAGGAGCCCAGTCATTTGAAAGAAGTCCAATGGTTGGTCTCAGCCAAGGTCCCACCCAGGGAGTGTGGCCCAGCAGGAGGATGGCATTGAATCCTCCACCCCAGAGAGTGTGTAAGGTTAGCTGGACAGACAGGGCCTGGAAGGGCAAGGAGCAGCTGGCCAGCATTTCCAGCTGTGTGAATGGCAAGTGCAAAGGCCCTGAGGCAGGTCTGGAAGGCATGTCTGTTTATTCGCAGAGCCCCGTGTGGCCATAAATGTAACCCTGCCCCCACCCGCTCTCTCTTCTAAAAGAAAAATTAAAATGGGTGGAGGATGGGGCATTGAGGTTTGCCTCCTCCCTCTGCCTCTCTCATGAACCAGAGTGAACCTGGCCTTCTGAAGGTGCACAGTGAAGGGAAAACCCCTACCTTCAGAGCAGAGTCCTAGCACCAGTGAATGACTCTGGGAAACACCTCCGGGCCTCAGTTTCCTCTTCTACAAGGACAGGGAGAGGATGCCTCTGAGGGGCTTTCCCCTGGTTCAGATCGACAAGCAGAGGTGTTGGGACTTGAGATTCCAGGGCCAGCTTCTTTCCCCTGGTGTCTGGTGACAGCCAGTGGGGCCCCCGCCCCTTGCCTGGTGGCCTCGTGCCTGTCCCCTGAAGATCCGGTGGTGTCTGGCTTTGAGGCCTCAAAGATTCCCCCAGTACAGCTTGGCTTGGCTGCTACTAGTGGCTATGGGAAGAAAGCAGGGAACAGCATTTCACATCTGGAGAACAGCAGGTGCAAAGGCCCTGAGGCAGGACTGAAGAGGAGCATGTCTGGTAGACAGTAGGGAGAAGAGTGTGGCTGACTGAGCACGTAGGCATGAAAGAGAGCTGGGCAGGAGGAGGTGGGGCCCCACAGACCACAGTGAAATCTTTGGACTTATTCTAGAATGATAACAACTTGCTATATGATACCATCTGGTTTTACCGGGGAGGTGAAATTGTCCCCAATATGTGGCCCATGTAGAGGAGCCACTGGGTCCAATGCCCTAGTTGGTCTGTGTTTTGGCTGCACGGGGCCTTTGCATGTGAACCTTCTCTGGTTGCGGCAAGCTGGGGCCGACTCTCTAGCTGCAGTGTGTGGTCTTCACATCCTGGTGGCTTCTCTTGTTTCAGAGTATGGGCTCTAGGGCACACAGGCCTCAGCAGTTGGAGCTTGCAGGCTTTAGAGTGTGAGCTCAGTAGTTGTAGGGCACAGGCTTAGCTGCCCCATGGCACATGGGATCTTCCCAGATCAGGGATTGAACTCATGACTCCTGCATCAGCAGGCAGATTTTTAATCACCGGACCACCAGAGAAGTTCCCTTCTTTTGCTTTATATTGCAAAATCTCAAGTAAGTCCATCCACCCAGTTAGGCTCCCTTCCCCCAGACACCTATGTTTCCTGAGCCTGCTCCTCTTTGCCCAAGATCTTCTGGAATATGAGTTTTCCAAGATATTCAGAGGGAAACCTCTCAAGTACTCACTGGGGGCTTCCAGGCCCGCCAGGTAGTGTGCAGGAAGAAGAGGGTAAGTTTGATGCAGTTTAGCATGTAGGTCTTTCCAGGTGTGGAAAGGAGCTGTGATATCAAGATTGGGCCAACCTGGGTTTGAGCCCAGCTTCCACCACCTACCCCTGCACGGGGCTAGGGGGTAGCCTTACTCTGTTGGCACCCACTATCCACATTTGGAAGATGGGGGTGGCTATTCTCTGCCCCCACACACCACAGCTTAGTGGGAAGGTTGAAAGAGAGAATTTGTGTTAAGGGATAAAAGTACCTGCCGCAGCCAAGAGCTCAGCTCAAGTTCTCACTGCCTTAGTCACTCAACAAACACTTGTGGATACTGGCTCTGGGTGATGAGGTGAGGCTGAATCACTTCTGCTTCCCCAGAACTCTGCTCAGGACTGAGGCATTGGGAGTATTTGCTGAATGAATGAGTGGAAGAGAGAGACAGATTGAGAGAGAGAGAGAGAATGGAACAGAGGTGGAGAGAAGGAAAGGAAGAGAGATTGAGAGAAAGATTATCAGCTATCTATGCATCCTTCATATCTATCATCTATCCATCCATCCGTCATACCTATCTATCCATCATCTATCTATCCATCCATCCATTCATCATATCTAACCATCATCTATCCATCCATCATATCAGCTATCATCTGTCTATCCATCCATACATTCATCCATCATATCTATCCATCATATCTATATATCCATCCATCTATCCAGTCATCTATCCATTCATTCATCTATCCATCCATCTATTCAACTATTCATCTGCCCATTCATTATATCTAACCATCATCTATCCAACCATCCATCATATCTATCATCTGTCCATACATTCATCCACATTCATCTATCATATCTATCCATCGTATCTGTATATCCATCCATCCATCCAGTCATCTATCCATTCATTTATCCATCATATCTATCCATCTATCATCTATCTATCGATCTATCATCTACCCATCCGTCATATCCATCTACCTGTCTATCTGTTTCTATATCTAGAGACACGTCACACACCTGCTCAGCATGAGTCCAGGCACCTGCCTGGTGCTGGTGCCTCTGAGGACCATGCATCAGTGACCTCTCGCCTGGAAACCCTGTAGGGCGTGGCTGAATCTGGGTGCTAGCTCAGCTTTGCTGATGGGGTAGGGTGCTGAGTCAGGCGTGTACTGGGACTCACCTCCTCCTTTGAAGGCTCTCCCTGCCCCCATTTCACACCATATCATTCTGCAGGATGCCTGGACCTCCCTGACCTACAGGAAACTCCTGTGAGAAAAACAGCTCCTATATCTTTCTCCCATCACTGGAGTCACTCTTGGGAGAGCATTTTGGGCAATACCCAAAGCCCTCCAAAACTGTTATCTTTTTCAACCCTAGGGGGACAATCTGAAATATGGTCCAGCATGTATATACAGATGCCCAGTGCTTGTCTGCATAAGCAACTCCTGGCCCATCTAAATGGGATATTATGCAGCCATTTAAAACGATGAGAAAACCATATCATGGAGGAAAATAGATGGAAAAAGTTATAATCTTTCCTGGAAAAAAAACAAAAGGTACAGTGATAGTCACAGCCATGTGAAAACAACTCAATCACTGACCAGCAATCCCTTTCTCCAAAAAAACCTTTGATAGGAACTGGGTTATAGAATGAAGGGCAAAACTTATTTTTTTTTTTTTTCTGGTTTAATACTTTGTAGTTTCTCAAGCGGACACCAGGAAGGAAAAGTGTTCTGCGTCTTCTCACAGGGATGGAGACGGGGCCCAGCAGTGAAGTTTTATTCATACTTTTCTCTGGGTAGCATCGTCTATCATGAAAGCTTGCTCCCTGAGATGGAGCCCCTTCCTCGCTGATAAAAGTGATGAATGAAGATGATCGTTTAGGAACCTGAGCATTTCAATTGTGACATTAATGACAGTGGGACCGAATGACTCTCTGAGGAGCGAACTGCCTTGTGTCTGCTACAATGCTTCTGCAGCATCCCTGGCTCCCGCCCACTGGATGCAAGAAGCATCCCCCAGTTGTGGCAACCCCAAATATCTCGAGATCAGGTTGCCACTGGCTGAGAACCACTCATCTGGAAGATGTTAGTCAAGCTTTGGGTTTCAGAAAGGGGCAGAGAAAACAATAAGCGAGGGTTTCTGCATTAATCAGTGTGAGCCGGCTCTTTGCAGGCCCGTGTCTTTTGCCGAAAGGTACAGCTGTGTAGGAGCCTGACACTTTCTATTGTATCAGTCAGAGATACTCAGGAAACAGAAACTTCAGCAGCATCAGTCCCTTCACAAGTAGCCTCTCACTGGAGCCAGAGGCCTCTGGGAGGTGTTTTCAAGCCAGTGAGAAAAATGGTTTTACCCCAAAACTCAATGAGAAAGATCAAAGGACCCTACCAAAAATTACTTAAAATCTCTTTCAAGTCATTCTTCTACTCCTATTGCCTCTGAAACCAGCTCCGAGCAAAGAGGGCGTGTTTCCAGAGATAGAGGGGGCCAGTGCTCTGCTCTGGAATCGTTTTTTGTTTTTTTTTTTTTGCAAAAGCTGCAGAGAGAGGATACAGAGGCTCACACACTCACACTCGCATGCCCTGCATCGCTAGCGGAAGTGGGTCCAGGCTATTGACTCAAGAAAGATGAATCAGATTGTCATCTTCCATTTCTGCTTTTTGTGGATTGCCAAACACTCTCAGCTGTTTCCAGGGCTGCTGGGGAGGCGGGGGGGGGGGGGGGGGTGGTGGTAGGAAGGATGAAGAGAGGGAGGGAGGGAGGAAATCCCAGCCTCTGTCGCAACAGGGCAACAGTGTTTTTAAAACAGGCACTGCTTACAAGCTATTTTCACTTTCTGCAAACAACTTGTGCAATTGTTAGTGGCCATAGTTACCCACCCAGGGCTCCGAGAAGGGGGAAGAGGAGGGGGAACCTGGCAGGGAGCAGTACCTCCGTGCCTGATCCGAGGCATCCAGGGGGCTGTGTGGGGATGCTGTCTTGCTCACGACTTCTTGAGTGGACACCTCCAACCATCAAGGCTGGGGCTCTGATGTGACTCTGTCACACAAAGGCTGCAGGGGAGGGTCTTCTAACCCTCCAACACCAGCAGCAGGTGGCTTGTTACAGAAATCCCTCTAGTGGGATCTGGGGACCCTTGGGAGGCAGACAGACCAGGTTGACACCTTGACATCACTGTTCCATAGCTATCTCTCTGGGCCTCTTGTTTTCTCCTCTGGAAAAGAACATTCACCATTCATGACCCTCAAACATGGATTTCATTTTTTTTTCCTAACAAGATGGGGAACTCATCTTAAAAAAAAAAAATTCTACTAAAAGGCAAGACTAGTGAAAGGCAATGAAGGTCAAAAACTCAGCATTTTACCCCTTCCAAAAAAAAAAAAAAAAAAAGACTGTGCTTTACAAAAGTTTGGCTAAAACCTCAGAAGCTTCCAAAAAGAGGTAAGACTTTTTTCAGCCTAGAGAAGGCCACGTCAGTGGGACCAGCAAGCAGTTTCTCCAGCTCTAGGGAAAAGCAGGCAATTTATGGTTCAGGGATCAACCTTAAAATAACTCCTTCACTCCTAAAATGCAGTGTTTAAATTTATAGAAACACCCACAGGTTCCTGGCAGCTGGGGGCTGCAACTGGCAACCCCGGGTGCTAGCTGGGGCAGGACTCCCCTCACCCAGACACTGCCAGGCTGCCCTCCATCTAAGCTGCCTGTCCCCACATCCTCTCACCCCTCCCAACTGTCCCAAGCCCCCAGTTATCCAAGCGGCCAGACCAGGGCTGTGATTTTTTTCAAACGATGCAAAACTTTTTTTTTAATTAAAAAAAACCAGCAAAATCTTATAAAAATGTTCTACCAGGTAGTCAAAATGCCCGCTTGTCTCATTTACAATAATACAATATGTCACAGTTTCTATGTACAATATTATAAAAAAGGTTGCACAGTACAAGTTAAGGCGTTATTTTTCACAAGGCATCAAGCCTCGATCCTCTAGTGTAGACCCGGTGGGGCCGGGGGAAGACGACGCTTAATTATTGCACCATTTTGAAAACAAAACTCGTCAAGGAGGATCGTGGTCTTCTCCCACCGGGCCTTCAGTCTCTGCTGGGGGTCGGGCATCATGGCGGGGGGGCGGAGAGGGGCACCCCCTCGGTGGCCACGCTGTGCCCGGCCCCGGTCCTCTGGGTCCAATAAATACCAGTCACAGTTTGGAAGGGGGCCGTGCCCGGCGCGTGGGACCCGCCACGGCCGCGCGCGGGTGGGGGTGGGGGGCGTCCGGGCTACATGTGCCGCTTCATGTGCAGCGCCAGGTGGTCGGAGCGCGAGAAGGCACGGTCGCACAGGTGGCATTGGAAGGGCCGGTGGCCCGTGTGCTTGCGGTAGTGGCGCGTGAGCTCGTCCGATCGCGCGAACTTCCAGCCGCAGCCTTCCCAGTTGCAGTGGTAGGGCTTCTCGCCTGCAGGGAGAGGGCGAGAGCTGGTCTTAGTTTTCCTCCTGCCGGAGACTCCCGGTACTCACTCTGCTGCCTAGTGGCTATTCGGGTGCGCACATCCTACCCCTAACCAGCTCTCCGAAGTGCTCCCGGCTACTTTTTAAACCTGTAGGCATCCTAGGCACATTATCCCTCACTCCCCGGTCTCGCGATCCTCACTCCCCCGGGGTCCGAGGCGCACCCTGTCCGCTCCTCCTCGGTGTCTAGAGCCAAGCCCCCAGGGGGCTCCTAAGCCTGCTCTCTCTCGCAACAGTCTGAGACACAGGGCCCCCCTAGGTTTCCTAAGTGCTCACCCTTGCCCAAAGTCCCGAGCCACGCTCCCAGGAGGATCTAGGGGCTCACTCACGCCCCAGGTTCCCGAACCACGCCCCCAGGGGGCTTTCTAAGACCTTGCCCCCTGCCCAACCCTTGGGCTACGCCCTCTGGGGGTTCCTAAGCATGCCCTTCCTCTAGCGCGCCCTCGCAGTGGTCCCCAGCCCGAGCTCGCCGCCCACCTGTATGCGTGCGCAGGTGCGCCTTGAGGTGCGAGCTCTTGGTGTAGGTCTTGCCGCAGCCCGCGTAGCTGCAGGTGTGAGTGGCCGTGCGTTTCCGCGGCCAGGACCGGCGGCCGCGCTTGGGCTTGGCCTCCAGCAGCTCCAGCGGAGACGCAGGCGGCGTGAGGAGACCTCGGGCAGCGGGTGGCGCCAAACCCAGAGCCGCGGCGGCGGCGGCCGCGTCGTCAAAGAGACCGAAGGCGGCAGGCGCGGACGGCGCGTAATGCAGGCCGGGCCCGGGCGCGCCGAAGCCAGGGCCGCCGAAGGGAGGCGGGAAGGGGGCGCGCGGGCCGGGTGCAGGCAGGCGCGCGGGGCCATCGGGACTGAGCGGTGGCGTGTCGGCCGGTGGCGGGGGCCGGCCTCCGGGGCCTCGCATGCACGCGGCTGCCGGGCCTGGGGCGCCCTCGCGCTTGAGGCCCCGTGGTCCGCGGGCCAGGCCGGGCGGGCAGCCGTAGCCGCCGCCGCCACCGTCCGCCTCAGGGGGCTCAGCCTTCACCAGGCGGCCCGGCGGCGCCAGCAGAAAGCGACCGTGCAGCGCGGGTCCCGGTGGCACGTCCAGTTCGGGCCGCAGCAGCTCGGACACTAAACCGCCCGCGGGGGCGCCATAGGGAGGCGGCGCGCCGGGGTCCGGGTAGTAGAACGCCGGCGGCGGGGGCGGCGGGGGCGGCGGGGGCTCCGGGGCGGACTCAGCTCCCAGGCCGTCCAGCCCCATGGACAGGATGAAGTCCAACACGCTGTTGAGGTCGTCGTCGGTGCCGCCTGCCTCGGGCTCGGTGCGCGGCCAGCGCTGCGGGTGACAGGGCGATAGGCGCGGGCGTGAGCGCGCGGTGGGGCGGGGATCGCGGACCGCTACCCGCCTTCCATTACCCTAAGCCCGCAGTGCCTGCCGCCTGCGTTCTCCTACCCCGCAGCCCACGTTCTGCTACCCTGAGCCAGCCGCCCCCGCCGCCCGCGGTCCCTGCCGCCCTCACCTCCTGCAGGCCGCGCTCCCGGCACGGGCTAGCGAAAGTGGAGAAGGACGGGAGGATGGGCTCGCTCAGCGCCATGGTTGGGACTTGGGGCTGACGCGGATTCGGGACACCGGTGAGTGGCTGCCCGAAGCCGGGCTGGTCGGGGCGCGGGCGGGCGGGGACTGCTCTGCGGGCCGCGGCCGGGCCCGCCCAAGCCTTATAGGCGCGGCGCGCGCGGGGGCCGGGCCAAGGCGGCGGCGGCGGAAACGCGTCCCGGATGGGGACGAGCTCCGGGCGCAGCCTAAATTTAGCCGCGGTATATAAGCCGGCGGGCGGCGGCGGCCGTGGCCACTGAGGCCGCCAGGGCCCTGCACGGCCGGCTCGGCCCCTAGCGCGAGCAGCCAGGCCGCGCCCCTACCCCGGGCCCGCCCCCGCCCGTCTCCCAGGCGACGGCGTCAACACACGCTCCACAACAGCAGCGTGACGCTCAGGGATCCCCGCTGTCCAGTCCTGGGCTCCCGCCTGCGTGAGGACCCGGAGCAGGGGATGGCATCGGGGACCCGGGACTGTGAATGGACCGGGGTCCCCGACGGATGGGGAAATGGGCCCCGCAGTCACAGAAGGGTCCCCAGAATCTTTGATGGATGGGGGTAATGGGTCTGGCGAGCTCAGGGTGGTGTTCCCTCGACTCCCGATGGATGGAGAGACTCAGCGGCTCATTTCCTTGGGACCCACCAAGCCCTGATCCACTGCTAGGCCCACCACTCTGCTTTCATGATGATATCAAGAAGTGTTAAAGTTTTGAGACTCTCGGTCTCAAGGAAGCCCTTCAGGGAGGGGAAACTGAGATTCCAGACGTGCTGGGAGAGGCTTGAGGTCTGACAGCTGTCCGCAGGCTTGGTGCCTTTTCTGACTCATGTAAGTGAACAGACTCAAGACAAGGAATCTGACAACACAGACCTAGAACCAGCGGGGCCAGTGGCAACAAGCCTCCCCTGGGAGCATCTTAAACACGGCCTCCTAGGTGCCCCACACCATGCTTGACAACCTGCCAGGAAGGGACTGTCCCTCCTGCTGTTACTGTGTGCTGTTCTCTGGGGGCACTGGGAACGCATTTGCAAATCCCTGCCTGGAGGCTTTCACTGTAATGGGGGGTGGGGAGGAGATGTCAAATGAACGACTATTTGGGGGAAAGCAGGAGCCGGACATAGGTAGTGAGTGTGTGTGAAACGGGGAGCAAGAGAATGTGTGGAATTTTGAACCTCACCCAAGAGGAGATGTGTGAGTCAAGATGTGGGGGAAAGGGGAGCCAAGTGGGTATCAAAGGGAGAGTATCTCATGGTGTAACCTG
The DNA here is from genome assembly GCF_029407905.1 of Bubalus kerabau. Taxonomy (NCBI): domain Eukaryota; kingdom Metazoa; phylum Chordata; class Mammalia; order Artiodactyla; family Bovidae; genus Bubalus; species Bubalus kerabau. Next base: position 176,063,405 of record NC_073624.1, read on the forward strand.
GAGCCAGTATCCAGCCTTGATCTCTTGATACCAGCACCCACGTTCAGGCTTGGAGGTGTCCATAATCAGGTAGAGTCCCACCACCAGGTGGGGAGGGGTGCAGGCAGCTCCTAATCTGAAAACCTTCCCTGGGGTCAGGAGACTTTGTCACGGATATCATCTGGACCCCCCAACCCCCACCAAAGCCCAGGGCCACTGCAGGGGGACCGCCTTTCCATCACACAGATGCCAAGAGACCCTCTTTGGGGTCCACAGTCCTGGATCCTCCCAGCTGGAAGGAGCTCAGGGGTGTGCCATCTCATCGTGATTCATCAGATTGTGGATTAGGCAAACACTTGATAAGCCCTGTTTGCCAGCTGTGGGGCACCCAGAGGTGCTTTCAGTCCCAGTCACAGTTCATGACTTCAAGTTGAGCTCCAGCATGCTTCCTGCGGCCAGCCACTGTGATGGTGGGGAGTCAGTCTTGGCCACTGACCACTCCCTGTGTGACCGCAAACAAGTAGCTTTGCCTCTCTGAGCTCACAGAACATAATAATGCCTTACCCCCACAGGGATATTGTAAGAGTCATGCAGATGCTTTTTCTTTGGTGGACGTGTTAATGAGATCCTGTGACCTTACCTGAAGGGCTGATTGCTTTGCTGATTGACATTCTCTGGGCCTCAATTTCCCCAAACGATAATGAGCAGAAGTCGAAGGGAAAGCGAATGTGTTTCCCAGGTTGTGTGATTCTCAGACAATCGCAGACCTCTGCTCAGATGGCCCCTGGGTCCTCCTTCCCCTCAGAGACGTCCTACAGCTCTCTCCAGCCCATCCCTGTTCCTTCCCTACTCTTGTTTCCCTGCAGGTTCTGAAACACACCAAGCACATTACCTTGCCCCCCAGGCTTTGGTACTTCTGTGCCTTCCACCAAGCCTTCAGTCCTCTCACTTTCCACTTGCTGGGCTCTGGCTCATCTCCCACCCCCTCCTCCCTTAACTAATGAACTTTATTTTTATAGAGGAGTGTCAGGTTTACAGAAAAAATGAGCAGAAAGTACAAAGAGTCCCCATATATCCTCCCATGACAGTTTCCACTGTTATTAACACCTTGCGTTAGATACATTTGTTACGTATCAGTAATACATCATTATTGAGCCAATCTCAATACAATATTATTAATTCAAGCCCGCAGTTTACCTTACGGTTCACTCTTTGTGTTGGACACTCTATGGGTTGCAACAAATGCATAATGACATTGATCTACTGTTATAGTATCATATACAACAGTTTTCAGTTCAGTTCAGTCACTCAGTCATGTCCGACTCTTCACGATCCCATGAACCACAGCACGCCAGGCCTCCTTGTCCATCACCATTTCCCAGAGTTCACTCAAACTCGCATCCATCGAGTTGGTGATGCCATCGAGCCATCTCATCCTCTGTCATTCCCTTCTCCTCCTGCCTTCAATCTTTCCCAGCATCAAGGTCTTTTCCAATGAGTCAACTCTTCGCATGAAGTGGCCAAAGTATTGGAGTTTCAGCTTCAACATCAGTCCTTCCAGTGAACACCTAGGACTGATCTCCTTTATGATGGACTAGTTGGATCTCCTTGCAGTCCAAAGGACTCTTAAGAGTCTTCTCCAACACCACATTTCAAAAGCATCAATTCTTCGGCGCTCAGCTTTCTTTATAGTCCAACTCTCACGTCCATACATGACCACTGGAAAAACCATAGCCTTGACTAGACGGACCTATGTTAGCAAAGTAATGTCTCTGCTTTTGAATATGCTATCTAGGTTGGTCATAACTTTCCTTCCAAGGAGTAAGCATCTTTTAATTTCATGGCTGCACTCACCATCTGCAGTGATTTCGGAGCCCCCAAAAATAAAGTCTGACACTGTTTCCACTGTTTCCCCATCTATTTCCCATGAAGTGATGGGACCAGATGCCATGATCTTAGTTTTCTGAATGTTGAGCTTTAAGCCAACTTTTTCACTCTCCTCTTTCACTTTCATCAAGAGGCTTTTTAGTTCCTCTTCACTTTCTGCCATAAGGGTGGTGTCATCTGCATATCTGAGGTTATTGATATTTCTCCTGGCAATCTTGATTCCAGCTTGTGGTTCTTCCAGCCCAGCGTTTCTCATGATGTACTCTGCATAGAAGTTAAATAAGCAGGGTGACAATATACAGCCTTGACATACTCCTTTTCCTATTTGGAACCAGTCTGTTGTTCCATGTCCAGTTCTAACTGTTGCTTCCTGACCTGCATACAGGTTTCTCAAGAGGCAGGTCAGGTGGTCTGGTATTCCCATCTCTTTCAGAATTTTCCACAGTTTATTGTGATCCACCCAGTCAAAGGCTTTGGCATAGTCAATAAAGCAGAAATAGATGTTTTTCTGGAACTCTCTTGCTTTTCCCATGATCCAGCAGATGTTGGCAATTTGATCTCTGGTTCCTCTGCCTTTTCTAAAACCAGCTTGAATGTCTGGAAGTTCATGGTTCATGTATTGCTGAAGCCTGGCTTGGAGAATTTTGAGCATTACTTTACTAGTGTGTGAGATGAGTGCAATTGTGCGGTAGTTTGAGCATTCTTTGGCATTGCCTTTCTTTGGGATTGGAATGAAAACTGACCTTTTTCAGTCCTGTGGCCACTGTTGAGTTTTCCAAATTTGCTGGCATATTGAGTGCAGCACTTTCACAGCATCATCTTTTTTAGGATTTGAAATACCTCAACTGGGATTCCATCACCTCCACTAGCTTTGTTCGTAGTGATGCTTTCTAAGGCCCACTTGACTTCACATTCCAGGATGTCTGGCTCTAGATGAGTGATCACACCATCGTGATTATCTGGGTCGTGAAGATCTTTTTTGTACAGTTCTGTGTATTCTTGCCACCTCTTCTTAATATCTTCTGCTTCTGTTAGGTCCATACCATTTCTGTCCTTTATTGAGCCCATCTTTGCATGAAATGATCCCTAGGTATCTCTAATTTTCTTGAAGAGATCTCTAGTCCTTCCCATTCTGTTGTTTTCCTCTATTTCTTTACATTGATCGCTGAAGAAGGCTTTCTTATCTCTTCTTGCTATTCTTTGGAACCCTGCATTCAGATGTTTATATCTTTCCTTTTCTCCTTTGCTTTTCGCTTTTCTTCTTTTCACAGCTATTTGTAAGGCCTCCCCAGACAGCCATTTTGCTTTTTTGCATTTCTTTTCCATGGCGATGGTCTTGATCCCTGTCTCCTGTACAATGTCACGAACCTCATTCCATAGTTCATCAGGCACTCTATCTATCAGACCTAGGCCCTTAAAACTATTTCTCACTTCTACTGTATAATCATAAGGGATTTGATTTAGGTCATACCTGAATGGCCTAGTGGTTTCCCCTACTTTCTTCAATTTAAGTTTGAATTTGGCAATAAGGAGTTCATGATCTGAGCCACAGTCAGCTCCCAGTCTTGTTTTTGTTGACTGTATAGAGCTCCATCTTTGGCTGCAGAGAATATAATCAATCTGATTTTGGTGTCAACCATCCAGCGATGTCCATGTATAGAGTCTTCTCTTGTGTTGTTGGAAGAGGGTGTTTGCTATGACCAGTGTATTCTCTTGGCAGAACTCTATTAGCCTTTGCCCTGCTTCATTCCATACTCCAAGGCCAAATTTGCCTGTTACTCCAGGTGTTTCTTGACTTCCTACTTTTGCATTCCAGTCCCCTATAATGAAAAGGACCTCTATTTTGGGTGTTAGTTCTAAAAGGTCTTGTAGGTCTTCATAGAACCGTTCAACTTCAGCTTCTTCAGCGTTGCTGGTTGGGGCATAGACTTGGATTACTGTGATATTGAGTAGTTTGCCTTGGAAATGAACAGAGATCATTCTGTCGTTTTTGAGATTGCATCCAGGTACTGCATTTCAGACTGTTTTGTTGACCATGATGGCTATTCCATTTTACTGCCCTAAAAATCCCTCCCTCCCTGCCTCTAAGTCCTGGGTTAGGTTCTATAGTTTTGCCTTTCTTGGAATGTCATACAGTTGGAATCACAACGTATGTATCTTTTTCACACTGGCTTCTTTCACTCAGCAGCATGCACTTAAGATTCTTCCATGTCATTTGAATGGGAGATTCAATGAATCTCATTGAATGCTTCAAATGAAGCAACAGACAAACAACTAATCTCAAAAATATACAAGCAACTCCTACAGCTCAATTCCAGAAAAATTAATGACCCAATCAAAAAATGGGCCAAAGAACTAAATAGACATTTCTCCAAAAAAGACATACAGATGGCTAATAAACACATGAAAAGATGCTAAACATCACTCATTATCAGAGAAATGCAAATCAAAACCACTATGAGGTACCATTTCACGCCAGTAAGAATGGCTGTGATCCAAAAGTCTATAAGCAATAAATGCTGGAGAGGGTGTGGAGAAAAGGGAACCCTCTTACACTGTTGGTAGGAATGCAAACTAGTACAGCCACTATGGAGAACAGTGTGGATATTCCTTAAAAAACTGGAAATATTGCTGCCTTGCTGCTGCTGCTAAGTCACTTCAGTCGTGTCCGACTGTGCGACCCCATAGACGGCAGCCCACCAGGCTCCCCCATCCCTGGGATTCTCCAGGCAAGAACACTGGAGTGGGTTGCCATTTCCTTCTCCAATGCATGAAAGTGAAAAGTGAAAGAGAAGTTGCTCAGTTGTGTCCGACTCTTAGCGACGCCCTGGACTGCAGCCCACCAGGCTCCTCCATCCATGGGATTTTCCAGGCAAGAGTACTGGAGTGGGGTGCCATCGGAGTATGATCCAGCAATCCCACTGCTGGGCATACACACTGAGGAAACCAGAAGGGAAAGAGACACATGTACCCCAATGTTCATCGCAGCACTGTTTATAATAGCCAGGACATGGAAGCAACCTAGATGTCCATCAGCAGATGAATGGATAAGAAAGCTGTGGTACATATACACAATGGAGTATTACTCAGCCATTAAAAAGAATGCATTTGAATCAGTTCTAATGAGGTGGATGAAACTGGAGCCTATTATACAGAATGAAGTAAGCCAGAAAGAAAAACACCAATACAGTATACTAATGCATATATATGGAATTTAGAAAGATGGTAACAATAACCCTGTATACGAGACAGCAAAAGAGACACTGATGTATAGAACAGTCTTTTGGACTCTGTGGGAGAGGGAGAGGGTGGGATGATTTGGGAGAATGGCATTGAAATATGTATAATATCATATATGAAACAAGTCACCAGTCCAGGTTCGATGCACGATACTGGATGCTTGGGGCTGGTGCACTGGGATGACCCAGAGGGATGGTATGGGGAGGGAGGAGGGAGGAGGGTTCAGGATGGGGAACACATGTATACCTGCAGCAGATTCATTTTGATATATGGCAAAACCAATACAATATTGTAAAGTTAAATAAAAAAAAAAGATTCTTCCATGTCTTTTGGTGGCTCGATAGCTCATTTCTTTGTATCAAGGAATGATAGTCCATTGTAATAATAGTCCGGTTATATCCATACCATGCATGGTATGGATACACCACAGTTTATCCATTCATGGTAAACAATCTGCGGGAGACCCCAGTTCGATCCTTGGGTCAGGAAGATCCCCTGGAGGAGGGCATGGCAACCCACACTGATATTCTTGCCTGGAGAATCCCCATGCACAGAGGAGCCTGGCGGGCTACAGTCTATGGGGTCACAGAGAGTTGGACATGACTGAGCAACTTTCACGTCCATTCACCTATTTTTTTATAATGATGATAGTAGTAAATTATTTCTTAAATATTTATTTTTATGTATTTATTTGGGTGCACTAGGTCATAGTTGCAACATGTGGGATCTTTAGTTGTGGCTTGCGAGATCTAGTTCCCTGATCAGGGATCAATCCCAGGCCCCCTGCATTAGGAGTGTGGAGTCTTAGCCACTGGACCACCAGGGAAGTCCGTCTATTCACCTTGGAAGGACATCTTGGTTGCTTCCAGTTTGGGGCAATATAGTTGCAGTTGACTAGGCATTGATTATGGCTGCTGTAAAGTTTCATGTGCAGGTTTTGCCTGGATAAGTTTTCAAATTAATTGGATAAATATCTAGGAACACAACTGATGGATTGTAGGATAAGACAGTATTTAGCTTGGTGTAAGAGACCACCAAACTGCCTTCCAAAAGAGCTGTACCATTTGCGTTTCCATCAGCAAGGAATGAATGAGAATTTTGGTTGCTCCACATCCTTGTCAGCATTTTGTTGTTCAGTTGCTCAATCGTGTCCGACTCTTTGCATGAACTGTAGCATGCCTGGCTTCCCTGTTCTTCACCATCTCCCAGAGTTTGCTCAAACTCATGTCCATTGAGTCAGTGAGGCCATCCAGCCGACTCATCCTCTGTCATCCCCTTCTCCTCCTACCTTCAATCTTTCCCAGCATCAGGGTCTTTTCCAATGAGTTGGCTCTTCACATCAGGTGGCGAAAGTATTAGAGCTTCAGCTTCAGCATCAGTCTTTTCAAAGAATATTCAAGGTTGATTTCCTTTAGGAATGACTGATTTGATCTCCTTGCTGTCAAGGGGCTCTCATTAGTCTTCTCCAGCACCATAGTTTGAAAGCATCAATTCTTCAGTGCTGAGCCTTTTTATTGTCCAGGTCTCACATCCATATATGACTACTGGAAAAACCATAGCTTTAACTATACAGACTTTTGCAGACAAATTAATGTCTCTGCTTTTTAATATGCTGTCTAGATTTGTCATAGCTTTTCTTCCTAGACAAGGAGTAAATGTCTTTTAATTTCATGGCTTCAGTCACCATCTGCAGTGACTTTGGAGCCCAAGAAAATAAAGTCTGTCACCATTTCCATTGTTTCCCCATCTGTTTTCCATAAAGTAATGGGAATGGAAGCCATGATCTTCAGTTTTTGAATGTTGCATTTTTGAATGCCAGCTTTTTTCCTCTCCTCTTTCACCTTCATCAAAAAGGCTCTTTAATTCCTGTTTACTTTCTACCATTAGGGTGGTGTCATCTGCATATATGAGGTTATTGATATTTCTCTGGGCAATCTTGATTCCAGCTTGTGCTTCATCCAACCCGGCATTTCACATGATGTACTCTGTGTATGGGAAACAGTGGAAACAGTGGCAGACTTTATTTTTGGGGGCTCCAAAATCACTGCAGATGGTGACTGCTGCCATGAAATTAAAAGACACATACTCCTTGGAAGGAAAGTTATGACCAACCTAGATAGCATATTCAAAAGCAGAGACATTACTTTGCCAACAAAGGTCCGTCTAGTCAAGGCTATGGTTTTTCCAGTAGTCATGTATGGATGTGAGAGTTGGTCTATAAAGAAAGCTGAGCGCCAAAGAATTGATGCTTTGGAACTGTGGTGTTGGAGAAGACTCTTGAGAGTCCCTTGGACTGCAAGGAAATCCAACCAGGCCATCCTAAAGGAGATCAGTCCTGGGTGTTCATTGGAAGGACTGATGTTGAAGCTGAAACTCCAATACTTTGGCCACCTGATACGAAGAGATGACTCATTTGAAAAGACCTTGATGCTGGGAAAGATTGAAGGCAGGAGGAGAAGGGGATGACAGAGGATGAGATAGGTTGGATGGCATCACCGACTCGATGGACATGAGTTTGAGTAAACTCTGGGACAGGGAGGACAGGGATGGACAGGGAGGCCTGGCATGCTGCAGTCCTTGAGGTTGCAAAGAGTCAGACACAACTGAGCGACTGAACTGAACTGAACTTTCCATATTGGTTAAATAAGCAGGGTGACGATATACAGCCTTGACGTACTCCTTTCCCAATTTAGAACCAGTCTGTTGTTCCATGTCGGGTTCTAACTGTTGCTTCTTGACCTGCACACAGATTTCTCAGGAGGCAGGTCAGGTGGTCTGGTATTCCCATCACTTGAAGAATTTTCCAGAGTTTGTTGTGATCCACACAAAGGCTTTAGTGTAGTCAATGAAGCAGAAGTAGATGTTATTTTGGAATTTGCTTGCTTTTTCTATGAACCAATGGATGTTGGCAGTTTGATTCCTCTGCATTTTCTAAAGTCCAGCTTTAACATCTGGAAGTTCTTGGTTCATGTACTGTTGAAACCTAGCTTGGAGGATTTTGAGCATGACCTTGACAGCATTTGAAATGAGTGCAATTGTGTGGTAGTCTGAACATTCTTTGGCATTGCTTTTCTTTGGGATTAGAATGAAAACTGACCTTTTCCAGTCCTGTGGCCACTGCTGAGTTTCCAAATTTGCTGGTATATTGAGTGCAGCACTTTCACAGCATCATCTTTTAGGATTTGAAATAGCTCAACTGGAATTCCTTTACCTCCACTAGCTTTGTTCATAGTGATGCTTCCTAAGGCCCTCTTGACTTCACACTTCAAGATGTCTGGCTCTAGATGAGTGATCACATCATCGTGGTTATCTGGGTCACATCATCATGGTTATTGAGGTCTTTTTTGTATAGTTCTTCTGCATTTTCTCGCCACCTTTTCTTAATATCTTCTGCTTCTCTTAGGTCCATACCGTTTCTGTCCTTTATTGTGCCCATCTTTGCATGAAATATTCCTTTGGTATCTCTACATCTCTAGTATCGTCAGCATTTACTGGTGTCAATTTTTTTTATATTTCAGCCATTTTAATAGATGTTTGGTGGTATCTTGTTGTTTTAGTTTGCAATCCCTTGATGACATCTGATGTGGAGCACCTTTCCATGTGCTTATTTGCCATCTGTATGTCTTCTTTGGACTAGTTGTTAACTGTTTTTTTAATTTTCTTATTGGATTTTAATAATTCTTTGTGTATTTTGAACACTAGCCCTTTCCAGGTAGATGTTTTGTGAAGATTTTCTCCCAGTCTGTGGCTTGTCTTTTGATTCACTTAACAGTGCCTTTTGTAGAACAGAAGTTTTTCATTTTAATGAAGCCTAGCTTATCAGTTTTCCATTTCACAAATTGTGCTTTTGGTCTTGTATCTGAAAAGTCAGTGCCAAACCCAAAGTCATCTCGATGTTCCCTTATGTTATCATCTAGAAGATTTACAGTTTTGCATTTTATGTTGAAGTGAACGATCGTTTTGAGTTAACTTTGTTGTTGCTTGGCTGATAGTTTGGTTTTGCGTGTGGATGCACAGTGGCTCCAGCATCCTCTGTTGAAAAGGCTGTCCTCAGCTCATCTGACTGTGTGTTTCAGTGTAAATATGAGCTTCCCTGGCTCCTTGACCCCACAGATATTGAGCCCTCCCCAGGCCATACAGTGCCTTCCTCCACCCCCTGTATTTTTGTTGTATGGCCCTTTTCACCATTGATCATTATTTTAATCCACCTGTTTGCTTTTTTTTTTGTCTCTCCTACAAATAGTGGATCACTCGCAGGGAGGATGGGAGCCAGGTGTATATTGGATCCATTGCGTGTGTTCTTCAAGCCCAGCTCAGCACACAGTGGGTGCTCAATAAATGTTCGCCAGAGGGATGAGCTAGCAGATGATCGGCTACATCTCTTGCAGCCATAGGAACTTCTGCAGGTAGCGCTCTACTCCTGCAGGATTGTCTATACTCTCTCCCCTTCACCCAGCCTCCTGCACACCTTCCTCATCACTGTGGGTGATAATACGTTACATATGTCACCAAAAGTTATGTCCAAGTCCTCACTCCTGGTTCCTGTGAATGTGACTTTAATTGGAAAGGGGATCTCTGCAGATATAATAATTAGGGGTCTCGAAATGAGACCATCCTGAGTGAGGATGGGTCCTAAATCCAATGATAAGTGTCCTTATAAGAGAAAGGACACAGAGACACGAACACAGAGAAGGCCATACAAAGGTGGGACAGAGACCAGAAATTGGTAGCTGTAAGCCAAGGGGCACTGGAGATTGCCAGGGGTCACCAGAGGCCAGCGGGGAGGCCTGGGACAGATATTTTCCTCGGAGCCATCAGAAGGAACCAACCCTATCAGCACCTTCATTTCGGAATTCTGGCTCCTAGGACTAAAGGGAGGCTACATTTCTGTTATCTTAAGCCCCCCAGTTTGTGTCATTGTGTGGTGGCAGCCCCAGGAAGCTCAGACGTCATGGTGACCAGCTGTTCTGCCTTCCTGGTTTCCATTCAGAAAGGGAGCCCCTCACTCTCTGTGTCCCCCGGGCCCAGCTGCGGACCTGGTGTGGAAACAAAGACGACGTGATGGCCACCCACCGAGGACCTCCCGGGGCAGCGTGAGGCACTTCAGCAGAGCATCCAGGGAAGGGAACCCACACAGCGTCCCTCCAGGGGGTGGAAGGAATGTGCGCTTGAGTTACCACATAGCTGTGTTACCGTGGGCACATCATGTAACCGAGCCTCAGTTTCATGGTGAGATAGGAGTCCTTACTGCCTGATTATGGGCATGGAGGAGTGAGCCAGATAGGAGATCCTGGGCCGAGGGAGAGACATGGCACCGAGGAGTTCGGGGCATGGCCCCTCTCTGGCTGCGGGTCTGTCTCCCTGCTATCCAGGCTGCGCCCCATCCTGTGTGGGTATGTGTGATGTCTCAGAGGATGATACTTTTGGAAAACGAGCTCTGGACCCCCAAGTTCACCTCTTACAAGTGGGGTGACTTACTCCTTTTTAAAAAATTTTATTTATTTTTGGCTGTGCTGGGTCTTTGTGGCTGTATGTGAGCTTTCTCTACTTGAGGCAGGCAGGGGCAACTTTCTCGCTGTGGTACACAGACTTCTCTCACTGCCAGGCGTGGGCTCTAGGGCATGTGGGCCTCAGGCATCACGGCTCATGGGCTCTGGAGCACATGGGCTCAGGACTTACAGCGCATGGGCTTAGTCAGGGGATCTTCCTAGCCAGGGGTTGAACTGGCGTCTCCTGCATCACCTGCATTGGCAGGCAGCTTCTTTACTACTAGCAACACCTGGGAACCTTCCCTGAGCGTGGGTCAACCCCACATCTCCTGCACTGGCAAGCGGATTCTTAACCACTGGACCACCACGGGGGGAGTCTTGGGGTGTCTTGGCAAAGCTTCCGAGCAGCCTGTCCCATTGCTAAGCGGGGGAGAATTAGGCATGTGTCCAAGCATTGCATGGTCAGTAATCAAACTGCTGATGCTGAAGCACACAGTGGGTGCTGAGTACCCTTCTCCCTGCCATGGGTAAATTCCTAAAGGCTAGGGACTGGCCCTGTCCGCCCCACCAGCCCTCTCTTCCAGTCAGGAAGTTTATGTCTCTTGATAGTGATGTGCTTGCTCTCAGCTCTTTCCCCAGTCCTCCCACCCTCTCCTAGCAGCCCCACATGAATAGTCTAAGCCTCTCAGATCCATGAATAATGTTTGGAGCACTGTGGTTGCACAGATTCTGAGATCACATCCAGGTTCAGTGCTGGAAAAGAGTGCTGTGATCGATTAGTGATGTCGGTCACCAGTGAAGCCTTGTAGGGGTAGTAGGCATGCCAGGCTCCTCTGCCCATGAAACTCTCCAGGCAGCAATACTGGAGAGGGTTGCTCTTCAGGGGAGTAGGCATGCAGCTTCACGTTTACCATCTCTTGCCAGGCTGTCTTTAAGAACTCAGAAAACTTGCAAATCAGCAATTTTGAGTCTGAGCAACAAATAAATGTTGAGCTTCCTCTCCACATTCTACTGGACATGGAGAGGAAAATAAAAATGTACACAGCTCTGTTTCTGCCCACAGAGAGCTTACAGTCTCTTTTGACTGGGTCCTGGCCATTTCTAGGATCCTGTACTTCTTTCCCCTTTTCTTCTCAAGTTTAGATCGCCTCTCCCTTTAACAGCTGTTCTGTCCCAAATAGCTATTGTGTGTACTTGGCTCAGCTCCCAAGAGCAAGCACTCAGGAATTCTACAGAAAACACGTCACTTAAAATACAGCTGAGCTTCCAAGACAAATTGTGAACGCTCTAGAGGAATTACAGTCGCATGACAGCAGCAACTGGGCGATGGCTCCCAGCTGGGGCAATCAGGGTATTTCTGCTTAAGTTTGCACGAGTTTTCTGCAGCACGTTGCCAAACTCGGCTTCCCGACGTTTCGAGGCTCAGTGTTTCTCGAGGATGAGAAATGATGCAGGCAGGGATGACCCTGCAAGTGGGCTTTTCCTGCAGGTCACCACCTTGCCGCTGCCATGCTTGTGGCAGAGACCCATTGAGAAAAGGCACTTGCCAATTTGCCTTCCAGTCTCTGGGGTTTTCTTATCGCTTATGAACAATTAAGTAGTGAGCGTATAGGGAGGCTGCAGAATGTGTTTGGTTGATGACTGATGGATTTCTATGAGGACCCTTCATCATCTCCTCACCAGTCAGGCTGTGACTATCTCAGTCTCATCAACGCAGGGACAGGAGAGGGGAACAATTATTAAGCACCTACTGTATGCCAGCTCCTGCACTAAAGAGCTGCATATATTTTCTCATGTTTAATCATCACAGCAGGTCTGTTCAGCATGGTGAGCAACGAACAGAATGGGGGTGCTGAACCAGAACCCCAGGTCAGATCCTGGCCCTGGCACTTATAGATCAGTAACTTTGAGTGAATGGCCTTCTCTTTTTTGAACCTTTGTCCCTCTTCCATCACAGGAGCATGAGAATACCTTGTCACATGTTAATGAAGATAAGAGACACCCCATGTAAAAAAACTTTTCCTAGAAGAGGCCCTCTGTTCCTGGAAGCTATTTTTATTTGACTAAATCAAGGGCTGGTACATCCTCGCTTGTAGCTTTTTACAAATATGTATGTGTGTGTATGTGTGTGTGTATGAAAATGTCATGAATATTGTTCTTTTTAAAAAAAATTATTTTGTTTAAGTATAGTTGATTAACAATGCTGTGTTAATTTCTGGTGTACAACAAAGTGTTCGTCATATCTCCCATATATTTCAATTTTAATTATGGATGTGTACATATGTGTGTATGATTTTTATGAAGGTGGGATTCACATAATATAAAATTAACCATTTTAAAGTGAGAAATTCAGAGCATTGAGGACATTCACAGTATTATGCAACCATCCCCTCTATATAGTTCCAGAATATTTCCATCCCCTCAAAAGGAAACCCCGTTCCCATCAGCCAGCGCTCCATATCCCCTTCTCCCCCAGCCCCTGGTAACCACAAATCCGCTCTAATTAGTTTCTATGGATTTGCCTGTTCTGGATATTTCAACTGAAGGGAATTGCACACTATGTGACCTAAGCAGCTTTTGTTTGCCCAATAGTTACATGCGTTATTTTCCCCTTTATGAATGATTAGATAGATTGTGGAAGTCACTCAGTCGTGTCTGACTCTTTGTGACGCCGTGGACTGTCGCCCACCAGGCTCCTCCGTCCATGGAATTCTCCAGGCCAGAATACTAGAGTGGGTTGCTATTTCTTTCTCCAGTGGATCTTCCTGACCCAGAGATCAAACCTGGGTCTCCTGCATTGCAAGCAGCTTCTTAAGGGAAGCCCCTTATGAATAATTTGGAGAAAACCAAAAGAATACTGTTTCAGGATACATGAATATTCTATGAAAATCAGATTTCAATGTCCATAAATATATTTTTTATTTATTTTTAAATAACTTTATGTGTTTGTCTGTGCTGGGTCTTTGTTGCTGTGCGGGCTTTTCTCTAGTTGCAGGGAGTGAGGGCTACTCTCTGGCTGTGGAGCACGGGCTTTAGGGCACACGAGCTTCAGTGGTTGCAGCTCCCCGGCTCTGGAGCACAGGCTCAATAGTTGTAGCGCGTGGCTCAGTTGCTCCATACCATGTGGATCCTCCCGGACCAGGGCTCAATCTGTGTCTCTTGCCATTGGCAGGTGGACTCTTTCCCGCTGAGCCACCAGGGAAGCCTTCGTAAATATGTCTTATTAGCACACAGACACACCCATTCATGGATGTGTTGAGACTATGCACAGAAAAGAGACTGGATGAACTCAAGCAGAAAACACTGAATCTCTGGACCAAAGCTTAGAGAAGTTGAATCCCTTCTGGACTCCAGAGACTGAGCTGGGTCCCCAAACCATAACTGCCTCTGAGTGTGGATTTAATAGACATTTATGGAATTCTTCTTACTGAGCAGCTCCTGAAGAGTGAGTTGTCATCAAGAGTGAGTGGGTCTCTGCCCTTACTTAGCTCCCAAGTGTTAAATCGATAACTAGCCAAATAAATACAGAGATGAATCGGAAGACATCCTTTAGATCAGGGATGTAGGGACATTCAGCATCTGGGATATCACAACACCTGGTTGTAGAGGTACAGTTTTTAGTGATGACTGACTTCATAGGTTTTTTGTTTTTTCTGCTTAGATTTTTTGTTACCTTTTGGCCATAGCATCTGGGCTAGGGGCTGCCTTTTTGTTTTATTTTTACTTCATTTTTACTTTTAAAACAGTTTTATTTTGATTTAAAATTTTCATTTTATTGATATTTTGTTTTATTTAGATGTCAAATGTCTAAATTTTAATTTTTTATTTTAAAAATGTTCATTTTATTTAGATGTAAAATTTTTTTAAGTTTCAGAGTTTTCCTTGGGGGCCTAGTGGTTAGGATCCTGGGCTTTCACTGCTGTGGCCTAGGTTCAATACCCGGGTGGGAACTGAGATCCTGCAAGCCGCAGCAGAGTCAAAAAAAATTTTAAGTTTTGTTTAGGTTTAATTCTTTTCGTTTAAAATTTTGAATATTATTCAGATTTTCTAAAACTTTAATTTTGTTTCGATTTACTGTGGGATGTTTTGCATACTCTGAAATTTCCAAGTGGTGCCTCCATCACCTCAGTCCAGCTTTAGAACTGTTCCCATCACTCCAGGGGAATCTCTCATGGCTCCTTTTCAGTCCATCCCCACTTCCCCCCCAGCTCCAGGCACCCACTGATGTGCTAAGTCTATAGATTTGCCTCTCCCAGATATTCCATGTAAACGCAACCTTTTCATCTGGTTACTTTCACTATACATAATTCGAGGCAGAGCCTAACGGCCCCTGGTTTCTTTTCATTGCTGAATAGTATTCCGTCTTACGTGTGAACCACAACTTCGTCACCCCTTCGTCTATTGATGGACACAGTAATACTGTGTTGTCCTTGTAACTTCTTGGGGCCCAGGAACAATCCCACACGCATAGCTTAGAAAGGGCAGTAGGGCCTCCCTGATGGTTCAGTGGTAAAGAATCCACCTGCCAGTCCTGGAGACACAGGTTTAATCGCTGATCCAGGAAGATCCCACACGCAGCAGAGTAACTAAGCCCGTAAGCCGCAACTACTGAACCTGTGCTCTAGAGCCTGGGAGTCGCAGCTACGAAGCCTACATGTGGTAGCTACTGAGGGCCATGGGCCCTAGCGCCTGTGCTCTGCAACGAGAGAGGCCACTGCAGTGAGGAGCCTGCGCTCCGCCGCTAGAGAGTGGCCCCTACTCACCACAACCAGTGGAAGCCTGCCCAGCAATGAAGACCCAGCACAGTCAAAAATATATACAATTTTTAAAGAAAATGCAGTAATGTCCTTTCCCACCTCGTGTGCCCTGGCCTCCCCTTCCCTCATTGGCTGGGGACTCTAGCACTGTTTGCAAAGTCACCCCTTTGGGCGGCTGGTTAGACCTGTGTGGTTCCCTGCCACACCTAGCCAGGAGGAGGAGGATAGGGTCCTGCCCTCTGAGACACCCATGGGTTCTCTGCACTCACGTGCCCAGCATAATCAAACAGCTTGACCTAACAAGAGGAACAGGAAAGGCCTGGGCGCTGGGGCAACAACCACCAATTTTGAGCCCCCCATGTTTGGCACCTGGGAGACCCTTTTCCTCACACAGTCCCCTGACTTGCATTCTGACTTCAAGAAAGGTTTGAGCCTCGCTCGTATGCATAACAAGCCTGCACAGAGCCTCCTCTCTTTAGGGATCACAGCCCGTCGTCACACAGCTTGCTTTTTTCCTGTCGTCAACTGAAGGAGCTGGTTTTGGCACTGACCTCATTTGAATCTGCCTCTGCTCCTTCCTTGGTAGATGGCCTCAGGCACATTGCTTCACCCTGCTGACCTGCAATGGTGTAATCAGGGTGGAAAATAATAATGACATGATTAAGTTATTATGTTATTATATCATTATTATATATTGTTAATAATGATGGGCAGTAGACAGGTTGGCCAGTGCTCTTCAAGGGATGCAGAGTTTAAGGACCCCATTTAACATTGCTAAAGTTTATTTCTAAATCTCCACATCTTTTATTTGGGCAAGGGGATAAGGAATTTCTGGATGCCTGGAACAGCTTCTCTGGAAAGCAAAGAAGCATAAATATTTTTCAGATCCACCTTTTTTTTTTCACTTTCATTTTTTTAAGTTGAGGTGAAATTCACAAAAGGAAAAATTAACCACTTAAAGTGTACAGCTCAGTGGCATTAAGTCCATTCAAAATGTACAAACATCCCCTCGAGCTCGTTTCAGAACACTTTCATCACCCCAAAAGGAGACCCTGGACCCATTAGTGGGTACACTCACTCCCCATTACTCCCTTCCCATCTCAGTCCCTGGCAACCATTCATCTGCTTTCTGTCTCTATGAATTTGCCTGTTCTGGAGGTTTCATAAATGGAAACATTCAGTAAGTGGCCTTTTGCGTCTGGCTTCTTATACTCAGTGTAATGTTTTCAAACTTCATCCATGTTTTAACATGTGTCACAGTTGCTCAGTCATGTCCAATCCTTTGTGACCCCACGGACTGTATCCCACCAGGCTCCTCAGTCCTTGGAAGTCTCCAGGCAAGAATACTGGAGTGGGTAGCCATTGCCTTCTCCAGGGGATCTTCCCCACCCAGGGATCAAACCCAGGTCTCCCACATTGTAGGCACATTCATGTCTCAGTGCTTCATCCCTTTTAATGGCTGAATAATATTCCAAGATCTAGAGGACCACGTTTTGTTTATCTGTTGATGGACATTTGGGCTCTTTCGACCTTTGGGTGACGGTGACTAGCGCTGCTGTGAACATTTGTGTACAGGTATTTGCTTGAGTCCCTGTTTTCAGCTCTCTGGGGTCTATGCCTGGGAGTGGAATGGCTGGATCTTATAATAACGTTATGTTTAACTTTAGGGGGAGCTGCCTGATCAAATCCATTTTGAAAAGGCTCACCTGGGTTGGAGACAGTACTGGGTCTTCTAGCCTTGACTGCACCCCCCACCGCTGCCCCAGGATATTTCTTCTTCTGATGACATTGATTTGAGCCTATTCAAGCACAATCTCATGTCTTCCCTCCAGACACCCCATGATGGCTCTCTCTACCAAACGCTTTCTCCCCCGTTCCAGGAACACAGGGCTTTTCCCACTTCCCACTGGGAGCCAAGCCATGGGATGGATGACTGGCACCGCAGCTTTGACTGGATGGAACACACCTGGACGGTGCAATCAGCCCCCTTTATGAGGAACCTGAGGCTCACTGCCACCACACCAGCCCCCTCTCATCCCCAGTTCTTCAACATCTATGCTCATCAACCCTGGGCAAATGCTGGCTTGTGGTCCCTGAACTACAAATGCTTTTCTGATTGAATCTGGGGGAGGGAGGTTAAACAAAAACTTAAAGAGTGATAGGCCCTGATGGAAAAATATCTACAGTATCACGGGGTCAGAGGTGTCCCCACTAAAAGACACACCCGCATCCTAGCCTCCCATATCCGTGAATGTGACCTTCTTCCCAGGATGCATAGTGGCAAAGAATCCGCCTGCTACTGCCCGAGGCGCAAGAAACTCGGGTTCAATCCTTCGGTAAGGAAGATTCCCCTGGAATAGGAAATGGCAACCCACTCCAGTATTCTTGCCTGGGAAATCCCATGGACAGAGGAGCCTGGCGGGCTGCAGTCCACAGGGTTGCAAAGAGTCGGACACAACTGAATGAGCACGTGCACACGTGATTAAATGAAAGATCTTGAGATCATTCTGTTTTTAGAGTGGACTCTAAGTTCAGAGACAGGTGTCTTTGCAGAGAAAAAGAAGGGGAAACAGAGAGAGAAAGCAGTCCATGTGAAGACGGAGGAAGAGAAAGGGGTGATGCACCCACAAGCCAAGGAGTGATGAGGGCGGGTTGCTGGCAGCCACCAGAAGGTGGGAGAGAGGTGGGACAGAGTCTCCCTGCAAACCTCTGGAAGGAGCCAACCCTGCCCACACCTTCATCTCAGACCTTGGCCGCCAGGACTGAGAGACAAATGTGTCTGTGCAACGCTACCCAGTTTGTAGTCATTTTTTAAAGCAGCCACAGCAAGGCGGGGACAGGAGGGGTGGTCAGGGGTCTCTGCACACTGAACCTGGCCTGATTGTGACTGAGATCGCCCGCTGAGGCTGAGGTGCCCTGGGCCCAGCCGGGAGTAAGGCGTGCCCACAAACAGCCAGGGTGGAGCAAGATAAATGCCATGAAAGAGGCACAATTATTATCGTTCTCATTATCATTATTGTTGAGTCATTACTGGTCTCCGTGAAATGGGGGGCTCATTATTCCCCCTACTCCAGCCCATCCCTCCCTTCCCCACCCCAGTTAATGGAACCCCCTTCTTTTGCTGAGGCTAGAGTTGCCAGATCAAACATAAGACGCCCAGTGAAATATGAATTTCAGAGAGCTGAGGAAAGATGTTTTCATATAAGAATCTCCCCATATAACTGCCTTCCCCTCCCCATGCTTAGCCTAGAGTTGTTTTTACAACTTGGCTGTGCCACGTGCATGTGGGATCTTAGCTCCCCAACCAGGGATTGAACCCGAGCCCCCTGTAGTGGGAGTGTGGAGTCTTAACCACTGGAACGCAGAGCAACAAAGTCCGTGCTCCAGACCCTGGGAGCCGAAACTACTGAGCCCACAGGCCTAGAGCCGTGCTCTGCAACAAGAGAAGCCACTACAAAGAGAAGCCCACGCACTGTAACAAGGAGCAGCCCCCACTCGGTGCAACCGGAGAAAGCCCAAGCGGCAGTGAAGACCCAGCGCGAACAAAAACAAATAAGTAAGTAAAATTAAGCCCTGGACCACCAGGGAAACCCCTACAAATAACCTTTTACTTTTGGAGTGACAGAGCTAATTGCAGAAAAGCTGTGAAGATCATACGCAGAGTTCCCAAGTCTCCCCGACCCAGTTTTCCTGAAAGTTAACGTCTCACAAGACCACGGTGTGTTTGTCGGGACTGAGAAATTAACACTGGGCAAAACTATTGATGCTACACTCCAGACTGTATCCGATGCCCCCGCATCGTCCATGAGCGTCCTTTTTCAGCTTTGGGCCCCATCCAGCGTTTAGTCATCACGTCACCCCAGTCTCCTCTGGTCTGTGACAGTTTCTTGGGTTTGGTTTTTCCATCACCTTCACAGTCCTCCGGAGTGCCAGCTGGCTGTCCCCCAGGACCACAGAATGTTCCCCCATCTGGGTTTGTCTGCTGTTTTCTTGTGACTAGATGGGCGGATTTAGGGAGAGGACCACCGAGGTGAGGGGTCCTCCGTGTCACACCGTCCCAGGGGTCTCTGATGTCCTCATGACTTCTTACTGTGATGTGAACACTGCGCTTCATGCTTGGGGGCACCATGAGCATCCCCCCTAAACATCTTCAGGAACCAGATGGAGCGTCGGTTCCTTGAACGCGGAAGGCAGCGACAGGATGCATCAGGCACTGGGCCAGGCCCTGGGAGGAACCCACTTCGAGCCGCTGGAAGACAGACTTTTAAAAATGAATTAATGATCTTTGGTTGCGCTGGGCCTTCATTGCTGTGCATGGGTTTTCTCTAGTTGCAGCAAGCAGCGGCTACTTTTTGTTGAGGAGCGAGGGCTTCTCACTGTGGTGGCTTCTCTTGTTGCTGAGCATGAGCTCTGGGTTACATAGGCTCAAGAGTTTAGAGCACACAGGTTTAGTAAGTTGTGGACCCCGGGCTTACTTAGTTACCCAGCAGCATGTGGAATCTTTAAGGTCCTGTGTCCCCTGCATTGACAGATCGGTTCTTAACCACTGGATCGCCAGGGAAGTCCCAGACGACAGATTTTAATGGGAGAAAGTGGATGTAGAAGAACTTCTCCAACTTCAGAGCCTGGAATCCTGAAACGGTCCTCTTATCTTCTGCCCAGTTTCCCGAGGCTGCATACTTTGCAGCTTCTTTAAGCGATAAGAGAGGCAGCCATTTTTGAGAAGTGTGCCTGAAGCGTGTTCCTCATTTAATAGCCTGAAGAACTTGGGCTGAGTCATTTTAACTCTCGGAATTGATTTCATCTTCACAGCAGCTCTGTGATGTTACCCAAATTCTCCCAAGGAGAATGGAGGCTCAGAGAGCCTCTTGAAGATCACACAGCAGCTTGGGTTTGCTTGCTCCCACCAAATCTGCTCCCTATCGCAAGAAACCTTAGTAGTTAAGTTGCATCTTCCCTAGAATATGTTCTTTTTTTACTTAATCCATTTATTTGGCTCAGTGGTAAAGAATCCACCTCCAATGCAGGAGACACAGGAGACTCAGGTTCGATCTCTGGGTCAGGAAGATCCCCTGGAGGAGGAAATGGCAACCCACTTCAGTATTCTTGCCTGGGAAACCCCATGGACAGAGGTGCCTGGCAGGTTCTTGTCCTTGGGGTTGCAAAGAGTAGGACACGACTCAGCAACTGTGCAAGCATACCTACACGTTTTAGTTAATCATTTTTGGCCGTGTCTGGTCTTTGCTGCTTCATGTGGGCTTTCTCTAATTGCGGTGAGTGGCGGCTTACTCTTTGTTGTAGTGACCGGGCTTCTCATTGTGGTGGCTTCTCCTGTTGCAGGCCACAGGTTCTAGGGCACTCGGATTCAATAGTTGTGGCACATGGAGTTAGCTGCTTTGCAGCATGTGGGATCTTCCTGGACCAGGGTTCGAACCGGTGCCCCCTGCATTGGAGGCACTCTTAACCAGTGGACCACCAGGCAAGACCTAGGATATGTTCTTAAAAGGTTGGGGTGGGGGCAGGCCATCATGAGAACTGGGTCAGGGGGGCCTGCGAGCAGAATTTTCCAAGCTCGGTGCTGCTGACATTTGGGGCCGGATGGGACTGCCCTGTGCACTGCAGAGTGTTGAGCAGCATCTCTGGTCTCCACCAACCAGATGCCAATAGCATCCTCTAGTCGTGACAACCAAAAATGTCTCCAAGCTTTTCCCAAGGGAGCAGAGAGACCCTCCATGTAAACACAGGAGTCGAGCCTGCTACTCAGCTGTGATTTGCATTTCCAACAAACCCAGAAGCCCAGCTGGGCGGTGGGCCCGCTTCCCAGCTCTGGAAGGAAATCTCCCTCCATCCATTGTCACCATCAGCAGCCAGCTTGGAAGACGTTGGACTTTGGCAATTTAACAAAAGTCTAAGCTCCCCTGACTCAGGGGAGCCTTGTACTCAGCGATCAGTACTGTTTACACCAAACAATGACTGAGGAATTGCAGAAAGCCTGTCACATGTGGGTATGTGAAGAGCAAGAAAAACCAGAGGGGCCGTCAGCTCTCCTGACTCATATGCTGCTGTGCTGGGAGTTTGGCCAAGCGCTGACTCACGGCGATGTCATACCTGTGCCGCAGCCCAGGGACGGCACCCTTCTGAGAAAATATTGGCTCAAGCCATGGGCATTAGGCTCGGCCCTGTGCCTGCTCGTGGCACCAAGGGTGTGAAGGGGTGTGGGACCCACGATGGCTTTGCACCCTCCTGGGGAGCCCCGGGCTGTTTGCAGGAGGCAGGCTGAGTCAGCTGTGGAGGGTGGTGCTGGGCCGAGACTCCTGGAGATGGAGAAAGGGGGAGGGGAGCAGAACTTCAGATATGCGCCTTCTGGTTCTGTGTATTCATTTTTGTCTTTAACTTAAAAGAAAAAGTGAGATGAAATTCCTATTACATAGAATTAACCTGGGCTTCCCTGGTGGCTTAGAGGTAAAGAATCTGCCTGCCAATTCAGGAGACTCGGGTTTGATCCCTGGTTTGGGAAGATCCCCTTGGAGGAAGAAATGGCAATCCACTCCAGTATTCTTGCCTGGGAAATCCCATGGACAGAGGAGCCTGGGGGGCTACAGTTCATGGGGTTGCAGAGTCAGACACAACTTAATGACTAAACAACAACAAAAATTAACCTGTTTTAGTCCTGCTATAACAAACTACCATAGACCGGGTGACTTAGAAACAGCAGGACTTTGTTTCTCAAAGTTCTGAAGATTGCAAGTTAAAGATCAAGGTGCCGGCTGATTTATTTCACTCCGTTTGTTTTCAAGGTCCACCTACATTAGCACATGAAGCAGGGTTTCATTCCATTTTAAGGCAGGATAATATTCCATTGTGTAGATGAACCACATTTTTTTAATTTCTTCATCAATTGATGGATATATACATATTTCTTGGCTATTGTGAGTAGTGCTATTCCAAACATGTGTGTACGAATATTTGTTTGAACACCTGTTTTCAATTTTGGGGGGTCTACACTTAGGAGTAGAGTTGCTGGGTCATGTGATAATTCTATGTTTAACCTTTCAAGGAACCGGCAAAGTGATTTCCATGGCGGCTACAGCATTTTACGTTCCCACCAGCAGTGCACAAAGGTTCCAATTTCTCCACACTAACACTTGTTATTTTCCTGTTTTATTTTTTTGTGTTTTTTTTGGTGGGGAGCAGGAGGCAACCTAGTGAATTTGATTTGCATCCACTTTAAAGCATCTGCTCTGTGTAGACTCTGTCCAAAGTATTATGAGGGTGGGGGGGAGGGCGGGTGGTCCCTGGGGCCTGGAAGAATTTATGGGGACTCTTGGAACAGTGGGAGCATATGTCTCTTGACCAGGCTAGGAGGGGCATCCAGGAAGACTTCCTGGAAGAAATGGGTTAGACAGAGCTTCACTTGTGGCTCAGACAGTAAAGAATCCATCTGCAGAGCAGATGGACCAGGATTTGATCCCTGAGTTGGGAAGATCCCCTGGAGAAGGGCATGGCAACCCACTCCAGTATTCTTGCTTGGAGAATCCCATGGATTCTCCCAGGCTACAGTCCATGGGGTCTGCAGAGTCAGGACTGAGCGACTAACACTTTAACTTTCACAAGGGTCTTGCGCTATGGCCCATGGGTCAGCTGCCTGTTTTTACAAATAAATTTTTGTTTATTTTTTCATGCACTAGGGTCTTTGTTTCTGCGAGCAGGCTTTCTCTAGCTACAGCAAGCAGGGGCTACCCTTAAGTTATGATGCCTGGGCTTCTCATTGCGGCGGCTCCTCTTGTGGCAGAGCACAGGCTCTAGGGGGGCAAGGGCTTCAGTAGTTGCGGCTCCCAGGCTCTAGAGCACAGGCTCAGTAGTTACGGCGCACAGGCTTGGGTGACCCAGGGCATGTGGAAACTTCCCATACCAGGGATCAAACCCATGTCCCCCTGCATTGGCAGGTGGATTCTTAGCCACTGGACCACCAGGGAAGCCTGCAAATAAAATTTTATTGGAACACAGCCATGCTTACTCATTTACATGTTGCCTATGTCTGCTTTTCACTATAACAGCAGAATTGAATCATTTCGAGAGAATGTATGACTGAGAAAGGTAAAAATGTTTATGTCAGGCTCTTTATAGAAAAACTTTGCCAACTCTTAAGCTAAGAAGGATCAGTGTGTACATCACTCCGACTCATGAGCTGGCATGATCAGGAATGGTGTTCTAGGTTTTCTGTCTGGAGGGTTGTCCAGTACCTGAGAGGAGTGTGAGAGATGAGGCCAAGGAGTTGGGGTCGGAGGTGGGGGATCTGGTCTGGGGCCAGTCATCTCCTCTGCTGGTTCCACCCTGTTTTTTCATCCTGCCCTGGGCTGGGAGGCTGGCCTTTAACACATCAACGACTCCTTGTTGAGTTTGGCCCAGAGGGCAGAAGGAAAGTGACTAGGGAATTGGTCCTCTGGGGTCCCTCCTGCGGGCGGCTGCAGTGGCGGTGCTTTCTGCTGAGGGCTGCATGCCCTCCCCAGGACACCCTGCCTGCCCCTCCCTCACCCCTGCTGCCTTGGGTGTCCCCCCAGTGCTGCTCATCCTGGAGGCTGGACCAGCCTGGCTGGCTTCCCAAACCCTGTCCCTTTGCCTCTTTTCCCCAATCACCCAGGGTGAGCATCTATCTGGGCTGTGTCCTGGGGGATGCATTGACCCAGCTGTCCCCAAAAAGATTTTCTCCTTTTTTTTTAGTGGGTGAAAACAGAACTTATTTTTTTATGGACTGAATGTTTATGTCCCCTTAAAATTCACATGTTGATCTCCTAACCCACAATGTGATGGGATTAGGAGGTGGGGCCTTTGGGAGGTGATTAAGTCATGAGGGTGGAGTTGTCATGAATGGGATTAGCACCCTTATAAAAGAGACCCCAGAGAGCTTGCTCACCCCTCTGCCATGTGTTGTTCAGTTGCTAGGTCACGTCCAAATCTTTGTGACCCCATGAACTGCAGCACGCCAGGATTCCCTGTTGTTTACTGTCTCCCAGAGCTTGCTCAAACTCATGTCCATTGAGTCAGTGATGCCATCCAACTGTCTCATCCTCTGTCATCCCCTTCTTCTCCTGCCTTCAATCTTTCCCAGGATCAGGGTCTTTTCAAATGAGTTGGCTCATCGCATCAGGTGGCCAAAGTATTTGAACTTCACCTTCAGCATCAGTCCTTCCAATGTGTATTCAGGGTTGATTTCCTTGAGGATTGACTGGTCTGATCTCCTTGCTGTCCAAGGGACTCTCAAGAGTCTTCTCCAACACCACAATTCGAAAGCAGCAGTTCTTCGACACTCAGCCTTCTTTATCGTCCAGCTCACATCTGTACATGACCACTGGAAAAACCATAGCTTTCACTATCTGGACCTTTGTTTGCAAAGTGATGTCTCTGTTCTTTAATGCTGTCTAGGTTCGTCATAGCTTTTCTTCCAAGGAGCAAGTGTCTTTTAATTTTCACAGCTGCAGTCATTGTTCGCAGTGCTTTGGGAACCCAAGAAGATAAAATCCGTCTCTGTGAGGTTACCATATATATTGTATCAGTGTATATATATCAATATATATTGTCTGTAGCTGGGAATCAGGCTTGTGTCAGAACCTGACCATGCTGGAACTTTGATCTCAGACTACTAGCCTTCAGAACTGTGAGGGGTAAAAATCTGTTGTTTAGGGACTTCCCTGGTGCTCCAGTGGTTAAGACTCTGCAGTACCAGTGCTGGGGGCCGGGGTTTAATCCCTGCAGGGAACTAGATCCTGTGTGCTGCAGCTAAGAGCCCGCATGCCGCCTTCAACTAAAGATCCTGCATGCTGCAACCAAAGATCCCAGATGCTGCGGCTAAGACCTGGCTCGGACAAATAAATGAAAAAAAAAAAAAAAAAATTTTTTTTTAAATCTACTGTTTACAAGCCACCAAGTCTATGGTATTCTGCTAACAGCAGCCTGTGCTGATGGAGACAGCCTGTATTGTCTCCCAGTTTACAGGTCAGGAGCCCAGCATGACGTAGGTGGTCCTCTACGCAGGGTCCCACAAAGCTGCAGTCAAGGTGTAAAAAAGCAGAACCATCACTTTGCCAGCAAAGGTCCAGGTGGGGGAGCCTCACCTGAGACTTGGGGTCCTCCTCCCTGGGTGTGGGCCGAATCCAGTTCCTTGTGGGTGTAGGACTGAGCCCCTCGGCTCCTGTAGGCTGCCTGTTCTCCCTCCTTACAACCTGGCCGCAGGCTTCCTCGAGGCTCGTGGCCTCGCAGTTCTCTGCTGCCTCCAATTTCTGGCTGCTAGACCTTCTTCTCTAAAAGAATTGTCCTTCAAATACTTAGTTTAATTTTGGATTGTCCAACATTGTTTTTGTAAAATTGTGGTAAAGTAAAAAAATAAAATAAAATTGT
Source organism: Bubalus kerabau (assembly GCF_029407905.1). Taxonomy (NCBI): domain Eukaryota; kingdom Metazoa; phylum Chordata; class Mammalia; order Artiodactyla; family Bovidae; genus Bubalus; species Bubalus kerabau. The sequence continues at coordinate 176,089,152 of NC_073624.1, forward strand.
GGTTAAGTATACATAACAGAAATTAGCCCCCCTTTTATGCTTTGTTTGATTTTTAAAATTTGAAGTGTAGTTGATTTACAGTGTTGTGTTAGTTTTAGGTATACAGAAACGTGATTCAAATATATATATGTACACACACACACACATATATGTGTGTGTGCTAACTCTATTCAGTCATGTCCAACTCTTTGCAGCCCTCTGGGCCATAGTCCACCAGTCTCCTCTGTCCATATGTACATATATATATATTTTTTTCCTTTTCATATTCTTTTCCCTTATAGTTATTAGGTTATTAAAGAATATTGGGTATAGCCCTTTTTAAGTGTACAGCTCAGTGGCATTAAGTACATTTACATTATTATGCAAACATCACCACTGTTTATCTCCAGAACTTTTCATTTCCCCCAACTGAAACTCTGCCTTTATTAAACACTAACTCCCCAATCTCTCCTCCCCCAGCCCTTGGAACTACCATTCTACATTCTGTCTATGAATCTGTCTACCCTAGGGACCTCAGCTAAGTGGAATCATACTGCATTTGTCCTTTTGCGCCTGGCTTGTTTCACGCACAGTCATATTCTCAAGGTACATTCATGTCATATGGGTCAGAATTTCATTTCTTTTATGGTTAATATTGTGTTGTACAGATATACCATATTTTGTTTATCCATTTATCCATTGATGACACCTGGCTTGCTTCTACTACCAACTTAGTTAAAATTTTTTTTTGATTAAGAAAACTGTTGCTAAAAAACAAAGATATAACCTAAAATTTAACCAGTGGGCCCTCACCTGATTAGGCCAGGCCCACCCTCCTTTACACAGACTCAGAAATCAAATGATTTGGAACCTTAACTGCATCTGCAAAAATCCCTTCACTTTGGCCCTATAATGTAACCTAATGAAGGGAGCAATGTCCCAGCTATTCACTGGTCCCACCCATAAGTAAGGTATTACACCAGACAGGAATCTTAGGAACCTGAGTCCCTCCTACCATGAGCCCCACCACCTCCCATTGCTCGTGGACGGTTAGAAAGGATTGCTCTGGAGGCTGGGGGGTGGAACTGGGAGTGGGGAGTTCCTCATCAGTAACACAGTGCCCCATCCTTCCAAATAAAGACCACGTGCATTGAGATAATGATAGTCCTTTGTCCTCTGGGCTGAGTGTCAATGCCCTGGATGACAAGACCCTGCAGGTAGGAATGGAGGGACTGCATTCAAGTTGTAAGTCCCCTGTCCCCATGCACAGAGGAAGCATCTGCTCACTTTTGAGACCTTTTGGAAGTGACTGGCCACTGGTTTTTGTCCCTATCGGGTCCAAGGGGACCCCTCGGAAAGGTTTTCAAAGGACTGACTAGCTGATGGCCAGACCTTTTACCGAGGTTATTGATTTGTTGTGATGAAGGACCTTTTGCAGACAATCAGAGGGCTGAGTCCCCATGACTCATGGTGTCCCGGGCACCTGGAGGCTGTGTACCAAAGGTGGTGACCGTCAGGGGAGGCTGCGTGTGTGCATGCGTGTGGCTCCCGGACACACCTGGTTGAGTCACCAGGGAAACCGCTGGGCAGTGGGGACACCGGCAGGTTGGAGGGGGCGGCCTAAGGGGTTCCACGTGGATCATCAGCTCCTTCAGGGATTCCTGTTTCACATTTGGGTTCAGTTTGGGGTCCTTGGGTATGTCACTGAGGCTGCTTCCATGTGGGGCTTGGGGTGGGGGAGGGGTGGATCGTGAGTCCATGGCTATAAAGCACGTGGTATGGACAGCAGTCACCTACAGTGCCCACCATCATCAGTGACAGCTCCTCATGGGCAGGGAGGTGGCCCCTGTGAGCCCAGATCCTTTCACCACCCCCTTCCACGGCCTGTAAGACGAAGCCTTATCCTTCCTCTGGGAAATCCCGCCAGAGTTAGTACCATTAGAGCAGGGTTCCCTGGGTCATGGGGCTGGTGGGACTCTGAGCACCAGCTCCGATCCAGGTGTGGAAAGTTCTGCTGAAGCCTACGTCATTGCTGCCCCTTAGTGAATACACTAGGTGCTCAATAAATGCCTGCCCATTTTTTTTCAAAGGAGGATAAAATTTGCACACAGCTTAGGGCTCTAACTTGAAGGGTTTGCACTGACGTGGATTGCACTGATGTGACCATCACCCAGATCAAAACGTGGGAACATCCAGTGTCCCCAAGGTTCCGTCTGCCATTGAGGAAACCATGCTTCTGACCTCTATCCCAGGAGATGAGTTTTGCCAGCTGTTGATTTCACTGATGGAATTCACTGTGGAATCACCATTATGCCCTCTGTCATGTCTAGTCCCTTTGCTCAATTTGGTACTCAGGGGTTCCAACGTTCTGTATGTAGTAGAACTCCTCCACCTCAGCCTACCCTGCCATTGGTGTATTGTTATTATTCAGTCACTAAGTTGTGTCCCATTCTTTGCAACCCCTGGACTGCAGCACTCCAGCTCCTCTGTCCTTCACTGTCTCCGAGTTTGCTCAAATTCATGTCCGTTGGGTTTGTGATGCTAAACAATTTCATCCTCTGGCGCCCCCTGATCCTTTTCACTTCAACCTTTCCCAGCATTAGGGTTTTTCCAATGAGTCAGAGCTTTGCATCAGGGCGCCAAAGTATTGGAGCTTCAGCTTCAGCACCAGTCTTTCCAGTGAATATTCAGGGTTGATTTCCTTAAGGACTGACTGGTTTAATCTCCTTGCATTAAATGAATATACTATAGTTCATTCATTGATGACATTTGGGTTCTTTCTTCCCTTCCTTCCTTCCTCTCTTTCTTTCTTCCTCTCTCTCTCCCTCCCTTCCTTTTTTCTTCACTGTGAATCTGTGGCTATATTTCTTTAGTGCAAACATACAGATTTATTCCTTTAGGGGTACACATCTAGGAACAGGATTACAGGATTGTAACTTTAGGAGATACTGACAAACACTTTTCCAAAGTGGCTGGACCAATTTATTGCTCGTGAAAACAGAACAACCACCCCAAGGGGAGAGTGCAGCTACTTAAGGAGCATGGCCCGCAGAGTCTGCAAAAAGAAAATCTGAAACACGAACCGTGGACAAGATTTGAGAGTACCCCCTAGACTGGCTGATGGGGGGCATGTAGCAGGTAAGTGAATAATGCTCAGGTTGAATTTTGTGAAATGAGATATCCCCACCCCATCTGAGCCAGAGAACATTTATTATGCCCACTCAGGTCCTGATGGCCTTCCCTGGTGGCTCAGACAGTAAAGAATCTGCCTGCAAGGCAGGAGACTCAGGCTTGATCTCTGGGTCAGGAAGAGCCCCTGGAGGAGGAAATGACAACCCACTCCAGTGTTCTTGCCTGAAGAGTCTATGGACAGAAGAGCCTGGTGGGCTACAGTCCACGGGGTCACAGAGTCAGAGATGACTGAGCAACTAACACACACACACACACACACACACAGGTGCTTATTCTGACAATCACCAGCTTCTATGCCCACGGAAGTGGCCTTTCAGGAAAATATTGAAAAACATTGACTGTGGCTTCGGATTCAGCCAAGTGTGACTTTGCTGGGCTAAGTCGTCTCCCCTCTCTGTGCCTCGGCTTTCCTTTTCTGTAAAGTGGCAAAGGCGTTGGGAACTCCCAAGGGCACTATGAGCAGTACTGAGACGCTGCTAGTGGACTTCCTTTGTGCTCCAGCGGCTAAGACTCCACAGCGTCAATGTAAGGAGCCCCGGTTCGATCCCTGGTCAGGGAACTAGATCCCAGCTAAGAGTTCACATGCTGAAACTAAAGATTCCGCATGTCGAAGCTAAGACCTAGCACAGCCAAACATATATATTTAAAGGGAGACGTTGATAGAAAGTGACTTAAAAATCCCGGTTCACTGTGGGCGACCCGCAGATGTGCTGGATCCCAGCTGCCGGTGGTACTTAGAGGAAGATTCCTTTCCTTTCCTCGGAAGATTTGTGACGGTTTACAAGCGCTGGGGCTTGCCAACATATTTCAAATATGTGCTTGGCCTCCCAGCCGCATCCACATTCCCCTTATCACTCCGGTGGAGGAGTCAGAGATCCCAGCCAAGGCGTCACTTTCCCTTCTCCGAGTCCGCCTGCCGCCAGCGGAGCCCTCCGCCCCGCGCTCGTTCGCAGCCTCAGCCTCGGGTGTGTGTCCAGGGGCCGCTTGCATAAACTCTGTGTTACGTAAGTCCTGAGCTGATTTTTGGAAAACTCCCACCCCCTCCTCCCAGCACCTTTTTTTTTTCTTTCCCTCCAGATTTTCCAGTGTCACCCAAACACCCAGCTGCAGGAGGGGGGATGGGGAAGGGGTTGTTTACACGTCTTGGTTAGAACAGCGTGTCTGGAGGCCCGGCCAAAATGTGTGTGAGTGCTTTCGATTGTGGAAAAACAAATGTGATTTGAGAAATCGAAAAAGGAAAAAAAAAAAAAAAAAAAAGAGGAAAAATGAAATGGAAAACAACTGCTGGCAGAACTGGAACTTGGAGGCACAGCCCCAATTGTAGGATTTCTAACGACCTGGGGAAGAACGTTCCGGAATACTCTAGGAGGCCCTTGTGCTCTTGGCAGGCTGACAGCCCGTGCCCCTCACCCTCCACACCACATCACTCGGGCCACTCCGGACGTGCTGAGGAGGGCGAACGGCTGCTTCTTTTCCCGGGGTTGTGAGCACATGTCCCCAGGCGCTTAAAAATAGCCACGGTTTATTGCAGACCTGAGTCTAACAATCAGGGTTTTCTTCAGATGTAAAAACTTTTCCACCGCAAGGGCAGTTTTTTTTAAATATGTGTAGTAGGAGTTTTCTTTTTTTTTTCTCCCAAGAGTAGATATGAAGGCTTGAGTTTAAAATGGCCAGCCCAGTGTTGTGTGTGTGTGTGTGTTTGAGGATTGAGGGACCTACTAATATTGAAGACCTACTATGTGCCATTGCCTATGTGGAGCCCCCATTGGGCCTCAGGACTCAGACAGCCATTAGTTTTTCTGGGGTCGGGGGAGGAATCAGAGGCACCGCTAATCCTTGGCTAGCCAGGAGTTCCACTGTCTGAGTTGGAAGTCTCTGGTCCTGACCCAGGCTTGTTTCCCTGTATGAACCTAGCCTCCATGGACCCTCTGAAACTGAAGGTAAGTTGCTGGCATATGTCTACCATGAATAATTCCAGCTTTCATCACGCAGGGCCCCAGGACATCAAAAAGATACAAACCAGTGACTTCCCCTCTCAATGCAGAGAGCTTGGGTTCGACCCCTGGTCAGAGAACTAAATCCCACAAGCTGCAACTAAAGATCCCATGAGCTGAAACTAGGACTTGGGGCAGCTAAATAAGTAAATATTAAAAAAACAAACAAACAAACAAAAAAAACCATTCCTCCCAAAGAGATTTTTTAGAGAACCATGGCCTAGAGCTTGGGTCAAGTTGCTTCTCTTCTCCAGTCCTCAGTTTTGATATCTGAGAAATGGGTTTATCTCCTGATACTTGCTAGATTCGTGGTCTGGAGTCCCTCCCCACACTCCACCAGATACTGACATGTCCGCTGGAGGAGGCTTTTTCCTGCCTTTGTAGTGCAAACGTGTAACAAGGCCACCTTGATCTTTGTGAGAAAGCTCAGGCCTGAAATATGACCTCTGGGAGGGACTTCCTGGTGGTCCAGTGACTAAGAGTCCACGTTCCCAATGCAGGAGGCCCGGATTCAATCCCTGGTCAGGGAACTAGATCCTGCATGCCCCAACTATAGATCCCGTGTGCTGCAACTAAGACCCAACACAGCCAAATAAATATTTTTTTTTTTTTAAAGAAAGTTACCTGTTTATTTTTATGAAAAAGAAAAAAAAAATGTCTTCAGGGGGTCTGAGGCTCATTTCCTTTTTCATTAGTTTTCTGCCTGGCCAAGAGGTCTAAGTGTTACCAAATGATTGGGTCGTCAGATTTAACATCACAGAAATATAACATCACAAATTTAACCTCATCAGATAAAACGTGAGGTACCCAGTTAAAAGGAGATTCAAACAGCACATTTTTAGCATAAATATATACCAAATTTCACATGAAATGGGACATACTTCCTCCATTTAAAATTTTTTTTAGGTTTTAGAACCTAAAAATTTCATTTTCACCCTCTGAAGTAAGAAAAAATAAAACTTTTCTTTTCCTCTGCCCTAAAATTTTTTTTTCTTCTGATTTGAAAAGATATCAAGGGACTTCCCTGGCAGTCCCAGTGGTTAGGACTTATCCTTCCAATGCAGGGAGTACGGGTTTGATCCCTGGTCGGGAAGCTAAGATCCCACATCCCCTGAGGCCAAAAAACTGAACCATAAAGCAGAAGCAGTGTTATGACAAATTCAATAAAGACTTTTTTTTTAAAATGGCCCACGTTAAAAAAAAAAATCTTAAGAAATTACAACATTTCTGTGAACTCCTAAAAGTACCAGGGCTCTGGACTTCCTGTCCATGATGTATCAGCTGGCCCTGGAAAAGGTGGCCTTCATTTAAGTCCAAGTTCCCTGGGTGGACAGTGACCACAGAGATTCCCTTAAGTGACACCGTCAGGCATCTCCCAGGCCTCAGGCCAGTTCTGGGAAGAATCGGGGAGAAGTGTCGCTGGTTCAGGTCACTCTGCCCCTCACAGAGGTGCTTCCGGTCCTGAGGGGCTCTGTTTGAATACAAGGAAGCGTGAATCAGACCTCGGCGCCCCGGGAGGCAGGCCCAGTGAGGTGTCTTTCCAAGGGGCTACCCTGAATGCTCACCCCTTTGCTCACTGGCCTTCCGGCAGCCTGGGGTTTGAGGACAAATTTAGATCATTGGTCATCTGACTGAAGTAGACCTTCAACAATTTCCCAGGGTTTTAACAAGTTGTCACCAGACCTTTCTCGAGGAACCACTAGAGGGTCAGAGCCATCTTGGTGGCTTGGGCCCCAGCTGGGTTTTGTTGAGATGAGCCAGGTGGATCAGATATTTGGGGCCCCAAAAAACCAGAACTGCCTTTGATTTCTGTCTGGCTATGATGTCCATGATTTTTGCGTGATTTCTGCCTGATTGTGAGGAGGTTCAAGGGAGAGGGGACATACCTATACCTATGGTTGGTTCATGTTGAAGTATAGCAAAAAACAACACAATATTGTGAAGCAATTATCCTCCAATTAAAAAAAAATAATTTTTTTTAAAAAGGAAACAAGCTGTAACAAAATCCAGTCACCAGATTGAGAAAATAAAAGGCAGGATACCCAATTAAACTGGGATTTCAGATAAACAACCATTTCCCCTCCCTCCACCTCATCACCACACGGCATGTAGGATTCTTGGTTCCCTGACCAGAGATCGAACCCTCACCCCCTGCATTGGAAGCATGGAGTCTTAACTGCTGGTCCGCTAGGGAAGTCCTAAACAAAGATTTTAAAATGTAAGTATATCCTAAATTTTGCATGGAATGAGATATACTGAAAAGTCACCCAGTGTTGATCGAAATTCGGATGTAACTGGGTGTTCTGTGTTTTGTCGGGAGGTGGGTGGGGGAGCACGCAGCCTAGCTTGAGGTGGTAGCGGGTGCCAGGCCAGCAGCACCATCTCCTTAGGTCATCACCACAGCCAGTGAACCGATGAGGAGGCTGAGGGCTGCAGGATGCTGGTGCGGAGTGGAGGTCTTTCTGGTGGGCGGCTGCAGGCATGTCCACACAGGCATGCAGAATTCAGGTTTAATCCTGCCAGAGCAGAGCTCCTCAAATAATTAAATGTAGCATTGCAACATGACACAGCTACTCCACTCCTGGGGATCTACCCCATCCCACCCGCACCAAACTGAAAGCAAGTGTTTTCATGAGTTTTTGCACACACATGTCCACAGTATCACTAGTCCCAATCGCCAGAATGTAGAAACAAAGGAATTTTCTGGCGGTCCAGTGGTCAGGGCTTCAAGCTTCCACTGCAGGGGGCTCGGTTCAATCCCTGTTTGGGGAACTAAGATCCTGCCGGCTGTGAGTTGTGGCCAAAAGAAAAAGGGAAAAGGTAGAAACAAGCCCAATGTCCATCAGTGGATGAATGGATAAACACAATGTGATCCATCCATACAAAAGAATATTACCAGCCAAAAAAGGAATGGAGCACTGATTCATGCTATGATGTGGATAAACCTCAAAAACACCATGCTGCGTGCGTGAAGGAAGCCCAGACACAAAAGTTTATATGTGATTCCATTTATATGAAAGATCCAGAATAGGCAAATCCACAGAGACAGGAAGTAGATTTGGGGTTGCCAGGGGCTGGGGGAGGGGACATGGGGAGTGATTGCTAATGAGATGGGCTGTCCTTTTGAGGGTGAAGGAAATGTTTGGGAACTAGATAAAGGCGCTGATTGCCCAACACTATAAATGTAGTAAATGCCACTGAAACACAAACTTGAAAATGGTTAAAATGGTACATTTTATATTGTTTGTTAATTTGAGCACGACTTTTAAAAATATTAGGGAGGGGCTGGCTAAGAGGAAACTTGGGCTATCATCAGGCCTGTGGCCAGATTCCTGGAAAAGTTGTGAGCAGGGACCCTCTTTGGTGGGCTTCCCAGGTGGCTCAATGGGTAAAGAAACCACCCACAATGCAGGAGACGTGGGTTCGAGTCCCCGGGTCAGGAAGATCCCCTGGAGGAGGACATGGCAACCCACACCAGTATTCTTGCCTGGGAAATCCCATGGGCGGAGGAGCCTGGCGGGCTACCGTCCATAGGGTTGCAAAGAGTCGGACACGACAGTGACAGAGCGTGCATACAGGCACGTGCCCACTTTGGTTGGTTACTTGCTGTCATGAGCCGTGCCGTTTATAGATGTCAGGCTCCACTGAATGCTGGGAGGCAGGACCACTGGTGTGTTGCCCCCTTACAGAAGTGGCAACTGAGGCCCTTGAGGTCAGGGAACTCGCCCAGGGACTCAGCATGAGCAGCTGGGATTGCCTGTGGGACCTCAAGCCCAGCAGGTCCTTCCAGGGAAATACCATTTGCAGGCCAAGGGTGCTCAAGTCACCCTGGGGGTGGGCCCAGGAAAGCCATCGTGGGACATTGTAGCAGAGAGAGCCAAGGGCTTCTCCTCTGACAGCCCCTGGCAGGCCCAGCATACAGGGGCTGACGGAGGATTAGAAAAAGGCCGGAATCCCCATAATCAGGAGATGCTTTGGTTAAGAGCTGGGTTCCTGGAACCAGGTAGCTGGCTTTGTTGGGCTAGGGGAAGGGCTTCACCCCTCTGAGCCTTAATTTCCCCCCTGAACCTGCCCCTCCCCCCGAGGGTCGGCATTAGCAGAAGGTGATGCTATGTGTGGGCTGGTGCGGCGTTGAACCCAATCCCTGGAGAGTTCACCACACCCCAGGGCATCTTGACCGAGCTTTGAAACCCCTCCCCCGAGGGGCCTGGACATCTAGTTATCTGTTTGAGAAATGAGAATTGCGGAGAGGACACCGGCTCATTCTGAAATGTTTAAACAGGATCAAAGTCAGTCCACCCTGCTGAGAACTGGGGGCTGGGGGGCAAGCACACACAGGGTGCTCTGGGTAGGAGATTTAGAATAATCCATTGACTGATGGATTGATCGATGAATAATACTTTCAAGAAAACAAGGTAGCAGATGGGGTCATCTTGTTCTTGCAAGAGAGTGGTTCCCTGCTCAGGCAGAGCTGAACAGAAAGGCACAGCGTCCCATGCAAAGGGGAGTTAAAGGCAGAGAGAAAGAGACAGAGAGGGGACTGCAGAGAGATGGGGAGAGACAGAGAAAGTGAGAGAGGGACCCTGAGATTGGCTGATAAAATTAAGCCTTTTAGCTACTTTGAATTGAAGCCGCTGATGGGATTCAAACCTTCATCTGACAGATGCAGGAAGAAGCTGAGAGGTGGAGGGAGTGCCCTCCTTTCATCATCACCCGCACCCGTGGATGCAGCTCTGGTGGAGCCCCCGGCGGGCCTGCCACAGCCCCCAGCCTCACGGATGTCCTCTGTCCCCACTCCTGCATCCCCCTGGCCCACAAGTCCAGTTAAAAATAGCTAGTGGAGGACCACGGTGACTTCTGAAAGGGGCCTCAGCCCAGCCAGCCACGACGTGCAGGCCACAGCCAGTGACGGCATTCATTGTGGCAGCACTCAGGGTACAAAGGCGCCTTCAGGGGAACTGGCGTGTCTGGATCGGATTTCTGGAGAGCAAACGCTTCTTTCATTTCCCTGAGCCCCGGCAGGGATCTGCCCTAACGGCAGAAGAAAACATCCCCTGGAAGGGAACAGGATCTCTTTGGGGGTGTGGGGGGAGCCCCAGGGCTCTACTGAATGCTGGCACAGAGAGAAGCTCCCGGGGCACCCCAAGGCAGCCCCCTTCCCCCATTTAGAGTAAGTTGGGAAGGCTTCCTTCTCCAGTGTTATGAAAGCGGCTCTGTAGCACTGGCATTCTTTCTTTCCCAAATGCTTGGGGAAATTTACCAGTGACGCTGTTCAGACCTGGCTTGCTACGCGGGAAAGTTCTCCACCAGCCCATTGGTTTCTTCCATAGATACAGGGCTATCCTGGCGATCTCTGTCTTCTTTTTAAGAATATTTGTTTATTTGGCTGAGTTAGATCTTAGTGGCAACACCCCGGATCTTCAGTTGCCACATGTGAACTCTTAGCTGTGGCATGTGGTATCTGGTTCCCAGACCAGGGATTGAACCCAGGGCCCCCTGCATCGGGAGTGTGGAGTCTTAGCCACTGGACCACCAGGGTGGTCCCCCGGTGATCTGCTGCTTCTTGAGTAAGTTGGGGGAATTTGAGTCTTTCAAGGAATTTGTCCGTGTCATCTGAGCCATTGAATTGACTGGAATCAAGTTGTTTTTGGACGGAGGAGCCTGGAAGGCTGTAGTCCATGGGGTCGCTGAGGGTCGGACACGACTGAGCAACTTCACTTTCACTTCTCACTTTCATGCATTGGAGAAGGACATGGCAACCCACTCCAGTGTTCTTGCCTGGAGAATCCCAGGGACGGCAGAGCCTGGTGGGCTGCCGTCTATGGGGTCGCACAGAGTCAGACACGACTGAAGCGACTTAGCAGCAGCAAGTTTTTTATAGAATGCCCTGGTGAACCTTTTGATATGTGTAGGACTTGTCCCCAGGGTCCCCTCTCTCCTTCCTGACATTGATCATTTGTGTCTTCTTTTATTTTTCTGATCCATGTGGCTCAGCCCAGGAGGAGAAGCTCCACACCTTGGTGTTGACTTTGTCCCAAAATTCGGGCAGTAGTGGGCTTTGTTGTTCTCACTGTTCTGATGGCAATGACATCAGAGGTCCTTTTGGAAAGGCCACCCCGCCTGTGCGAACAACCTGCCTATGTAAAGGTGATGGTCACCCATCTTCTGGCTGCACCCTTTGAGCTCCCTAACTTTAACTTCTAAGCATAGAACAGAAAGAACTTTGGGCCCTGTGAAGTCCAAAGTCCCTGGCTCAAATCCATTCCTTTTTGTCAGGACTGGGCTAGGGTAAGGCAAGTGAGGCCTCCAAGTGTAAAATGGAAAGAGGTGTCCATCAGCAGGCTTGTGGAAGGCAAGGTTGGAGAAAGCTCAAGGAGACAACTTGGGTTACCATGACAACGGGTGATGCTAATCCCTGCTTGCTACACCTGTGAAGAGGGGGAGGAGATGGAATTAGAACTGATGCACGGATTAAATATATAATAATATATGGATGCCACACCCAGGGAAGTAAACATCCTGAAAATAATGATGGTGTGTGCATGCTCAGTTGTGTCCCAGTCTTTGTGACTCCATGGACTGTGGCCCTCCAGTCTCCTCTGTCCATGGGATTCTCCAGGCAAGGAACACTGGAATGGGTTGCCATTTCCTCCTCTTGGGGATCTTCCCAACTCAGGGATCAAACCCATGTCTCCTGCATTGGCAGGCGGATTCTTTGCCACTGAGCCACCTTGGAAGGATTCATAATAATTATTTAGCTTCCTTAGAGCCATTATTTGCTCCATTTTACAGATGAGAACACTGAGATCCAGAGCTGGTGGCAGAGACAGGATTCGAACTCTGGCTGTCAGCCCCCCAGCCTGTGTGCGCTTTGGTCATCACTGCCGACCGAAATCACAGCTCCACCCGCGTTCCTCTCTGCTTGGGTTTGCATATTCAGCTGGAGAAAAGTGATTTAAAACAGGAACACCCACGGTGGCCCTGAGTCTGCCTAAGTTCTGGAAGCGGGGCAGCCTCAGGACTCTGAACTTGGCTGGTGTTTTCCCCTAGCCCCAGGGGCCCAGGGACCAGGATTTGGCCTGTCTTAGGCCCCAAACCACCTGCTCGGCCCAGCGTCCAGCCGGCCTGTGTGTGAGTGAGGCAGAGAGGGGACCCTCCGCCGTCCTTATATACCGGGGTTATTTTTAACCCGGCCTTCCAGAACATTACGGAGCTTCCTCTCTCCGACTCGCAGGAAGCCCTACTTGGCTGTGTTTCCTGCTAACACGCGGCCCTGAGATTGCTGAGAACAACAGGCTCAAGACTGCTCGGCTCCGGGGAAAAAAAAAAACCTGGCCCCCTTTCAAAGCCCTGACAAAACCTTTTAAGAGCCCAGCGCTCCCGCCAGCCAGAGCATGGCCCCCATAGGGCTGACAGATTGGTCCAGACTGTGTCCAGGGCCCCCAGGCAGGGGGCCCCCAACTCCATCACCCCTTCCCAAGGTGGGTAGAAAAACCTGTGCCCTCCACCCCACCCCCACCACGCCCCTTGGAGAGACAAATACTTGCCTTGGTGGATTTTTTTATGCTTTTGTTTTTTTTTTAATTTTTACCTGTGTATTTTTACTGAGGGGAAATTCACATAACATAAAATTAGTCATTTTCAAGTGGAAAATTTGGTGGCATTGAGTCCATTCTCCATGCTGTGCAACTATCACCTCTACCGAGTTCCAAAACATTTCCACCACACCAAAAGGAAATCCAGTCCCCAACAGCAGTCACTTCCCATTCCTCCTCCTCCAGCCCCCGGCAACCACTGATCTGCTTTCTGTCTCTATGGGTTGGCCTGTCGTGGACATTTCTTAGAGATGGAATCGTGCGTTGTGTGGCTTCTAGCGTCTGTCTTCTCTCCCATAGCAGTTTTTGAGGTTCATCTACCCTGCAGGATGAATCAGCGCTTCACTCCTTTTTATGACTGAGTACTGTTCCACTGCATGGAGGCCCCTGTGTTTTGTGTTATCCACCCCACTGTGTTCTTCTGTTTGTTTTGGCGGCAGCATGCAAGATTTTAGCTCCCCGACCAGGGACTGAATCCATGCCCCCTGCGGTGGGAGCAGTGGAAGCCAGAGTCTTGACTACTGGACTGCCAGAGAAGTCCCTACTTGTTGATGTATGGATGTTGCTTTCCAACATACTTTGAAGGCTTAGGTTCAGAAGAAACTATTTTTGTCAATGCTGTGTCATTTTTTTCTTGAAAGTGTGGCCGTTTGAGAGCAGAGCGAGTCATCCATAGTGTCTGCGATTTGGCAGCAGGTGTGGAGGCAAAGCGCTTGGCGACAGAGGCATCTCAGCACTTCCGTTCTGGTTTGACCTGTTATTCCCGTGGTCTTCTGTGCGCAGTGATGGTTTCTCACGGGTGGGCAGTGAGCTGTTGGGGGCAGCTAGGATCTGGTTCAATCCAGCCTCCTTTGCTTAACAACCGTGGGACGCTGGACAAAGCCCTTTGGTTCTCTTAAAGCCTAAAACCCTTATTCTTTGACATCAGCCCCCAGTATCCAGAGATCTTTGTGCTGGGAGGGCCCTCTCCTTTGCAGATGAAGAAACCGAGACTTAAAGAGGGCGTATGACTTGCCCAGGGTCTCAGGGGTACAAGAAGCTCAGAGGTGGGGCTCCCCTGGTGGTCCGGTGGTTAAGACTCTATGCTTCCACTTCAGGGGGTGCAGGTTCGATCCCTGGTCGGGGAACTAAGATCCCACATGCCATGTGGTGAGCCAAAGGGGAAAAAAAAGGAAACAAAACAAAAAAAAAATGCCAGGGATGCAGCCCCAGCTTGATCTTGGGTGGGCTCCTCTCCTGGTTGGGGGCTGGCATGCTTGTGAGCAGCCTTCTCCTGACCCTCCTGGGGTCCTTTCTTTGGCCCCTCAGAGGAGCCACTGCCTCCTTTTCCAGTTTTTCTTGTCAGTACCTCCTGGAGTCACCCATCCTGTTGTTTGCTCCTTTGTGGCTTTGTCTCAGATAAGATCTTGTCACCATGTCTAAAGACATTTGCTTGAGTCAGTGGTTCTTACCCGATGGAGATTCTGCGCTCCAGGGGATGTCTGGCAATGTCTGGGGACATTTTTTGTTGTCACAACTTGGGGTAGAGGGTGCTATTTGCTTTGAGTGGGTAGAGACCAGAGATGTTGTTCAACAGTCTACAGGGCCCAGGATGTCCCCTACCCACAGGGATGATGGACCCCAAATGTCAGCACTGACATGAGAGAGACCCTGCCTCAACATGCAAGAGATCCTGTTTGCTGTCTGTCTATCATCAACCAGTCTATCATCTGTCAATTGATCATCTAGTTATCATCTTTGAATCATCAATCAATCATCTATCAGTTATGTATCTACCATCCATCTAATTATCTGGCATCTATCTGTTAGTCATTGGTCTATATCTATCTACCATATTTATTCCTGTTGGCTCAGATGGTAAAGAATCTGCCTGCAATGCAGGAGACCCAGGTTCAATCCCTGGGGAGGAAAGATCCCCTGGAGAAGGGACTGGCAACCCCCTCCAGCATTCTTGCCTGGGAAATCCTACGTGCATGGGGTCAAAAAGAGTTGGACTGAACGACTATCACTTTTGCCATATCTATAATCTATCAATTATCTATCTCCTATCTATCTACCTACTTAACCTATCACAGATAACAAGCCAGTCTCAAATATCAGCAGTGCCAAGAAATCCCAACCCAGCGATGACTCATGTGTTTGTATCAGAAAGGGCCGGGGTCCTCTGTGGGCTGGCTCCTTCCCACCTCCCAAGACTTGGAATCCTCCTACAGCCCTGTGACGTGGGATCCTTTATCCCCAGGTGAGGAAACTGGGACCCAGGGAGGGGAGGGGCCTTGCGTGTGAAGCGGAGCTCAGGCTGCACTCTGAGGGCAGTAGGGAGCCATGAGAGGTGTTAAAGCAAGGGAGGAAACCAGTTGAGTCTGTGTTGGGGAGATGGCTTTGGGGCCCGGATGTGGTCTTGACTGAGGCAGGGAGCCTCGAGGGGACCCCTTTGGGAGAGCGAAAGGACTCCAAGAAGGAGGGGGCGACCCAAGTAGGGTTCAGGAGAGGTACTGGAGAGAGAAAGAGATGAGCAGGGCTGTTTCTGTAACAGCGGCTGCAGAAGGGAGGGGGCCAGCTTCATTGGGCTCCTCCTAGGGGTCCAGGCATGGACCACCATATCTGTCCCTGGGGAGGGGAGGTCCCCTGAAGAGGGGAATGGCAGCCCAGCTTGTCACCGAATAAGCCTTCATCAGTGTTTATCTAGGCCAGGTATGGTTCAGTGGGGACACAGACTTCTGGTGAGGAACTGGCATGCGGGGGGCTCCAGCCTGAGGGGGACATTTGGACATAGACACCCCCAATTCTGTGGGATTCGAACGGGGCAGTGGGAAGGACCCAGTGCTGGGGGCGCCCAGAGCGGGAACAGGGTCTCTGCCTGGGACTGGGGAGCGTGGCCCAGGGAAATGGTATGTAGGTTCAGGCAAACAGGCAGAGCGGTGTTCCAGGTAGAGGGCATGGGTCTGGAGGCGAGACTTCAGCAAATTTGGGAAACCGGAGGAATTCAGTATGTCAGAAGGAAATCTAGGGAAGTGAACCTAGATTAGAAAAGATTGTAATGTGAGTGGCTCTTCCCTGGTGGCTCATCGGCAAAGAAACGGCCTGCAGGGCTGGAGATGTGGGTCGGGCCTCTGGGTCAGGAAGATCCCCTGGAGGAGGAAATGGTAACCCATTCCAGCATTCTTGCCTGGGAAATCCCAGAGAAGCGCCTGGCGGTCCATGGGGTCGCAATGAGTTGGACACGACTCAGAGACTCAGCAACGACACTGAGAGCTGGAGGTGGTGTGATGGGCAGTTATGGGGACCGGATCCTCTCTCTTGTCACCTCCCATCCCTGCCCCAGCATCTGACAAGGTGGCAGCAGCTGTGGTTGGGAACCTCATCCCAGTAGGAACAGGGGACCTCAACTCAGGGCAAGTTTAAAAGTTGCACCTAAATTTATACCCGAAGCAGCTTCCAAGCCTGCAGCTATTTCTCGTCACCTTATTTTGGGTCTGCTGCCCTGGACACCTAACGCTTTGTAGCTGGCTCCACCAGCCAGGTCCCAGCACTGAACTTAACCCTCTGACCTTGCATAGCCCCGGGTGGAGCCCCTTGTCATAGCTACGGGTCCCTGAAGTCACTCAGCAAACCCTCAGCCTCTGGGCTGCGTGAGGCTGGGGGATACAACCCCCTGCAGGCCATGCCCGAGGAGCCCTGGGTCCGGGGAGAAAGAGCAGGACACAGATACCCCAGACTGCAGTCAGGGCTGGACTGAAGGGCGGGACGGGATGTGGGGAGGGGGAGACAGCAGGCTCCATAATGGGATCTGACACATGGAGTTGAGATGCGGGGGCACAGAGGGGATCCCCTCGTAGGGAAACCGCATGTGCAAAGACCTGGAGAACTGAGGCAGCCTGGGCCAGCCAAGAGGGGTGGAGATGCCCAGGGCCAGGTCAGCGGTGCCTGAAGACTGGAAGCCTGGACTTGACCTGAAGGCAAGCAGATTTCTCTCTTTCTTTTAAGCTTTTGTTTTATTTCTGTATTTATTTTTCACTATGCCCGGTCTTCGTCGCTCGGCGTGGGCTTTCTCTAATGGCAGCGAGCGAGGGCTACTGACTAGCTTGGTGTGCGGGTGGCTCCTCTGGTGTTGGAGCTCGGACTCTAGGGTGCAGGGGCTGCAGCAGTCGTGGCACGTGGGCTCCCTCGCCGCGGCTCCCGGGCTCGAGCGCTCTGGCCCAGTAGCTGCGGCCCAGGGGCTTAGTTGCTCCACGGCACGTGGGCTCCCTCTCCGCGGCTCCCGGGCTCGAGCGCTCTGGCCCAGTAGCTGCGGCCCAGGGGCTTAGTTGCTCCACGGCACGTGGGCTCCCTCGCCGCGGCTCCCAGGCTTGAGCGCTCTGGCTCAGTAGCTGCGGCCCAGGGGCTTAGTTGCTCCACGGCATGTGGGCTCCCTCTCCGCGGCTCCCAGGCTTGAGCGCTCTGGCTCAGTAGCTGTGGCCCAGGGGCTTAGTTGCTCCACGGCATGTGAGCTCCCTCTCTGCGGCTCCCGGGCTCGAGCGCTCTGGCCCAGTAGCTGCGGCCCAGGGGCTTAGTTGCTCCACGGCATGTGGGCTCCCTCTCCGCGGCTCCCAGGCTTGAGCGCTCTGGCTCAGTAGCTGCGGCCCAGGGGCTTAGTTGCTCCACGGCATGTGGGCTCCCTCTCCGCGGCTCCCAGGCTTGAGCGTTCTGGCTCAGTAGCTGTGGCCCAGGGGCTTAGTTGCTCCACCGCACGTGGGCTCCCTCTCCGCGGCTCCCAGGCTTGAGCGCTCTGGCTCAGTAGCTGTGGCCCAGGGGCTTAGTTGCTCCACGGCATGTGAGCTCCCTCTCCGCGGCTCCCGGGCTCGAGCGCTCTGGCCCAGTAGCTGCGGCCCAGGGGCTTAGTTGCTCCACGGCATGTGGGCTCCCTCTCCGCGGCTCCCAGGCTTGAGCGCTCTGGCTCAGTAGCTGCGGCCCAGGGGCTTAGTTGCTCCACGGCATGTGGGCTCCCTCTCCGCGGCTCCCAGGCTTGAGCGCTCTGGCTCAGTAGCTGTGGCCCAGGGGCTTAGTTGCTCCACGGCATGTGAGCTCCCTCTCCGCGGCTCCCGGGCTCGAGCGCTCTGGCCCAGTAGCTGCGGCCCAGGGGCTTAGTTGCTCCACGGCATGTGGGCTCCCTCTCCGCGGCTCCCAGGCTTGAGCGCTCTGGCTCAGTAGCTGCGGCCCAGGGGCTTAGTTGCTCCACGGCATGTGGGCTCCCTCTCCGCGGCTCCCAGGCTTGAGCGCTCTGGCTCAGTGCTGTGGCCCAGGGGCTTAGTTGCTCCACGGCACGTGGGCTCTTCCTGGAGCAGGGATTGAATCTGCGTCTCCTGCACTGGGAGGTGGATTCTTTAGTACTGAGCCACCAGGGAAGCCCAAGAGGGTTTCTTTAAAAAAAAACAACTTAATTTGTATTGGGATATAGCCGATTAACAGGGGCTTTCCAGGTGGCTCTACGGGTAAAGAATCCTACTGCCAATGCAGAAGACGCAAGAGACTCAGGTTCAATCCTGGGTCGGGAAGATCCCCTGGAGAAGGAAATGGCAACCACTCCACTATTCTTACCTGGAAAACTCCACAGAGAGAGGAGCCTGGCGGGCTACAGTCCATGGGGTCGCAAAGAGTCGGACACGACTGCGCATGACTCGACAGCATAGCCGAATAGCAGCGTTGTAATGGTTTCGGGTGAATGGCGAAGGGACTCAGCCATACAAACCTGTATCCATTCTCCCCGAGGGGCCTTCTTGACGGAGAGACAGCTGGGTTCCATCCCACTCGGGAGGGTCCATGGCAGGGGGCTGTGCGGGGGCAGCTGAGCTGGAGGAATCTTGCTGCCTTTGCCTAGAAGAGCTGAAAACATCTCCTGGTTTCTCATTTCCAAGACCCGTGGCTTGTCTAAATGTGGAGCATTTTACTCCGTGATGGATGCCCCCTCTGCCTCCCACAGTTTATCTCCGCACCCACTCACTCATTCCTTTATTCATTTATTCAGTCATCTCAGTCATGCCTTCCCTGTCCCTGGGGAGCCTGGCACTCAGCCTGCTTTGGTCCTCCAGGACCCCTGGCTCATCTACCAGAGCAGATGCGTTCCTCACCCAGTTTTGCCTCAGGAACAAATTCCCCTTTGATTTCCACTGGCCACCACCAGCTGGGATTCACACACTGCTAATCCCTGTGCCAACCAACCCATATGGGGTGGCCCAGGAGTCCATGGACAGAGGAGCTTGATGGGCTACAGTCCATGGGGTCACAGAGCCAGACACGACTGAGCAACTAAGCCCAACACCACAATGTGTCTATAAACTATAGCCTGGGGTGGGCGACAATCCTGCCTGCCGCTTGTGTTTGTAAAGCCTGGGAGCTGAGACTATTTGTTATCTTTTCTTTTTTAAATTGTAAAATATGCATAAATTGAAAATGTTAGTCTCTCAGTCCTGTCCAACTCTTTGCGACCCCATGGACTGTAGCCCGCCAGGCTCCTCTCTCTGTCCATGGGATTCTCCAGGTAAGAATACTGGAGTGGATTGCTGTTCCCTCCTCCAGGGGATCTTCCCAACCCAGGGATCAAATCTGGGTCTCCCGCATCGCAGGCAGATTCTTTACCGTTCTGTCTGAGCCACCAGGGAAAGCCTGGTGCATAACATAAAATTCATTTTAAAAACGCACAGTTGAGTAGCAGTAAGTACATTCACATTGCTGTGCCACCATCGTCCATCCTCAGAACTCTTTCATCGTCCCAGACTGAAACTCTGTCCCCATTAAACACGAACTCTGCATTCCCCCTCCCTCTCCCCCGACCCTGACACCCACCATGCTCCTTCCTGTCTCTTGTGAGTCTGACTCCTCTAGGGACCTCGTATAAGTGAGATCATTTAAGTGAGGTCATATAAGTGAGATCAGTATTTGTCCTTCTGTGTCTGGCTTATTTCATTGAGCGTAACGTCCTCCAAATTCATCTGTGTTGTAGCCTGTGTCAGAATTTCCTTCCTTTTTGAGGCTGAATAATATTGCATTGTGCAGATGGACCATACTTTGCTTATTCATTCATTCATCGATGGACATTTGGGTTGTTTCCACCTTTAGCTATTGTGTGTTTTCTTTTTATAACAGCTTGACTAAGATATAGTTCACATCCCATATAATTTCACCCACCCAGGGTGTACGAGTCCATGATTTTTGTGTATTCAGAGAGCCGTACCTCTGTGTATTTATAGACCTGTCACCGCAATTGATCTTGGAACACGTTCATTACCGTGAAAGAAACCTGTATCTCGTAACTGTAACCCCCTGATACAAATGATTTTATATTTTTTAGTAGTTGAAAAAATACAAAAGGAAACATACTATTTGGAGACAAAAGGAAGCTCTATGAAATTCAAATGGTGTCCATAAATAACGTTTTATTGGCACCTGGCCCTGCCCATTGATGTACATCTGGTTGGTTTTTTTTAAGAAGTTTTTTTTTAAAGTTTTATTCTTTCACCCACAGCATAATCATACTAATCTCCCTCTCTCTCTCTCTCTTTTTCTGGTGCGTGGCATGTGGAATCTTAATCCCCTGACCAAGAATCAAACCCATACCGCTACATTAGAAGCACAGAGTCTTTTTAAAAATTTATTTATTTATTTGTTGGCAGCACTGGGTCTTCGTTGCTGCATGGGCTTTCCTCTAGTTGCAGTGAATGGGGGCTACTCTGTGCTGCGATGTGCTGGCTTCTCTTTGCAATGAGTTCCCTTGTTGCGGAGCCCAGGCTCTAGAGCCCAGGCTTCAGTGGTTGTGGTTCACGGGCTTAGTTGCTCCACGGCATGTGGGATCTTCCCAGACCAGCGGTTGAACCCATGTCTCCTGCATTGACAGGCGGGTTCTTTGCCACTGGACCACCAGAGGAGTCCCAGATGTGTATCTTGTCCCTGGCTACTCTCAAGCCACAGTAGGAGAGTTGGGTGGTTTGGGCAGAGACTGTATAGTTCACAAAGCTGAGCCTTGGTACCGTGTATACCTTTGCAGGAAAAGCTTGCTGACCCTGCAATTTCTCTGCACCTCATCATCCAGGCTCCAGTCCTGCTGTGTGTGCATGCTAAGTCACTTCAGTCATGTCTGATTCTTTGTGACTCTATGGACGTAGCCCACCAGGCTCCTCTGTCCATGGGATTCTCCAGGCAAGAAGAGCAGAGTGGGTTGCCATGCCCGCCTCCAGGGGATCTTCCCGACCCAGGGATAGAACTCACGTCTCATCATGTTTCCTGCATTGGCAGGTGGGTTCTTTACTGCTAGGGTCACCTGGGAAGCCCCCCAATCCAGCTGAGCCCCCTCCATCTTGCCCAGGGATGTCAGCACCAGCCTCCTGCTTCCTTCCTTGCAAGACTGTTATGCCCAGGAGCACGAGTGTCAAGTATGCCTCCTTCAGGGAGGCCCTGCAAACATCACTGTGGATGGTGTGTTCAGAGTTCAATTCAGACGTCCCGTGCAGTGGCTCCCTTAGCTCAGGAATTCTGAGTGCCAGCACCGCTGACATCTGGGACCGGATTGTCCTCTGTGGGGGGGCCATCCTGTGCATGGTAGGGGTGCTTTTCTGAGTGTGTGTTTATTTGGCTGCGCTGGGTCTTAGTTGTGGCACCTGGAATCTTTGATCTTTGTCGCAGCGTGCTGGATCTCTAGTTTTGGCATGTGAACTCTTGAGCTGCAGCATGTGGAATCTAGTTCCCTGAGCAGGGATAAAACCCAGGCCTCTAGCCTTGGGAGCGTGGAGTGTTAGCCACTGGACCACTAGGGAGGTCCCAGATTGTACGGTTTTAAGCAGCAACCCTGATGTCTGCCCACCACATGCCTGCAGCACCCTCCACCTGCCGGCACTGAAGACCAACAATGTCCCCATGTAGCTACATGTCCCTTCAGGGCAGAATTGCCCGAGTGAGGATCCCTGCAATAGAACTGCTTCATTTGTACGTAAGCAGTTTAATATTCAATATTATGTGTATATGTAGCTCTTTCCCTGCTGATAGATGCCTCCGCTACTTCTGGTTTTTCCCCTTTCTTAGAAATAATGTAACACGCTTCCTGTGTGTAACATTGAGTCATATTTTAAATCACAAAAGGACCTACATGAGACTCATCTAGCTGTTTGAGAAACACAGTATTCGTCCCGGGTAGCCTCTCAGCCTGGGCACTGCTGACACGTGAACGGGGATCCTTCTTTGCTGTAGACCTCTGTCCTGTGCATTGTGGGGTGCATTGCAGCATCTCTGGTTTCCACTCACCAGATACCAGCAGCCCCCAGTAAAACCTCCCCCACCAACATAACCAAAAATGTCCCCTGACATTGCCCAGTGTCCCCTGGGCTTAAAATCACCTTCCCCTTTTGTCTGACCCCACCTGGCCTGGCTTGGTGGGTGGTAGAAGGTGAATCGGAGAAGGCAATGGCACCCCACTCCAGTACTCTTGCTTGGAAAATCCCATGGATGGAGGAGCCTGTTAGGCTGCAATCCATGGGGTCGCGAAGAGTCGGATACGACTGAGTGACTTCACTTTCCCTTTTCACTTTCATGCATTGGAGAAGGAAATGGCAACCCACTCCAGTGTTCTTGCCTGGAGAATCCCAGGGACGGGGGAGCCTGGTGGGCTGCCGTCTATGGGGTCGCACAGAGTCGGACACGACTGAAGTGACTTAGCATAGAAAGTGAATAGAGACCTCCCCCTCATCACGCAGACACACCAAGGGTTGGGCTTTTCACACCTGACACCTCTCCCACTCCTCAGCGCCCTCCTGTGATATGTCGATTACTCGCCTCTTTAGCAGATGGGTAAACTGTGACCTAGCGAGGAAAGCCAGTAATCTATCCTCCTGCTCCCTTACGTAGTCTCCAGGCAGCAGAAATTACAGCCCTCAGAGTCCCAAATAGCTTGTTTCTCTCTCTCCAAGGCAGCTGCTGAACACACTAGGCTGTGGTTCAGACTCCCAGCTGCAGAGATTTTTAAAGATTCAATTCTCATCCACTGGAGATCACAAGCTTTAAAGAAGGCAAAGCAGTCTGGTCCCTGATGAGGGGGGCCTTGTTGTGTTTGCCCACGGCAGTGGGGAACCATCACAAATGTGTGATGGGGAAAGTAAAAATGAGCCCCTGCCAGTGAGTCCCACCCCAGGCTGTTCGCAGTGAGCTCAGAAGGAGGCTCCTACAGACATTTTGGTGAGAATGTGGGACCCTGAGATGGTACTGGGTGCAGCTTTGGAGGCATGGCTTAGAGGTCACCTCCTCCAGGAAGCCTCCAGGAGTGCATTCCTTCCATTCTCACCTGGTCTGCTTTGCAAAACTCCTCAAGGTTAGGGAAGCCTCCACCCCTGGGCCCTGAAGGCTCCTCACCAACTGGCGAGGCAAGATGTCGAGGTGAGGGAACCTTGAGAAGAGCGTGGAGGCTCAGGCTGTTAGAGCTTTGAGGCTTCTCCGCATTTTCAGAAAAGAGAAGGCTATTTAAGCCGGTTGTTTCCAACTCTGCCTGAATATTCGAATGACCTCGGGGAGACCTGAAGACCTACAATCCCACCATCTGAACTCAGTGAACATGGTATCCCCAGCAAAGGGATAAGCCAGGGTCAGGTGCCTTGGGATATGAGGGACAGGGGAGGACCATCATGGCTCCTCCAGATCCTGCCCCCAAGATGCACAACCAAGCCTGGGCACCAGCAACCAGCAGGCATGCTTACTGGTGAATGGCTGTAAGATAACTAACTGCACTCTGCAAAAATGTCACTTTCTTGAAAGACACAGAAAGGCTGAAAAAAATACTCCTGATAAAGGAGACTAGGTCCTGAAGAAGACTCTCGAGAGTCCCTTGGACAGCAAGGAGATCAAACCAGTCCATCCTAAAGGAAATCAGTCCTGAATATAATATTCATTGGAAGGACTGATGTCGAAGCTGAAGCTCCAATACTTTGGCCACCTGATGAGAAGAGCCGACTCATTGGAAAAGACCCTGATGCTGGGAAAGATTGAAGGCGGGAGGAGAAGAGGGTGACAGAGGATGCGATGGTTATATAGCATCACCGACTCAATGGATATGAGTTTGGGTAAACTCTGGGAGAGAGTGAAGGACATGGAAGCCTGGTGTGCTGCAGTCCATGGGGTCGCTTGGACACGACTTAGTGACTGAACAACAACAACAACGGAAAGACATGAGAACAAAAGACAACCAGTGAGAAACTTCCCTGGTAGTCCAGGGGCGAAAACTTTGTCTCCCAATGTACAGGATGCTGCTTTGATCCCTGGTGGGGGAGCTGAGATCCCGTGTGCCTCACAGCCAAAATACCAGAACAAAAAACAGAAGCAATATTGTAACAAATCCAATAGGGACTTTAAAAGTGATGCATATTAAAAAAAATTATTAAAAAAGACAACAGGTGAGTCTGGACTGGATCCTAAATGAGGAAAGAAAATATTGCCTTAAGGGATATTGACTTAGTCTGTTTGTGCAGCCATAACACAATATCAAGGCTTCCCAGGTGGCTCAGTGGTAAAAACCTGCCTGCAATGCAGAAGGCAAGTGTTCGACCCCTGGGGTGGGAAGATGCCCTGGAGAAGGGAATGGCAACCCACTCCAGTATTCGTGCCTGGAAAATCCCATGGACAGGGGAGCCTGGCGGACTATAGCCTATGAGGTCACAGACTCAGACACAATTGGGCACACATGCATGCCACACAATACCAGAGACTCAGTGGCTTATAAACACAAACTTATATTTCACAGATCTGGAGGTTGGAAGTCCAAGTTCAAGGTAAGGGCTGATTGGGCACCTGTTAAGGGCTTCCTGGCTCATAGTTGTTGCCTTTTCACTGGGTTTTTACATGGCAGAAGGGGCAAGGGAGCCCTCTGGGATCTCTTTATAAGGGCCCTAATCCCATTCACCGGAGAAGGCAATGGCACCCCACTCCAGTACTCTTGCCTGGAAAATCCCACGGATGGAGGAGCCTGGAAGGCCGCAGTCCATGGGGTCGCTAAGTGTCGGACACGACTGAGCGACTTCACTTTCCCTTTTCACTTTCATGCATTGGAGAAGGAAATGGCAACCCACTCCAGTGTTCTTGCCTGGAGAATCCCAGGGACGGGGGAGCCTGGTGGGCTGCCGTCTATGGGGTCGCACAGAGTCGGACACGACTGAAGTGACTTAGCATAGAAAGTGAATAGAGACCTCCCCCTCATCACGCAGACACACCAAGGGTTGGGCTTTTCACACCTGACACCTCTCCCACTCCTCAGCGCCCTCCTGTGATATGTCGATTACTCGCCTCTTTAGCAGATGGGTAAACTGTGACCTAGCGAGGAAAGCCAGTAATCTATCCTCCTGCTCCCTTACGTAGTCTCCAGGCAGCAGAAATTACAGCCCTCAGAGTCCCAAATAGCTTGTTTCTCTCTCTCCAAGGCAGCTGCTGAACACACTAGGCTGTGGTTCAGACTCCCAGCTGCAGAGATTTTTAAAGATTCAATTCTCATCCACTGGAGATCACAAGCTTTAAAGAAGGCAAAGCAGTCTGGTCCCTGATGAGGGGGGCCTTGTTGTGTTTGCCCACGGCAGTGGGGAACCATCACAAATGTGTGATGGGGAAAGTAAAAATGAGCCCCTGCCAGTGAGTCCCACCCCAGGCTGTTCGCAGTGAGCTCAGAAGGAGGCTCCTACAGACATTTTGGTGAGAATGTGGGACCCTGAGATGGTACTGGGTGCAGCTTTGGAGGCATGGCTTAGAGGTCACCTCCTCCAGGAAGCCTCCAGGAGTGCATTCCTTCCATTCTCACCTGGTCTGCTTTGCAAAACTCCTCAAGGTTAGGGAAGCCTCCACCCCTGGGCCCTGAAGGCTCCTCACCAACTGGCGAGGCAAGATGTCGAGGTGAGGGAACCTTGAGAAGAGCGTGGAGGCTCAGGCTGTTAGAGCTTTGAGGCTTCTCCGCATTTTCAGAAAAGAGAAGGCTATTTAAGCCGGTTGTTTCCAACTCTGCCTGAATATTCGAATGACCTCGGGGAGACCTGAAGACCTACAATCCCACCATCTGAACTCAGTGAACATGGTATCCCCAGCAAAGGGATAAGCCAGGGTCAGGTGCCTTGGGATATGAGGGACAGGGGAGGACCATCATGGCTCCTCCAGATCCTGCCCCCAAGATGCACAACCAAGCCTGGGCACCAGCAACCAGCAGGCATGCTTACTGGTGAATGGCTGTAAGATAACTAACTGCACTCTGCAAAAATGTCACTTTCTTGAAAGACACAGAAAGGCTGAAAAAAATACTCCTGATAAAGGAGACTAGGTCCTGAAGAAGACTCTCGAGAGTCCCTTGGACAGCAAGGAGATCAAACCAGTCCATCCTAAAGGAAATCAGTCCTGAATATAATATTCATTGGAAGGACTGATGTCGAAGCTGAAGCTCCAATACTTTGGCCACCTGATGAGAAGAGCCGACTCATTGGAAAAGACCCTGATGCTGGGAAAGATTGAAGGCGGGAGGAGAAGAGGGTGACAGAGGATGCGATGGTTATATAGCATCACCGACTCAATGGATATGAGTTTGGGTAAACTCTGGGAGAGAGTGAAGGACATGGAAGCCTGGTGTGCTGCAGTCCATGGGGTCGCTTGGACACGACTTAGTGACTGAACAACAACAACAACGGAAAGACATGAGAACAAAAGACAACCAGTGAGAAACTTCCCTGGTAGTCCAGGGGCGAAAACTTTGTCTCCCAATGTACAGGATGCTGCTTTGATCCCTGGTGGGGGAGCTGAGATCCCGTGTGCCTCACAGCCAAAATACCAGAACAAAAAACAGAAGCAATATTGTAACAAATCCAATAGGGACTTTAAAAGTGATGCATATTAAAAAAAATTATTAAAAAAGACAACAGGTGAGTCTGGACTGGATCCTAAATGAGGAAAGAAAATATTGCCTTAAGGGATATTGACTTAGTCTGTTTGTGCAGCCATAACACAATATCAAGGCTTCCCAGGTGGCTCAGTGGTAAAAACCTGCCTGCAATGCAGAAGGCAAGTGTTCGACCCCTGGGGTGGGAAGATGCCCTGGAGAAGGGAATGGCAACCCACTCCAGTATTCGTGCCTGGAAAATCCCATGGACAGGGGAGCCTGGCGGACTATAGCCTATGAGGTCACAGACTCAGACACAATTGGGCACACATGCATGCCACACAATACCAGAGACTCAGTGGCTTATAAACACAAACTTATATTTCACAGATCTGGAGGTTGGAAGTCCAAGTTCAAGGTAAGGGCTGATTGGGCACCTGTTAAGGGCTTCCTGGCTCATAGTTGTTGCCTTTTCACTGGGTTTTTACATGGCAGAAGGGGCAAGGGAGCCCTCTGGGATCTCTTTATAAGGGCCCTAATCCCATTCACCGGAGAAGGCAATGGCACCCCACTCCAGTACTCTTGCCTGGAAAATCCCACGGATGGAGGAGCCTGGAAGGCCGCAGTCCATGGGGTCGCTAAGTGTCGGACACGACTGAGCGACTTCACTTTCCCTTTTCACTTTCATGCATTGGAGAAGGAAATGGCAACCCACTCCAGTGTTCTTGCCTGGAGAATCCCAGGGACGGGGGAGCCTGGTGGGCTGCCGTCTATGGGGTCGCACAGAGTCGGACACGACTGAAGTGACTTAGCATAGAAAGTGAATAGAGACCTCCCCCTCATCACGCAGACACACCAAGGGTTGGGCTTTTCACACCTGACACCTCTCCCACTCCTCAGCGCCCTCCTGTGATATGTCGATTACTCGCCTCTTTAGCAGATGGGTAAACTGTGACCTAGCGAGGAAAGCCAGTAATCTATCCTCCTGCTCCCTTACGTAGTCTCCAGGCAGCAGAAATTACAGCCCTCAGAGTCCCAAATAGCTTGTTTCTCTCTCTCCAAGGCAGCTGCTGAACACACTAGGCTGTGGTTCAGACTCCCAGCTGCAGAGATTTTTAAAGATTCAATTCTCATCCACTGGAGATCACAAGCTTTAAAGAAGGCAAAGCAGTCTGGTCCCTGATGAGGGGGGCCTTGTTGTGTTTGCCCACGGCAGTGGGGAACCATCACAAATGTGTGATGGGGAAAGTAAAAATGAGCCCCTGCCAGTGAGTCCCACCCCAGGCTGTTCGCAGTGAGCTCAGAAGGAGGCTCCTACAGACATTTTGGTGAGAATGTGGGACCCTGAGATGGTACTGGGTGCAGCTTTGGAGGCATGGCTTAGAGGTCACCTCCTCCAGGAAGCCTCCAGGAGTGCATTCCTTCCATTCTCACCTGGTCTGCTTTGCAAAACTCCTCAAGGTTAGGGAAGCCTCCACCCCTGGGCCCTGAAGGCTCCTCACCAACTGGCGAGGCAAGATGTCGAGGTGAGGGAACCTTGAGAAGAGCGTGGAGGCTCAGGCTGTTAGAGCTTTGAGGCTTCTCCGCATTTTCAGAAAAGAGAAGGCTATTTAAGCCGGTTGTTTCCAACTCTGCCTGAATATTCGAATGACCTCGGGGAGACCTGAAGACCTACAATCCCACCATCTGAACTCAGTGAACATGGTATCCCCAGCAAAGGGATAAGCCAGGGTCAGGTGCCTTGGGATATGAGGGACAGGGGAGGACCATCATGGCTCCTCCAGATCCTGCCCCCAAGATGCACAACCAAGCCTGGGCACCAGCAACCAGCAGGCATGCTTACTGGTGAATGGCTGTAAGATAACTAACTGCACTCTGCAAAAATGTCACTTTCTTGAAAGACACAGAAAGGCTGAAAAAAATACTCCTGATAAAGGAGACTAGGTCCTGAAGAAGACTCTCGAGAGTCCCTTGGACAGCAAGGAGATCAAACCAGTCCATCCTAAAGGAAATCAGTCCTGAATATAATATTCATTGGAAGGACTGATGTCGAAGCTGAAGCTCCAATACTTTGGCCACCTGATGAGAAGAGCCGACTCATTGGAAAAGACCCTGATGCTGGGAAAGATTGAAGGCGGGAGGAGAAGAGGGTGACAGAGGATGCGATGGTTATATAGCATCACCGACTCAATGGATATGAGTTTGGGTAAACTCTGGGAGAGAGTGAAGGACATGGAAGCCTGGTGTGCTGCAGTCCATGGGGTCGCTTGGACACGACTTAGTGACTGAACAACAACAACAACGGAAAGACATGAGAACAAAAGACAACCAGTGAGAAACTTCCCTGGTAGTCCAGGGGCGAAAACTTTGTCTCCCAATGTACAGGATGCTGCTTTGATCCCTGGTGGGGGAGCTGAGATCCCGTGTGCCTCACAGCCAAAATACCAGAACAAAAAACAGAAGCAATATTGTAACAAATCCAATAGGGACTTTAAAAGTGATGCATATTAAAAAAAATTATTAAAAAAGACAACAGGTGAGTCTGGACTGGATCCTAAATGAGGAAAGAAAATATTGCCTTAAGGGATATTGACTTAGTCTGTTTGTGCAGCCATAACACAATATCAAGGCTTCCCAGGTGGCTCAGTGGTAAAAACCTGCCTGCAATGCAGAAGGCAAGTGTTCGACCCCTGGGGTGGGAAGATGCCCTGGAGAAGGGAATGGCAACCCACTCCAGTATTCGTGCCTGGAAAATCCCATGGACAGGGGAGCCTGGCGGACTATAGCCTATGAGGTCACAGACTCAGACACAATTGGGCACACATGCATGCCACACAATACCAGAGACTCAGTGGCTTATAAACACAAACTTATATTTCACAGATCTGGAGGTTGGAAGTCCAAGTTCAAGGTAAGGGCTGATTGGGCACCTGTTAAGGGCTTCCTGGCTCATAGTTGTTGCCTTTTCACTGGGTTTTTACATGGCAGAAGGGGCAAGGGAGCCCTCTGGGATCTCTTTATAAGGGCCCTAATC
The DNA here is from genome assembly GCF_029407905.1 of Bubalus kerabau. NCBI lineage: Eukaryota > Metazoa > Chordata > Mammalia > Artiodactyla > Bovidae > Bubalus > Bubalus kerabau. The sequence continues at coordinate 176,118,801 of NC_073624.1, forward strand.
CCATTCACCGGAGAAGGCAATGGCACCCCACTCCAGTACTCTTGCCTGGAAAATCCCACGGATGGAGGAGCCTGGAAGGCCGCAGTCCATGGGGTCGCTAAGTGTCGGACACGACTGAGCGACTTCACTTTCCCTTTTCACTTTCATGCATTGGAGAAGGAAATGGCAACCCACTCCAGTGTTCTTGCCTGGAGAATCCCAGGGACGGGGGAGCCTGGTGGGCTGCCGTCTATGGGGTCGCACAGAGTCGGACATGACTGAAGTGACTTAGCAGTAGCAATCCCATTTACAGGAGTTCCACCTTCATGACCTAATCATCCCCCAAAGGGCCCACCTCCTTGATACCACCACCCTGAGTGTTAGGATCCCAGAGTATGCATTTTGGGAGGACACAAGCATCAGACCAGCAGCGGTGGGGTTCATTTGACTGCAAAATGTCAGTTTATTGTTTAGTTGCTAAGTCGTGTCCAACTCTTTGCCACCCCCATGGACTGTAGCCCACCAGGCTCCTCTGTCCATGGGATTTTCCAGGCATGAATACTGGAGTGGGTTGCCATTCCCTTCTCCAGGGGATCTTCCTGACCCAAGGATGGGACCTGGGTCTCCTGCATTGGCAGGCAGATTCTTCACTGCTGAGCCACCAGGGAAACCCTACAAAATGTGAGTAAGATCATGGCATTTCTCAATGAAAAATTTGGGGAGTGCAACATTTGTCCTGGAGTTGTGTGGGAATCTCCTGGTTCTCAGGAATCGCCTGTATCTCAGGATATACAAAGAGAAGAATTTAGGGGCCTGGAACATGGTGTCAGCTGTGTATTCTCAAATAGTTAAAAATGATATTATATTGCTCTGAACTTAATATTTATATCCCTCCCCATGCATGTGTTGCAATCCTAACCCCACCTGGAGTGGGGTGCCATTGCCTTCTCCGATGTACCTCAGAATATGACAGTATTTGGAGGTATGGTCTTTAAAAAGATGATTATGTTAAAATGATGCTGCACAGTGGGCTCTAACCCAATCCGACTGGTGTCCTTATGTGCACGCTTCGTCGCTCGGTCGTGTCTGACTCATTGTGACCCCATGGACTGTAGCCCGCCAGGCTGCTCTGTCCATGGACTATGGAAGCATCGTGGTTGCAACAGCAGGACCAGGGCAGGGGCCCTTCTCTGAGGGCCAGTGGGGATGGTGGTGCCAGGGTGGGCGTCCGGTGCAGTCTTGGGCGGAGGTCCACACTGCCCCTTTCCAGCCTCTCCCCCACCTTGATGACCTCAGTCCCTTTCTCTGTCTGGTCTCTTGAGTTGTCCCTCATGAGAGCAGTGTTTGCTCCATTTTGCAGAAGTGGGCATTGACAGGCCTGTTGGCCACACACTGATGTGCTTGTCATGCCTCAGGGCAGAGAAACCCCGTCCCCACACGCTGTCACTCCTCGTTCCTCTCCCCCCACACCTGGCACCTGCCAGTCCCTTCCCTATCACGATGGATTTGCCTGTTCTGGATGTTTCATATAAATGGAATCACATACAATGTGGCCTTTCGGGTCTGGCTTCTATTGCTCGCCAGTTTTCGAGGTTCCTACGCGTTGCAGCCAATGTCAGTGCTTTGTTCCTTGTTGTTGTTGTTCATTCACTAAGTTGCGTCCAGCTCTTTGCAGCTCGATGGACGGCAGCGCACCAGGCTTCCAGTCCTTCACTATCTCCAGGAGTTTGCTCAAACTCATGCCCATTAAGTTGATGTTGCTCTCTAACCGTCTAATCCTTTGCTGCCCCTTCTCCTTTTGCCTTCAGTCGTTCCTTTTTAGGGCTGACCAAATATGTTATTTTTTAAAATCAGGGCTTTGCTTATAGAAATGCAAAATGCTATATTTGGCAAACATCAAACGATGTTTGGTTTCATTTTTTTTTTATCCCCTCCACAAATAGCTCAAAATTGACTCAAGCTGCCAAACATCACACACTCCCAACGCTTAACCACAAGCCTAAGGGTCTCCTATTGAAAAGATTCGGGGTTCGGACATCCTTGGATGGCCCCCATGGGACTAACATTTTAATTAAAAAGGTCTTACAATGACAGACTTGAAATGTAAACTCCCAGGCATAGAAGGCCCGGGCCATGCCTGACATTCCAGGCCAGTCTCCTTGGAGCCCAGCAGCCGCAGAAGTCCCCAAGCTGAGCCAGGAATAGTTCTGCCTTTTATTTGGAAAGAGAATTACAGGGCGTGCAGCCCAGCCCCAAGCTTGCTGCGTCGAAGCCGTATTTTTGAACACGACCGTAACCACACACTTGCCTTCGATGGTCTGTGCCAGGCTAAATGCTGCCAGCTGCCTAGACGCTCGGCTTGAGGCTCTAAACACAGGTTCTTTTTTATTCCTGTTTTAAGGTCTATCCGACTATTTCTGTGCAAAAACAGATTTAAAATCTCGATGGCTCAGAAGCCGCTGGCAGCTGCCAAGGCCGCCCTGTTCTCTCAACTCCCCCCAAGGGGAATCTCAGGTTTGCCTTGTCTGTGGAGATTTTCCTACCTGCAGGAGCTGTCCCTGGTTCCCCAAATTTCCACCTCCCCATCACCCCAAGCCTGGGGAGGGTGGGTCTCTGGGATTGATGGGCTGACTGGCTAGGATGAGATGAACGATTCCTGGAAGGAGGCCTGGGTGTTTCTACCAGAGAAAGCAGGAGGCATGATGGGAATGAAAACAGTCATGTGGTCACAGTGGTTGAGCCAAGATTTGAAGTTGGGCCCTACCTAGGTGAACGTCACAGGGTTAGACCGTGTTGAGCCCTGGCTGGTGGGAGTGTAAAATGGTGAAGTTGCTGAAGTTTGGTGGGTCCTCCAAAAGTTAAAGGTAGAATTTACCAGCTGAGCCACAAGGGAAGCCCAAGAATACTGGAGTGGGTAGCCTATCCCTTCTCCAGGGGATCTTCCCGACCCAGGAATCGAACCAGGGTCTCCTGCATTGCAGGCAGATTCTTTACCAACTGAGCTATCAGGGAAGCCTAGAATTACCCAATGACCCATTAATTCCAGTCCTACCACAAAGAATTGAAAACAGGGGTTCAAATGAAAAAGGGCTTCCTAGGTGGCACAGTGATAGAGAGTCCAATGCAGAAGACATAAGAGATGGGGTTTAGTCCCTGGGTCAGGAAGATCCCCTGGAGTAAGAAACGGCAACCGACTCCAGTATTCTTGCCTGAAAAACTCCATGGACAGAGGAGCCTGGTGAGCCACAGTTCACGAGGTCGCAAAGAGTCAGACACGACTGAGCAACTGAGCATTCATGCATGTGCTTCCTGTACCCGTTCAAATAAAACTTGTGCATGCATGTTCACAGCAGCGCTAGTCAGAGTCTCTGAAAGGTGGAAACAACCCAAATGTCCACCAGAGGATGAATGGATAAACAAAATGCAGTCCATGCATGCAATCGATTCTAGGTGGCACAGTGGTAGAGAATTCGTGTACCAATGCAGGAGACCCAAGAGATGCAGGTTCAATCCCTGGCTTGGGAGGAGGGCATGACAACCCACTCCAGTATTCTTGCCTGGGAAAGCCCGTGGGCTGAGGAGCCTGGTGGGCTACAGTCCACAGGGTTGCAAAGAGTTGGACATGACTGAGCAAGCACAAGGTGAGGTGTACAATAGAATATTACTCAGCCATCAAAAGAAAAAACACTGATGCATGCTACCATGTGGATAAACTTTGAAGACATCATGCTGATTGAAAGAAGCCAGACACAGAAGGCCACAGAGTGTACGATCCCATCTACAGGAATTGCCCAGAATCAGCAAATCTGTAGGGACAGGAAGTAGACTAGTGGTTGCCAGGAGCTGGGGGAGGGGCAGATGGGCAGTGACTGCTTATGGGGACAGGCTCTCTTTTGGGGGTGATGAAAATGTTCTGGAACTAGGTGGTAAACTAGAGATGATGGCTGCATAAACTTGTGAACCTAGGAAGCCCACTAAATTTACTTCAAAATGGTAAATTTCACATTATGTGAATTTCATTGCAAAAAAAAAAAAGCAACTCAGCTCTACCCTTGGGTTCAAGGAAAGGAAGTGTCTGGAAGCAGGTGGGGGAGATAACGGCATATCAGCAACACCTGTGAAAAAAACTTCGGGGTTCCGTTGGGTTGATATGACTCAGCGGGGGGGAGGGGGCGGGGCTGGGACACAGTGAATCTCTGCCCCTCAACAGGGGTATAGGGTCCGGAAGAGGGAGGTGGGTTCCCTGGCCAGACCACAGCCGTGGAGTGAGGCAAAGACAAAGAGCAGGGGATTTGGGGAAGAGCTCTGCAGGGCTGAGAAAATTTCAGAACCCATCCCTTCAAAGAGAAATAGTCAGTGTTAACTCTAAAGCTGGGCTGATTGCATTCAAATCCCAAACTCTGCCACTTACGAGCTGTTATGGCCTTGGGCAAGCCACTTGGCCTCTCTGAGTCTCAGTTTCCTCAACTGTGAAATGGGGTTAAGAATAGGACCTGTTTTGAGACTTCCCTGGTAGTCCAGTGGCTGGGACATCGTGCTCCCAATGTGGTGAGGGTCAGGGTGGAGGGTCTGGGTTCGATCTCTGGTTGGGGAACTGGATCCCATACGCTATGAGTTTGCATGCTGCGGATCCCAAGTGCCACAACTAAGACTCAGCACAGCCGGATGAATAAATATTAAAAAGAAAATAAAAGAATAGGACCTGTTTCATAACAGCTGTGAGAACTCAGTGGCTTGGGGTAAATGCACTATTCCCAGCAGAGGGAATGGCATAGGGAAAGCTCTGGAGATGTGAAGCTGTGTGACCGAGTGATGATGAACAGTGGGCAGACCTGGAGAGAGGCTGGGTTTCCGCCTCAGACACACCCAGCACACAGTAGGTGTTCAGACGGCTTCAGATGCCTGCCCTGGCCTGGAGGAAACGAGCCAATTCCATCCTCTTTGCTTCAGGTTGGCCCCTAGGAATTAAAGCTGCCCCCCCACACCCCACTCCAGTTCTAGTTTAAAGAAGTTATACAAATGAGCAAGCACATAAAAAGATGCTCAACATCATTAATCATCAGGGAAATGCAAATCAAAACCACAAAGCGATACCACCTCACACCCATGAGGGCGGCTCCTATCAAAAACACAGAAAATAACAAATGTTATCGAGGATGTCGAGAAATTGGAACACTTGTGCGCTGTTGGGGGGGAAAGTGAAAAAGTGCAGCTGCTGTGGAAAGAGCACAGGAGTTCCTCGAAAAATTAAAAATAGAACGACCTTATGATCCAGCAGTCTCACTTCTGGGTAGATCCCACAAAGAACTGAAATTGGGGTCTCTAAGAGATCCTTGTCCACTCGTGTTCATAGCAGCATTTTCCACAATAGCTGAAAGGTGGAAGCCACCCAAGTGTCTAGCAAAGGATGGATGATGAAGCACAACGCAGTCCATCCGTACAGCGGAATATTATTCAGCCTTTAAAAGGAAGGAAGCTGTCGCACAGTACATGGATAAACCTTGAAGACATTATGCTGAGTAAAATAAGCCAGTAACAAAAAGATAAGCGGGCATGATTCTGCTTATGGGAAATTCCTAGAGCAGGTTCATAGAGACAGAAAGCAGAATGCTAGTTGCTAGGGGCTGGGGGAGGGGGAGTGGGGAGTTAGCATTTAACCAGGACAGGGTTTCGTTTTTGCAAGGTGAAGGGCACTTGGAGATGGATGGTGATGATGGTGTGAAGGTACTCAGGGCCACTGAGCTGTGCATTTAAAAATAGTTAAGGTGGTGAATTATATGTTATGTGAATTTTACCACAATTTTTACCACAATTTGAAAAAAAACCACACACACTCTGAGATGTGTCTGTAAGAGAATAGATAATTCATTTGTACCCAGGGTGGGGCTCGCTGGGTGATGCAGGGTGAACAGCTCATTCTCTGGGTGCCTGTTTCCTCCACTGCAAACTGGGGGTGTGGGGGCCCCCCTCCCGGTGTCACTGGGAAGGTTAACATGTCATGTAGGGAAGCCAGATGGGGTTGGGAAGGGGCGCCCCACATTTCGCAGGTCCTGCTTGGGAAATCAAACCTTGAATGTTCTGTTTTGGCTGACTGAGCACCGTGCCTGCACTTTATTGCACAGAAAGATGCCAAGCACCTTGAGCAAACATAAAACTAAAACTTGGGGCTTCCCTGGTGGCTCAGTGGTAAGGAATCTGCCTGCCGATGCAGGAGACGCAGGTTCGATCCCTGGTCCAGAAAGATCCCACATGCTGAGGAGTTACTAAACCACCACAACTACTGAGCCCGTGCTCTAGAGCTTGTGCTCTGCAGCAAGAGAAGCTGCCACAACGCGAAGCCTGCGTGCCCAGACCAGAGAGGAGCCCCTGCTCTCTGCAACGAGAGGAAAGCCTGGGCAGCGACGAAGACCCTGCACAGCCAAAAGTAAATAAATAAAATTCTAAAAAAATAAAAAACAAGAAAACAAAACCCCCAAACGTGCTGGTGTTTGTCCCGTGCCTGCCACGTGCCTGGCCAGCATTGTATCCGCCCATTTTACAGAAGAGGGAACTGAGGCTCAGAGAGGTGAAGTGACTCGCTCCAGGTCACCCAGCAGGATGTGGCTGGGGTGGAACTAGAAGCCCTAATTTGCCTGAGCCCAAGCTGTGAAGGCCCTGAAAAACAGGGGAAGGCTCCCCTTGATGGTTCAGAGACAGGGGCAGCGTTGGTTTCTTCTGATACAACACAGCGTGGTTGGGTGATCAGAACTCTGTCCTAGCTGTACAACTCTTTCATAAATGCAAAATATATTCGTTTTCTTCACTATGGTGAGGAAGTGGGGGAAAGTGCTATTTTACAAAATGTGCTACCTAAATGCTATTGTGGGGAGGAGGGATCATCCCCGATGAGCCCGGGGAACAGCAAAGGGACACCTGGAGAAAATCCAAAAAAGGTCTGGAGTTCGGCAAACCAGAATTGTTCCAAGGTTGTTGTTTAGTCAACAATGTTACCCAAACTCATGTCCATTGAGTCGGTGATGCCTTCCAACCATCTCATCCTCTGTTGTCCCCTTCTCTTCCAGCGTTCAATCTTTCCCAGCATCAGAGTCTTTTCCGATGAGTCGGCTTTTCAAATCAGCCCAAGTATCAGAGCTTCAGCTTCAGCATCAGTCCCTCCAATGTGTATTCAGGGTTGATTTCCTTGAGGATTGACTGGTTTGATCTCCTTGCAGTCCAAGGGATTCTCAAGAGTCTTCTCCAGCACCACAGCTCAAAAGCATCAATTCTTCTGCGCTCAGCTTTCTTTATGGTCCAACTCTTACATCCATACACGACTACTGGAAAAACCATAGCTTTGACTAGACAGACCTTTGTCAGCAGAGTGGTGTCTCTGCTTTTTAATATGCTGTCCAGGTTTGTCATAGTTTTCTTCCAAGGAGCAAGCATCCTTTAATTTCATGGCTGCAGTCACCGTCTGCAGCTATTTAATTGCTCCCTTTTGACAAATGGACTGCAGACATGGGAGAAGATGGCTTTGGGGAGGCTAAGGAGTGGAGGTAGGGGAGACAGAACTCTTTGTACATCATTGCAACTTTTCTGAAATAATAGTCTGGATGAGCTAAAACTATCCAAAGTAAAAACTTCCTTTTCATGAAGTCAACATGAATTTTGGCCCAGATGGGGCTGTGTCTCTGGGGGAGGCTTATGCTTCAGGCTGGAGAGAACACGGAGCCCTTTGTCACCCTTGAGAATCGGTGATGTTGCGTCAGGTGGCCTTGGCTCACCAGACATGAGTGTAAGGCCACCTCGCGGCCAAGCGGATTGGAGGGAGGAGCAGGCTTGGGAACAAGAGGGATAAGTACCCAACCCTTTCTTTTTTCTCCCCCTTTCCTCTGGGTCACTGGAAAGTCTTGTTGGTTCTGCCTCCAAAATGCATCCTGATTTTGTTCTCTCTACTACCTGGCACCACCCAGCCTTCATCCCTGCTCCAACCCATCCCTCTGGCCTCTTCCCCCTCGTCTCCTCCATCACTCTGTTCCAGCCACCCTGACCCCATTGTCCAGGACTTTTCAGCCTCCGGCCTTTGCACTGGCTATTCCATCTGCCTAGAATACCCTTCCCCCAGGAAGCCATGTGGCTCCTCCTCTAACTTCCTCCTGTTCTGTGCTCCAGAGTCACCTGGGAGCAATCACCCTTGCCACTCTGAATTAAACAGTCCCCTCTCATCTGTTTGCTGCTTTGCTGAATCATCTGTCTCCCCTGCCAGGTCTTCACTTTCCAGGACAGGTGTTACTGACCAGGGTCCTTGGCATTCCCCAGCCAGTAGAAATTGACTAGAGGCCAGACAAAATATTCAGGCAAGGCCTTACTGGGGCCCCTACTGCAGCAGGAGAGAGCGGCTGCATGTACCAGCTTTCCTTGCTTGCTTGCTTGCTCCCTGGGGCGGGGGAGTCAAGCTCATTCCGTTCATGGGATGAGGGTAGAGAATGTCCGAGGGTCAGGCTGGAGGGATGGCTCAGGTGGTTTGCCCACCCCTTAGGTGGTTTTGTGTGCAGGATGCGTGCACAGTAAGCTGCTTTTGCCCCAACCCCTTGCTTTTGATCCAGGCTCTTTAAAAGTGGCAATTAGGTTTTTTGGTCTCTTTTGTGTCTTTTAGAATTGGCCCTAACTGCTGGATGCACCCAGTTATTTTTAGTCCCATTCAGTTTCTTGGTATTTTGTTGCTTGAGGAGAGGTGTGTCCAGGTGCAAGCTTGGCAACATTGAGGCAAGGGGTCCCAGGTCCCAACCTGTCTCAGCTTCTTGCAGCTTTACTGTGATACAGTGGCTGCATGAAGAATTCCCTGGTAGCTCAGACAGTAAAAACAAAAACAAAAAAACACCCTCAGTGCAGGAGACCCAGGTTTGATCCCTGGGTCAGGAAGAGCCCCTGGAGAAGGGAATGGCAACCCACTCCAGTATTCCTGCCTAGAGAATTCCATGCACAGAGGAGCCACGCAGGTACAGTCCATGGAGTCACATAGAGTTGGACACAACTAACCCTTTCAAAGCATGCACCTGGATGGGTTTTGGTAAAACTGCACGCACACAGTGGAACTGGCAAGCGTGTTTATGCCTGTAAATTTCCCGAGTCTCTTGGTAATTCCTTTCTCCCCTCCCCTTCCTCACCAGTCCCTCCCATCTTCACCCCTTCCCTCATCCCAGGCATCCACAGTCTGCTCTCTCTGACTATGGATTGGTTTGCACCTGCTAGAATTTCACATAAACGAAATCATCGGGAGTTTTCCTTTCTGGTTTTTTCCACTCAGCATCCCAGTCTTGAGCTCCCTCCAGGCCATCACGTGCATCTGCAGTCCATTCCTTCCTGTGGGTGGAGGAGGGTTCTGTGGTGGCCACCGACACAGTTTCTCCCTTCACTGATGGGCATCTGGGTTGTTGCCATTCTTGACAATTCTGAATAAAGCTGCTATGAACATTCCTCTGAACACGTGTTTTCATTTCTCTTAAGTAAATACTTAGGCATGGAATGACCGGGTCAAATTCTAAGTATGTGTCTCACTTTTTTAATAGAGGTAAAATTTGCATGCCATGAAATTAACCATTTTCAAGTGAACAGTTCAGCAGAGCATTCAGTACATCCACAATGTTGTGCAACATCGTCTCTATCTAATTCTAGACCATTTCCATCCCCCCAAGATGTTTAACCTTTTAAAGCTGCCAGGCTGTTTTCCAAACTGGTTGTACCCTTTTTACATTCTCGCTGCAGTGTCTGAGAGTTCTAACTGATCCACCCGTTGAGAGTCGGTGTTTTTTTCTGTCTGTTTCACCCAGAGCCAGCCCTGGCTCATGCAGGTGTTAAATAAATATTATTTGTTGAATATGTGAATGAATGAATGACCGTGATGACTCCTGGGGTGGTTTCTGAAATACACAGGTGGGGGCCTGGAATACATCCAATGCGTGTTGAGGACGGAGATGCCCCCTGATGTCTGGAGACCCTAGGGCATATGGGTCACAGTATAGCTCCACGTGCTGGCCACCAAACAGTCCTCAGTTTATCCACAGCAGAAGTTCCATTTTACAGAGGGGGAAACAGGCTCTGAGAGCACCTCTGAGGAGGATGTGGGGTTAGCAAGGACTCTGCAAAGGCCCCAGAATGAGGCAAGAAGGATCAAACTGCATAGAGGCCAGCAGTTGACCTGGTTTCAGGGGACTTGGTTTGAACCCTAGCTCTGCCGCTGTCATTGTGTGAGCCCAGGCAGGGCAGCCACCATCCTGATCTTCCCTTTCCTCTGTTTTGGTTCAAACGGTAAAGAATCTGCCTGCAATGCAGGAGACCCGGGTTCGATCCCCAGGTAGGGAAGATCCCCTGGCGAAGGGAGTGGCTACCCTCTCCAGTATTCTTGCCTAGAGAATCCCATGGACAGAGCTACAGTCCATAGGGTCACAAAGAGTCAGACACGACTAAGCAACTAACACATACAATTAATTAGGCTGCACCAGGATCTTAGACGCAGCGTGCAGGATCTTGTCTTTTTTTCAGTTGCAGCCTGTGGGATCTAGTTCGCTGGCCAGAGCTCAAACCTGGGCCACCTGCTTTGGGGCTCGGAGTCTCACCCATTGGACCACCAAGGAAGTCACCGCTTTCCTCTTCCATAAGGGCTTTATTGAGGGTCTTGTGCGAGTGGAGTTCATAGCTGTGACTACAACACTCAGTCCCATCAAGTCAAATTCTAGGAGGTGAGACCAAGAGGAGGGGCAAGCTGGGATAGATCAAGGCTCATTTATCTTTATTGTTTTTAACTAGCAAGTATCCAACATCCCTGGTTTTCCTATACATATAGTAGCAGTATATCATTTCCTAAACAAATATTTATAAGTATAAAAATTTATAAATATTTTCCTTATATATTTATTTATATGACTATTTGTATATTTATGTATCAATATATTATATATCTTATATAATTTACTATATTTGCTGTTTTTGTTCAGTCACTAAGTTGTGTCCGACTATTTGCAAACCATGGACTGCAGCATGCCGAGCTTCCCTGTCCTTCACTGTCTCCTGGAATTCGCTCAGATTCATGTCCATTGAGCCAATGATGTCATCCAACCATCTCATCCTCTGTCCCCCCCTTCTCCTCCTGCCCTCAGTCCTTCCAAGCATCAGGGTCTTTTCCAATCTCTTTGCATCAGGTGGCCAAAGTATTGGAGCTTTAGCTTCCGCATCAGTCTTTCCAATGAATACTCAGGGTTGATTTCCTTTAGGATTGGCTGATTTGGTCTGCATGGTGTCCACGGGACTCTGAAGAGTCTTCTCCAGCTCCACAATTATTACATGCAGATATAGACAGTCAATCCTTGTTAGTCAGAGAGTCTGTGAATTCTCCAACTTGCTAAAATTTACCTATAACACCCAAATCAATTCAAGGACACACACAGAGGGGCGACACATCGGAATCACTTAGTGCAGGACCCCATCCGAGGCGGGACAAGGCCATGCTCTGCCTTCCTGTTCCAGACTGTAAACAAGCATCCTTTTCATACCCTTTTAGTGCCACAGTTTCCCCACTTCTATGCTTCTCATTGATGATCCTGCCGTTTAAGAAGGCCCCCAAGGGTAATGCTCACGTACTGTCTGGTGTGCCTAGGAGAATAGAGGCTGGGATGCATGTTGGGGAAAAACACGTGTCACTTTATTCAGGTGTGAGTTCTGTTGGCCGTGAGGTGAATGTGAAGGAATCAACACTATACATTAAACAAAGTGTATTTAGGACTTCCCTGGCGGTGCAGTGGATAAGAATCTGCCTGCAATGTTGTTGGACATGGGTTCGATCCCTGGTCTCGGAAGATTTCACATGCCTTGGAGCAGCTAAGCCCATGCACCACAACTCCTGAGCCTGCGTGCTGCAACTATTGAAGCCCACGTGCCTAGAGCCTGTGCGCCCCGATGCAAGAAGCCACTGGAACGAGAAGCCTGCACACCACGATGAAGAGAGGCCCCTGCTCTCCGTAACCAGAGAAAGCCCTCTTGCAGCAACGAAGACCTAGTGCAACCAAAAATATCTTAAAAAAAAAAACAACACCTATGGCTGATTCATGTTGATGTTTGGTATAAACCAATGCAATACTTTAAAGCAATTATTTTTCAATTAAAAATTAAAAAAAATTTAAATGCAAATCAACAAAATTTTTTAAAAAGTGTATTGAAATAGAAACATGTGGAAAACAAGGCTATGCATTTACTGAAGATGTTGTGACCAGAGGCTTGCAGGAACCTCGCCTTGTATTTTCTTTAGGGGCTATGGGTCCAATATTGGCTAATTCAGTGTTTTAGGAGTATAATGAGAACTGACTATACACACACACAATATGTGAACATATGTAAATATATGCAAATATGTGATAATACACAAATGTGTAATACACGTAAAGTTTTATACATAAACTTATATTTACACACATTTAAAAAATACTGTATATATATATATAAACACAACATTGTAAAGCAGCTATACTCCAATACAATTAATTTAAAAATTGATTCCTGCTTTGTTGACTACGCCAAAGCCTTTGACTGTGTGGATCACAACAAACTGTGGAAAATTCTTAAAAAGATGGGAATACCAGACCACCTTTCCTGCCTCCTGAGAAATCTGTATGCAGGTCAAGAAGTAACAGAACTGGACATGAAACAACAGACTGGTTCCAAATTGGGAAAGGAGTACATCAAGGCTGTATATTGTCACCCTGCTTATTTAACTTATATGCAGAGTACATCATGAGAAATGCTGGACTGGAAGAAGCACAAGCTGGAATCAAGATTCTGGGAGAAGTATCAACAATCTCAGATACACAGATGACACCACCCTCATGGCAGAAAGTGAAGAAAAACTAAAGAGCCTCTTGATGAAAGTGAAAGAGGAGAGTGAAAAAAATGGCTTAAAACTCAACATTCAAAAAGCTAAGATCATGGCATCTGGTCCCATCACTTCATGGCAAATAGATGGGGCAACAATGGAAACAGTGAGATACTTTCTTTTCTTGGGCTCCAAAATCACTGCAGATGGTGACTGCAGCCATGAAATTAAAAGACGCTTGCTTCTTGGAAGAAAAACTATGACTAACCTAGACAGTATATTAAAAAGCAGAGGCATTACTTTGCTGACAAAGGTCCGTGTAGTCAAAGCTATGGTTTTTCCAGTAGTCATGTATGGATGTGAAAGTCGGACCATAAAGAAAGCTGAGCGTGGAAGAATTGATGCTTTTGAGCTGTGGTGCGGGAGAAGACTCTTGAGAATCCCTTGGACTGCAAGGAGATCAAACCAGTCAATCCTCAAGGAAATCAGTCCTGAATATTCACTGGAAGGACTGATGATGAAGCTGAAACTCCAAGATTTTGGCCACCTGATGCGAACAGATGACTTATTTGAAAAGACCCTGATGCTGGAAAAGATTGAAGGCAGGAGGAGAAGGGGACAACAGAGGATGCGATGGTTGGATGGCATCACCGAATCGAAGGACATGAGTTTGAGCAGGCTCTGGGAGTTGGTGATGGACAGGGAAGCCTGGCGTGCTGCAGTCCATGGAGTCGCAAAGAGTCAGATACAACTGAGCGACTGAACTGAACTGATATATATATATACACATATATTTTTTCTTTTTTACGGTTGGTTTGTTTGAATCCTGTTCCAAGCCAATGTGCGTTAGGTTGGAATGTCTCTTTAACGTATAGTTTTTCCTCTCTCCTTTCATTTTCCCCTTTGCTTTCTATTCGTTGAGGAGCCGGGGTCGCCTCTAGATTTTGCCACTGGCATCCGTGTATGTCATTCACCTGGTTGTGGCTCGGTGTGGATTTTCCAGCATGGTTAGCCCCCTTGAGACACAGGACAGGTCCCGGGGCTCTGTGCCATCTGAGGGACCCCGCAACGTCATGTCCTGTCCTCACAGCCTCCAGTGACCACCCACCGGAGCCCCAGCCTCTGAGTGGGCTGCATTTGAGGCCGGACAGCTGTCCCTCTAAAGCCGGGATTCCCCCTGGGACTGGGGTTAGGACAGCAAGGTGAATCCCACCCCTGCTGGGTCAGACTAGTCTTTATTTAGAAAGGGAATACTTTGTTCATCATGGATATTTTTGCACTCATTTGATTTTCAAAAAGATTGCATTACATATTATTGATGTCTAAGATGGAGATATTCTTAGAGCACTCTTGGCCCCCCACCTCCCTCCTCTGGACCCCTTTGACTTTGATCCTCATCTGCATGGGATAATAGTAATAATATCTTCCCTCCTACCACCGTGGGGTTGGAGTGAGGTTGGAAGGAACCCACAGGCAGGAGAGTGTTTTTAGCCCCCTCCCTCCCCCAGGACAAGGTGGTCCTGGAAGGGAAGTGGTTCAAACAGGGAAACTGAGAAAGAAGAAGGTCACCTGGTTGCTGGGCAGAGGGGTAGGGGAGAGAGGACCCGGTCACCTTCCTGCCCTCCCTGACTCTGTTGCTTCACCTATAGTTTGAGATGGCAGCCCCATTCTTCTGCTTCCCTCTCTGTCTACAGACTTCAGACTTCCAAAAACTGACCTCCCCTGGTTCTCTGAGTTTCCTGAACACCTACTACGTGCTGAGCTCAGCTCCACCCCTGTCCCAGGGCCACAGCAATGAATAGGACAGGTCGAGTCCTGCCTGATGGTCCTGACATTCCAAGGGGATCACGTCTGATGATTTGATGACAGGTCATGACAGAGACAGGGAATTGCATAAACAGGGTGTTGGGGGGGTATGGGAGCTATTTAGTAGCTAGGGGACCCAAGGGGGCCCTCTCTGAGGAGGTGACATTTAAGCTGAGGCCTGAAGGAGGTGAAGGAATGCATTGTGTGAGAATCTGGGGGAAGGTGCTTTGGACAGAGGGAATGGCATGTGCAAAGATCCTGGGGTAGAGAACAAGCTGGGCTTTTGAAGAGCCTGTGGCCCAGGCAGGGAGGGAGCAGGGCTGGAGAGCTGGGCGGAGGTGTGCCAGAAGCTTCAGGAAACCAGGAGATCGGTTTGGGGATAAACATTCGAATCAGGCTTTCAGATGTAATTTCTCATAGCATCTGCTTTTCTGGGGCCATTTGGCTATGTAGTGCCTCTGAAGCCCTCCGCCTACCCTCACATCCCCATCTGCCTGCCTCTCATCTTGGAGTTGTGCATTGGAAAGTAGAATCATCGCCCCTGGCTTTGCAACGAGTTATGAATACTGCACTTAGTTAAAGCTTAGTTTCCAGTGGTTATGTACGGATGTGCGAATGATGACCATAAATATGACCATAAAAAAGGCTGAGCGCCAAAGAATTGATGCTTTCAAACTGTGGTGCTGGAGAAGACTCTTGAGAGTCCCTTGGACTGCAAGATCAAACCACTCAATCCTAAAGGAAATCAACCCTGAATATTCTTTGGAAGGACTCATGCTAAAGCTGAAGCTCCAGTACTTTGGCCACCTCATGCGAGGAGCCGACTCATTGGAGAAGACCCTGATGTGGGGGCGGGGGCGGTGCGACAGAGGATGAGACGATTAGAGAGCATCACCGACTCACAAGACATGAACTTGAGCAGACTCTGGGAGATGGTGGAGGACAGGGAAACCTGGTGTGCTGCAGTCTATGGGGTCGCAAAAAGCTGGACACAACTTAGCGACTGAACAACAATAAATGCTCGAGGTGAGGGTAAGGGAAGCAGTGAGCATTTTGCCAGGTCCCTCTAGGTTCCAGGTGCATGTCTGTGTGTGTGGTGGTCGAGGAGGGTGTAGCAACCATGGCAGAGCCCTAGGAACCCCCAACCTGACCCAGGATGAGCAAGAGTATCCTAGAGAGCTTCTCAGAGGCAGTGTCCAAACCGGGGCCTGCCCCCAAGCAGCCGTATGGGGTAGCCGTATGCTGGAGCTCAGGCCCCTGCCTGGAGCTCAGGTTGGCTTTGAGAGGCCCAGTGTTTTTGAATCCTGGCTCTTCCTTCTTTTAGGCCTGGGGCTCAGGACAGTCCCTGAACCACCTGGAGCTCTGTCGCACCCAAAGATCTGGAGGGAAGTGTCCTTTACCATTTTTTTTTCCTTCCAGTTTTGGGACTATCTGAAGGCAGGGGCGAGACCAGGGCAGGTCTTGGGGGGTTCCCAGGGTTCTGCTGCTCAAACCTTGCCTCTTGGAGGTGGGAGGTGGGGGTGGAGTGAGGCTGGACCCAACCTGACCCACCTCGAGCAGAGAATTTCTTTGAGGTTTCAGAATGTATTTTGAAACATCTCTGAAGTTTTCGCTCACCCCCTTGACATTTTCTTGTTAACTTTGCTGTAAAACCACATGCAATTTTCTGTTGAATCTGTGCGTACACTTCCCCAGACTCAATCCTCTCATTACCGAGTGAATAGTCACTAAATCCGAGACAGGCCTGGGAGCCGGGACCCTTTGCTGCTGTGCTGCTATCCTACCTGGACACACCTCTGCTGGCAACAAGATACAAAGAAACCACATGGGAGAGGACATCCCCATGTCCAGCGTCCAGCGACTGGAAGTTCTCCTTCCAATCCAGGGGTTGAGGGTTTGATCCCTGGTCAGGGAGCTAAGATCCTAGCTGCCTCCCGGCCCAAACACCAAAACATAGAAACAAGCAATATGGGGCGGATAGAGAGTAGCGTGGAAACATAGACGTTACTGTATGTAAAATAGACGGCCAGTGGGAACTCGCTGCAATGACGTGGGGAGCTCAACCCAGTGCTGTGACTGCCTAGAGGCGTGGGAAGCGGTGGGAGTGGGAAGCGGTGGGAGTGGGAAGGAGGTTCAGGAGGAAGTGGACATATGGATGTCTATGGCTAGTTCGTGTTGATGAATGGCAGGAATCAACATAATATCGTACAGTGATTACCCTTCAATTAAAAATAATTTTTTAATGTGAAAGAAAATAAATGATGATAATAAGCCACAACAAGCCCACGAACTAGGTACTGCCATCATCAATTGTACACACGAGAAAATCAAGCTGTGGTCAATCTGTCTCCAAGTTTGGTAAGAGAATGAAATGAGCTTTCTATCTTTCTTACGTTCCTGCTAATTGGGTTGCTCCTGTTCCTAAAGCCAACACTAGAAGATATAGCAATATTTGTTGCTGTTCATTCGCTAAGTCTCTTTGCCACCCCATAGACTGCAGCACACCAGGCTTCCCTGTCCTCCACTATCTCCCGGAGTCTGCTCAAGTTCATGTCCTTTGAGTCGGTGAGGCTCTCTAATCGTCTCATCCTTCATCGCCACTCACCGCCCCCCCTTCTCCTTTTGCCTTCAATCTTTCCCAGATCAGGGTCTTCTCCAATGAGTCGGCTCCTTGCATCAGGTGGCCAAAGTACTGGAGCTTCAGCTTTAGCGTCAGTCCTTCCAAAGAATATTCAGGGTTGATTTCCTTCAGGATTGACTGGTTCGTTCTCCTTGTAGTCCAAGGGACTCTCAAGAGTCTCCTCCAGCACCACAGTTTGAAAGCATCAATTCTTTGGTGCTCAGCCTTCTTTATGGTCCGGCTCTCACATCCACACATGACTACTGGAAAGTGTTAGTCGCTCAGTTGTGTCTGACTCTTCGTGACCCCATGGACTGCAGCCCACCAGGTTCCTCTGTCCATGGGATTCTCCAGGTAAGAACTGGAGTGAGTTGCCATTCCCTTCCCCAGGGGATATCTCCCCAACCCAGGGACTGAACCCAAGTCTCCCATATTGCAAGCAGATTCCTTTACCATCTAAGCCACCAGAGGAACTGGTAAACAGCCACAGAAAAGAATTCTAGGCGTTGAGGTCCTTGCTCTTAGGGGGAAAGGGGGGCTTATTCATGCCTGAGGCTGGAAGGAGGCAGGAGGGCATCTTCCATGAGGTGAGAAAGGTCAGAGGGAACAGCCAGTGCAAAGGCCCCGTGCTCCTCACAGCCATCCTGCATGGTTGGCGATTAAAAAAAAATTTTTTTTTATTTATTTTTTGAAAAAAAAAATTATTTTTTGGCTGTGCTGGGTCTTGCTATTTCAAATCCTGAAAGATGATGCTGTGAAAGTGCTGCACTCAATATGCCAGCAAATTTGGAAAACTCAGCAGTGGCCACAGGACTGGAAAAGGTCAGTTTTCATTCCAATCCCAAAGAAAGGCAATGCCAAAGAATGCTCAAACTACCGCACAATTGCACTCATCTCACACACTAGTAAAGTAATGCTCAAAATTCTCCAAGCCAGGCTTCAGCAGTATGTGAACCATGAACTTCCAGATGTTCAAGCTGGTTTTATAAAAGGCAGAGGAACCAGAGATCAAATTGCCAAAATCTGATGGAGCATCAAAAAAACAAGAGAGTTCCAGAAAAACATCTATTTCTGCTTTATTGACTATGCCAAAGCCTTTGACTGTGTGGATAGTAGTTTCCATAAACTGTGTGGATCACAGTTTCCATAAACTGTGGAAAATTCTGAAAGAGATGGGAATACCAGACCACCTGACCTGCCTCTTGAGAAACCTATATGCAGGTCAGGAAGCAACAGTTGGAACTGGACATGGAACAACAGACTGGTTCCAAATAGGAAAAGGAGTACGTCAAGGCTGTATATTGTCACCCTGATTATTTAACTTCTATGCAGAGTACATCATGAGAAACGCTGGGCTGAAAGAAGCACAGGCTGGAATCAAGATTGCCGGGAGAAATATCAATAACCTCAGATATGCAGATGACACCACCCTTATGGCAGAAAGTGAAGAGGAACTAAAGAGCCTCTTGATGAAAGTGAAAGTGGAGAGTGAAAAAGTTGGCTTAAAGCTCAACATTCACAAAACAAAGATCATGGCATCTGGTCCCATTACTTCATGGGAAATAGATGGGGGAACAGTGGAAACAGTGTCAGACTATATTTTTTGGGGCTCCAAAATCACTGCAGATGGTGAGTGCAGCCATGAAATTAAAATATGCTTGCTCCTTGGAAGGAAAGTTATGACCAACCTAGATAGCATATTCAAAAGCAGAGACATTACTTTGCCAACAAAGGTTGGTCTAGTCAAGGCTATGGTTTTTCCAGTGGTCGTGTATGGATGTGAGAGTTGGACTGTGAAGAAAGCTGAGCACCGAAGAATTGATGCTTTTGAACTGTGGTGTTGGAGAAGACTCTTGAGAGTCCCTTGGACTGCAAGGAGATCCAACCAGTCCATTCCAAAGGAGATCAGTCCTGGGTGTTCTTTGGAAGGAATGATGCTAAAGCTGAAACTCCAGTACTTTGGCCACCTCATGCAAAGAGTTGACTCATTGGAAAAGACTCTGATGCTGGGAGGGATTGGGGGCAGGAGGAGAAGGGGACGACAGAGGATGAGATGGCTGGATGGCATCACTGACTCGATGGACATGAGTCTGAGTGAACTCCAGGAGTTGGTGATGGACAGGGAGGCCTGGCGTGCTGCGATTCATGGGGTCGCAAAGAGACATGACTGAGCGACTGAACTGAACTGGGTCTTCATTGCTGCATGGGCTTTTCTCTTGTTGTGGCAAGCAGGGGTATTCTCTAGTTGTGGTACCTGGGTTTCTCACTGCAGTGGCTTCTCTTGTTAGGGAGCACCGGCTCTAGCACGCAGGCTTCAGGAGTTGTGGCTCAAGCGCTCAGTAGTTGCGGATACCGGGCTCTAGAGTGCAGGCTGAATTTTTACGGCACACTGGTTTGGTTGCTCCCCACGCAGGTGGCATGTGGGATCTTCCCTGTCCAAGGATCCAGCCTGCGTCTCCTGCACTGGCAGGCTGATTCTTTACCACTGAGCCACTAGGGAAGTCCAATGGTTGGCAATTTGAACCCCATTGCTCAGGTGAAAAAACTGAGGCTCAGCTACCCCAGAGAAGCCCCCCCGGGGGGTTTGTGGCAAAGCCGTCTCTGACTTTGGACACTTGTTTCTCGGAAGAGTGTCGGGACTAGGCCTTCCTCTCAACTTGTCCCCAGTTCATTCTGGGAGATCTTACCAAGATGTCAAATGAGGGGTTGCAGGTGGGGGGCGAGGTGAAGGAGGGCTTTGGCATGTCAGGGCCAGGAGAAGCCAAACACCTGTGAGCAGACAGACAGACAGGCGGGTGGCAGCCGGCAGAGGAAGTGGCTTAGCAGGTAGACAGGTAACAAATGCATGGAAACCCCAGGCTGGCCCGGCGTTGTGGGCGGGCGGGGGGCCCGGTGCCTGCTGCCACATCTGAAGGGCAGCCCCTGGCACCTCCCCCGCTGAGGAGAGGCAGGAACAGCTGTGGCGACTGGGGTTCCCAGTGGAGGCTCACGTAGTCCCGGCTTGGGTGTCAGGGCACTCATGAGCTCTGTCCTTCAGCATCCCTCGAAACATCTCTTATCAGGAGGTTCGCCACTGCCTCCTGCATTTTCCAGCTCCAAGAAAGAAAAGGCCTCCTCTGTTTTTTACATTGTTTGTTTTATTTTTGGCTGCGCTTGGTCTTTGTTGCTTTTGTGTGGGCTTTTCTCCAGCTGCAGAGTGGGGGCTCCTGTCTAGTTGCGATGCTCAGGCTTCTCACTGCGGTAGCTCCTCTTGCTGTGGAGCACAGGCTCTAGGCCCGCGGGCTTCAGTGCTTGTGGCTCCCAGGCTCTGTAGTTGAGGCACACTGATTTAGCTGTCCCGAGGCATGTGGAATCTTCCCGGACCGAGGGTTGAACCCACGTCTCCTGCTTTGGCAGGTGGATTCTTATTCACTGCACCACCCGGGAAGTTCCCCTCCTTTGTTTTTAAGTTTTATTGAGATATAAATGCACATACCCTATAATTCGCCCATTTGAAGTATCTTATGCAATGGTTTCTAGTGTATTCACAGAGCCGTGCATCTATCACCACGGTCCATTTTCCAACATTTTCATCACCTCAGGAAGTAACCCTGTACCCTTCAGCTGTGTGCATGCTCAGTTGCGTCCAACTCTTTGAGACCCCCATGGACTGTAGCCCTCCAGGCTCCTCTGTCCATGGGATTTTCCAGGCAAGAATACTGGAGTGGGTTGCCATTTCCTCCTCCAGGGGATCTTCCTGACCCAGGGATCGAACCCACATCTCCTACATTGCAGGCAGATTCTTCACCGCTTAGCCACTGGGAAAGCCCTACTCTTTAGCTATCATCTCCCTACTGCTCCAGTCGCCTCCCCCGACCCTAAGCAACCACTAATCTGCTTTCCAGCCATGCAGATTTTCCAATTCTTTCTTTCTTCCTTGCCTTTATTTATCTGGCTGCACTGGGTCTTGGTTGCACCATGAGGGATCTTTGGCTGCAGCGCATGTATTCTCTAGGTGTGGCTCGCAGGCTCCAGAGCTTCCTTGCTCAGCAGTTGCCAGTTAATTGCCAGCAATTAAGGGCTTAATTGCTCCCTGGCACATGGGATCTTACTTCCCCAACCAAAGCCTGAACCCACATCTCCTGCTTTGCAAGGCGGATCCTTAACCACTGGACTACCAGGGAAGTCCCTGAAGCTTCCATTTCTTGATGGCGTCACTGGTTCAGCTCCCTCCAGCCTGTCCCTGCTTGGCACGTCTCCCTCTAGCCCATGTCAAGTGGTGTCGCTTTATCTTCACATCACCCGCATGGGGTGAGTGCTACCACTGTGCCCAATTCACAGATGAGAAAACCAAGGCTCAGAGACTGCAAGCTCTGGGTCCTGTTACAGAGCGGGGGCTGGGATTTGAACCTTCACCTCCCCAGCTTTAGCTCTGCAAAGTCCCCACTGCCCTTGAGATAAGGCCCAGCCTATTAACTTCAATTTGTCAAGTGGTCCTCCCCTCTAAGCCTTTGCCCATGTGGGTCCTTTTCCCTGGAGCATCCTCCCCACTTTCTGCAACTAACCCTCACTCTTTTCCCCAAGACCCCTTCCAGCATCCCTTCCCCCAGGAAACCCTCTGGAGGCCCTGGTATAGCCGTTCCCTGCCCCCTCCCCAGCCTGAGCCCTTGGCTGTGAGACCAGCAGGCATCCGGCTGAAAATCTGAAAAATAAGTCCTGTAAACAAGTCACTGGCAGCATTAAAGGCTCTCATGGGCCGGAATCGCGATGGGGGGCCCTGATAACCCAGCTGTTTTGTGCTAGCTGCCCTGTGATGACATGGGCCAACTCTTCTCAGAAGTACGCATATGGAGAGGCCCCCAAACCGCCCTCCCCCACCCGGCGCTGATAGCAGATAACAGCGCCCGAGCTGTGGTTTTCGCAGCAGTCAGACTTGTGGTGCTAGGTCGACCGAGCCGAATGAGATCAAAACAGTATCTGGGCCCAGCCGTGGTCAGGAGTGAAGGGCCGCGCGTGGGGCACTCGGGGATACGAGGGGGAGGCAAGGGGGCCCCCAGTGCCTGATGAAAGCCGTGGGTTGATATTATGCACAGTGGGGCTTTTTCCATCCATTTCACACTGAAGAAATTGAGGTCCGGGACTTCCCTGGTCAGGCCTGGTGGTTAAGAATCCACCCGCAAATGCAGGGGAAATGGGTTCTGTCCCTGAAGATTCCACATGCCGCAGGGCAACTAAGCCCACGCGCCGAAATTATTAAGCCCATTCTCCAGAGTCCACAAGCCACAACTACTGAAGCCAGCGCAAAGAGACCCTGTGCTCTGCAACAAGAGAAGCCATTGCAGTGAGGAGCTTGTGCATAGCAATGAAGAATAGCTCCGCTTGCTGCAACTAGAGAAAGTCTGCACGCAGCAATGAAGACCTAGTGTGGTCAAAACTAAATAAATAAGTAAAAATAAAGTTATTAACAACAAAAGAGAAATTGAGGCCTGGTTGGTCCACAAGCCACATTCCTTGGGTCTATCTTGGCCAAGTGGGCATCCAGATGGGTCTCAAACACTCTTGGTTCATAGACAGGGTTCAGGAGTAGTGGAATGAGCTGCCATCAGGCCCGGAGCTCTCCAGGGGGACTGTGGATTGTCTTAGGGGTTGGCAGGAAGTGCCAGTAGCTTAGGAGACTATGTCTAGAATGGTGGCTTCTTTTCTGTCACATGGTCATGTCTCTGGAAAGGGGCACTTCAGTCTTCCTGGGTTCAGGTTTGAGGATGGCAGTTGCCAGCCAAGGACTCGGGACCTGGAGAGGCTGACTCAGCTGAACCCTGCTGGAAACAGAGCCTTGACTCCAGAATGCATCCATGCTATTCCACACAGTTTCACACTGTTTTAGCTTTCTCAGGAAAACAGGCTCAAATTCCCTGCACCCTGGGGCCTCCAAGGATAGGCCTGAAAGCCCCCAAGCTCCAAAGGCAGGGCTGGGTCTGCAGTACATCCACCCATTTTGAGCAAATATTTTCAGAACAACCAGAGCATGCCAGGCCCTGTCCCAGGTATATCCACAGGCACGTTTGGGAAAAAATTCAGACCCTGTGATCTGATCCCTAATGTCCTCTGACCCCATCTTCTCTCATTCCTAACACACTAGCCTCTCTCCTGTGCTGTGATCACACTGGGTTCAGTCTGCCTCTGGGCTTTGCATTAGCTGTTCCTTCTGCCAAGAATGCTGTTCCCATGGATCACTCCCTCTGGTTCTCTCCCTCACTTCCTGAAGGTCTGAGCTCAAACAAGGAGGCCTTCCTTGACCTTCTCAGCAGAAATAACCTCCCTAGTCCCACCCACCTCCTTGCCCTGATTCGTTTTTCTGTATTACAGAGATTTTTTCCTGATGTTATGTTCCTAAAGGAAATCGACCCTGAATATTCACTGGAAGGACTAATGCTGAAGCTGAAGCTCCAATCTTTGGCCACCTGATGTGAACAGTCGACTCATTGGAAAAGACCCTGATGCTGGGAAAGATTGAAAGCAGGAGGAGAAGAGGGTGACAGAGGATGAGATGGTTGGATGGCATCACCGACTCAATGCACATGAATTTGAGCAAACTCTGGGAGATAGTGAAGGAGAAGGAAGACTGGTGTGCTGCAGTCCATGGGGTTGCAAAGAGTTGGACATGACTTGGTGACTGAACAACAATGTTGATGTCGTGTTGCTTGTTATACATTTTTTTTTCCTCCATGGCCAGGAATCTTGGCTTTCTTGCTCGCTGTGGTACCCCAGCCGGGCATGCAGCAACTGCATAGTAAATAGCTGTGAACAAGTCTGGGGGAGAACGCATATATGTGTATGTATGACCGAGTCCCTTCCCTGTTCACTCGAAACTCTCACACCATTGTTTGTTCATTGGCTATACCCCAATACAAAATAAAAAGTAAAAAATAAAATAAAATAAATCGCTGTGAATAGATGGATCAAGTCAAGCGGAGGTGTGAGGTGGGGCTGATTTGGGTTTGGGGAGGTCTGTGGGGGACCTCTCTGACCTGACATTGGAAAGGAGGCTTGAAGAGTTTGCTCCTGGGGAAGTGGGCCCAGGTGTGACCCAGGACAGGCACAGAGCCCCCCGGGAACCACCAGGCGAAGGGGTCGCCGGAGTCCCCAGGCTTTGCTCAGGCCCCGAGTTCTGAGATTATCTCTTTCTCTGTTCCCTACCCTTGTCCATGGGATCTGAGGGTTGATGTGTGTTCATGTCCGGCTAACTCTTTAAATAAACTTTTTATTTTGGAATAATTTCATGCTTCCCGGCAAGTCACACAGGAAGTACAGGGAGCCCTGCAGCCCTCCCCTCACCCTCCTCTATCAACATTTGACATTTTCACAGTATCTTTGCCAAATTGAAGGGACGTTAATGTTTACATTACTATTAATGAAATGCCACAATTTATTTGAACATCACCAGCTTTTCCACTGGCATCCAGCTTTGGTTCCGGGATCCCACACTGCATTTAGTCACTGCACTCTTTTAAAAATATGGACACTGGGGCTTCCCTGGTGGTCCAGTGGTTGGGAACCCGCCTGCCAATACAGGGGACATGGGTTCGATTCCTGGTCTGGGAAGATCCCACATGCCGCGGGACAACTAAGCCTGTGAGTCACAACTACTGAGCCTGTACACCTAGAGCTTGTCCCCCGCAAAAAGAGAAGCCACCACAATGAGAATCCCACATACCCCAGTCCTGCTCACTGCCACTAGAGAAAGCCCTTTTGCAGCAACAAAGACCCAGCCCAGACAAAAATAAATTAAAAAAAAATTAAATAAAGGAATTTTCTTTTCTCCTTTCAAGTAAATAAATAAAATTAAAATATGGATTCCATGTATTGGAAAGGCTTCCCTGGTGGCTCAGATGGTGAAGAATCTGCCTGTAATGTAGGAGACCAAGGTTCGATCCTTGGGTCAGGAAGATCCCCTGGAGAGGGGAATGGAAACCCACTCCAGTATTCTTGCTTGGAGAATTCCATGGACAGAGAAGCCTGGCAGGCCACAGCCCACGGGGTTGCAAAGAGTCAGACAAATCTGAGTGACAAACACACACATATATTGGAAACCCAGCTGGGAAGCTGGAGAAGGTTTGAATGAAGGGCTGGGTGGTGTCAGTGGACTTCTGTGAGGCTACCCCTGAGCAGGAGGTCCCTAAGGTCAAAGGCATGCTGCGAGGAAGCCAGGGAAAAATTGAGGCTCCATCTGGGAAAGAACCTGCTAATCCTGGGAGCTGTCAGGGGTGAGGGTCCCCCCAGGCCGCTCTGTGGGTAGTGAGTGCCCTGTCACGGGGGCATGTAAGGAAGTTCTGTTTGGGCTTCTGTTGTTGTTCAGTCATCAGGTCATGTCTGACTCATTGAGACCCCATAGACAGCAGCACACGAGGCTTCCCTGTCCTTCACCATCTCCCGGAATTTTCCCAAGTTCATGTCCACTGCATCAGTGATGACATTCAGCCATCTCATTCTCGGTCACCCTCCTCTCCTTTTGTCTTCAGTCTTTCCCAGCATCAGGGTCTTTTCCAATGAGTCAGCTGTTTGCATCAGGTGGCCCAAGTATTGGAGCGTCAGCTTCAGCATCAGTCCCTTCAATGAGTATTCAGGATCAATTTCCTTTAGGATTGACTGCTTTGATCTCCTTGCCATCTAAGGGTTCCTAGAGGAGATCTTATGGCATGCTCTGGCAAGCACAGGGAGGTTGGATGGGATGAGTAGATGTCCAATTCCCACTTGAGAAGAATTCCCTGGAGCATTTCCATCTTGTTCTCCTTGTGATCCACCCACGTTCCTCTTTGCCTTCAAGTCTGAGGAGCTGAGTTTTCATGTTGGGCAAGCAGGTCCCTCTCTCTGAGCCTCAGTTTCCCCATCTATAAAACAGAGACTTCTCACACACTGGGATGACTATCTTCAAAAAGATGAAAACGATCAAGGGTTGGCAAGGACGTAGAGAAATTGGAACATACAGAGAGTAAATTTTTTTTTTTAAATCTTTGGACTTCCCAGTGCAGGGATCTTAATTCCCCGACCAGGGATTGTACCTGTGCCCCCTGCATTGGGAGTGCCGAGTTGTAACTACTGGACTGCCAGGGAAGTCCCCATACTGCGGATGAGAATGTAAACTGGCTTAGTAGCTTGGAGAAGAATCTGGTCGTTCCGCAGAGTTAAACATCGAGTTGCCATATGACCCAGCAATTCCACTTCTCGGTACAGACCAGGAGAAGTGAAAACACATGTCCCCGCAAACACTTGCACACACGTCCACAGCAGCGATAGTCAGAGTCTCCGAAAAGCACAAACAACTAAATGCCCATTGATAGGTGAGGGGATAAACAGAATGCGGTCCCTCCATACAATAGAATATTATTCACCACACGCGTTTATGCTCACTGACTTCAGTGGTGTCTCTCTGTGACCCCGTGGCCTGCAGCCCACCAGGCTCCTCTGCCCATGGGATTCTCCAGGCAAGACCACTGGAGTGGGTGGCCATGCCCTCCTCCAGGGACTCTTCCCAACCCAGGGATCAAACCCACGTCTCCTGCAGCTCCTGCATCACAGGCGGATTGTTTACTGCCGAGCCATGGGGAAAACCCATTATTCAGCCATAAAAAGGAGTGAAGCTCTGATACATATTACAATGTGGATGAACCTCAAAAATATGATGCTGAGTGGAAGAAGGCAAGCCCCAGATGCCACATATTGTGCAATTCCATTTATAAGAAATATCCAAACAGGCAAATCCGTGGAGACGGAAGGCAGATGTGTGGTTGACAGGGGTTGGGGGTGGGGCCATAAGGAGTGATTGGTAAGGGGGGCAGGAGTTCTCTGTGGGGTGATAATGTTCTGTAATTAGATAAGGGTGATGATTGCATAACACTGTGAGTATGCTAAAAAACCACTGGATTGTATACTTTAAAATGGTTAAAATGGTGCATTTTATGTTATGTAAATTTTGTCTCGATTTAAAGAAATCAGAGCTAGCCTCTACGACCATGCCTAAAGCAGGGGGCTGGTGGCGGGGGGCGGCCACAGGTACTGTCCCTTCCCCCTTCTTTTGACTCAGTGACCAGGATAGATTTGGGGTGTCTAATGACACCCCACCCGCCATGCCCAGGTGGCAGCTACTCAGGCTAGAATGGTAAAGGGGGAAGTGGGGCTTTTCGTGGTTCCAGGGCCCCTGGATTTGCATCGGCCACTTTTACATAAAGATCTTTCCAGGCTGTGCCCAGTGGGCCCTGAAGCCGGCCATGGGGTCCTCGGGCTGTGCACAAGGGGTGATGTCACTAGTTTAGTTGCTAAGTCATGTCCAGCTCTTTTGCGACCCCATGGACTGTAGCCCGCCAGGCTCCTCTGTCCATAGGATTTCCCAGGCAAGAATACTGGAGTGGGTTGCTGTTTCCTTCTCTGAGGTGTCTTCCCAGCCCAGGGATCGAACCCACAGTCTCCTTCATTGGCAGGCTGCTTCTTTACCACTGAGCCACCAGGGAAGCCCTCACTGGAAGCTTCTGCAATACCCAGTGTGACCTGCTGGTTCCTGTTTTGGGGGAATGTTATCACTACTGTCTTCTTAGAAAGAGCTCAAAGTGGGGGAGCCTGCCAACCCCCACCGACTCAGGGCAACACCTTTGTCCTCTCCTTCCCCGGGGTGGGGATCAGATTGCAGCTCTATCCTGGGGTCAGCAGGGACTCCAGGCCACGGGTTGGGGTGGGGGAAGGTGACAGGGCCCATTTACAGAGCACTTCCTATGTCCCTGGCTTTCTCTGTGCTGTGGGTCATCTCCTGGGACCCCCAAACAATGTGTTAGCCCCAGGCCCACAGTTCAGCTGAGAACATGGGGTTCATAGAGGTGTGATGGCCAGACCAAAGCCAGGCTGGGGTTTGAGGTGCTGGCCTGTTGCCAAACCAAGGCTGATAAAGCCCCTGTTGAGATAAGCTGGGGAGACGGCTTGCCACCGTTTATTCAGGCAACAAATATTTACTGAGTTCCTCCTGGTGCCAGGGTCTGGGGCTGGGAGCCAGAAATTTGATGGGGAGCAAGCCAGAATGGTCTTACTCTCCAGATGACTGATGGCCTATAGCCAGGGGACAGATGAGAGAGAGACAAATGAGCAAGGTGATTCTACAGAGTATGGTGGGGTGGTAGTGGGGTCTGAGAGCTGCAATGAGGGCCTGCTCGGGGGAAACGGGCTGGCGGGGTCTTGATGGTGACCCCCTGACAAGGTACCTGACAAGGCATCTCTTTCGTTGCTCTCTTTCCTGCTTTGGTTTCACCCCCACGGGTCTAGAATTTGCATCATTGGGACATTTCTTCTTTTTAAAACTTCTGCCTCCTGCCTTCTCTTGGTGCAGGCTGAAGTGGGGGGCGGTGCAGCTCCTACCACACGGTCCCCCATGAGCAGAGGAATTCCTCCTCAGCTTCAGGCTTCTCAGAAAAGCCACCTCTGTGGTCCCTGGCTTGTGAAATGACCCCTGGGCTGGCCAGGAAGACCCTGCTGGACTCGCTGCCTACCGAGCGCCCCCTGCACCTGAGGCTGGAAAGGACACCTCCTCGCCAGCCCCATTTTACAGAGGAGACCCCGAGGCCAGCGAGCTCAGACCAGGACTTGAATTCAGGGAGCCTCAGCTCTTGGGCGCAGTGAGCCTGCCTACCCTCCACAAGGGCATCAGACTAGAAAGAAAGAGACCCTGGAAGGGTCAAGGAGGCTCACATTGCATCTCCACCAGCAACATGGAGCCAGGTAGCCTGGCCTCACTGGGCCTCAGTATCCCCCTCTGGCACATGGACTGGGGACCACTTCTGCTTGCGGCTTTAGCGGCCTTTGTATGTGTCCACTCTATATCGTCAGCCTCCACTTTAACCTCTTGTTGGCATTGCATTGGTTTCAGAGTCATGTCCATGCTCTTGCTGGTAGCTTTGGAGGTTCTACGTGGCCAGTCCCTGCCCCCACCCCAGACCTGGGTCTTTGCCAGATCCTCAAACACATCAGAATCCCCCAGGACCCCAGCACTTGCTCTTCCTGCATCCACCCATGTCTCCAAACCTCATCTAGTTGTTGTCTACTTACCTGTCAGTCTCGGCCTGATGTCAAACTTCTTTCCTTCTTTTTAAATGTTTCGTTCAAGTATAGCATATAGGCATCTACAGCTCAATAACTTTTCCTCAAGTGAACACACCGGTGTAACCAGCACCCAGATTAAGAAAGAGAACATTCCCAGCCCTAATCCTTCCTGCCAAACCCTGGTGGGCTCAAAATTTTTGAATTGATGGTTAATGATTACATAACAGCCCTGCTGTCTGTGATGCAGCTGCCAGATAAGCTGCTGGGTCCATGGGTTGCATTAATAGAGCTATAGACTCCAGAACAAGGGAGGTGATCTCTCTCCTCCTTTTGGGTTGATCAGAGCAGGCAGACGGTGGCCCCTGCCACTATGAAATGGGGCACAGAGACAGAGGGTTCAGTGAAGACCACCATGGTATGTGTGCTTGTGTGTGCCCTGGGAGAAGGCATTGGAGGCTTTAATGCATTTAACTTAGAGAAGGACAGGCCCAGGTCCTTGTCACCAGCTTTAGGTGGCTCAATGGCAGAGCAAGGCAGGGCAGGGGCAGAGGGTCCCCTCTGAGGAACGTGTGGATTTCTGGGCTCCTTTAATGGTAGTGAGCATCCTGTTAGGAGAGGGATGGAAGCCTGATTCCCCAGGACAGCAAGCTGAGCAGGAGCTCATTACTGCAGGCTGGCCAAGACAGAGGTAGTCTAGCCTCTTACGTCACACCAGGCCTGGCAGAGAGGAGGGCATGGAGGAGGTCTGCAGGAGACGTGTGGCCATTCTGGGACCTTTCTTGGGAGGGAGACAGAAGCCCAGAACCTACCCAAACTCACGGGGCCCAAACTGGCTTTCCAGGCACGGGCCGGCCTTGGGGCGCTGGTTTTGGGTGGAGTTCAGGTCAGGTTATATCTGGCATGGCGGTTCCCTCTCGCCGGCTGCAGCTGCCCGGGGCGGGGGGCCACTGGGCACGCTCCACCACCCGCACAGTCAGGCCGCCGCAGGTGCTGGGCCGGCCGCTTTACATAGCCATGCTTGGCCTCCCCCGCCTGGCTTGCCGGCCTGCCCCCTCGACTCTCACCAGGAAAGGGCCCCGGGGTCTCAGAGCAGGAGCCGACTCTGAGCACCAGTGAGCTCTTGAGTATTTTTATTTCACTTCTGCGTTTCACTTTTACTGGTTGTGGGTGACATGTACATGTTAGTTAGGCTCCAAGCAGTAGCTGCTGCGTCTGGGCTGGTTCCCTTGTGTGTCGATCAGGGGTGGGGATGGGGGCGGGCACATGGACTCGGGTTTGAATTCTATCCTCGCCATCGGTGGGCTGTGTGACCTCTGGAGCGATCCTTAGCCCCTCTGAGCCTCCTGAGAGGGGCGTGGGGTGCAGGAGGGGACCTTGGGCCTGGGTTCTGATGCCACCCTGCTTCTGGCCTGCCGTGCAGCCTCAGGCAAGTCCCTTCTCCACTCTGGACCTCAGTTCTCTTCTCTGTAAGATGGGAATAACTGCGACCATGTCCTTGGAATGTTGCTTCTCTGACCCAGCGGTTGTTTGGGGTCTGGTTGGGTGGTTGTCCGGGGGAGGTGAGGAGTCCTGGAGACTTTGAACCAACGGTGTGTCCTTGAACTTGAGAAGCTTGAGCTTGTATGAGGCTAGTTTAAAGTGCAGATTCCTGAGCTCCCCCCTCACCAAAATCACATATATTGACCTCCCCACTTCTAGCCTCTTTGGAAGCAGAGGTGCTGTCTCCTGGGCTGCAGTCCTCATTTTGTCCCCAATAAAATTTAACTAGCAACTCAAAAAATAAAATGCAGATTCCCAGGCACTTCCAGGGGTGTGGAGGGAGCAGGGGAGGGTTGGCCTCAGGTGTCAGCAGATGCCATGTCAGGCCGACAAACTTCAGGAAACGCTCTAGGACCCGTGAGTGCGGTTGGAGTCCGGTGAGTGTTTCCTGAGGGGCTTCCCTGGTGGCTCAGCCGGTGAAGAATCTGCCTGTGACACAGGAGATGCACATTCGATCCCCGGGTCGGGAAGAGCCCCTGGAGGAGGGCATGGCAACCCACTCCAGTACTCTTGCCTGGAGAATCCCATGGACAGAGGGGCCTGGTAGGCTGGAGTCCATAGGGTAGCAAAGAACTGGACACGACTAAAGCAACGGAGCACGCACTGTTTCCTGGGACAGGACCGGGGAGGGCTATGGGGAGGGCAACACCAAGGCCCGGAGAGGTGAAGCCGTTTGCCCTGGGTCGCTCAGCCAGCCAGTGGCCGCACTGAGATTGAATGGGGCGGGGGAGTCGCACACGGGCCCCGGCCGCTCCAGCGAGCCTGGCGCTCTGGTGCACCCCGCTCTGAGCATCTGGCCCAGGGGCCACAGGGCTGCCGAGGAACGTGAAGCTTCGCGCTTCCCCCGGGAACAACTGGCAGCCCAGTCAGGGTTTATATAGCGGCTCCCAAAATATCAGGCCGTGGATAGGCTGAGGCGGCGGAGGGTGCGGCGGGCCAATGCCGTGGCTTCCTGTCCTGCCAAGATGTTTCCTGCTGATAGCTGGGCCCAGTGGCCTTATCTGTGACCCTGGGGCCACCAGGAGGACACCCCCCCCCCAACAAGGGGACAGACTGTTCTAGGCTCCAGGGAAGGGGCTGCAGGGACCCAGGAGGGGGTCAGGGCGAGCAGCCCTCTGAGGGCGGTGGGTAGTTAGGTCCACTCTCAAGTTTTGAGATGGAGTGGAGCCCGACTGCCCCAAGTGGAACTGCAGCTCTGCGGCTACAGTGACTGTGTGACCCTCAGGAGCTGAGTCCCACTCAGAGTCACCCTCATCCATCAAATGGGGATAGCAGTGGGCTCCATTTTCACTTAACATCCCCCACCCTGGCCTCCCAGCCTGGGCATCAAGGAGCCTCCAGTCTGGGGGAGATGCCTCCTGCACACACAGCCCTACAGGCTCAGGGCTCAGCTAAAAGGAGGCTGGAAGAATCCAAGTGTCTGTCTAGGGTGACTGCCTGGAGGAATGGTGTCATATCTAGGGTTTAGCGGATATGTAGGAGTTCATCAGGCAGAAGGCATGGAAGGGATGACCAGGCTGAGGGAACAGTGTGTGTGAAGGCTTGGAGTCAAGTGACACTCTCCCTATTTCACAGAGAAGGAAGCTGAGATTCCAAGAGGGGGTGATTCCATGGCTCTGAAACCTGACTATTCCTCCTAGATCTGCCGACCAAGACCTGAGCTCCTGGGAGAGGACTTATTCCGTCTTGGTCGAGACCCTGGGATCCGGGGGATTTTTTTTTTTTTAATTTCAAAATAGATTTTATTGCAACCAAAATAATGGCATTAGTTCATTCACATAATAAACTATATATATATATATATGTATGCACATTTTAAATTATAGGCAATAAAAGGAATAATATTTTCTAGGAAATAAAGTTCATTTTGGCAGTGGGTGTAAAATTAAAGTTGCCTCTAGTCATAACTCAACATCCTCAATTTTGTATAAGTGTGACACATTTTCTTGCTTGCTGTGTCCTGCTCAGTCACTGTGTCTACCGCTTTATCAGACTGATACGCTGTGATTAATCATTACTCATTTCACTCTGATTCTCAAAACAGTCTTTCACCTCTGACTCTCGCCAGCTCCACCGTGGTCCTCTGAGCCCTGGTGCCTGAGTCTGGGGGCTCTGATGGGAGAAGCAGGGAGGGACCGGGGTCAATGATGCATCTCCAGGTTCCAGCTGAGGCCTGAGACAGGGTCGCTGGCCCTGCCGCTGTTTTGGCCTCTGGCTTCAGGGACGTGGTCCACACCTCCCTGCCCTCAGAGGCAGGGACCAAGATGCCACAGAACAGCAGGGTCCTAGGACTGTTTCTCCAGGAGGACCCAGCCCCTGCCTGCTGGGCCCATATCTCCCATACTGGCTCAAGTTTAGAGCTTTTGTGCAGAACACAAGGAGGGTCAATGGGGTGAGAGGTGAGGGAACCGCTGGCTTTCATCTCCTCTTTCATTTTTAAGAGACGTGAGTGAAATATGGAACTTCGTTCATAAATCAGTGCTACCTCTGTGGGGCCTCAGCTATTTGGGGCTCCTGGTTGGAGGACTCAAACAAACGTGTGTGTGCACTCAATCATATCCAACTGTTTGCGACCCCAAGGACTGCAGCCCGCCAAGCTCCTCTGTCCACGGAATTCTCCAGGCAGGAATACTAGAGTGGGTTTCTGTTTCCTCCTTCAGGGGATCTTCCTGACCCAGGGATCGAACCCAAGTCTCTTGCATCTCCTGCATTAGCAGGTGGATTCTGTACCACTGCGCCACCTGGGAAGCCCCACTCAAACAAATACATGTACATGAATATTCACAACAGCATTTTCACAGTAGCCAGAAAGTGGAAACAAACCAAATACCCGTTGATGGGTGAAAGGTAAACAAAATGTGGTCCATCATACGAGGAAATATTAGCCATAAAAATGAATGGAGCCTGATACACGACACAGTATGGATCAACCTCAGGTTCATCACCCAGAGCGAAAGAAGCCAGACTCAGAAGGTCACAAAGTGCGTAATTCCATTTATATGAAATGTCCAGAAGAGGCAGATTCATCAAGACAGGAAGCAGCCTAGTGGCTCTGGGGCTGAGGGAGGGGTTACGAGAAGGGACTGCTTATGAGAACAGGGTTCCCTTTTGGGGTGATGAAAACGATCTACAATTAGATACTGCTGGTGGTTGCACAATTTTGTAAATGCACAGTGCCCCTGAATTGTTTGTTCACTTTAAGATGGTTTGTTTCATGTCATGTGAATTTCAGCTTATTTACAAAAAAAAAAAAAAAAGATTTTTTAGCTGTGTGGCAGTGTCCTAGGGCTGGGGGGGGTGTTTAAAATTTCAAATGGTGAAGCCTTGCGCTATGATCTGATTTTCTTGGCTGAGGACGGGATGTGCCCATTAGGCAGTCAGTGCTCCATAGGAAGACCTGCTTCTAGAGCTGGGGCGAGGTGGTCCCACCCTGCTGTAATGAAATGCCTGCATGCTTTAGCTCTGCCTGCCTGCTGGACCCTGAGCTACACACGCCCCGCCCCCCACCAGCTCCCAGTCCCCCCACAGAATCCTCCTAAGGGCCATTGTGAGCCCACTTCCCAGATGATGAGTTGAGGCTCAGATTCCCCTGGTCACCCAGACAGAAGGCAAGCAGCCGAGTCCCGGCCGCATTCAGGTCCGGCTGGCTCCAGCACTGTGCGCTTGGTATACCTCCCCAGCCCTCGCTTTCGGATCTAGGACCCCTCCCTCCCCCAGGCGGCGGTGCCGTGGGGGCTGCAATGTGACCACACGCCCCCACACACCCACTCACGTGGCTGGGCTCCTGCTGCCCTGGGCCTTCTGGGAAGCCGTGCCAGGTGTAACCTGTTTCTCTTGGAAGGGAGCAGAGGCAGCAGTGGGATGGGAAATGCGCTCAGCGTCTGATTGCAGGCGGAGTGGGGGAGGGGCTCTGCGGGAACTGCTGGGGGGAGCAGCTGGGAGCAGTCTGAGCTTCGCGGGAGGAGGGCCAGGTCAGCCCCTGCTGGGTGATCGCTAGGCACATCACTCCTGCTCTCCAACCTCAGTTTTCTGCCATGAAACGGGCTTTATGAGAGCTACTGCCTCTCAGAGCAAATCTGAGGGATTACTATTGTTGTTTAGTCGCTAGTTCGTGTCCGACTCTTTGCAACCCCATGGACTATAGCCCGCCAGGCTCCTCTGTCCATAGCATTTCCCAGGCAAGAATTTTGGATTCCCTTCTCCAGGGGATCTTCCTGATCCTGAGATCAAACCCGTGTCTCCTGCATTGGCAAGTGGATTCTTTACCACTGAGCCACCTGGGAAGCCCAGTGTGAGGGATGGATGAGACAACTAGGGGTTCAGGCAAGGGGGAGCCCTGCTTGGCAGGTGGAAGTTGGGACAGGAAGGACTGTTTGGATCCTAGATGGGACACACGAGAAACACTCTGGGCTTCAGTCGGTAAAGAATCTGCCTGAGATGCAGGAGACCTGGGTTCAATCCCTGGGTCAGGAAGATCCCCTAGAGAAGGGAATGGCAACCCAGTATTCTTGCCTGGAGAATCCCACGGACAGAGGAATCTGGTGGGCGCAAAGAGCTGCACACCACTGAGCAATTAACACTTTCCCCGGGGGTCTAGTGGTTAAAACTGCACTTCCACTGCAGGGGCCGGGGTTCGATCTCTGGTCAGAGGAAGTTCCGCATGCCTCACGGTGCAGCCAAAAAGAAAAAAAAAAAAAGCAAACAGTATGTTTTGGCAGTTCCTCAAAAAATTGAAAATAGAATTGCAACAGATGAATTGATAAACCCAATGTGGCATATATGTTTGATGAGCTATTATTCAGCCTTTAAAAGGAAGGAAATTCTGACACCTGCTGCAGGTGGAATGAACCAGGAGGATGTTACACTGGGTGGAAGAAGCCGGTCTTGGAAGGACAGATACTGTGTGATCCCACTTATTCGAGAGCCCGAAGATAGTCACATTCGTAGAGACAGGAAGTCGAATGGGAGTTGCCAGGGAAGGAGGGAAATGAGGGGTGTTAGCATTTAATGGGGACAGAGTTTCAGTTTTGCAAGATGAAAAATTCTGGAGATGGACAGTGGTGATGGTTGCACAACAGTGTGAATGTACTTAATGTCATGACCTGTGCTCTTTAAAATGGCTAAGACGGTAGGACGGCCCTGGGGGTCCAGTGACTGTGCTCCCCATGCAGAGGCCCGGGCTTGGGCCCTGGTCAGGGAGCTCGATCTCATGCGCCGCAACTAAGAGTTCCCACGCTCCTAAACCAAACGATTCTGCATGCCACAGTGAAAATCGGAGATGCCACATGCCGCAACTAAAACCTGGCAAGCCGAGCAAATAAATAAGTGCACGTGTGCGTGCGCTAGTCGCTCAGTCGTGTCTGACTCTCTGCGGCCTCATGGAATGTAACTCCTCTGTCCGTGGGATTTTCCAGTCAAGAATACCAGAGTGGGTTGCCATGCCCTCCTTCAGGGGAATCTTCCCAACCCAGGAATCGCACCCTCATCTCTAGCATCTCCTGCATTGGCAGGTGGATTCTTTACCACTAGTGCCACCTGGGAAACTTTTACAAATTGGCTAAGCTGGTGAATTTTATGTGTCTTATCACGATTTTAAGAAAGAAGGAAAGAACCCAATGATCCCTCCTCTTGGAGCTGCTCTGGGCTCAGACTGCACTAGAGGAAGTTACCAGGGTTGTCTCTCTGATTAGAAGACCCCCAAACCATCTGCCTGCCAAGCTCCAGCTCATCCTACAAAACCCAGCTCGAACATCCCCTCCTCCAGGCAGCCCTCTCGGATCTCCCTAGTAGATCCCGCTTTGCCACCGGGCCTCCCAGCCCTTTCCTTCTTCTGGCTCATCCCTGACCTCTCTGAGATGGGGTGTGTGTATCTGGCTAGTCAAGGGATGAGGCTGAACTGGTGAGGAGTTGGGGAATGGGGAATCCTGCTTTGATTATGGGGCAACAGCATGGGAGAGAGGCTTGGGAACCAAGACCGTTTGTTCAGTAGGCATTGACCGCCCTGCCCACACCTGCCCTGTGCCCTGAGGAGCTCCCACTGTGGGGGACAGAGCAGGACTCACAGCGTGTGGTCAGGATGGGGCTGGGGCTGAGCGGCAGGGGGGCCCTTTGGCTCTGCCTCAGTGACTCCAGCACCTGGCCTGGCCCTGCCAGGGGGAGCTGGAGGCCCTGGCCGGGAGAGAGACGGGCAGAAAGGATTGTCGCTTAAAGGCTGGGTTGGAGAGGGTGAAAGCGTGCCTGTGTCCTCTAGGTGTGAGCTGTGTGTGTGTCCTTCTGTGTATCTGTGTTGCAGGTGTGTCTCTCTGTGTCTGTCGTGTGTATATCTGTGCTTTTCATGTGTCTCTGGGTGTGTACGCATGTGTGTGTGATGCACCCATGTGTGTGATGCACCCGTGTGTGTGTGTGTGTGTGTGTGCATACGCACACGTGCATATGTGGCAATTTTGAGGAAGTGAATCCCCCACTCAGATGTGTTTGCTGCCCAGAGACTATGGGAAGTCTCTCCACGGTGTCATCACCCCCACACCCTCCCCATCCCACAGTCCCGTGTCCCCAGGCCTTCTTGGCTCTCGGGCCACACTCCAAATCCGACCTCTTATCTCCATCACCCAGCACTCCTGGCCTTCCCACCTCCCTCCTACCTGGGTTCACCGCTCTCCCATCAGTCACCAGGGGAAGCTGTGAAAACCTCAACCTCTCTGGGGCTCCCCATCCCCTTCTCTGGGGGCTCCTGGTCTTTGTTCTCCCTGCCACGCCCAGCCTCGGCCTCTACCCTGAGTTCCCCAGGGATGTCTCCCCACCCCCTGCCAGGATGAGGCGTCCCTGCCCTCACACAGCCCCCCACATGCTGTGAGCATGGAGATAACTGTTGTCCCCGCCCCCTACTTCATGCTCTCCAGAGTAGAGGTTTTTTGGTCTGGTACAGTTGCCTCTCTGCATTGAGAATGAGATTTGGTACACAGCAGGTGCTCAATATATGCCCACATGAATGAATGAATGAGTGTGGGAGGAGGTGCTGGAGAGGTCAGAGGAGCCAGATCCAGCAGGTACGCACCTGAGGGCCTAGGCAAGGGACTGATGCTGAGAAGCTATCTGAACACCTGAGGGGGGCCACACGTGGTCTTAGAAGCATCACTTTGATGTGGGTTGGACAAGAGGCAAGTGCCAGGTATGGGAGGTTGTGTCAGGAGCTGGGCTTGTCCGGTGGAGATGGTGGAGATGCAGGGGCTTAGGCTAGGTGGGGATGGGAGGCGAGGGGAGGAGCGGGAGAACTGAGATTAGGGAGGTGAAAAGGGCAGGAGAGTCAGTGATACACGCTCCTTGAGTTCCCGTTTGTGCCTTGAGTTGGCTGGGCAATTGCTCACTCAGGCCGAGGAGGCAAAGTAGAATGCTGAGTCCTTCTGGGGATCCCTTGACTCTGTGGCCATTTCCTGCGAGGAAGGAGGACCTGGAGACTTTGTTTCCAGATCAAGCTGAGATAGAGGATCCCCTGAGGGAATGGAGAAGAAACAGGGGTAGACAAAACACAGAAGGAGATGGTGGCCTGGAAGCCAAGGACAGAGGCCCCCCAACCTTCAAAGATGTGGGTGTGGTCTGCACTCCTGTAGTTCCCAGAGGGGAGCTTGGCATAGAATCCAGTGGGCAGGGACTTCCCTGGTGGTCCAATGGCTGAGACTCTGGGCTCCCAATGCCGGGAGCCTGGGTTTGATCCCTGGTCAGGAAACTCGATCCCACATGCCACAAGTAAAGATCGTGCATGCCACAGTGAAGATCAAAGATCCCATGTGTCTCAACTAAGACCTGGAGCAGCCAAATAAGTAAATATATTAAAAAAAAAAAAAAAAATCTGGAGGGCACAGAGTCCTGGTGCAGTGGAGTTGGAACATGCATGGACCACAGCCCCACCTGCAGGCATGAAATGGAGAAGACTGGCCCCTAAGTGCTGAAGACGTGGAGCAGATGGAACTCTAACTCACTGCTGTGGGAGGTAAAATGGTCCAGCCACTTTGCAAGATGGTGTGGCAGTGTCCACGGAGCATAGGTCTCCCCCTCCTCTATAACTGAGAGGTCACGCCCTTCGGTATTTACCCGCAAGAGATGAAGACATGCAGCAGCCACAAAACCTGGGCACACGTGCTCGGAGCAGCTCTGAACACAAACCAAACGCCCAGTGACACGACTGAGCCAACAAACCGCTGAGTTGTTTGTATCCCACAGTTGTGCTGTGGGATAGTTTACAGCAAAGCAAAAGGATAGGGGAATGTGGGTGAGTCTTGAATTTATGATGATGAGCAAAAGTGGACAGATCCCAAACAGGACACATGGTGTGAGTCTGTGCATCTGAAGTTCAAGAATAGGCAAAATGAACCAATGGTGTTGGCCAACAGGATAGTTCCTTCTTGGAGATACTGCCCAGGGGATGCAGGGCTGTTATGTGTCGATTTGAACAGCCACAGAGTTAAAAATGCATCAGGCTGCACACCTCAGATCTGAGTATTTGGCACGAATTTCTGTGTATCTCTCAATCCAAAGGTAAATATATACAGTCACTAAAAACTCAAGATGGTAAAGAATCTGCCTGCAATGCAGGAGACCCAGTTTCAATCCCTGGGTCAGGGAGATCCCCTGGAGGAGGAAACGGCAACCCACTCCAGTATTCTTGCCTGGAGAATTCCATGGACACAGGTGCCTGGCAGGCTGCAGTCCATGGGGTCGCAGAGTCAGACATGACTAAGCACATACAGGCAAAAACAATTTGGACAGCACGTGAAATGCATGTGATTCACTGGTAGGGAGGCTGGGCAGTGATTACTGGAAAGAACTTGCTGGAAATTTCCAAGCATGGTATTCCCAGTTTGGCCATGACCTTTTAGTCTTATTAAAAAACACCAGTTAAACGCCTCAAAAAAACATGGAACTACCTTATAATCCAGAAGTTCCAGTCCTAGGTACATAACCAAAAGAACTGAAGGCAAGGATGCAAATAGACATTTTCACACCCGTGTTATTAAGAGCACAATTCCCCTGAGCCGAAAGGGGGAAACAACTCAAGTATCCGTCGACAGATGAGTCAGTCCACCCAATGGAATATTATTCTGCCATAGAAAGGGAAGCAGTGACACACACTTCCATGTGGACGTGTCTTGAAAACAGCATGCCAAGTGAAAGCAGCCAGACACAAAAGAGCACACAGAGCGTGATTCCGTCTACGTGAAATGAAGAGAACAGGCAAAAGCACAGAGGTGGGAAGCAGGCTGGTGGCTGCCAGGGCCTGAGGGCTGAGGATGGGAGTGGCTGCTCACGGGGACAGGTTTCCACATGGGGTGGAGAAGGTCTGGGATCCCATGGAGGTTGTGGTTGTACGAAGTTGTTTTTCTCTCTTTCTTTGTTTCCTCTAGATCCTTGTTCGCTGTGTTAGTGTCCTTCCTTACCGCTTATGATATTCTTTAAGGTCTATTTTGTCTGATACGAGAATTGCTATCCAGGCTCTTTTGAGTTCCATTTGCAAGGCGTATCTTTTTCCATCCCCTCCCTTTCAGTCTGTATGGATCTCTGGTCTGAAGCGGGTCTCCTGTAGACAGCATATATATGGGTCTTGTTTTTGCATCCAGTCAGCCAGTCTGTGTCTTTTGGTTGAAGCATTTAACCCGTTTACATTTAAAGTAATTATTGATATATGCGTTCCTACTGGCATTTTCTTAATTGCTTTGGGTTTATTTCTGTAGGTCTTTTCCTTCTCTTACGTTTTCTGCCTGCAGGAGTTCCTTCAGCATTTGTTGTAAAGCTGGCTTGGTGGTGCTGAATTCTCTTAACTTTTGCTTGTCTGTAAAGCTTTTCACTTTTCCATCAATTTTGAATGAAATCCGGGTAGAGTAATCTTGGTTGTAGATTTTTCCCTTTCAGCACTTTGAATATATCCTGCCGTTCCCTTCTGGCCTGCAGAGATTCTGCTGACAGCTGAGCTGTTACTCATACAGGGTTTCCCTTTCATGTTGCTTGTTTCTGCATAGTCTTCTGGATGCGCTAGATGCCATGGGATTGCCCACTTCAAAAGGGTTTTGCGAATGGTGATAGGTTATGTGAATTTCACCTCAGCTGAAAACACAGCATTGCCTGCCACTGCAGGAGACTCAGGTTCATTCCCTGGGTCGGGAAGATCCCCTGCATGAGGAAACGGCAGCCCACTCCAGTATTCTTGCTTGGAGAATGCCAGGGACAGAGGAGCTTGGTGGGCTACAGTCCATGGGGTCGCAAAGAGTCAGACACGACTGAGCATACAGCACACACACACAAAACAGTGAACTGGTAACACCAGGGTCTTACACCTTCTCAAAGGATCTCGGCCCCTCGGAAAG
Source organism: Bubalus kerabau (assembly GCF_029407905.1). Taxonomy (NCBI): domain Eukaryota; kingdom Metazoa; phylum Chordata; class Mammalia; order Artiodactyla; family Bovidae; genus Bubalus; species Bubalus kerabau. Next base: position 176,159,998 of record NC_073624.1, read on the forward strand.
GGCAATGAGTCATTCCTACTTGGTGGACAGCAACCTAGAACTCGCTTTCTTCTAACAAAATGGCATGTAGAAGCTCCATGTGTTCATGGACACAGGCCCAGAGAGGGTCGGGAGCCTGCTTGAGGTCACACAGCAAGGCTCGGCTGTGGACTGGGGCTCCTGGGCGAGCTTGAATGAGGCACAGACCCAGTTCCCCATCTGTTGAATGGCTGGCAGGAAGTGGGTGAGGGGTCCCCTGCCTGCATGCCCCCAGGGGGCAGCACTGGGTATAGGGGACATGTGCAGTCCTGGTGCCCTGGGGACTGCTCCAGCCTGTCTTTGGGCCTCAGTTTCCCCATGTGTACAGCGGGGCTATAAGGTTCAGGCAGGTGCTGGGCCACCCACATGAGCTAAGTTCCCCTGAGTTTGGAGAGTCAGCCTGAGTCCTTGGTGGCCCTGACTTGATCCTTGTAGCCAGGACAGGCCGCTCGGTGGGTACCACAGGCACTACCTGAGATCAGAGTCCCCAGCGACTCTGCCCACCCTCCACCCATCAGGGGCTGAGAGGGCACAACCAGGCAATCTGGGAGCAGTCAGAACCTGAGCCCTTTCTAGGACGAACCCAAGCCTCGGTTTCTACATCTGTCCTGCTCAGGCTGAATGAGAATCCCCCATACAGGATAACAGGTGTTTGGGGGCAGCTCTGTGCTGAGAGAGGGCCTGATCCTTCCCATCCCCAGGTCTGTACCGCTCACCTATCTCTGTGGCCTTGGACCTGCCCTATTCGAAGGTACCCAAGCATTTACTTATGACCTGTGGGTGCCTCCTGGTGGTCACGACTGGCAGAGCCTGTGGGAGTGTCCACAGGCTTGAAACTCAGCTCAGCACTGCCCTGGACCCGGGGGACACAGCAAGGATAAACCACACAGGGGATCCTTCCCTTCGGGGGCTTCTAGGCAGACTGGGGACACAGGAAATGTCAGACAAAGAACTTTTGTTTGTAGGAACAAGCTGGCGTGGCTGGGGGAAGTTGAGATTTGAGTTAAGCTAGGTCAGGAAAGAGGAGGCCGAGAGACAGGTATACAAGGCAGAGGGAACAGCAAGTGCACGGGCTCCGAGGTGGAGACAAACTGGGGCAGAGATGCGGGGATGGGAAGAACACAGGGGAGGAGGGCAAGAGTGGAAATCTAGATGGAATGGGGCCAGACACTCAGGCCAAGAGGGGCAGTCTTACTCTGAGGACCCTGGGGAGCCATGGCAGGATTTTGAGCAAGGGTGAGACATGATCTCAATTACAGTCTTTATTGAGAGTGATCTTAGGGGACGCCCCTGGTGGTGCAGTGGATAAGTATCCGCCTGCCAGTGCAGAGGATGTGGGTTCAATCCCTGGTCTGGGAAGATTCCACATGTCAAGGAGGAATGTAGCCCCTGAGCCACAACTATCGAGCCTGCTCTCTGCCTTTCTCGCAACTAGAGAAAACCTGTGAGCAGTGACGAAGACCCAGCACAACCAAAAGTAAATACTTTTTTTTTTTTTTTAAAAAAGAGTGATCCTAGGCTTGTCACAAAAACACTGGTGATAGTTTAACATGTATGCATCACTGACCAGAAGAAATAAAACTTGACAATTGCAATCGAGGTTCATGGTCCCCAGCTCAGCCCTGGACATTCCTCTCCCTGCCCCAGAAGGTGCTGTTATCTAGAATTTGGAGTTAGTCTTTCTCTTGTGTGTGTGTGTGTTAGTTGCTCAGTTGTGTATGACTCCTTGCGACCCCATGGACTGTAGTCTGCCATGCTCCTCTGTCCACGGGATTTCCCAGGCAAGAATACTGAAGTAGGTTGCCATTCCCATTCCATTCCCTTCTCCAGGGGCTCTTCCTGACCCAGGGATCCAACCCGGGTCTCCCGAATTGGAGGCAGATTCTTTACCATCTGAGCCAAGGAAGCCCCAGTCTTTCCCTTATGTGATTTTGCATTTTATTATATACTATGGACGTGAGCCTGAGTGAACTCCGGGAGTTGGTGATGGACAGGGAGGCCTGGCGTGCTGCGATTCATGGGGTCGCAAAGAGTCGGACATGACTGAGCGACTGAACTGAACTGAACTGATGTGACCATAAGGGCTTCCCAGGTGGTACTTGTGCTGAAGAATCTGCCTACCAATGCAGGAGACGTGGGTTCTTTCCTTGGGTTGGGAAGATCCCCTGGAGGAGGAAATGGCAACCCACTCCAGTATTCTGGCCTGGAGAATCCCACGAACAGAAGAGCCTGGCAGGCTACAGTCCACGGGGTCGCAGAGAGCCGAACGTGACTGAGCACGTGAACCAGTAAACCATGTGGCTATGAATGTTGTAGGGCTGTTCTATGCGATTTTAAACTTTGTATGAATGGGGGTGGGGGCGGGAACACATCTTCCTGCGGTTTGCTCATCTCATCAACAACGTTGACAGATTTCTAGTTGTTAGTATTTTCCATTGGTTTTTAAGCGTTGAAAAGCTGAGGAACAGCACGTGTACACAAAGTGTTTAAAGTGCATGTCTCAGTGCACGTGAGCTGCATGCCCATGAGCGGCACCCAGCTGACTATGTAGAAATCGATCTCCCGTCATTCCAGAAGGTCCCGTCCGGGCAGTAGCCTCCTGGCCCCAGCAGCTGCTGCTTTCGCGTGTGGGGTGACTCTCTGATGTTATGGGTGGGCTCCCGTGGCTTTGTCACTGCTGTGACTTTTCCATCGCGTGGCTCATCCACGCCTTGTGTTTCTAGTCTGAAGCTCTCGTGTGTCAGGCTGCTGTGAACTTTGGAGCCCCTGTCTTTTCATGATGTGTGTGCTCAGTTGTCTGGGGTGAGTGCCCAGGGGTGGAATGGCAGAATCCCAGGCTGGGCAAACGGTCAACTTTGGTAAGACTACTGGGTGGAGCTGAGAGATGTGTTAGCATTCCCAGCCCTGGGCCGTTCACTGAGTGAGCAGAATATTCGCGTGCATGAATTGACAAGTGCTCTGCCACCACCCCACCTGTTCCCATTTGGTTGTTTTCCACTGTTAGCTCTTACAGAGCCATGGTGAGTGTTCTTAGACTGTTTGCGCTTGTGTGAGGGGTATAGGGGGGCCTGCGATGGAATTTGGGCCTGGGCCAGGGGAAAACAATGGCATCGTTACTTTAAGTTAATTAAAATTAATAAAAATTCAGCTTCCCAGATGGCTCAGTGGTAAAGAATCAGCTTGCCAAGCAGGAGACGTGGGTTATATCCCTGGCTCAGGATGATACCCTGGAGGAGGAAATGGCAACCTGCTCCAGTATTCTTGCCTGAAAAATCCCATGGACAGAGGAGCCTCGAGGGCTATAGTGCATGTGGTCGCAAAGAGTCAGACACCACTGCACTCAGTGACTGAGCACGCAATTAAAATTCAGCATTTCTGAGCCAGGGCTACGAAATCTCAACGGTCTGGGGGGTATTGATTTCTGGCCCTTCTTCCCTGCTGTGAGCTCTGCCAGAGAAGGCCATTAACACACCTTTCCTTTTGTGATTCAAGAAGCAAAGAACCTCCAAGGACCTCCAAGACGAGCACTTTCTGCTGTGTGTGTTTAGATGCCCAGTCGTGTCTGACTCTTTGTGACCCCCATGGACTGCAGCTCGCCAGCCTCCTCTGTTCTTGGGGATTCTCCAGGCAAGAATTACTGGAGTGGGTTGCCGTGCCCTCCTCCAGGGGAGCTTCCTGACCCAGGGATGGAACCCATCTCTCTTCTGTGTGGAGACTTATCTCTTATGCCTGTGCTGGCAGGTGGATTCTTTCCCACTAGCGCCACCTGGGAAGCACTTTCTGATGCTTGATGGTGAATGGGACGCCTTTGTGAAGGGGAAGTAGCTTCTGACTATTCCTACACCTGTTCCTGTTAGAAATGTCTGCTATATTTAAGCATTCCTTTCCTAAATTTACTGATGTGGTTCAGTTTGGTGGTGGGATGAGTTATGTGGCTCAATTAAACTCTGTGGAAAGATATTTTCCTAAGAGTAAACCCTGCTTGGTCATGTTGTAATATTGACCACCACTCAGTTCTGATTGCTAATATTCTGTTTTCTGAATGTTGAGCTTTAAGCCAACTTTTTCACTCTCCTCTTTCACTTTCATCAAGAGGCTTTTTAGTTCCTCTTCACTTTCTGCCATGAGTTGTGCGTGTCATCTGCGTATCTGAGGTTATTGATATTTCTCCCGGCAATCTTGACTCCAGCTTGTGCTTCCTCCAGCCCAGCGTTTCTCATGATGTACTCTGCATAGAAGTTAAATAAGCAGGGTGACAATATACAGCCTTGACGTACTCCTTTTCCTATTTGGAACCAGTCTGTTGTTCCATGTCCAGTTCTAACTGTTGCTTCCTGACCTGCATACAGATTTCTCAAGAGGCAGGTCAGGTGGTCTGGTATTCCCATCTCTTTCACAATTTTCCACAGTTTATTGTGATCCACATAGTCAAAGGCTTTGGCATAGTCATTAAAGCAGAAATAGATGTTTTTCTGGAACTCTCTTGCCTTTTCAATGATCCAGCAGATGTTGGTAATTTGATCTCTGGTTCCTCTGCCTTTTATAAAACCAGCTTGAATGTCTGGAAGTTCATGGTTCATGTATTGCTGAAGCCTGGCCTGGAAAATTTTAAGCATTACTTTACTAGCATGTGAGATGAATGCAATTGTGTGGTAGTTTGAGCATTCTTTGGCATTGCCTTTCTTTGGGATTGGAATGAAAACAGACCATTTCCAGTCCTGTGGCCACTGCTGAGTTTTCCAAATTTGCTGGCATATTGAGTGCAGTGCTTTCACAGCATCATCTTTCAGGATTTGAAATAGCTCAACTGGTATTCCATCACCTCCACCAGCTTTGTTTGTAATGATGCTTCCTAAGGCCCACTTGACTTCACATTCCACAATATCTGGCTCTAGGTGAGTGATCACACCATTGTGATTATCTGGGTTGTGAAGATCTTTTTTGTACAGTTCTGTGTATTCTTGCCACCTCTTCTTAATATCTTCTGCTTCTGTTAGGTCCATACTGCCAGGAGCCACCACGGGAGATCCCACCCATGACAAAGGTCATGCAGAGAAGACCTGACAGGCAAAGGCAGATCAGGACTCGAGGGATTCCCTGGACCTGCTCGAGCATCTGCCCCGAAACCAAAATCTGTCTGTCTACTGTCTACTATATTATGCCTTTCAACCACTCTTCTGATATTAGCAGGGGGCTGTCCCCGACCACCTTTCTCTGGAGAAAATCAACTTAGGGCTCTAAGTTGATAAGTCTCCTGGGCATAAAAGGAATATTTATATTCTAACCCCTCTGTTGGCATTCTAGCTTGCTTGACAGGTTTTTCCTTACTCTTACAACTAACGCACATGATTGTTCACAACTTCCCAACCATGAAAGGCACGGGAAGCCTAAACATTCTAAAAGTCCTAATGGGCATAGAGCCCTTTAAGGGGTGAAGAATTATTAAAATAGTACTGGTAAAGGGCTTCATTATTGGGCCAATGCTTGCTGCCAAGTTCCCATATCCCTTATCCATTGTGCACCTGGGAGTGCATTAGTTAATGTAGTTGGAATGTAAGAAAAACAAGTAGTAGCCTTGGTATTAACCACATCAGACCTTTGAGCTAATAAGTTCTTTCTTTGTTGTGACCCACTGCACCTTTGCTCCGTGAGAATGTAACAATGTTTAGTACTTTCTGAGGCTGATACAGATTAAAAATATAAAGAAAAAACACTTCAAGGGAAAACAAGTTTTCTGGTTGATCAACCTTTATCAAAAAAGGGTCATAAAATGTCAACAGGCCTCCAGGCCAAAAGATAATATACATAACATAAGACCCTTGTTTATGGAAAGGCATATAGGAAAAAATCCTGGTTTCGATAAGGACAAAACTGCTGGAGTGTTTGGGCTGACACTACATGACCTTACATCTTTCATTTCCCTCTATGTACAAGTCAGGGTATAAAAGCTCCTTTTGAAAATAAAGTTATGGGACTCGCTCACCGAAGCTTGGCCTCCCCATGTCATTCACTAGCCAATGCCGTTCATCTTGAGGGTATCCCTGGACTCTGCTGAAGCTGGTCCCCAGCACCATACCATTTCTGTCCTTTATTGTGCCCATCTTTGCATGAAATGTTCCCTTGGTATCTCTAAATTTTCTTGAAGAGATCTCTAGTCTTTCCCATTCTATTGTTTTCCTCTATTTCTTTGCATTGATCGCTGAGGAAGGCTTTCTTATCTCTCCTTGCTATTCTTTGGAACTCTGAATTCATGGGAAATAGATGGGGAAACAGTGGAAACAGTGTCAGACTTTATTTTGGGGGGCTCCAAAATCACTGCAGATGGTGACTGCAGCCATGAAATTAAAAGACGCTTACTCCTTGGAAGGAAACTTATGACCAATCTAGATAGCATATTATAAATCAAAGATATTACTTTGCCAACAAAGGTCTGTCTAGTCAAGGCTATGGTTTTTCCTGTGGTCATGTATGGATGTGAGTTGGACTGTGAAGAAAGCTGAGCGCCAAAGAATTGATGCTCTTGAACTGTGGAGTTGGAGAAGACTCTTGTGAGTCCCTTGGACTGAAAAGAAATCCAACCAGTCCATTCTAAAGGAGACCAGTCCTGGGTGTTCACTGGAAGGACTGATGCTGAGGCTGAAACTCCAGTACTTTGGCCACCTCATGCAAAGAGTTGACTCATTGGAAAAGACCCTGATCCTGGGAGGGATTGGGGGCCGGAGGAGAAGGGGATGACAGAGGATGAGATGGCTGGATGGCATCACCGACTCAATGCACATGAGTTTGGGTGAACTCCGGGAGTTGGTGATGGACAGGGAGGCCTGGTGTGCTGTGATTCATGGGGTCGCAAAGAGTCGGACACGACTGAGCAACTGAACTGAACTGAATTGAATATTCTGTTTGGAAGCTCTAAACTAAGGCTCGTTTACAGTTGCCTTTTTTTCCCTATCTTTAACTTGTTTTAGTATTCAAGTGCTGGCTCCTTCAAAGAATGAATTCGGGAGCTTTCCACCATTTTGATTGCCTGGAATTAGAGTCATCTGATTTTAATGCATTAAATTGGGGGGATTATAATATTATACTTGTAATGTTCCTTTAAAAAATGTACAATTTAACAGAATTATGAGGCAAACATCTGTGTCATGACCACCCACTTGAGACATAGAATATGGTGTTGTATGAAAGGAGAGAAGGTTAGCACTCCCTTTAACAAGGATGGAAGAAGCCCTTGGGCCTGACAACATCCATATCATTAAGGCATTGCCTCCTGCTTCATGGCATCTAACCACTTTTTTATTGGACCTAATTAAACTTAAAAGTTTTTGCACAGCAAAAGAGAAGGAAATGGCAACCTACTCCAGTACTTTTGCCTGGAAAATCCCATGGACGGAGGAGCCTGGTGGGCTGCCGTCTACGGGGTCACACAGAGTCAGACACAACTGACGCGACTTAAGCAAACTTAAAAGTTTTTGCACAGCAAAGGAAACCATAAACAAGATGAAAAGACAACCCCCAGAATGGGAGAAAATACTTGCAAATGAAACAACTGACAAAGGATTAATTTCCAAAATATATAAGCAGCTCATGCAGTTCAATATCAGAAAAACAAACAACCCAATCAAAGTGGGTAGAAGATCTAAACAGATTTTTCTCCAAAGAAGACATACAGATGGCTAATAAGCACATGAAAAAATGCTTAGCATCACTTATTATTCAATTCAGTTCAGTTCAGTTCTGTCACTCAGTCGTGTCCGACTCTTTATGACCCCATGAATCGCAGCACGCCAGGCCTCCCTGTCCATCACCATCTCCCGGAGTTCACTCAGACTCATGTCCATCGAGTCAGTGATGCCATCCAGCCATCTCATCCTCTGTCATCCCCTTCTCCTCCTGCCCCCAATCCCTCCCAGCATCAGAGTCTTTTCCAATGAGTCAACTCTTTGCGTGAGGTGGCCAAAGTACTGGAGTTTCAGCTTTAGCATCATTCCTTCCAAAGAAAGCCCAGGGCTGATCTCCTTCAGAATGGATTGGTTGGATCTCCTTGCAGTCCAAGGGACTCTCAAGAGTCTTCTCCAACACCACAGTTCAAAAGCATCAATTCTTCGGCGCTCAGCCTTCTTCACAGTCCAACTCTCACGTCCATACATGACCACAGGAAAAACCATAGCCTTGACTAGATGGACCTTTGTTGGCAAAGTAATGTCTCTGCTTCTGAATATGCTATCTAGGTTGGTCATAACTTTCCTTCCAAGGAGTAAGCATCTTTTAATTTCATGGCTGCACTCACCATCTGCAGTGATTTTGGAGCCCCAAAAAATAAAGTCTGACACTGTTTCCACTGTTTCCCCATCTAGTTCCCATGAAGTGATGGGACCAGATGCCATGATCTTCGTTTTGTGAATGTTGAGCTTTAAGCCAACTTTTTCACTCTCCTCTTTCACTTGCATCAAGAGGCTTTTTAGTTCCTCTTCACTTTCTGCCATAAGGGTGGTGTCATCGGCATATCTGAGGTTATTGATATTTCTCCCAGCAATCTTGATTCCAGCTTGTGCTTCTTCCAGTCCAGCATTTCTTATGATGTACTCTGCATATAAGTTAAATAAGCAGGGTGACAATATACAGCCTTGACGTACCCCTTTTCCTATTTGGAACCAGTCTGTTGTTTCATGTCCAGTTCTAACTGTTGCTTCCTGACAGATTTCTCAAGAGGCAGGTCAGGTGGTCTGGTATTCCCATCTCTTTCAGAATTTTCCACAGTTTATTGTGATCCACACAGTCAAAGGCTTTGGCATAGTAAATGCAAATGAAAACTACAATAAGGTATCACCTCACACCAGTCAGAATAGCCATCATCAAAAATCTATAAACAATAAATGCTGGAGAGGATGTGGGGAAAAGGGAACCCTCTTGCACTGTTGGTGGGAATGTAAATTGATACAGCCACTATGGAGAATAGTATGGAGATTTCTTTAAAAACTAAAAGTAAAACGGCCACATGATCCAACAGTCCCACAACTGAGCAAACTCCAAGAAAAGCACCACTGAAAAAGCCCAGTGTTCATTGCAGCACTATTTACTGCAGCTGGGACAGGAAGCAACCTAGATGCCTGTCTACGGATGAACGGATAAAGAAGTCATGGTGCATACACACAACGGAATATTACTCAGCCATAAAAAGGAATGAGTTTGAGTCAGTCTGAGTGAGGTGGATGAACCCAGAGCCTGTTATTATGGAGTGAAGTAAATCAGAAAGAGAATAAATAAATATTGTATATTAATGCATATATATGGAATCTAGAAAAAATAGTACTGATGAACCTATTTGCAGGGTAGGAATAGAGACTCAGATAGAGAAGAGATGATTGACACAGTGGGGACAGGAGAGGGTGGGACAAACTGAGAGAGTAGCGTTGACATATATATATTACCATATGTAAAATAGAGAGCTAATGGGAAGTTGCTGTACAACACAGGGAGCGCAGCCTGGGGCTCTGTGACAACCTGGAGGTGTGAAAGGTGGCAGGGAGATCCAAGAGGGAGGGGACGTATGTATACCTATGGCTGATTCATGTTGATGGATGGCAGAAACCAATGCAACGTTGTAAAGCAATTATCCTCCAATTAAAAATAAATTAAAAAAAAGAAATAGAATACGGCCAGCATCCCAACCCACACCCTCTGGTCCTTCTCCTCTTCTCCCCACTCACCCAGGTAGCTGTGCTTAGACTTGATCTTCATCTCACTCTTTAGAGGTTTTCCTTGACCCTAGAAACATCCCTGAAGAATATAGTTTAGGTTAAGCCTGTTTTTAAACTTCATCCCAAAAGAATCACACGGTCTATGTTGTTTTGTGCCTGAATCACTGCTCACTGAGTCGGTCTTGAGTGAGTGAGTGAGTGAAGTCGCTCAGTTGTGTCCGACTCTTTGCGACCCTGTCGACTGTAGCCTACCAGGCTCCTCCCTCCATGGGTTTCTCCAGGCAAGAGTACTGGAGTGCATTGCCATTTCCTTCTTCAGGGGATCTTCCTGACCCAGGGACTGAACCCAGGTCTCCCGCATTCCAGGCAGACGCTTTAACCTCTGAGCCACCAGGGAAGCCCGAGTAGGTCTTAGTGCCCAGCTAAGAAAGCCATCCCATCTTATTCTTTTTCAAGATTCCTCTTCTTGGCCCTTTGATCTTCTATGTACATTTAATTAGTTAATTTTTGGATGTACTGGGCTTTCTCCAGTTGCCGCAAATGGGGGCTCCTCACTAGTTGCAGCAAGTGGGAGCTTCTCATAGCAGTGACTTCTCTCGTTGTGGAGCACGGGCTTTACAGTGTGTGGGCTTCAGTAGCTGTGGCCCATGGGCTTAGTTGCTCCAAGGCATGTGGAATCTTCCCGGACCAGGGACTGAACCCATGTCCCCTGCACTGGCAGGTGGATACTTAACCACTGGACCACCGGAGAAGTCCTTCTATGTCCATTTCTGAATTCGTTTGTCAAGTTTCACAGAAACCTGATTGAGATTTTATTGGGAAATGCCTTTAATCTATAATTCAACTTGAGGAGTGTATTAGTTTCTTATTGCTGTGGTAACAAATTACCAGGTTAAAACAACACAGATGGATGAACATAACAGTTCTGGAGGTCAGAAGTCTAAAATGGGTCTTACCAGGCTAACAAGCAGGTTATCAGCAGGAAAGTATCCTTTCCGGGGTCTCTAGAGGAGAATATGTCTCCTCAGTGTTTCTAGCTTCTAGAGACTGCCTGTGTCCTAGGCCCCTGACCCCTTCTTCCATCTTCAAAGCCCAGCAACACTAGGCAGAGTCCTCACACTGCCACTTTCTGGTTCCTCCTCTTCTGCCACTTTCTTCCACATTCAAGGACTACTGTAATTATGTTGGGCTCACCTAGGTTATTCAAGGCAATCTCCCTACTGAGGTCAGCTGATTAGCAATCAAGCCCATTGGCAAACTTAACTCCCCTCTGCCATATAACTTAACATACTCATAGATTTGATGGATTAGAACGTGGGCATCTTGAGTTGGGGTGGGGGGAAGCACTCTTCTGCCTTCCACAAGAAGTGTTGCTGTTGCTGTTTAGTCGGTAAGTTGAGCCCGACTCTTTGAGAACCCACAAGGAGTGCTGGCGTCTTTGCTATTGCGACTCTATACTCAGGGTGTATCTAACCATGTGTGTGTGTTAGTCACTCAGTCGTGTCAGACTCTTGGCGACCCCAAGGACTGTGGCACGCCAGGCTCCTCTGTCCATGGGATTCTCCTTGCGAGAATACTGGAGTGGGTTGCCATTCCCTTCTCCAGGAGGTTCCAATGGCCTGCATGAAGTGCCCATGCAGACCTTGGAGAGTTCTTTAAATTTAACCCTGAGTGCTTCATTTTTTGACACTGTGGCTTAGCTGTAGTTTGCTTCATGCCTGTGCTCACTCGTGTCAGACTCTTTGTGACCCCATGGGCTGTAGCCCACCAGGCTTCTCTGGCCACTAGATTTCCTAGGCAAGAATACTGGAGTGGGTTGCCATTTCCTCCTCCAGGGGATCTTTCCGACTCAGGGATCGAACCCGCGTCTCCCGAGCCACCAGCAAAGCCCTGTAGTTTGCTTAAGGGTTGTTTATTCATTTAAATCATGAATGGATGTTTAATTTTATCAAATACTTTACCTGCACCTACCTATTGAAATGATCACATATGCTTTCCTCCCTTACTTTTTTTTAAGACAGTGGATGGATTTTCCAGTATGAAGCCAACTTTGCCTTCCCAGGATTTACCCTGAATTTAGTCACAATGGTATGTCCTTTCTATACAATGCCAACTCCACCGCCTGCCCTGAACCCCTGGAATTTTATTTAGGATTTCCACATCTATGGTCACATCTAATCTCACTAAGAGAGATTATAATTTTCTTGTCTCGTATTGCTTCAGGGACATGCTAGTCTTGTAAAATGAGTGTTTCATATTTATTTATTCTTTGGGAGAGTTTGTTAAATTCTTTTTTTTTTTCCTTGAATGCTTGGTAGAACTTTCCCAATAAAGTCATTTGGATTTGGAGTTCTGACTAGCTTAATTTCTATAGTAGTTATAGGACTATTTAGATTTTAATTTCTTTTTGAGGTTATATTTTTCCCTTCCAGGAATTTATATAAGGTATCTAAAATTTTCAAGTTTGCTTGCATAAAGTTGCTCATAATCTCTCTTTATCCAGTGCTCTTCTTGCCCGTATGGTTTAATTCAGGAGGATCAGAAAAACATACCTCTCCCCAGTGTGGATGAAGTCTGAGCTGGGCACACAACTTGGTGGACAGAAAGTGGACTGAGTGTCTTTGTGAAATGGCACATGCCCTGCGCTCATCTTTTTAATACTTTTAAGCTGTAATAATGTTTATCCCCCATTTCCAATAAGAGTCTTAGTGCCTTTATCTTCTCAAAATTTCCAGAAGATCTTCAATTTTAAATAGCCAACTTGTTTTGTTGATTCTCTTTATTGAAAGCTTTCTATTTCCCTCATATCTGTTCTTTGTTATTTCCTTTCTATGCTTGTAGATTTATTTTATTCTTTTTCTAACTTTTTGAGATGGATGCTAAGCTCATTCTTTTCAGTCTATCTTTTATATTTTATATACAGTGGGCTTCCCAGGTGGCTCAGTGGTAAAGAATCTGCCTGCTAATGCAGGAGACGTGGGTTCAATCCCTGGGTCGGGAAGATCTCTGGAGAAGGAAGAGGCAACCCACTCCAGTATTCCTGCCTGGGAAGTCCCATGGACAGAGAAGCCTGGCAGGTTACAGCCCATGAGGTTGCAAAAGTCTTTCTTTTACATTTTATACATAATGTCATAGTATAGGGGACTCCCAGGTGGCACTAGTAGTGAGGAGCCAGCCTGCCTGCCAATGGAGGGGACATACGAGACGCCGTTCAATCCCTGGGTCGGGAAGATCCCCTGGAGAAGGGCATGGCAACCCACTCCAGTATTCTTGCCTGGAGAATCCCATGGACAGGGGAGCCTGGCAGGCTACAGTCCACAGGGTCACAAAAAGTTGGACATGACTGAGGTGATTTGGCATGCAGCATGCATTATATGTTACATATATGCAACATACCTCACATAAACATATATTGTAATATCTAGTATTTATAAACCTAAGGCTGCACAAATTTCCTTCAAAGTGCTGGTTTAGCTGCATTGCACATGTTTTGAAATGCAGTATTTTCATTACTTTTCAGTTCAAAACCTATAATTTTCCTAGAATTCCTTCCTTGGTCAATGGATTATTTGGAACTGGTTCCCAAAGAATGGAGATTTTTCTCATTATTGTTTTTAAAACTGATTCCTAACTAAGCAGCATTTGGCCAAGGGACTATTTCCTTCAGGCTTGCTTTATAACACAGTGTGCTTCAAAGGAAAATGTATTCTGGAGTTGCTGAATACTGTGTTCCACAAATACAGGTCCATTAGGTAAAATTCACTGCACTGTTCAAATACTCCCTTTACTTCTTTGGGGTTACTTGTTCTATCAGCTGCTGAGAGAGATGAATTTAAGTTGCTCATTTTTACTCTGGACTTAGCTACCCTTGTAGTTGTGTCGATTTCGGCTTTATGTATTTTGAGACCACGCTATTAGGGTCACACAAATTAAAAAAAATTTATCTTCCTAATGAAGTAAATCTTTTATTATTTTTATTATGATGTCCTTTATCTCCAGCAATGATTTTGCCTTAAAGCATATGCTGTCTAATATTAACTTAATTCCAGCTTTCTTCTGGTATTTCTATGGTTACTTTCCCCATGCTGTTATTTTTAAATTGCCTGCATCTTAATGGTTTTGATGCATCTCTTATAAACAACACAGAGTTGGAATTTTAAGAAATCCAGCGTGACATACTGACCTTTAGCTGGAATATTTAGCCTGTCTACATTTAACGTAAGAACCAACCTGACACTGAAACCTAGGTTTACATCTACTGTATTGTTTTGTTTGCTGTTTCTTCCCCTTAGGTTCCTTTTTATCTTCTCTGGCCGTCTTTTAGGTTGTTTTGTGTGTGTGTGTCGGAGAAGCCAATGGCACCCCACTCCAGTACTCTTGCCTGGAAAATCCCATGGACGGAGGAGAATGGTGGGCTGCAGTCCATGGGGTTGCTGAGGGTCGGATACGACTGAGTGACTTCACTTTCACTTTTCACTTTCATGCATTGGAGAAGGAAATGGCAACCCACTCCAGTGTTCTTGCCTGGAGAATTCCAGGGACGGGGGAGCCTGGTGGGCTGCCGTCTCTGGGGTCGCACAGAGTTGGACACGACTGAAGCAACTTAGCAGCAGCAGCAGCAGTGTGTGTGTGTGGCTTTAAAAAAATCATTGCTTTCCCTCGGAACATTTGGAAATTGCAATTATTTTATTATTTTTAGTGATTCCCTTAGCAAATATAATGTGCTGTGCTTAGTCGCTCGGTCGTGTCCAACTCTTTGCAACCCCATGGACTGTGGACCACCAGGCTCCTCTGCCTGTGGGATTCTCCAGGCAAGAACACTGGAGTGGTTGCCATTTCCTCCTCCAGGGGATCTTCCCAACCCAGGAGTTGAACCCAGGTCTCCCATGTTGCAGGCAGATTCTTTACCAGCTGAGCCACCAGAGGAGCCCTTAGAGACGATAATGCATGCTTATGAAAATGCAGATTCCATCCATGCTTTTCACTGTCCTCCGTCACAATCACGTACTGGGAAACTTTTCCTCCATTTACTTCTTCAGGACGTGTTTTTTTTCTTGTGTATATTTTAATTCTACCATTTTTCTTAACTTCAGGAAACACTGTCTTACACAACCTAGGTTTACGTTTTCACATGTATTTACTTTATTCCTTACTCCTTCTTGCATCTGGACTTGCCATTACTTTCCTCTTGCCTGAAGTAATATAATTTAATATTTTCTTTAGTGTGAGTCGGCTGCTGGCAAACTAACGGGTTTTGTCTGAAAAAGTTTTTATTTCAACCTCAGTCTTGAAGTGTTTTCGCTGGGTGGGCAGTTTTCTCTCAGCATGCTGAGAATGTCACTTTGCTTTCATCTGGCTTCCTTTGTTGCTGATGTAAAGTAAGCTGTTTACCTCACTGTCACGCTTTTGAACTTAATATTTGCCCCCCGGCTGCTCTAAAGGTTTTAGTTTTTTCTGTAAACACTTTACTGAAATGTTATATACAGAAGAGTGAGTAAATCATAAGTTGTTGATACATTTTCAAAAGTAAGACCACTTCTGTAATCTGCATACAGATTAAAAAAAATTCACTATTATTTTCTAATTTCCATTACATGTTCTTCTTTGACACATGGTAATTTAGAAGTGTTCTTTAAAAGCTAATTATATTTGGAAATTAAAAAAAAACTCATTTGTTGTTAATTCTAGCTCAATTCTCTTTAGAATTTCTTAGAGAATGTAGACTCTAATACTAAGAATTCTTAGAAATTTATGAAAACTTTTTCAGCGTCTATCACATTTTTTTTTTTGCCTGAGGTCTGTTTGGTCTGATATCAATATAACTACATGAAGTTTATCTTGGTAAGTTAGCATCTTTTTACTTTTAACTGTGTTGTGTACTTATGTTTTAGGTGTGTATTTCATAAACGGGCTTCCCAGGTGGCGCTAGTGGTAAAGAACCCACCTGCCAAAGCAGGAGACATGAGACATGGGTTTGATCCCTGGGTCGGGAAGATCCCCTGGAGGAGAAAATGACAACCGACTCCAGTATTCTTGCCTGGAGAATCCCATGGACAGAGGAGCCCAGGGGGCTACAGTCCATGCGGTCACAGAGTCAGACACAACTGAAGTGACTCAGCACGTATTTCATAAACAGGGTATAGCTGGATTTGGAATTTTAGTTCAGTCTCTTTAACAGTATCCTAAACTAGCAGATTTGCATCATTTACATTTATGTGTATGACTCCTAATGTTTGGACTTATTTTTACAATCTTACTTTAGTTTCTATGGCACAAAATGAAAAGTTGTAGTGGAGGTTTTTCTTTTTGGCCACGCTGGGTGGCATGTGGGATCTTAGTTCCCTGACCAGGGATCAAACCTGTGCCCCCTGCATTCCTGCATTTTAAGTGTGGAATCTTAACCACTGGACCACCAGGGAAATCTCATGTGGTGCAGTTCTAAGTGCTGTTTATCATTAAAAGATTCTTAGGACACTTTTTATTCTGATTTTCCTATGCTTCTCTCTCCTGTTGGTTTGTTAAAATTTTCTTTAAATCCTTTCTCAACCACTGGTTTGGGAGTTATACATGGATACATAGCTTTTTAAGACTTTAGTCCATCTTCCTCCCAAACAGTATAAAGATGTTGGGAGCCACTGATGCCAACCACCTATCTCCTTTACTTTGCAGGATGCTGTGCAGAATTTTAGTTGTACCTTAGGTTACTACTCAGACATGTTCAATAGTACGACTGCTTTATATATAGTCAATGATAGTTTAGATATTCCCAATGGCTTCCAAGTTTTTTCAGCATTTCTTGTCTCTATCCTTCCTCATGCATTGAATCTCCTTTTTAAAAATAATTTTATAGACTTTTGGCTGTGCTGGGTCTTCGCTGCTGTGAGAGGGCTTTTCTCCAGTTTTGGAGAGTGGAGGTTACTCTTCGTTGCAGTAAGCAGGCTTCTCGTGGCGGCGGCTTTTCTCGTTGCGAAGCATGGGCTCTACAGCACACCGCCCTCAGTGGTTCCGGTTCCGGAGCTCTAGAGCACAGGCTTAAGTTGCGGTACATGGACGTAGCTGCTCCGCAGCATGTGGGATCTCCCCAGATCAGAGATCGAGACTGCGTCTCCTGCAGTGGCAAGCGGATTCTCTACTACCGAGCCACCAGGGAAGACTCTGAATGTCCCTGATGTACACACGCTGCTCCACTGAGGGTCTGTTACCGCTGCATGTTTCTTCTTCTGCAGCTTAGCTGGGCACAGAATTGCTCATCAAGGCTGGTCATCTTCTCTGAGCGATCTGAGCATTGCTGCCATCATGAAGCCAGCTCTCGGCCCGTTTTTTTCTTCTTTCTTGTGTTCTGTGTTTTTAATCTTCTTTGTATTGCTTTTATACGCTTCACTGAGTGTCTGATGTTTTGTGTTTTGACTGTGATGTTTCTTAGTTATAGACTTAGGTTTATTGATCCTGATTTGGGCTCACGGGTTTCCTGAATCTGAGAATTTAAAGATTTTCATCCATCTGGGGAAATTCTGGCCACTGTCTCTTTGTACGCTGTGGCTCCCCAGGGTCTTCTGGAGGGGGCCGCCAGGGCTTGCTGCAGATGCGGGCACGGCAGTGAGGGGTAGGGCATCAGGGGCGCCTATAAGGGCTTTGGCCTGAGCCCTGGGCCAGGGCAGTGTCCTTTCCTCCATGTGGTGGATGACCAAGACTCCACTCGGGCTGATGCCCACCAGACCTCCAAGGGGGAGCTGGGTGATATGGGAGAGGGAAAGGAAAACACAGCCCTTGGAGGCAGGAAGGGGCAAGCCTGTGACTGCAGTGGGCAGACAAGCTGTCTTCTGCCCACGCCCCTGCCGAGCCCCCCTCTACGGGCCAGGCAGCGGTCCTCAGGCTCCAGGGCATGTATGAATCACATGCAGAGCCTGTGAGCCGGTCTCCTGGCTCCATCTCCAGAGACTGCCTCAGCGGGTAAAGGAGGGCGCCTGTGAACCTGCGTGTGCGGGGGGATGCTGCTGCTGCTGCAGCAGGACCACGCTCTCGAGGAAGCCCACCGGGCTGGGGAGGGGAGCGGGCTGCTGGTGGCCCGAGGGCTGAGGGCTGTGACGGTCATCTCAGACGGGATGGAAACATCTGCCCGTGTGCCCTCCCCTCTGCAGCCCCTCTGGGAGGCCCCTGGGCAGTGGCTCTGCTCGCTCATTGCCTGGTCCCGTCTTCCCCAGGGGATGTAGGGGCCCCAGGAACTGGTGCCACACCCAGGTTGGTGTGAGCCTGCCCCTCGCCCGGGCACCCAGGAATCAGCACAACGCTGCACCAGAAGGAAGGCATGTTTAACCGATGGAGTTTAATGTATTCATGACACAAACACGGACCGGGTTGGGGCGGCGGTGTCCAAGCACAGATGGGGATGGCCTGGGACCCCCACCCTCTGAGGCTGGGGGCCCGCGCCGGACCCCTCTTCCCCTGGTGGGACAAACACTGATGTGGCTGAGTGACAGAATCATGTGGCACGGGCTGGCCCTGAGAAGGCGTCTCTATTCAAAGCTCCAGACCAGGAGCCTCCAGTCAAAGTGCGAGGCGCTGGGAGGGCGACCCGGTGTCAGCCTCACTGGGGAGGAGGGCGAGGAAGAGGAAGCCTGTCCTCGCTAAGTGCTGCCTGAGAGCTTCAGGATGGGGGAGGGAGGCGCAGATGGTGAGGATCATGTACACGGCGACGGCCCGAGACAAAATCTAGGAATGCTCGATAAACCCACAACGTTCAACACAATGGCAACACAACGGCAGCCCTGCCAGCCCTGCCAGCCCGGCCAAAGAGCTGTCTGGGCAGCGCTTCCCAATCTTTTTGTGACTGGGAGCTGAACAGCACAGAAGGCTGTATTTGACCTCTGGAGGGAAAGATGCCTTTCGTTCCCCCCAAACTGACTTAGGGGCTGAGAGACAAGACCTCTTGAAGATGAGCCTCTTCTGGGAAAAGGGGACTTGGGAGGTGAGAGTGGCGGCGGCAGAGCAGGTGCACCTGGAGGAGGGGCCCCTGGGTGGAGCCTGGAGGGGCACCGGGGTCCAGGGGAGCCCCTCCTTCTGGCAGGCTGGGCAGGCGCTTCCACCAGGAGCCCCCGTGCTGGGAGCGTGGGCCACGATGGCCCTTCACTGGGTCCGGAGCTGGTAATCTAGAAAGAAGGAGGGGGGCGTCCATTGTCTGCTCTGACCCTGGAGGAGGGGCCGCCCCACCTGCCCTGACCCTGGGGTTGCTCCCTGAGCACCACCCTGGGGACAGTGGCACCCTCACCAGGGGCCTTTTCAGCATCCCCCACCTGCCCCATGGGCAGGTCGCACGTACCTCCGTTCTGAGTGATATAACGAACCCACGGTAAGGCCTGGTAGCCACTCTTCTCGATGATCTTCAGGTAACGCACCTGCGGCACAGGTATCAGGGCCCTAAGCGTGCACACGCCACCCCTGCTCCTGGCTGCCCACCAAGTCATTCCTCCCGGGGCTGGGCTGAGACCAAGAGGGCCAGGGAGAGGACGAAGCACCTTAGTCTGTATCACACTCAGGCCGAGGGAGGGTGGAGATGCTTCTAGAAGGTGTGGCAAAGAGCCAGATGTGCACTTGCAGGCACGACCCTCTAGCAGATTCCTAGAAGGGGCCAAGCCCAGGTTTTCAGCCCCATACAAGCTTCTGGGGGCGCCCGGGAAACGGGCCCCACAGCGGCAAGTGTGTGAACAGTAGTTTTGGGGGCTGAATGCATCTCTGAGCTTGGAGCACAGGTCAGGTCTGAGAAGACCACTGCGGGCCTCTTTCCATCAGGGCCAGGCTGCCCACGGAGATGGGCAGGGCTGGGGAGCAGCTTGGAGCCCCGGGACAAGTCAGCTAGCACCCTTTGCTAACTGGCTGCACGTGTGTCTGTCACCTTTAACCCTCTGAACCTGGACTGATGCCTGGTCCCTGAGAGGCCCCACTGGGCCTGTCCATGCCTGCTCTGGGGCCCCGGCAGCCCTGGTCACACATACCTGGATGCCAGAGGTAGTGAAGTAGGGGATCTCGAACTTGACGCTGATCGGGGGCTTGCCCTCCTTGTCCTCTGCCTCCACGCTGGGCAGGCCAAAGTGGGCGCGCATCAGGTACTCCTTACCGCCCTGGGGGAGCAGACCACAAAGGAGATGGTCAGGCGGAGACCCTGGCAGGTTCATCCAACAGCTGCCCCTGGAGGATGCCAGGCTGCAGGCCTGGCCAATGAGTCCCTTCCTGCATGGTTTGTGGTCACTCAGGGCCTCGGCTCCTGCAACACACTCACACCCACACCAGCCCCGCTGGGGAAAATTAGTCCTCTAATTCTGGGGATGAAGAGAAACTTCTACAAGTTCCCAGGCACAGAAGCCTAGTTGCGTCAAGGAAAAGAACACTAGGCCTTGGGGAGGAAGAAGGGAGAGGAAGAGCGAGAACTGGCAGGGGGTGACAGGGCTGCCTGGGACTGATGAGCTGGCCCTAGGTCTTCCCCTGGAAGGGAAAGGCTCTGGTCCGGGGAGCTGAACCATGACTCCAGAGATGGGACTTGTAGTGGGGGAAGGAATGGCTTCCCTGCTGGTGCAGTGGTAAAGAATCCACCTGCCAATGCAGGAGATGCTGGTTCGATCCCTGGGTCAGGAAGATCCCCTGGAGAAGGAAATGGCCACCCACTCCAGTATTCTTGCCTGGGAAACCCCAGGGACAGGGGAGCCTGGCAGGCTACGGGGTTGCAAAGAATCGGACACAACTGAGAGACTGGACTCTCGGCGTGAGGGGTCAGGAGTCCTGGCCTGGTTGTCCCACACAGAACTGCAGGGAGCAGTAGGAAATGCAGCTCCCATCACACCAGGACACAGAGGGTTTTGATCCTCAGGCCTTTGGCAACAGGAGTCACTGCTGACTAGGGCTGCCTCTGCATGGCCTCGGCAGAGCAGCGCAGAGCTCAGCCTCCCCTTCCAGGGATGAAGTGAGTGGTCAGGATCTGCTCATCAGTGCAGGTGTGTGGACTCTGCCTGACTTGGAGCTGTGTGCTCAGTGAAGATTCTGGGACAAGGGGAGAATAACGCAGTCTCAGCAATAGACAAAGCAGGGCTTCCCTGGTGGCTCAGTGGTAAAGAGTGCTTGCCAACGCAGGAGACACAGAATCGATCCCTGATCTGGGAAGATCCCACAGGCTGTGGAGCAACTAAGCCCATGCTCCACAGCTGTGGAACCTGTGCCCTACAGACGAGGAACCGCAACTACTGAGCCCACACACCCTAGAGCCTGTGCTCCACAAGAGGAGCCGCCGCAATGAGAAGCCCAGCACCACAACTGGAGAGTGGTCCCCGCTCCTGTTTACCGAAACTAGAGGAGAGTCCACGCAGCAGCGAAGACCCAGCACAGCCCAAAATAAATAAAATTATATAAAAAAACAGACAAAGCAGGCAGCAAAGGAATAAAACCAGCTCCATCAGCCTGTACATGAAACAATAACCAGACCAAAAACCTCAGCTTTATAAAAACCAAGAGGAAAATGAAAGCAAAAGAATATGCAGAGGTGGGCCCTCCCCGGCGGGTGGCAGAAGTCTACAAGCCTACCTGTGTCAGTCATGTCCGTGTAAATGGCTTTAATTTCCTCTGTTAATGAGACTTGGAGACTGGCTCACAGACCAAAACCCAACTCTCCACTGTAAAAGCAGAGTCAGAAAGACGAAACCAGTAGAAAGAATGGGTGAAGGCATGCTGGCTAAAGTCAAACAAAGCAGAGCAGGGCTGGGCTTCCCTGTGGTCCAGTGGTTAAGAATCTGCTGACCAATGCAGGGGACAGATTTGATCCCTGTTGGGGAAGATCTCACATGCTCCAAGACAACTGAGCCAATGCGCCACAACTTCTGAGCCCACATTCCACAGCCCGCAAGCTGCAACTGAACTACTGAAGCCTGTGCTCTGCAACAGGAGAGAAGCCCCTGCAATGAGAGCCTACACACGGCAACTAGAGGGTAGCCTTCGCTCACCATAATTAGAGAAAGCCCGTGCATAGCAACGAAGACCCAGTGCAACCAAAAATGTTTTTAAAAAAGATTAAAAAAAAAAAAAAAAAAGGCGGAGCAGGACTGCTGCCACAGGGGAGAATTAAGGGCAAAGAATTCCAGGTGCAGAGGACAACTGTTTACAGCCCGAAAGGCTACTGTCCTACCAATCCACAGGGAAGACACAATAGTTATGAGTGTCTATGCACCAGGTAACACGCAGCGACTTCTGTTAAGCAGACGCTACAAGAGAGGAGACGGGAACCAGAGGAACCAGAGGAAGGCAGAGCCGGCCCAGCTCTCTGTGTGGCTGATGCCGTCACGGCAGCATAGCAGACCTCTTGGTGCTTGTGTCAAGTTCTCTACCCCAGTTACAGAGGCCTTGTCTTCTCAAGTACATGTGGGATAGTCACAAACTTTGACCTTATATTAACACACAATGAATACTTCAATAAATCTTATAAGCAGAATAGCATGAATAACCTTCTCTAACCTCAATGCAACAAACTCAAAGTGAAGATAAAATGGAAAATAAAAGGCCCTTTGACCAGAAAAACAGAAAACAAACAAAACGAAAAAATACTCATTCGATTACAGGATTTCTAGATAATAGTATCAAATATTACATGCCCGTTCTATGGGTTATATAGCTAAGGCAGAGTTCAGAAGAATATCTGTGGTTTAAATATTTATATCAATACAAATTTTAAAATAATAAAATTTTTAAAACTTGAAAATCAGGACAAAGGATGAAGAAATTAAAGACTTATAAAACTGAAAAATATGACAAACAAATTAAAAAGTGAATCTGGAAAAAAAAACAGACAAACCACTAGGTAACCTTATCAAGGAAAAGTAACAAAAATGCAAAATAAGATATAACAAGGGAGAAGTCACTGTCATAAGAGAAGGGGAAAAAGACACCCCTTTCTACAACTCTGTGTAGGCAAATTTGAACCTGGTTAGGATGGATAATTTCGTAGGAAAATAAAAATTTACCCAAACTGATTCCAACAGAAATAGAAACTCGAAATGGCCTAATTTCCACAGATGAGTTAGAAAGAGTATCAGAGAGACAGATGGCCACACACACAGCCAAATCTATCAATCCCCTCAAGACCAGATGATCTCAAGGCCACTTTAAAGCTGTTCTGCAGCATGGAAGAGGGAGACCAAAAAAACTATGAAACAGGTACAACATTGACACCTGAGATAGAGGTACCAAAAAAAAAAAGGTCAATCTCAGTCATGAATCTCAATGTAAAAATACTACATACAATGTTAACCAACAGGATTAATGGCATATCAAAGAGAAGACATATCATGATCAACTGGAGTTTGCCAGAATGCAAGGATGGTTCAAGATCTATCCTGTGTTAATATCTGAACTGACAGACACTGAAGAGGCATTTTGCTAAATTTGTTGCCCTTTTGTGCTAAAAACACAGCAAAGCAGAACTGGAATAAATTGCAGCCCAAAGCAACAAGACACTGAAAAAGGGAAACCCTAGTAGTTCTGGTTGGAGGCAAAGCCAGGAGGCTGCCTTCTACCACCACTTACAGGCATGGAGACAGCAATGGAAGCAGGGAGATGCTAGGAGTCATAAGGTGCCCAAGAATAGGAGAGGAAAAGGGGTAACTGCAACTGCTGAAAACATATGAAAAAACATCTAGGAACCCATGAGAAAAGAAAAAAAACTACCACAATCAAAAAAGATTACAAAGCAAAAATACTCCAGAGGCGAGGCTGAAAGACAAACACCAAACTAAGGAAAACCACTTGCGACTGCTATCAAAGAAAAAGTACTCACCTTGCTCATGTGCAAACAGCTTTTGGAAACCAACAAGAAAGTGACCAAACTTGACAGAAAAGTGAGCAAAAGGACAGCTACTATAGTTTCCAGAGCAAGGAACACAAACAGCCCCGAGACAAAGGGAAAAGGCACCGCGTCTTTTTACCACGAGGAACGTGCAGTCCGTGCAGCCTCATTCCTGCCTTCCAGTCCCTGGGCACTCTGCCCACAAACCCAGACTCAAGTGCTCGAAATCCTGAACACCAGCCAGGCGGCCATGCCAGCTTGTGGGTCCGGCAGCAGGTGGTCTATGTTCCTGGAGCTGGTGCTGCTCTGGCCCCCAAGGCAGGCAGTCTGCGCCCCTGGAGGCAAGCTGAGTTCCAAACAGGAGCGGCAGGCAGAGAAAGAAGGGCAGCGGGAGGGCGGGGCGGGGGCGCTAACCTGACTCTGGAGACAGGCGGGTGCACGCACGAGACGAAGGTGGAGCACCCCCACCCCACCTGCCCCTGTTCTCCACCCACCCTCCCTTCTGAGCCTCCCTGAAGCCCCAGGCGGGGATCCCGGCCGTGGGCTTGAGGGGCCCGCAGTGGTCAGGCTGCCACGCTGCATGGGACCCAGGGAGCAGGCGGGTGTGGTGAGGGTCTGGGGGGTGCCCTGCCGAGAGGGTGCTCACCGGGAAGGACTTGATGGACCAAACAATCTCACTGTTCTCGGGCACCCACTTGACGCTCCCCACTGTCGTCTTGAACTTGGGTGAGTCGGCATCGTTGGGCACAGGGATGTGGATTTCCACATTGTTGGCTGTTGATCGCCGCTTGAACTGGCTCTTGGCCTGGAGATGAGGCAGTGGGGCCAAGGGTGCAGAGGGTGAAGGTGAGACAGCCCAGCTCCCACCCAGCCTGCTCCCCAAGGGCCACAAACCCCTCAGCCTGGCCTGTGGGATTCCCCCAGCCTCTCCTGCCCTCTGAGGTTTTCTTTAAGCTCAACTTTGGAAGGTAACCTCTACCCGCCTGTCTCCTCAGCCTTTGGGGCTTCCCATCCTTCTCTGCGGTCCGGGCCTCCGGGGACAATGTCTGCGTCACCTGGACTGGCCTGGGATGGATGAGGTCACTGGGTGGCAGATGTGTGCCACCTGGACACTCAGTCACAGCCTGCTTCCACGGTGGCAGCACCTAGGACCTGGGCGGCGTGTCCTGTGTCCCAGGCCTACTCTCGGTGAGCTCATGGGGAGACAAGATGGATGACAGCCACAGGTTCAGCCCCGGGGCAGGGCTCACAAAAGCCCCCGTGTGCCCCCAGTCCTGCGTTAGGACCCTGTGTCAAAGGCGCTGGACAGGCCAGAGATTCCGGAAAGCCCGTACCACGCGGGGCCACCCACGTCCCCGTCTCTTACGCCCTGCACATCTGGCTGACGTTGCGTGCAGGACGCACACGCACCTTGATCATGTACTCGATGCGGCTGTGGGAATGCTTTTCAATCACGGACTCGATCCAGATCAAGGGCTTGACCTGTTGGGGAGAGGGAACACGGCGCTCTCGCCTAGTTGTTTTACAAAGCTCCCTTTCACAGAGGGGAAACAGGGCAAGCGACCACTGGGCTTGGTGTGAGCCCAGCACCAGGGGCTCTTGGGAGAATCCAAGCCGGTGCCAGGATGGGTCAGAACAGAGAGAGAAGGCAGAAAGCATCACAGAGGACACTCTAGGGGTGCTGTCGGGGAAAGGGGGCAATGGTGCCAAAGGGTCTGTCCCCCTCAAAGTTCGGAGCCTCGTGTTGACAAGCAGGCTTCTTGGAGCCCGGCTGCCCCTGGGGCACTGTGCCTGTCCCACGGATCACCTCACAGACCTGAGGCTCACCATGGAGGAGGTGGCTCCCACCCAGCAGGGAAGGGGGGCGATGCCGGGGCGAGGCGGGGGTGGGAGCCTGGGGCCCAGGCGCTGGCGACTGTGCACTCACGTGCGTGTTGAGGCGGTAGGACATGAGCTCGAACTCGCCGTCGGGCGGGATGAAGGAGATGGTGCGGTCATTCTCAAAGCGCGAGAGCCGCACGCACTGGTGGAACTTCACGTCCTCCAGCTCCACGGACTTGCTTTTGCCACCTGCAGGGAGTTGGGGTGTGAGGGCGTGACAGGCAGACCCTAGGTCCCCTGGGCCACTCTCTCAGCGACGGTGTCCCTCTGTCTGGGGCCCAGCCCTGCAGAGCAGAGCTGCTTCCAAATCTGTGAGAGCGTCTTGGGCCACGAACACCAAGGTGGCCGGCTCTTGAGACAGGCATCCCCACCTCTCCTCACCCCCAGGAAGCCCCATCACATCTCAACACTGGGCTGAGGGCAGAGCTGGTGGGCGGTTCACTCTGAGCCCCTAGCCTAGGGTGCTGCCTGGGACATGTTTGCTGAATGACGAACAGACCCCACTGGGTGTGCTCAGGGATGACTCGGGGTCCCCTGAGGGCCCTGGGCCCGTCATCCCTGGGATCCCATCTCAGTTTCTCGGCCCAGAGAGGCTGAGGGTCGGGCCCAGTCCTGGGAGGGGGTCTGCTCTGCTGGGCAGATGTCTGAGAGGCCCTCACGAGCGCTACTGCTGATGTAACTATGACAACCTTCCTGTGGGTGGGAGGGGAGGCTGGAGGTCAAGCTTGGAACACCAGAGCCCCAGCAGCCCTGGGCTTCTGAGGCCACCCCAGGCTGCCACACCACAAAGCATTATACCCAAGCCAGGCAGGGCGAGCTTGAGCTGCTGTTGTGGTTTCTGCACAGCCCAGCCCCAACGCCAGGGGTGAGGACAGAAACTGGGCCCAGGAGGAGACGAGCCCTGCAGTCCGTGCAGGAGGGCGGGGCTGAGGACCTTCTGTGTGACCACCGAGGTGCCCATCTGCACGTCTGGCCTGAGAGGTGACAAGGGGACTGGACTGGAGGATTTTTCACTCCCCCGTGTCCTCCAGGCCCAGGCGTTAGCTGACCAGTTTTCACCGTTGTAAACAACGCGACAATGTTTCTAAGGCAATATGCCTAAGGTGAACTTGCTGACCACTCAGGTGGACGCTCCCGGGCCTGGGCGGGGTACTCACGGCCTGTGTTGTCGAAGAGGACCTTGTCGTTGAGCCCCAGGCGCAGCTCGGGCATGCCGGACAGGAAGACGCGCATCTTGATGGAGCCTACGATCTCACTGCGCAGGACGTTCCCGTTGGCACTGACCTGGGGGGTCGGGGGGCCGGGGGTGAGGGGAGGCCCCGCGCCAGCGGCCACTGTCCCTCACCATGCTGTGTGACCCTCCCGGCCTCTCCCACTAGCGAAGCCCTTCTCTCTGTCCCCTGAGCTAAGGAGGCAGTGTCAGGGCAGACCTGGAAGGCAGACACCCGTGGGCCCCGCCCTCTAGGTCTCAGGCCACAGCAGGCTCCTCCCTCTTGGATGGGCCAGCTGATGCTGTGCCTGGAATCCTTTTGGGGGCTCTTTCACACACTGACCCCTCTGAGGTGCCCCAGGATGCCCAGGGCAGACCTGGTGGCTGGAGGCTGTGTGCTTGGCTGGCCTGGGCAGGGATTCTATCAGTATCTGCTCATCTACTGGGCTCTGTGAGCTTTTCTCAGAGCAGGGCGGACTCACTTTTCAGAAATCTATTTCTTCATGTGGGGCCAGGTGAGGCTACTTTATGTTCTAGGTGAGCCTAGGGCTTGTTGAAGATGGAGCTGCCTGGGTCCTGTAGGGCTGCTCTGAGGTCTGATGCAAAGTAACAATTACACTTAAGCAAATACAATCCCAGCTCTAACACTGCCTGGGCAGTTCCTCCTTGACCGGGAGGGGCGGAGACTCGGGCGACTTTTAACTCCTGTGCAGACTGGAAGGCATCTGAGAGTGCAACTGAAAATCACAGCACATAGGAAACAGCCTTGTGGACACAGCCGGGGAAAGAAAGGGTGGGATGAGACGGCACACAGAAGGGAAACATACACGACTGTATGGAAAATGGACAGCCGGCGGGAACCTGCTGCATGGCACAGGGAGCGCAACCCAGCGCTCTGTGACAACCTAGAGGGGTGGGTGCTTGGCTGAGCCACAGGTATGCACATGTATGGCAGAAACCATCGCAATACTGTAAATCGATTATCCTTCAGTTAAAAATACATACATTTTTATAAGTAAATAAAATAACCATCACAGCAGGACGATGGGTAAACCCGGGGGCTGTCTGGAGGGAGCAGGCTGCTGCAGCACGTCTCCACGGCCCCATCTTAGAGATGAGGACACCGAGGCACGGAGCAGCTGGCAGAGGTTCTGGGGCCGCAGCCCGGCCCGCCACCCCACAGTGCCCTTCTGTGAGGATGCCACATCCACACCGGCAAGCAAAGCAAACTCAGAGACCTAGGGCCACACGGGCCACTCCTTGGAGGCCCTGACTCCCTGATTTCTGCGAAGAAGCAGGAAAATCTGTCCAGTCTTTAACTCAAATATCTGGACGTGCCGTGGGCAGGCATGGGAGACCTTCACCTCTAAGGGAAGTGACTCAGAAAAAGGCACAAAACAGCACGGGAGGTCCTGCCACCTCCCATCACTCGCCACGCTCTGACCTCGCTGTCCTTGCCTCAGCAGGCAGCGTGTGACCTGACCCCCATCTGCCTGCCCGTCCACCTCCGTCCACACCCTGGTGAGGGGTCGGGGGGGGCTGCTCACTGCGGGGTCCAGCATGAGGACGGTGCCTGGGGCAGCGCGACTCGTGAGTCCGTGCAGACATGGCCCCTCACCCCTGAGCTCTGGGCAGCTGGCACGCCACCGCCTTACTCTGCGGGTTCTCAGTGCTCCCCCCAACTGCCCTGAGTTCTCCTTCTCTGGGGGGCTATCCCCCCTGGGGGAGGGGGTGCTGTGCAGCCCTCTAGAGCTGAACGATGGCAAAGGGGGCTTGGGAAGTGGAGACAAAAGCCACGCAGCCTTTAAGGCCAATGCTGGCCGTGACAGGCGGCCCAAAGTCGGCGCCGTCCCAGGGCAAGCGTGGAAGAGCTGAGTGTCAGCAATATGGCTGCTAATTATACCTGTAGAACCAGATTTTCAGAATCTGGAGGCCAGTGTTGATTTTGGAGGCCGCCAGCTTTGCCGTCAGACTCAGGAAGGTGTGCTCTAACATGCCTGGGGTGCCCATACTGCCTCGTGCTGCCCCTTGTATGAGAGGACAGGGCTCCCTGGACGGTGCCATGTGTGCAGACACAGGGGCTGGGGCAGCCCTGAGCTCCCAGCGCTCTCCTGGGCAGCTGCTTACAAACCGCTCCCTGGGATCTGCTTCTCCACCTCAGGACACCTGAGAACATGTCCGGGCTCAGTAAACGGTCCAGATGAAGGTCCTCCGGCAGGAGGGGAGCGCGGTGAGCCACTGCCGCCTCAAGGCTTAGAAAATAAAGATGGGGGTACATTTACATTCAGTCCAC
This sequence comes from Bubalus kerabau, assembly GCF_029407905.1. Taxonomy (NCBI): domain Eukaryota; kingdom Metazoa; phylum Chordata; class Mammalia; order Artiodactyla; family Bovidae; genus Bubalus; species Bubalus kerabau. The sequence goes on from NC_073624.1 coordinate 176,188,914, forward strand.
TGCAAGAATCTTTTGGAAAGTGCTCTCACTCAGGAATTCCACGCCTGGGCACTCAGCCCTCCAGAGATCCTACCCAGGTAAGGGAGATGCCCAAACACACATGAGGATGAGCAATCATGCTCATTTCTGCACTGGCTGGAACAGCCAAAAATGGGCAAACCTAAGTAGCCCATGTGACAGGTTTGGCCCAGTCTGCCCTGGTTTGCCCAAGTACTGGGAGTGAGGTCTTCTGTGTGGAGACAGGTAGGCTGCAAGTGAGATGGAATTGGCTTGCATCACCCATTCTCTGCCACCGACCACAGCTATAAAATCTGGGCAGGGCGTTTCCCTGATGGCTCAGTGGTAAAGAATCCACCTGCCAATGCAGGAGACGCAGGTTTGACCCTTGATCTAGGAAGACCCCACATCATCCCTTAGTTGCGGAGCAACTAAGCCCGTACGCCACGACTGCTGAGCCAGTACTCCAGAGCCTGGGGACTGTGACTACTGAAGCCCACACACCCTAGAACCTGTGCCCCACGACAAGAGAAGCCACTGCAGTGAGACGCCCATGCGCTGTGACCAGAGAACAGCCCAAGCATTAACACAGACACAGCACGTTAATTAATTAAATAAAGTTAAAAATCAGCAACAACAAAAAACCTGGGCAGAATGCATGGGCAACTATTGGGAGACCAAAAAGGCGGATCCAGAAGAGCTGGCCGGACGAGCAGTTCTCCCACCCGCCGTGATGTCAAGGTGCAGCGGAGGCCTGGAAGTGGAAGTGAGCAGTGGGGTGTAGCCAGAGCTTGCAGAAGCCTCTAGTTCTGACTCCAGGGCCAGAAGGGGAACTCCTGGCGCTCAGAGGGAATACGGAAATCCCCCGGTTCTCCCCCCTTTCAGTTTTCTCACGGCTGTCTGGGGCCCAGGCAACTGAGCTGCTTTTCCAGGGGTGGGGGTGCTAAACCTAGGATTCCAGCCCAAGTGCAGACCAGCACAAGAGTAGGCATCTAGAGCCCTAAGTTTTTGGCTACAGACCCAAGAAAGGAAGGCCCAGGCAGCCAGAGAGCACAGGTACACAGCAGACAGTGAGAGGTTCAGGAGAGCAACCTCAGGAAGTTGTTTATGTCCAGACCTCTCTAGAACCAGGTGCGCACAGAGAAGAGCCTACGGCCAAAGGCCTTGAGAACAAACTGTTCCTAGGCCCAGATGGACCGCTGGGCACTGCATATTTGGAACAGATGCAAATAGCAAAGGGCACAGAGGCTTTGAAAACTGAACTGATACTCATGGCTCATAGACTGAAACTTATGGCCTGAACCTAACCAGGTCAATTGTCAGCTAAAACAAACCAAAAAAACCCAACATTTTCAGTATAATTTAAATAAGACCTAGAATCCTACCGCAACATATAACCTAAAATTACGTAGCATACAAAGAACCATGAAAATTTCAGCTCACATGAAAATACAATCAACAGACACCAATACTGACATGGGTTGCGATTCTATGAAGAAGACTTTAAACCACTATGAGAAAAATCGCAAATACTCTTACAACAAATGTCAAACTAGAAAGTCTCAGGAAAGAAATAAGACTATAAGGAGAAGGATCAAATGGAAGTCTTAGATCTGAAAAATACTGTAACAAACTAAAAGCTCACTGGATGGGCTCAAGAGCAGAATGGAGATAACACAGTAGGAAAAGGGTCAGTGAACTTGAAAGCTGATCAACAGGAATTATCCAATCTAAACAACAGAAAGAAAGATGGAGTAGAATGAACAGAGGCTCAGAGACCCTGAGGACAATCATAAAAGGGCTAACATTTATGTTACTGGGGTCCAGAAGGAAACAAGAGTGAAACAGTAAAAACATATTTGAAGAAATGATGAATACAAACATCTCAAGTTTGGTGAAATACATAAGTCTATAGATCCAAGGAGCTGAACAAAACCCAAACAGGAGGAACTCAAAAATATCCATACCTAGACACATCATAAACTATCTGCTGAAAACTAAAGACAAAGGAAAAATCTGAAAAGCGGCCAGAGAAAAACTACATATTATTATTATCTACAGGGGAATACTGATGTGAGTGACTGGATTTTCATCAGAAATCATCGAGCCCAGAAGGAAGTGGTACAACGTTTTTAAGGTACTAAAGGAGAGCTGTCAACCCAGAATTTGATATCCAGTGACAGGATCCTTCTGGAAAGAAGGTGAAATGAAGACATTCTCAGATGAAGGAAACCAGGGGAATCTGTAGCCTGTTGCCCTGTTCTGAAAGAACTGCTAAAAGGAGCATTTTAGACAGAAGTAAAACTGTACCAGAAGGAAACCTGGAAAACTGGGAGTGAGAGGAGAGCAGCAGGAACAGTAAATACCTGGGAAAATAAGGTAGAGAGTCTTCTTTTCCTCCTCAGTTCTTTAAAGTATGCTTGGTAATTGAAAGCAAAAATGTTTAACACTGCCTAATATGGTTTTCAGTATAGAGAGACAGTTGTATAGGACAACTCTACAATGGGGTTGTAAAGTTTCTAAATTTCAAATAAAGTTGTAAAATATTAACTCTAAGTAAATGATAAGAAAGTATGTATTTTATAGCAACCACTAAAAAAAAACTATACAAAGAAAAAATGACAGAGTGAAGAAACAAAATGGAACACGACAAGTGTTCAAGTTTAATTGGTATTTACAGAACACTCTATCCAACAAGGGCAGAATGTACATTTTTTTCAAATGTACATGGAAATTCACCCAGACAGAGCGATCATATTTTGGATCATTAATCTTAACAAACTTTAAAGAACTGACAGTAATATAAACTATATTCTCAGACAATAACAGAATTAAATTAAAAGTCAATGACAAGATAACAGAAAAATCTGTAAACATTTAGAAATTAAACAATACACTTTCATTAAGTAATCCATGGGTCAATGGAAGTCTCTAGGAAAATGTGAAAATATTTTCAACAAAAATGAAAACCCAACGTTATCAGTGTAGAATACAGCTAAAGCAGTGCTTAGAGAGAAATTTTAGCATTAAATGTTTGTAACAGAAAGAAGAAAGGCTTCAAATTAGTATCTTCCGTTACCACTTTAAAAAACTAGCAAAAGAAGAGCAAAGTGAGCCAAAATCACAAGGAAGACAAAAGCAGAAATCAATGTAATTGAAAACAGAAAGACAACAGGGGAAATCAATGAAATCAAAGCCGATTCTTTGTGTAGGTCAACGAAACAGATAAACCTCTCATAAGAGTGACAAAGAGAAAAGAAAGACAACATAAATTACCAATATCAGAAATGAAAGAGCGGTATCAGTACAGACCTTGCACATATTTAAAAGCTAATAAGGGAATACTATAAACAACACTGCATATAAACTCTGACTTAGATGAAATAGACCAATTTCCTAAAAACTGCAAACTACCAAAACTCACTCAAGATGAAATAGAAAACCTAATCAATCCTACAGCTGTTATATAATTGAAATCTGTAGTGAAAAATACTCTGAAAAAGAAATCTCCAGGCTCAGATAGTTTTACAGGTGAATTCTACCAAATAAAATTAAAAATAAGCAATTTGAGATAGCTTTCCCAAAATGAAATACTTAGGTGTAAATTTAACATGCAAATTTGTACATGGTAAAAACTATAAAATGTTGATGAAAGAAATAAAATATTATCTAAATATATATATAGAGAGACATGTATTTCTCATGGATTGTGAGACTTAATATACTAAAGATATCAAATCTCTCCAAATTGATTTAACAGAGTTATTTAACTCAATACCAATTAAAATCCCAAAGCAAGCGGATTCTAAAATTCTATAAAAGGAACTAAAGAGCTAAACAATTTTGAAAAACAAGACTATCAGGAGGATCACATTATGGAAAAGAACAGAAACCAGAAGCAGACTTGTACAATATAACAAATTGATTTTTGACAGAAATGCAAAAGCAATTTAATGGAGAAAGGATAATCTTTAAAAAAAAATGATGTTAGAACAAGGAAAAAAATTGTTCAACGTGCAAAAAATGGATACAAGCCTCATACCTTACATAAAATTTAACTAAAAATTGATCATAGATCTAAATATAAAACTATAATCTTTTAGAAGAAAACTTAGGAGAAAAATCTATGTGACCTTGGGTTTGGCAATGAGTTCTCAGACATGGCACCAAAAGCATAAACAGTTTAAAATTTTGATATTTGGGTTTTTTCCTGAATATTTTTTTTCTGTGGACCATTTTTAAATCCTTTATTGAATTTGTTATAATACTGTTTCTGTTTTGTTTTGGTTTTTTGGCTGAAAAGTATGTGAGATCTTAGATCCTCAACTCGGGATCAAACCTGTACCCCTTTCATTGGAAGGTGAAGTGTTAACCAACTGGACTGCAAGGGAAGTCCCTAAATACTTGATACGTGGACTTTCTCAAAAACTTCTGCTCTGTGAAAGAAATGCCAACAGAAGGAAAAATGACAGACTCAGGAGAAAATATTTGCAAATCACACATCACATTGGATAAAGAAAAAAAAAGACTTTATCCAATACCAAGAATTTTCAAAACTCAGCAATCAGAAAACAAACTCAACTTAAAAATGATCAGAGACATGAAAAGACATGCCTCCAAAGATATATGGATGACAAAGAGGCATACAGCAAGATGCTCAACATCATTAGCCATTAGGGAGATGTACATGAAAGCCATAATGAGATAGGATGACAAAAATGAAAACGCTGATCAAGGATGTGGAGTGACTGGAATTCTCATCCACTGCTGGTGAAAACACAAAAATGTTACTGGAGAACAGTTGGACAGTTGCTTATAAAGTCAAACATACACTTACCAGATGACCCAGCAATCCCACTCCTGGGTATTTGCCCTAGAGAGATGGAAACTTCTGTACACACATAAATCTATACAGAAAATGCTCATAGCAACTCTTCACAATTGCCAAACACTGGAAACAACCCAGATGTCCTTTGATGGGTGAATGGATGAACCAACTGTGATTCAGAGTATAAAATAAATGAACCAAAGAAGACATAAAATTTGGATAAACCGAGCAACTTGGATGAATCTCAAGGCCATATATTGAAAGAAGTCAGATTCAAACTGACACACACTGTATGATTCCATTCACACAACAATCTCAAAAAGACACAGCTGCTGTGATCTGCAGGCGCAGCTGCCGGGGCGGGGCGGGACAGGCGGGAGGGTGTGGCTACCGAGAGGCAGCAGGGGTGGGGTGTTTGAGGGGATGGAGCTGTTCTGCTGCCCAGTTATGATCATGGGTACACAAGTTTGTACACGTGCTCAAATTCACAGAAGATGTGGTCAGTTACCAACTAACAATAACTTAATAAATAAAACTAAAGAAACAAACATGCACAAAACAGTAAAAACCAAACCCAAGCAACTCCAAAAGCCAGCTGTAGGGGAACTACACCTTATGCTCTCAGTTTTACACAAAACAGCATCTGTCTGCAAACCTACAGCAGGAGGGGGCGAAAGATGACAATGAATCCTTCCGTGATGTGGACTTTCAGATAGCGGAGCCCTGCGCTTGCTTGCTTTCTAAGTATTGTTTTACTTTTGCCTGGAGGCATGCAGGATCCTAGTTCCCCAACCAAGGTCGAACCCAGGCCCCCTGAAGTGGTAGCATAGGGTCAGCCGCTGGCCCACCGGGAAGTCCTGGAGCCCTTGGCTGTCTAACCCTAGACATTTTTTTTTAATGATATGCATGCGTTCGTTCTAAATAAGAACAAAAACTAATGAAGGTAAAACAAGCTCGTGTTGCAATGAGTCCCTAACTGAATCCCGCTGATCTGCTATCACACAGAAACTGTTTCTCAGGGCCTTGCTAATTTTAAAAGTCAAGTTGCTTTATTTCTAATCACGAAGAAGACACATTTTTTAAAAAAGAAAAGGAAGCCTACCAGGAGATTGACGGACTCGATGACATCCAAGAACACCTCGTTCTTCCGGTACTTGATGCCCTCCGAGCGCCAGGACACTGCGTTGGTGACAGTGGCCGGGGGCCGCGGGGCCCCCGTCTCCAGCTTGTGGCCTTCCTGAGTGATGTACCTGTGGGCCCGGGCTCAGAGTTAGCTGGCTCAGGCACTGACATATTGAAAACAGCCCCTCCCTGTAGCAGGCGCCAGGAGAGGCAGGCTCTGGTTTCACCTGGGGCCATTTAACACAACAAAATCACGATTTCCAAAACCCCAACACACTCCTCAGTTACAATGAGTACAGAGTTCTCAGTCTCAGGGCAGCAAGGAGACAGCGCTGGTGAGGAAAACAAGCAGTGGGCATGCAGTGCTTCCCAGCTGGGCATGCAGAGGAGACCGACCTCCCTGGGAGGGTGACCTGGTGACCCTGATTCCACTCACTGTTTAGCCAGAAGTCATGTACCACCTGACCCTGTGGACTGCAGCCCACCAGGCTCCTCTGCCCATGGGACTTCCCAGGCAAGAACACTGGAGTGGGTCGCCATGCCCTCTTCCAGGGGATCTTCCTGACCCAGGGATGAAACCCACGTCCCCTGCATTGGCAGGTGGATTCTTTACCACTGAGACACCTGGGGAACAACAGATGTGGGGTGTGCTGAAGTCACGCAAAGACAGTCATGGGAAGACAGCAGCTCTGACTAACTGAAATGGAAAAAAGCGCTCACAGGAGGCCTGCTTCCCAAGACGTGCTTAATCAACGGTGACCATTATTTGGTGCACAGGATTCCAAAGGAGGGAGCTTTTTCATCACAATCTCATTTATGACAGTAAAAGCAAAGGCAGTGGGACTTTCCTGGTGGTCTAGTGGTTGAGAATCTGCCTTCCAATGTAGGGGACGCAGGTTCGATCCCTGGCCAGGAAACTAAGATTCCACAGGCTACAGGGCAACTAAGCCCATGCACCTTTACTAGAGAGCCCTCGGGCCGCAAACTCCAGAGCCCGCTCGCTCTGGAGCCCGCATGCCACAACTAGAGTGAAGCCTGCGTGCTGCAAGGAAGACCTCGCGTGTCCTAACTGAAACCCAAAGCCGTCAAAACTAAACAAGCATGTTAAAAACAAAAACAGAACAGCAGCAGGCAACTCCCTACAAACACGGCACTGAGCGCACGTCTGTGGATGGAAATGAAGACCCAGCAACAGGAAAAGTGCTCATGCCATGCATGATGCTTGAGTGCAAAAGGACCCACAGCTGCCCCAGGAACTTAGGAAAGTCCTGGTGGGCTGGAGACAGGCAGGGGACCAGCGACGTGATTACACATTTGCCTCCTGCACCTCCAAACCTGCCCATGACTTCAACACATGACATCGCCTTGGCCTGACCCCCACTCACCCGTCCCCGGGCCCCATCCCAGCCACTCACTCCTGTAGGATCTTGCTGTCTGTGGTCTGGGGGTAGCCGAAGTCCATGAGCTCATCCAGCAGCTCATAGATGATGACGAAGTTGTCTCGAATGCTCTCCTCCTCCAGCTCTTTGAAGTATTCTGAAAATACCTGCAGTGTTGCCGTGGGAGGCAGATCAGTGAGAGGAGAGATGAGGAGTGGATGAACACCTGCACAAGTTCATTTGCACTTCGTGCCCTGAGGCCCCTGCCAATAGCCCTTCTGTTCACAAGCTGTGTTTGCCTGGTTCCCAGGGGTGCTCGGATGAGGTCTTGGGCTCAGGGAACGTGGGCAAGCGGACAGCAGTGGCTGTCTGTGACATGCGAGCCGGACTGGGGGTGTGCAGGGGACTGAGACCTGCTCAGAAGCCCGAGTTCCCACCCCTGCAGGCCCACTCTCCTCCTCTCCCTGACAGACACCTCCAGGCCTGGGGCCCCTTCCCAGCTTCTCTTTCACCCTGACCCTTTGCCTCTGAATCAGGAGTGATGCAGATGAGGGACATGGGCCCCTGCGGACAGGACCAGGAGCTCTCTAGGCCTCTTGTGACCTCCCTGAACCCCAGTCTGTACAGCTGTGCCTGCAGATAAGCCTGCCCCATTTCAACAGAAAATGCACATGATGAAAGCAGGGGCACCAGGGGAGCCAAGGGGAAGAGGAACTCGGCAGAAGGTCTTTCGGGAGCACAAACAAGGAAGCAGGAAGGCAATGCCAGTCACTGCTGGGAGGAGAACCTTCCTCCTTCCCGCTTCCCCATCTCTACACCCCAGGACCGCAACTGCTGGGCCGCTCCTCGGAAATCACAAACAGCGCTGACTGGCCCGCGACAGCCTCGGGATGCCGGCTGCCCCTCAGCCTGCCCGTGGGGCCTCTCCTGCCCCGTGTTCTCACCGCCCCGCCCCCCACTGTGGAGCGGAGGAGACTGCTGAGCGGGCTGCACACGGCACCATCTGGAGTATGAAAGCTTTCCCGGGCAGACCCCAAGCCTCCTGGGTCAGACTGTCCACTCTCTTCAACCCTATGAAGCCCCTACATCAGCCAGGCCCCTCACCCACCTCCTCCCTGGCCTCCCTGCTGCCTTTAGGCTCTTTTCCCACTCAGCTGCCAGAGAGGATCTTAAATCAGGTCTTGTCAGGCTCCTGCTTAGAGCCACCCACCGTCTCTCATCAGACTTGTAAGAAAAGCTAAAGGCCTCACTAGGCCCTGTGCAGCAAGCCCCACCCTGAAGTCCAGCCCGGCCGCCCTGCTGACAGCGCCACACTCTGTCCCGGAACACTGGGCACCACAGGCACTTCTGCCCCAGGGCCTTTGCACGTGCCGCTCTGGCTCCCCATCTCGCTGGCAGCTGGGCCTGGCGTGTGTCACCCCTCTCTAAGGTGGGGCCTCAGGCCACTGTGCCTTTAGAGCCCCCCCAAGGAGATTCTGAGCAGAACTTAGCTCCACCCTCCTCCTGGTTAACCCACCTCCCTAATCCCTGACTCAGCGGGTCACTCTCCAGCCTTCCACAGCCAGCTGGGGACACACCTGTCCTGCTCCCTCAGTCTTTTTCCTGGGGTTCCAGCTTCCCCAGGGATGCTACGGCCCTCGGGTGGCCAAGATGGGGAGGCACACTGAAGGGCAGGGCGACGGATGTCCTTCACGGCCCCTGTGCCTCTACTCACCTGCACCACCTTGTAGAGGAAGGAGAACACCAGCGACACGCACGCGTTCTTCTTGGAGGTGGCGACCACTGCATGGCGGCCACAGTTAAGGAGCGTTCAGAGGTAGGGCTGCCACTTCCCAAACTCCCATGCCCTGCGTGTTTTGGAGCCGCCCCCAGTTGCTGACTCGGCGCTCAGGGTTCCCCAGCTCCTGGTCTGAGCCAGGCCTGGGCACCGTGGTCACAGACAGGGGTGGTCCCGGCTCCCAGGGTGTGCTCAGCTGACAGAGGGGCAGCAGGAGCACAGGAAACCCACCCCAGCTGCCGGGTGAGGGGCACTGCCCAGGGGAGGTGACGCCCCAGCAGAGGGCTGAAGCCCGAGGTGTGGCAGAGGGCACTTCAGTAAGGTGAGCAGTCCCAGGAGAGCAGCGTGACTCATCCTGGAACGGAAACCAGGAGCACAATCTGCCCTCCTCCAAAGCCCATCACCTACAGGACCCTCCTGAGGTTCCGGGCTCTCCAGCCTGGGCCGATTCTGGCTCGCGCCTGTGTCTTTCCCCCTGAAGCAAACCTTTTGAATGAAGCCTCCATTTGCTCACCCATGGGCTTCCAGGTGGCTCAGTGGTAAAGAATCCGCCTCCCAAGAAGGAGCTGTGGGTTCGATCCCTGGGTCAGGAAGATGCCCTGGAGCAGGAAATGGCAACCCACTCCAGTATTCTTGCCTGGGAAATCCCATGGACAGAGGAGCCTGGCAGGCAACGTTCACGGGGTCACCAAGAGCCAGACATGGCTTAGCAACTCAACAACGATAACAGCGTAACAGGGGCCTGGGAGTGGATTCACTGAGGTGAGGTGTAAACTGGCACACACTCTGGACATGGGATGTGTCCCCAGCTCCTGGGGTCAGTGCGTACTGGGAACTTCCTGTTCCTCTTTCCCTAAGGGCTTGATCACCTGGGAGAACAGCTCCTCTGCCCTGCACCCTGGCCACCCCAGTGCCAAGCTGTGGGCTCCAGGAGGGAGAAAGGGGCCGTCTCCACCCCACTTCCAGCCTCATCCCAGCCCAGCACAGGACCCCAGGAAATGGACGCTGGGCCAATCAGGGGAGTGCTGGCTTCCCTAGTCCAGGCAACATGGGTTCCAGGTGCTTTCCAAGGAGGGGCAACGGGCACCTCCAACCCTTTGGCTGGGCTTGGAGACTGCCACCTGACAATGGAACTTGGGCTGGAGGTGAGCAGATGCCCACTCAGGCAGGGTGTGCTGAGCACTGGCATCCAGAGGGATGAGCCCTCGCCGTCTCCTCACCAGCTGCCCACGCATGGGCACCAGGGCCCCACTGGGAACTGGTCTGACGGCTCCTGCTGAGCCGGAACCGCTACTCCCCCACCCCCCACAGCTGGGCACCCATGCCCAGACCCAGGGCAGCTTCTCAGACAATCTCTTCCTGGCTCATGGGCTGCCTGCCACACTCTGCAGAGCTACCCCCTCTAGAGAGAGGTGAAGAAACAGAGATGCACTACAGGGAGCCAGGCCTCAGGGCCATGGGTAAGCGTCCCGGGCCAACACCTTCCACCCCGCAACGTGCACACACATCACGAGGGATGGCCCTGCTCTAGTGTAGCTTTGACCTGGCAAGGCTGTATGGACCCAGGATCCTGCATTCCCAGAAGGCTCCCAGGGGATGCTCTGGCCCGTGGACCACACCTTCACTAGCAAGGTCCCATCTGTCTCCAAGAACATGGAAAAGGGGACAGAGCCCATGTTGGCTGGGCGTGTTGCACACCCACAGCTCCGCTGACACTAACAGCGCTGCAAGGAGGGGTCACTGCTTTCACTGGACCGGGGGGAGGTGAGGACCTGCCTCTAGTCACATGGCGACCGGAGCACGGGGCTGTGGGCTGCGAAGCCAGGCTCTTCCCGCAGCAGTGGAGATACCAGAATGCACCTAGAAGGGTTGGCCAAAGCCACGGGATGGCCGGTCAGCCCTCCTGGATGGGAACTGGCTGAGCCAGGCCTCCCCATGGGCCTGAGCGCAGGGGGCTCTGAGATCTGGGCAGGGTGGGGAGGAACCTCTCCCCTTCTCTGTATCCCACCACCCCTCACAGTCCAGGCTTCTGCGCCCCCCACCTCCCCATGTCCACTTCTGATCCCTGAAGTCTGCTCTCCGCTCAGCAGCCAGAGAAAATGCAGAAAATGCAAATCAGACCGTGTCAGCCCTCTGCCTGAAACCCTCCCAAGACTTCCCAACACACTTCATCCAGGTGGTTTCCTACAGGGCCCTGCAGTGCACACCCTGCTGACCACGGGGCCTTGCTCCTACCATGCACCCCACTCTAGGGCTCCAGTCACCCCCACTGCAGCTGCCGAGTGAGACTTCACCCAGGCCTCGCATGCCTCGTGCCAGCAGACACCTGTGGCAGACACCTGGCCTTCCTGCAGGTCTCCACTGGGATGTCCCCTCCCCAAGCGACCTGTCCTGGCTCCTTGGACCTGTCACACTTGTCATCCTTAGGCGGCAGGGAGCTCCAGAAGACAGGGCTGTGCTTGATGGCTCCCCGCTGGCCTGAGCCAGCCAGCCCTGCGGACAGCAGCTCTCACTTGCACATGTGTACGTGTGCACACACACACACACACACTCACAAGCCCACACAGGAGCCATCTCCCCCACCCCCCGACAAAGGGATACGATACAGGTTGTTGTGCTTGATCCACATGAAGCGGACTCCCCCGTGGGCCAGGATGGGCGACAGCATGCCCTCCTCCTCCTTCTCCATCAGGATGGGCATGAAGTGCTCCACCTCCGACATGTCCACGTCGCCGCGGTAGTTCCGGCAGATGAGTACCTGGGGGGTGGGAGACAGGGAAGGCACTTTCACCTCCAGTTCCACCAGCCTCTGGCCCTCCTGGGAACCCCAGTCACGCCTGTCCATCGAAGGGCCATTTGATCTCCACGCCCCAGGGAACTCCTCAAGGAGAGCACTTCCCCACGTGAACATCTACTGGGGCTACTGAGAGTCCTTGTATGGGGGCCGTGGGAGGGGGCTGTGGGGCAAGAGTCCAGGGCTGAATCACGGGGAGATGCCAGGTTAAAGGTCCTGCAGGCTCTCAATGCAGACCTTCTCCATGCCTTCCCGTGTTTATGCACCCTGCTCTTCTGGCTCTGTCAGGAGAGGGACACTGCTGAGTGTGCACACCTACCAGATCCCCCGTGGCCTGAAAAGAAACCCTTCTCATCTCTCTCTCATGGGTCCAGATGTGCAGCATCACTGCTGATGGGAATGTAAAATGGGACAACCACTTTGGTAAAGTTTGACAGGTTCTCAGAAAGCTAAAATCAGCTTATAACCCAGCCATTCCTCTCTTAGGTATTTATTCATCCAAGAGAAAGGAGACCAGACATCCACATGAAGACACATGTGCAGATGCTCACAGTGCATTATTTTAAGTAGACTCAGGTTGGCGAGAATGCCAACATCCTTCAACAGGTGAGTGGAGACAAGAATTGTGTCCAACCACACTACAGAAAACTGCTCAGCTATGAAAAGGAATGACTCCTGAGACCAGTGACAGCAGGAGGGAATTCCAGGATCACTGAGCCAAGGGAAAGAAACCAGACAATGGAGACCGGAACTATGTGATTCCACCTACACAAACACATCCTGGGAAATGGTAACAGAAAATACATTAGTGGCTGCTTGGGGACAGGCTGGACATGGATGGGTGTGGGGAACCTTTAGGAAGTGACAGAGTGTGTGCCCATGGTTTTCTGGGAGTATACAATGACTGAACTTATCAAACGATATGCTTTATATGAGCACAGTCAGTTACACGTAACTCACTGAAGGAAAGAAAAGGAAGCGTAAAGCATCACCACGGTGATGCTGCCCAGAGTAGCTGCTGCTCCCGTGCATCCCTGAGGACAGCCAGCTGCAGGATGCAGCAATGTGCAAAGAATGACACCACTGAGCCAACCAGCCTGGGAACGCCTGCCTCAGGACCTTTGTTGCTGCATGCTTGCTAAGTCATGCTCGACTCTTTTGTGACCCCCACGGACTGTAGTCCGCCAGGTTCCTCTGTCCATGGGAAAATACTGGCGTGGGTTGCCATTTCCTTCCCACAGAATCTTCGTTTCATAAAATACATTGTCTTACTGCTGCAAGCCAGAGAGAGAGAGTGGTCAAGTGAGTGACCAAGAAAGAACCTTCCTTTCCTAGTTTCTCCTTTGTGGCCTAAGGGCAAGGGACCCTGTGCACTCATTGCTGTTCAGAAGGCCTCTTAGAGACTCAGCACCCAGTGGGTGAGCTTGTGGGTACCTGGCCCAGGGACTACGACATACCCTCTCATATATTCTTTGCCAGAAGTATATACTGCTTCATATAAATCCCCCCACTATGAAGTGGACTGATATTTTTAAAGCGATGTCCGGAGAGGTGGCACCACCCGCCTGAGGTCACACAGTGAACAAAGGAGAGCCCGGGTTCTAACCCCACTTCTCACTCCCTGCAGGGCCACTTCCACTCGATAAACATTGCTCTCCTGGGCTTCCCAAGCCCAGCTTCTACTCCAGGTTATCCAACTTTGGGGGATGCAATTGGCATGGAGCCCCTGAGGCCCCAGTATATTCCGAGGAAAGAGCAGGGAGCAATATATTTTGCTCACCTTCATCACACAGGCTGCAGAGGCCCACTCACTCATGCTGCCATACACTATGCGGGGCCTGGGGACACCAGGGTGACCAAGACAAACAGGGTCCCTGCACTGAGCTATTTGCTTGAAGGGAGATGAGAGACTTGGCAAGGGTGTGACCTTCAAACTGAGGCCTTAGGATACAGGTGGGATAGAGGCAGAGGGACCAGTGAAGCTAAAGCCATAGGATGGGAGGCAGAGCCCACGGTGGGTACCTAGGAGCACTAGTTAAGTAGAGTGAGGGCAGCCTCGGACCCTGGCCCCATAGCAGCTATTCAGTAAATGTCTCTGCACTGAGCGTGGTGGTGAGGCAAACAAGGGCAGGATAGTGCCCAGGTCTCTAAATGGGCACCTGTGTGGATGGCGGTGTCACTCCCTGAGAGGGAGAGAGACAGCAGGGCTGGGGGGTGGTGCGGAGCTCGTCTGAGGAAATGCCGAGCTTGTGACGGCTGTGAGACCTCCAGGGTGTCCTGATGGCCCGCGGAGCTCCAGATGAGTGCTCCGGACTTTGGTTCAAATTCAGGGGTCACTGGCACAGGGACAGAAATCAAAGCCTGCCCCTTGGGACTTCCCTGGCAGTCCAGTGGTTAAGACACTGTGCTTCCACTGCAGGGGATACAGGTTCAATCCCTGCTCGTGAAACTAAGATCCTGCAGGTGGCGAGGCATGGCCAAAAAACAGGAATGAATGAATGAGTCAAAGCCTACTCCAACTAGAGCAACAGTATGTGAGGCATGCCAGGCCCAAGCAAGAGGAGCCAACATCCGAGGGGCGGGCAGGAGAGAAGGGGCAGCAGTGAGAGAAACGGGGGAAACAGAGACACAGCAACCCTGAGGCCAATGGAAGCCTGCTGAGGAGCAGAGGAGTGGTGCCAGAAACTGCAGAGGTGAGAAAGGTAAGGGCAGCGAAGCGTCCTAGAGGGCTTTCCATCAGCTCAATGTGGCCCCGCTGGTTTCCTTGGAGATCAGAGGTGCTGGCTGGCAGGTACACATGTGGTTGAGAATTTCCTTGATGTCCCATTACCTTCCTTTTTTATTGAGCGCAGTTTCTGCAGAAGGCAGACTTTCAAAACATGAGGCCCAAGGGGAGTGGAATAACAAATATGGGGTGGTCAGGGGGGATGGGAGGCAAACCCACCCACGGCAGCCTCTTCTGAAAGACACATATAATCAGGCTTCTCCCAGGCTACAGTCTCCTCACGGCAGCTGTTCCTTCTTGGGATCAAAGTGGTCTCCTCCCACTCTCCCCTCTGGACCCCCTTCACCCACGGCCCTCTGGGTCCCATCCTCCAGGCTCCAGCATTACCCACGACTACCCAGCCTCAGCGGGCTGCCCCTGACCCCATGGGCCTAGTGTGACACCTCTGCGTCCACCTGACTGCCACCTGGTCGCCTGCCCGGCGGTGGCATCTCCCTCCTCCAGGAAGCCTTTTGTAACCACTTACCGGCCAGCCCACACTGAGGGTGGGCAGCTGGCTTACCTGAGGGCCTCGGCCTTGCTGTGGTGGCTAACTGATCATCTGGACCCAGGCAGCTGCTTGGATCTGTCTGTTTCCACGCACCACCCCTACAAGACCTCAAGGTCCATGGCAACTGTGGACCACGGGTGGTGCTGCACTTGTCTCGTGTGTCTGCTCAGCGAGTTCACATGCTTGCCCGAGGTCATGCAACTGAGCAGCAGGGGCAGGTTTTGAGCTCAGCCCCCAACCTGCTGCATGCAAGGTGCTCATGAAATGTTTGCTGGAAGAATGAGTGATCTGAGGAGGTGGCCTGTGGGACCTCTGGTGACATGGTGGCCAGGGAGGAAACAAGAACACACGCTACATGGGGTGGGGGGTTGGAGGTGGGTGGGAAGTTCAAGAGGGAACATGTGTAAACCAATGGCTGATTTATGTTGATATATGCAGAAACCAACACAACACTGTAAAGCAATTATCCTCCAATTAAAAATAAATAAATACTAAAAAAAAAACAAACATGCTACAAAAACTCATGGAATACTGCACCCTCCCACCCCTGGGGTGTCCTGTGTCTTTCCTTGCCTCCAAGGACTCAACCTTCTCAACCTCCCGTCCTCAGAAGGGAGCCAAGCACAGGGCCTCACTAGTTGTTGACTTTGGGTGGCATCCAAGGAAGGCAACCCACTTAAGGGAGGTTTGGGAAAGTACTGGGGGTGGGGAGTGAGGCAGCGAGGGGCAGGCATTTCAGCTCTTCACTCCCTACTGCTTCTGGGCACACTCCTGCCCATTCCACCTGGGACTGGCACCCATGTTTCCTTCACTCACTGATGTGGGGCTGGTTAAATGTTGTTGGCCCTGTCCTATTATAGGAAGCCCTGGTGGCTCAGTGCTAAAGAATCTGCCTGTTCATGCCTGCCAATGCAAAGGACATGGGTTCGATCCCTGTGTTGGGAAGACCCCCTGCAGGAGGGCATGGCAACCCACTCCAGTATTCTTGCCTGGAGAATCCCATGGACAGAGGAGCCTGGTGGGCTACAGTCCATGGGGTTGCAAAAAGCAGCCCACTCCAGTATTCTTGCCTGAAGGATCCCAGGGACAGGGGAGCCTGGTGGGCTGCCGTCTATGGGGTCGTACAGAGTCGGACACGACTGAAGCGACTTCGCAGCAGCAGGACTTAGCGACTAAACGACAACAAACTGTCCTATTCTTGTTAATCCTCAATGCAAGAGACCAGATATCACTTGCCCTCTAGCCAGGACAGACTTGGGGGAAGGCAGAAGGCCACTTCTGAAAGGCTTCAAGATCCCTCCTATAAAAAGCTTTCCTAGAACACCCCCCCCCCCAGAAAAGCCCCCTGGGAGCGGGTCCTAGGGTTCTGCTGCCCCTTCATATTTCAGCCGGGTTGTCACTCCCCCTGGGCAGTGCTTCCTTATCCCCAGTGGAGGCTGACTCTATTAGATCCTCACTGCTCCGCCACGGCAATTTACCTTTATTTGTGCTTTTTAAGATGAGTGTCCCTCCCACTCACCAGATCGTGGGCTCCAGAAGGCCAAGGTTCAGGGACTGACCCTGGTTTCGCTCACCAAAGGCAGCCCAAGGCTTAGCACCCGGCTTGGCATTTAGTAAGTGCTCCTCAAATATCAGCTAAATGAACAAATGACTCTGGATTCAGCTCCTAGACCCGCCACTTTTCTGTGACCGATGTGGCCGTGAGCACTTTGTCTGTGCCTCGGTCTCTCCCTCCGCGAAAATAGCACTCCCACCAACCACCTCACCTAGCCCTTGTAACTCAGTGTCACAGTGAACGTTAAGAAATTGCTTCAGGGACTAATACACAAAAATCGCTGCATAAAGAAAACGGGCCGAGCTCCCAGAGGGCGGTACTGGCCCGAAGGTACACTGTCCCCGACACGCTTCACCACCTCTGGTCAAGGGTCGCGCAGCCCCTTGGCTCCAGGATTGGTTTCTCAGCCGGCTGCGGCCCGCGCGCTCCACCGCCTCGGGTTGCCCGGGCCTCCACAGAGATGGGGATGAGGGTCGTGCAGTCGGTTATCTGGCAAATGCTGCAGCCCACCGCGTTACCTAGCAACAAGGCAGGTCTCGCGGACCTAAGACCCCTTCCTGGATACCCAGCAAAAGGGTGGAGTCCTCCGGTGAGGCCAAACGGCTTCCTTGCCTAAGACCAAGGTGGCTCCCATTGGACGGCTACCTAGCAACAGGGTGGGTCCCCACGGGGCGAGGCCCCCGCCGGTTGCCTGGCAACGCGGAGGGTTGGGAGCCCTTGGTACCTTGCCCTTCAGGTCCAGCACGTAGACGGCACTGGCGGACATGGCGGCTGCGGAAAGCCTCGGCAGTGGCCGAGGGCGGCGGCAACAGCGGGGACTGCCAGGCGGTGAGCCGGGCCGGGCGCACCCCGCGACAGTTCGTCTCCACTTCCGGTCGGGGGAGCCGCGCGCGGACCGTTATGTCCGGCCGAGGTGGGGGAACAGTCAAGAATGCGCCGGCGCACGGTGCACTGTGCACAGGCGCGGTTTGCCCGATGTGCCCTATTTCCCGCTCCTCCCTCAAGCATCCCGGAAGTAAGCCCAGAGGGGCGGGGCGGGGCGGGGAGAGGCCTGGAGGCGGCGGGCGGGGCCAACTGGAGCAGGGCACTGTAAGGTGCCAGGCTGGGTGAAGCCATAGCAGCTGGAAACTCCCACTTTGCAGGCCAAGTTAGGTGAGAGATCCTGGTGGTAGAACCCACCTAGAGCCATACGGAACTCACAGTCTGGTGGGGAAGTCTAGGAAACAAATATACAGTCACCAATTGTGACACCCTTTATCAGTTCAGTCACTCAGTCGTGTCCGACTCTCTGCGACCCCATGGACTGCAGCACGCCAGGCTTCCCTGTCCATCACCAACTCCCGGAGCTTGCTCAAACTCAGGTCCATTGAGTCGGTGATGCCATCCAACCATCTCATCCTCTGTTGTCCCCTTCTCCTCCTGCCCTCAATCTGTCCCAGCATCAGGGTCTTTTCCAATGAGTCAGCTCTTTGCATCAGGTGGCCAAAGTATTGGACCTTCAGCTTCAGCATCAGTCCTTCCAGTGAATATTCAGGACTGATTTCCTTTAGGATGGACTGGTTGGATCTCCTTGGAGGTCAAGGGACTCTCAAGAGTCTTCTCCAATACCACAGTTCAAAAGCATCAATTCTTCGGCCTTCTTTATGGTCCACCTCTCACATCCATACATGACTACTGGAAAAACCATAGCTTTGACTATTCGGACCTTTGTTGGCAAAGAAATGTCGCTGGTTTTTAAAATGCTGTGTAGGTTTATAGGGAGCAGTAAGATGGTTGGATGGCATCACCAACTCAATGGACATGAGTTTGAGCAAACACTGGCAGATAGTGAAGGACAAGGAAGCCTGGTTTGCTGCAGTTCATGGGGTTGCAAAGAGTTGGACATAACTTAGGGACTGAACAACAGCAACAAAGCAGGTGGTTATTTGGAAAGAGGTCAGACAAACTCTCTTAACGGCCCTAAGTCGAGTCTTATCAACAGTGCCTGTCACCTGTCAGTGTTAACACTTGTCAAGAACAAGTGTGCCAGTTTACTGCCTGAAATGATCTCTTGAACACCAAACCCCACTGAACCTAGGCAAAAAAATGTGATAAGTTAGCGGTTACCGTGGGTAATGCAGATTGTGATTCCTGATTAATCTAATTCAATTATATCTCTTTTGCTTTATGAACACTGGAGAAATGCCTGCATTTCATCCCAATGAACCATCACAGTGCCCTGGGCCCAGTCCAGCAGTGTCAGAACCATTTACCCAGGCTGCCTGCCTCTCACTTATCTTTTTATCTTCCCCATTACCTCCACTTGGGGTTTTGAAAGAGAGTTTTTGCAACTCTGTGATTATATATACTATACTTGGGGTAGAGATGTAATTACAAGAAAATCCAGAGAAGAAAAGTAGAATTGATGCTGAGCAGGGCCCTGTGGGACTCCGGGCCATGGAGGTCCTTTTGTCCCCCATTCCTTGTAGGCAGAGCTCTTGGCCTCCATGACCTTCTCTGAGTTCCAAAGGGCAGAACAGTTGCTAATCAAAGCAGCAGCAACAAAACCACCTGAGACAGGGACTCATCAAGATTAGAAGATGAACCACCTAGGACCCTGCAGAAGAAAAAATACAAGACTGTTACTACCTTGATCCTTATCACATACTCAGCCTGACTGTATTCCCTGCTCACTGGGGGTGGGTGGAGGGGGGGGGTGGTGGGACACAGTTCTTGAGATGCTAGCAGACTGTGTTCCCCCTTTGCCTGGCAAAGTAATAAAGCCAGTCTTTCTTTCTCCTCCATAACTGTCTCAGTATTTCTGTTTGGCACTCGTATGCAGACAGCCAAGATTCTGATGACAAATCTTTAAAGATTATCAAGTGAATCCTGGGCTGGAAGAATCCTTGCACAATGCAGACAAAGAGCCTTTTTGACACCCAACTGTCTTAAGAAATCCTATATTACCTGGCTTCATTCTTCCCTAATTTATTGCAGTGTTTTAGAAAAACATGTCTCTTTTCTAATTACAAATATCTTACTGAAGAAAAACTGAGGAAATGACAAAAGCATAAGACAAAAAGAAAAACCACCCAGGAGAGGTAACAGCTTCCATTATGAAGCATTTCCTTTTCAGGCTTGCTCTGGGCCAACAAAGGTCCATACAGTCAAAGCTATGGTTTTTCCAATAGTCATATATGGATGTGAAAGTTGGACTATAAAGAAGGCTGAGCGCTGAAGAATTGATGCTTTCAAACTGCGGTGCTGGAAGACTTGATGCTTTTGAACTTTGGTGCTGGAAGACTCTTGAAAGTCCCTTGGACAGCAAGGAGATCAAACCAGTCAATCCTAAAGGAAATCAACCCTGAATTTTCATTAGAAGGACTGATGCTGAAGCTCCGATACTTTGGCCACCTGATGTGAAGAGCCAATTCACTGGAAAATTCCCATCACCAGCCATTTCCCTGATGCTGGGAAAGGTTGAAGGCAGGAGGAGACGGGGGAGGCAGATGAGATGGTTGGATGGCTTTATCGACTCCATGGATAGGAGTTTGAGCAAACTCCAGGAAATAGTGAAGGACAAGGAAGCCTAGTGTGCTGCGGTCCATGGGGTCACAAAGAGTCGGACAGGACTGGCGACTGAACAATGGCAGCTGGGCATTTTAGATGAAGGCAGGAGACGGGGCAGGCAGATGAGATGGTTGGAATACAGTGTCAGCAGGGCTAGGAGGACAAAAATCTTTTGAGGAAACAGATTTCCAAGTGCCAAAAGTACTGTCACAGTATGTGTGCTGTGCTTAGTTGCTCAGTCGTGTCTGACTCTTTGCAATCTTCTGTTCGTGGGACTCTCCAGGAAAGAATACTGGAGTGGGTTGCCATGCCCTTCTCCACATCTTCCCAACCGAGGGACTGAATGCAGATCTCCCACATTGCAGGTGTTGTTTACTGTCTGAGCCACCAGTGAAGCCCCGAGTGCTACACATAAATTACTTGTAACCTGCTTTTCTCCATATTTGCAGGAATTTGAATCACACCTGAATTTCATCCTTGGCAGTGAATGGATAGGACCATAGTTGCTCTGTTGTGTGACTCTTTGTGACCCCATGGACTGTAGCCTGCCAGGCTCCTCTGTCCATGGAATTTTCAAGGCAAGAATACTGGAGTTGGTTGCTATTACCTTCTCCAGGGGATCTTCCTGACCCAGGGACTGAAACTGGGTCTCTTGCACTGCAGGCAGATTCTTTACTGTTTGAGCCACCAGGGAAGCTGCAGTCAATGAACAGGCCTCTGTGACATCTCAAAAAAGACCATACTGATTGTGCTAGACAGGAATCTCTCAAACTTTGCTGCACACTGGGGTCACCTGGGGAGCTCTGAAAAACCTCCATGATGGAGGCCCACCCAGGAAGCAGCGGTGTGTTTTTTGATTCTTGCTGCCCCGGGTCTTTCTTGCAGTGTATAGGCTCTCTGTTGGGTGTGTACACTTCTCTAGTTGTAGCGCTTGGGCTTAGCTTCCCCAAAGCACATGGGATCTTAGTTCCCCAACCAGGGATGGAACCCACGTCTCCTGCACTGGAGGGCAGATTCCTAACCACTGAACCACCAGGGAAGTCCCAGCATCAGTGGTTCTTAATGCTCCCCAGGGGATTTTGAGAACCACTGTGGTAGACTGTCGGCCCTCAATAAAGCACCATCTCCTGGTTGTCCATGCCCTGTGTAGTTCCCTCCCAGAGAGGGTTTGGCAGTGACTTGTGTTGGCCCCATGGAATAGGTTACAAGAAGAGAGATTCTGGAAGACCTCTGGCACCATGCAGGTCACTGTAACTTACGTGAAATAAACTATACCTCATGAAGCAGAACCTCCCAGCTGAGCTTGGTCAACCCACAGAATCATGAGAAAGCCCATTGTTTTCAGTCTGTTTTGGAGTGGTCTGATGGGCAGGGAGAATTGGAATAGCCATCTTCCCCACTGTCAATGCATGCTTTTCACAGCACCACATCACGCCTGAAGACCCCAACTGCTGACTCATGGGTGGTAAAGGCCTGAAAGCGCCTTCCAGTCAATGGGGGAATCTGCCCCAAGCAGCCACTGCTAATGAGACAGTACGTCACCTCCCTTAGGTGGGTTGCAAACCACAGGTGAAAACGTGTCATCTAATTTTTCCAAATTGAGGGATAGTGGTTTGGCAGTATAGACATTGTCTGTGAGTGACAATACAAGAGGCAACATTTCTAGTGGTAGTCAAACAGTCTGTAATTAAGCCACTCACACTTATATTTAATAACTTTTTTGTTTTATTCTGCATTCCACATGTGGCAGTCCCCAAACCCAATACTTGGTTTTTCTTCCCCTTCTTATTCTTTCAGCATCTCTGTCAACACACTTTCTCCCAATAGCAAATGCAACTTGATCCTCATCTGGTGGGTACACAGAGACCCTCAAAGATCCTGGCTCTCCAGCATGGGGACCTGAGTCCTTCCTTTCAATTGTGTGCATGTCTGTCTGTGCTGGGGCTCTGCCTTGGTGAATGCCAAACGCGTAATGTACCAACTCTGAATAAATACAGGGGGCTGCTTGGAGCCCAGGGCTGAGGGTAAGATGGCAGGCTGTGTCTGGCTGGGTTCCCTTACAAAGAAAGTTGTGTTGACCGGCAATGTCTGCCATGGTGACACCCACTAGACCCATGTCTGGAATGGGGATGCTGGGAGAAGAGGCTACACGCTGGCCACAGGATCAGAAAGGGACAAGGTGTATGTTCCATCGGTGCCTTAGGTGGTGGTTCTGTTTCCCAGGCTGTCTTGCCTCACTGGCCAGGTGGCTGAGGAAGCAGTCTGAAGGCTACGGAGCTCCAAGTGGCTTCTCCAGGCCCCAGGAGAGCACAAGCCCCAAGCTAGAAGGAACTCAGAAGGGTAGCCTGTGCAGGGCTCTACAGGGATGTACATGCTCAGGGCCGCGACGACATCAGCTCTTTGTTCTCTGGAGTCAGTTTTAGCCACGCAAAGCCAGCTGGTTGGCTGTTGAAGAGTCAGAGGCAATTTGGGGTTAAGAACACTTTTCCACAGCACTTACCCAGAAATAACCTTCATCTCTGGATAAACTTTTCAAACTAAGAGGTCTCTCTTCTATGTGCTACTGAGAAATCAAAACTGAGGAAAAGGACAGTCTTACTTTAATCAAGTTCCAGAATGAGGACACACAGCTTTGCAAAGCACTGTCTCAGCAGAAGACGCAAGGATGTGTGCACAGAATGTTTCTAGAAAATACCAAAGGCCCCAAACAGAGCCGCGACGTTGCCTTCTGCTCCTCCTCGATGCCACTCGGTACCCATGGTGGGCCTGCTACTTGGTCCAGCTGACTTTGGGAATGTCATAGTGCTCTGTGAGCGTGTCCAGGTGTCTGTTGAAGTCCTGGGAAAGCCAAGGGGAAATGCCATGTCAGCAGTGCCCAGTCCCTTTTCTCCATGCTCTCTCTTCTCAGTGAACCCCCACCCCCTTTCAAATCCACCCTGCCAGGCCTCCTGGATGCCCTGCCCTTAAATGACCCTGGGGAGGCTGGGTGGATCTGCCAGCACTCCAATGCTCCTCTGCCAGGTTCCCAGCCTCTCGGCCCAGCCTGGCCCCTATGTGGCCCAGTCTCCCCCACCAGCACGTGACGTACCTCTACTCTCTGCTTGTGGGTTTTGGATGCTTTCTTCAGGATCCTTTCCATTTGCTGAAGAGAGGAGAGAAGTGGAGGTGAGTCACATGCCTGGTGCAGCCCGGGCCAGCCTGGCTCTCACACTCAGTATGGCTGGAGGTCTCAGGATATACACCCCGCCCCTCCCTCGACTCCACTCAGGAGGGTCTAGCAGGGATGCGTGGCCATAACATGCCCCACTAGGAACTCTCATCAGCTGCTGTTTGGTCTGAGTGGTGGGAGACATACTACCATTGACTTAAGGAGACCCTGCTGGGAGCTATATATGCGCTTCCTGCATCCTTTGGCAATTGACTGCTTTCCCAGTTTGCAGAAGAAGAAAAGTCTCAGAAGGGGTCTGAGGAAGGATAATAAATGAGGAAGGTAAAGGGCCTGACACATATTAAGAGCTTGAGTGACAGTGTGTGCGTGCTCAATCGTGTCCGACTCTCTGCAACTCCATGGACTATAGCCCACCAGGCTCCTCTGTCTACGGCATTTTTCCAGGCAAGAATACTCGAGTGGGTTGCCATTTCCTTGTCCAGGGGATCTTCCCAACCCAGGAATCGAACCCGTGTCTCCTGTATCTTCTGTACTGGAGGCAGATTCTTTACCACTGAGCCTCCTGAGTGATGGTACACAGTATCAAGGAGGCTACAAGATCCAGATCACCTTGACAAGCATAATGCTGGAACATCCATCCTGTACCACCATGCCCTCCCCCATTCCTTGCTTAACACCAGCAGTACCTGGTATGAGTTAAAAGCATGGGATGCAGAGTCAGACTGATGTGGGGCCACACCCGGCTCTCACTTACTAGCTGGGTGACTGCGGCCAACTCACTGTGGTGCTCCCCCACCTCCCCTGCAAATGAACCCAGCTGCCTGGTACTGCTGCCCCAGTGCAGTCCCCTACCATGCTGACTCTGGGCTGGTCCTGTGACACAGTTTACTTAACAGAATTCAGTGCCAGTGCTGAAAACATAGGAAGACCTAGCAGCTTTTGCTTTGTGTTCTTAGAAGGTAGTCATCATGTGGGAAGTCTGATGACCTTGCTGGAAAGAAAGGACCTGGAGAATGAGATGACGTGTGGGGAGGGATGTCCTGGAAGCTCTGAGGTACCAGACACTCCATGGTGAAGCTATCTCAGATGTTCCAGCCTGGCTGGGCTCCAGCTGCCATCTTGGTATACCAGGTTCCCAGGGAGGCCAGCAGAAGAAGCACCCAATTAAAGCCAGTCAACCCAGGGAAGCTTGAGATAGACTGTAGACTGCCACCTGGCTGTCTCCTTTGCTGCCTCCTCATCTCCCTCTGTATCCAGTTGGCTAACACCTGGCTGACACTCCCTCTCTCTCTCAAGTCTCTGCTTTGTCCATCCCTGCCTCTTCCTGCTGTGAGCCCAGTGGGGTTCATGTCTCCTCACAAGAGGCCATGCTGACCTGACCAGCTGTCACCAATGCCAGGCACTTGGCGGGGCTCTGCCCTCCCTCCTCCCACTCCATGCACCAAATTCACAGGCTAACACAGGTGCTGGCACATACCCCACTTCACAGACAAGAAAAAATCAGGACCAGAGTGAAGAGTGGGTGATGGAGCTGGAGATGCCAAGCCCTGACCCTTTCCACCAGGCTGGAGCCTTCTAGGAGCTGTCCAGCCTATAACACCCACTGTGCTCAATCCAACACTCTTCCGTGAGGGAATCCGCATTTCCCAACTGTCCTCGCTTTGCCTGCACCTTCTCCCCCACACCCCTCTCCTCCATCAAACAAAACCCTCAGGAGTCCTTCATTTCCAACAACAAAAATTTCACCTTGATCTTCTACCCTCCAGCTGGAGGAGTTTCTCCATTCCCTTTGACAGCAAATCTCCTGAGACTCGTTACAAATCCTTGTCTGCACCTCTGCCTTTCCCCACCCCCACGTGGATCCACTCAAATCAGTCTTCCTTCCCTCCCCACCACAAACGCCACAAACGGCTTGGAGTGCAGTTGATCACTTCTAATTAAAAAAAAAAAATTTTAAGGAATTCAGGGTAAATCAGATTTATTTATGGCTGTGTGAGCGTGGGCTCTTAATGGTGGTGTTCGGTCTTTCTTTCTAGTTGTGGCACTTGGGTGTAGCTGTCCTGCAGCCTGTGGGATCTTAGTTCTGTGGATCCTTAACCACTGGACCACCAGGGAAGTCCTGCTTATTCCTCTTGGAACACTTTCTCCACTCAGCTCCTAAGAACATGCTCTCTCCTGGTATCCTTCTGGCTTGTGCTCCCTTGCAATTTCCTCTCTCCTACCCTCTGATCATCAGAGGTTTGATCCTAGACCTCTTCTGTCATTATGCCTCCTCGAAGGATCTCATGCAGTCCCAGAACAACTACCCAGACCTTTCCTCCAAACTGCAGGTTCAGGTATCAAAGAATGTCCATGAGAATTCTCTGCTTGAATTTTTAACAGGCACTCAAATTTAACCTCTAAAACCAAGATCTTTTCTTTTTTTTGGCTGCACTGGGTCTTTGTTGCAGCATTCGGGGTCTTCACTGCCATGCATGCTGCCTTGCTGCACACAGGCTTAGCTGCTCCAAGATAAGTGGATCTTAGTTCCCTGACCATGGATGGAACCCACGTCCCTTGCACTGGAAGGCAGATTCATAACCATTGGAGAGTGTGTGTGTGTGTGTGTGTGTGTGTGCACATGCACGCTCTGTTGCTCAGTTGCCCCACCGACTGTAGCCCATTAGTCTCCTCTGCCCATGGAATTTTCCAGGCAAGAATACTGGAGTGGGGCAATAAGAGAAGCCACTTCAATGAGAAGCCCTCACAATACAAGTAAGAGTAGCCACTGCTGGCCACAACTAGACAAAAGGCCCTCACAGCAATGAAGACCCACCTCAGGCAAAAATAAAATTATATATATATAAAGAATACTGGAGTGGGGTGCCGCTTCCTACTCCAGGGGATCTTCCTGACCCAGGGACTGGGTCTATGTCTCCTGTATTGGTACCATGTCTCCTGCATTGGCAAGTGAATTCTTTACCACTAGTGCCACCTGGGAAGCCCAAGAAGTCCCTAAAACTAAGATCTTGCTCCCCCGCTTTATAGAAACCTGCTTTACTTACAGTCCTTCCAATTTCAGTAAACCAGTACCTCCATTCACCCAGCTTCTCCCACCAAAAATCTTGATCATCCTTGATTCCTCTTTCCCAACCCACACCCAACCCATCAGCTTATCTGGCTATTCTTCCTTCAAAACCAGTCCCAAACTTGACACCTTCCATTACTTCCACTATGACTGCCCTACTCTGAGGGGCCATTATTGGTCATTTTGACAGTTGTATGAATCTCTCTCTCCCATCCCATCCCAACTCCAGCAGTAAAATCCCAGCCCTGCCTCTGACTAGATTCTTAAGGAAGCAGCTTAACTGCATTCACTTGTTAAATCCTCACCACAAACCTATTGGTTTGAGGCTGGGACTTGAGTCCATTACAGAGATGAAGAAATTAAGTTGTGGGAGGTGAGCCAGCTCGCCCAGAGTTACATCACCAAGAGCAGCAGAGATAGAATGGGACACAATCTTGTCAAAGCCAGTGAGTTGTCTCTCTCTCTTTTTTCTCCTATGACTCAATTAGGCCTGGAAGTAATGAGTTAATTTTTGCTGATATTACTGGACAAAATCACCAAGTCCAGGGTTAGTGTTTCTCAGCCTGGGCACTAATGACATTTTGGGCCAGATCAATCTTTGCCGGGCCTGAGCGGGGCGGGGGTGGGGGTGGGTGGGTGCACACATTGTCTCAAGCACTAGCAGCACCCCTCCCCACCCCTCAACACACCCAAGTTGTAAAAAAAGAAAAAAAAAGTTTCTAAACAAAACGTCTCTAAACATTGCCGAACTGTCTTGAGGCGGGAGGTGGGGGAGGAACAGCATCCCGGTGGGAACCAAGGGACCTAGACTGATTACTCCCTCCCCCAAGCATAATGGGCAGAACTTATCTATCCCACGCTGACCTATCCTTCCGTCACCTGAATTTATTAAATATTTAACATGAAGAGAATTCATTCATCAGAGCTTGAAAATACAACATATTTGAAGCTGCCAAAGTTGTCATGGAAACACTCTGTGGTGACTTACAGCAGCTGGTACGCTCATTTAACGTCAACCGTGAACATCAACTGAGCACTGACTTTATGCCAGACTAAGTGCCATTTATCCACGTCACCTCATGCAAAGTTTCCATCCCTCTTAGGAGACAGCATTATCCTGACCCTTATATTTGTGGAAACTGAGGCACCAAGAGGTGAGTCACTGACCCAGTGTCACAGGGCAAATGAGCGACAGCGTTGGAATCGAAACCTGGGTCTCTGTCTCTCCCCTTTGTGGTCCACTCTGGCCGAAGAATCTTCTTGTCCTCCCCACCGTGAACTCTTCCTCTCTTACGCACTATCTTCTCCCCGGAATTAAGGTCCTCTCTGACCGTTCTCCCTACCCCGTGCGTCCCGGGTCTTGCCTCTGAATCCATCCAGGGAGACCCCGACTCGCGATGAGGGGCATCCCGAGGCTTCCCACCCGCCTTACCCGCTTCTCCTGCATCTTCTCGAATGCCGCTTGGGCCGGTGTCCGCTTGTCCAGTCCGCGCCGCTTCTCCTCCTCGTTCTTTTTGCTCGTTCCCATCGCTTCCAGGAGTTTCGCCTTGTCTTTGTCTTTCTTTTTCTTCTTCCTAGAAGATGAGTCGGGTAGGAGAGGTGGATAACGGCGCATCAGAGGGCAACACCCGGAGGTCTCAGGGAGAGGCTTAAAGAAGAGAATACAGGGTCTCCTGGGATTCAGGACTTACCGCTTAGTCACTCCAAGCTCTGCGACGCCTTTCAGCTTCAGGGGTCCCTTTTGGACCTGCTCGTAGGCCTCCATGGCCTCCTGGAAAGTTCAGGAAGTAAAACGCCACACTTCCGGTTTGATAGCCCCTCCCCCATACCCGCCTCCCTTTGTTTTTATTGGTCATCTCGGCGGCGCGCATGCGGTGTTGGAATTTTGACTTAAGCCACACTTCCGGGTTCCGGGCGGCTAGCCGGCAGAGTCAAGCTCGTCCTAGTCTTTGCGTCCTGTTTCCTGCCAATATTACCGACTTTGGCTCCCGACCCCGATTTCCCCCATCTTGGGCGCCTGGACCCGGGAAGCCAGTTGAACACAGGCCGTATTTCCTAAAACCCAGCGTTTTCTTGGGGCTTCCCTGGTGGCTCAGACTGTAAAGGATCCGTCTGCAATGCGGGACATCTGGGTTCCATCCCTGGGTTGGGAAGATCTCTGGAGGAGGGCACGGCAACCCACTCCAGTATTCTTGCCTGGAGAATCCCGAGGGATAGAGGAGCCTGATGGGCCACAGTCCATGGGGTCGCAAAGAGTCGGACACGACTGAGCGACTAAGCACAGCACAGCAACGTTTTCTTGAGTGGTTTGCCCGTATTTGGATATTGTGTTCTCTGTCACTGCCATATTTGAGGGTTCAATGGATAAACTGATTTTGTAAACCGTATAAGTAATCATTAGTTTTTCAGGTAAATGAGGATAGTATGTGAAATACTTTTGTGGTATTTAAAATATTTTTAAAAATCGATTTAATTGGGGTACAATTTATAGACAGTAAAATGCACCCATTTAAATTGTACCTTTCACGAACATTTAACTTGTATGTTGTTTTGTTGTTCAGTCACTAGGTCGGGTCTGACTCTGCCACCTCATGGACTGTAGCCTCCAGGCTTCTCTGTCTGCCACTATCTCCCGGATAGTGCCCAGACTTGCCCAGACTCATATCCATGGAGCCTATGATGCCATCCAACCATCTCATCCTCTGTGGTCCCCTTCTTCTCCTGCCTTCAATCTTTCCCTGCATCAGAGTCTTTTACAATGAGTCAGTTCTTCGCGTCAGGTGGCGAAAGTATTGGAGTTTCAGCTTAAGCATCATTCCTTCCAATGAATACTCAGAGTTGATTTCCTTAAGGATGACTGGTTTGATCTTGCTGTGCAAAGGACTCTCAAAAGTCTTCTCCAGCAGCACAATTGGAAAGCATCAATTCTTTGGCACAACTCATTAGCATTAAATATGTTCACAGTATTGTGCATCTATCTATTTATTTTTTATCAGATTACAAAAGATACACAAACATTAACTGTGGAATATGTAATTAAAAAAATACAGAAAAACCCAAAGAAGGCAGTAGAACCCATCTAGGGGAAAAAAAATCTGTTGCTGTGTTAATTTCTTTATTTCAATCTCTTATCTCTAATTTTAAAAAGTAAAAATGGGATCTTACTCCATGCTTGCTTTCTGTTTGACTCTTTTCTCTATCAGAATATCATGACTGCCTTTATGGATTTTTTTCTTTTTTCTTTTCATGTATTGAGTTAACATTTTTTATTGTTGAATTTTTAATACTGAGGAAAACAGGGAAGAAACCTAAAATCTCCCATAATTTTTTTCTAACATTAAAAATAAATAAATATACACACACACACACACACACACACACACACACACATACGTGCGCATGCTCCACGTAAGAAAACCATGCAGTACAGAAAAGGTTAAAAGAAAGAAAAAAAAGGAAAACAAGAGTAGAAAAACAAACAAAAGAGTAGAAACTTCCTGTTTCTTTCCAAACCGATTAACACGTTCATTTTGATTCTTTACAGCACAGAAATGTGTGTTGGTTGTATAGTCACTAAGTCATGTCCGATTCTTTAAGACCCCATGAACTGTAGCCTGCCAGGCTCCTCTGTCCATGGAATTTCCCAGGCAAGAATACTGGAGTGGGTTGCCATTTCCTTCCCTCAGGGAACTTCCCGACCCAGGGATGGCACCCATATCTCACACACAGTAGGTAGATACTTTACCGCTGAGCCACCTGGGAAAGCTAAAAGTGTGTATATGCCTATATAGGCATATATATATCTTGTGACATTCTTTTATTTCTGTCTCTGATTTTTCTTATCAAAATATCTCGAAACGCTTCACAAGAAAGCAGGTACACCTCTACCCCACCTTTCTCAAAGCTGCATGTCTGGTGGCTGAGTGACGCCCTCCCCAGTGACCATCTACCTGCCCATAAATTTTACCTGACTTTTGCAAGTGGCTTGAATCTGTAGCTGGCATATCGAGTGCAGCACTTTCACAGCATCATCTTTCAGGATTTGAAATAGCTCAACTGGAATTCCATCACCTCCACTAGCTTTGTTCGTAGTGATGCTTCCTAAGGCCCACTTGACTTCACATTCCAGGATGTCTGGCTCTAGGTGAGTGATCACACCATTGTGATTATCTGGGTCGTGAAGCTCTTTTTTGTACAGTTCTTCTGTGTATTCTTGCCACCTCTTCTTAATATCTTCTGCTTTGTTAGGTCCCTACCATTTCCTTTCTTTATTGAGCCCATCTTTGCATGAAATGTTCCCTTGGTATCTCTAATTTTCTTGAAGAGATCTCTAGTCTTTCCCATTCTATTGTTTTCCTCTATTTGTTTGCATTGATCACCGAGGAAGGCTTTCTCATCTCTCCTTGCTATTCTTTGGAACTCTGCATTCAAATGGGTATATCTTTCCTTTTCTCCTTTGCTTTTCGCTTCTCTTCTTTTCACAGCTATTTGTAAGGCCTCCTCAGACAGCCATTTTGCTTTTTTGCATTTCTTTTTTTTGGCGATGTTCTTGATTCCTGTCTCCTGCACAATGTCAAGAAACCTCCATCCATAGTTCATCAGGCACTCTGTCTATCAGATCTAGTCCCTTAAATCTATTTCTCACTTCCACTGTATAGTCATAAGGGATTTGATTTAGGTCATACCTGAATGGTCTAGTGATTTTCCCCACTTTCTTCAATTTCAGCAAATTTGCCATTTTTTCAATACGCCAGCAAATTTGGAAAACTCAGCAGTGGCCACAGGACTGAAAAAGGTCAGTTTTCATTCAGTCCCAAAGAAAGGCAATGCCAAAGAATGCTCCAACTACCGCACAATAGCACTCATCTCACACACTAGTAAAGTAATGCTTAAAATTCTCCAAGCCAGGCTTCAGCAATACAGGAACCGTGAACTTCCAGATGTTCAAGCTGGTTTTAGAAAAGGCAGAGGAACCAGAGATCAAATTGCCAACATCCACTGGATCATCGAAAAAGCAAGAAATTTCCAGGAAAACATCTGTTTCTGCTTTATTGACTATGCCAAAGCCTTTGACTGTGTGGATCACAGTAAACTGTGGAAAATTCTGAAAGAGACGGGAATACCAGACCACCTGACCTGCTTCTTGAGGTCAGGAAGCAACAGTTGGAACTGGACATGGAACAACAGACTGGTTCCAAATAGGAAAAGGAGTACGTCAAGGCTGTATATTGTCACCCTGCTTATTTAACTTATATGCAGAGTACATCATGAGAAACGCTGGGCTGGAGGAAGCACAAGCTGAAATCAAGATTGCTGGGAGAAATATCAATAACCTCAGATGTGCAGATGACACAACCCTTATGGGAGAAAGTGAAGAGGAACTAAAGAGCCTATTGAAGAATGTGAAAGAGGAGAGTGAAAAAGTTGGCTTAAAGCTCAACATCCAAAAAACAAAGATCATGGCATCTGGTCCCATCACTTCATGGCCAATAGATGGGGAAATAGTGGAAACAGTGTCAGACTTTATTTTTGGGGGCTCCAAAATCACTGCAGATGGTGACTGCAGCAATGAAATTAAAAGACACTTACTCCTTGGAAAGAAAGTCATGACCAACCTAGACAGCATATTAAAAAGCAGAGACATTACTTTGCCAACAAAGGTCTGTCTAGTCAAGGCTATGGTTTTTCCAGTACTTGTGTATGGATGTAAGAGTTGGACTGTAAAGAAAGCTGAGTGCTGAAGAATTGATGCTTTTGAACTGTGATATTGGAGAAGACTCTTGAGAGTCCCTTGGACTGCAAGGAGATCCAACCAGTCCATCCTAAAGGAGATCAATCCTGGGTGTTCATTGGAAGGACTGATGTTGAAGCTGAAACTCCAATACTTTGGCCACCTGATGCGAAGAGCTGACTCATTTGAAAAGACCCTGATGCTGGGAAAGATTGAGGGCAGGCGGAGAAGGGGACAACAGAGGATAAGATGGCTTGATGGCATCACCGACTCAATGGACATCGGTTTGGGTGGACTCCAGGAGCTGGTGATGGACAGGGAGGCCTGGTATGCTGCAGTTCGTGGGATTGCAAAGAGTCAGACACGACTGAGCTGAACTAGAACTGAACTGAATCTGTAGCAGTGGAATTGCTGAGTCCAAGAATATCTGTGTTTATGCATTTAAATTTGTATTTCTGTTGCCCAAACTGTGCCAGGGACTTTTTTGGGAGGGCATTAGCAGTGTGGAGAGCGAGAAAAAGTGAAAAGAAGCAAGCTCCCATAAATCTCGAGGGGGCCTGATGAAAGAGGGCAAGATGTCAGCCTTTTCGCATTCTACCTGCAGGGGGCAGCAAATGACTGCCCAATTTCCAGCCACAGGCTCAACCTTTGACCAGGTAGCACCAACTTCTCAGGGAGGGACAGGACAGACTCAGGTGGGAAGATCTGTTCTCCCCTAGGCAACCCAGCGGCTTAGGAGCTCCCTTTTTGTCACTTCCAAGGCTGTGTGCCCTGGAGCAAGTGGCTTGACTTCTTTGAATTTCTCTTCCCTCTTTTATAAAATGAGAATGATGATCACAACAACAACAGGTAATACTTATATGAATTCATATGGATAACCTCATTTACTCTCACAGTCACCCTTTTATGTAAATCATCCTCAGTTCAATTCAGTCACTCAGTTGTGTCCAACTCTCTGCAACCCCATGGAGTGCAGCATGCCAGGCTTCCCTGTCCATCACCAACTGTTGGAGCTTGCTCAGACTCATGTCCATTGAGCCGGTGATGCCATCCAACCATCTCATCTCATCCTCTGTTGTCCCTTTCTCCTCCTGCCTTCAATCTTTCCCAGCATCAGGGTCTTTTCCAATGAGTCAGTTCTTCGCGTCAGGTGGCCAAAGTATTGGAGTTTCAGCTTCAGCATCAGTCCTTCCAATGAATATTCAGGACTGATTTCCTTTAGGATTGACTGGTTGGATCATCCTAATTATACATTAATAAAACCCTAACCCTAAACCTAATTTTAATTAACATCCTAGTTTTATATTAATAGGTATAGAAACTGAGGCACAAATGTAATCCATGCATACTGAGTGTTCGACCCTTGTCACCCACTATGAGGCCATCCTCTCAAATAAGAGGATTACTTTTATAAATCTTTTTATAAAGATTATGCATTATTTTATAAATCTTAGGAAAGCGTTTCTCAACTTTTACTCCCCATTATTACCTCCTAAAGAGACCACTTTAATTTAATTTAAAGAGACAGTTAAATACTGATGAACTAAGATTTTGTCAGGGAGGTTTAAGCTTTGGAGGGCCACTTTGTGGCCTATTGAAATATTTGTTTTCTTGTCCCCTACTCTCCCGAACCAATTTTCATCCTCTTGAGGGTGATTAACTTCACTGATAATTTGTGTTCTAGGGGGGTAAACGTGGCAAATAAACTATGACACAATGCTTTTGATCACTTAAAATTTTTATTTCCTTTCTTTTAATTTGTATTTTATTTGGCTTTGTCGGGTCTTAGTTGTGTGGATTTTTGGTGTGGTGCATGGACTCTGTGGCAGGCTGACCCGGTAGCTGCAGCTCATAGACTCCAGGGCGTGTGTGTTTCAGTAGCTGCGGTGCATGGGCCTGGCTGCTCTGAGGCCTGTGGGTGGGATCGTAGTTCCCCCACCAGGGATCAAACCTGAGTCCTCTGCATTGCAAGGCAGACTCTTAATGACCAGACCACCACCCCTTAATTTATATCCTCTTAAAGAGTCTCAAGATTTTCATCATATGCTGCTGCTTTGTCTACAAACAAAGAAAATACAATGAATCAGTTAGGGCTTCCTCAAGGTCTTCATCCTAAGAGTATATTCTTCAAAATCACTTTCCAACTTTTCCAGGTTGTCAATGTCTTTGCTTTATCACATGACATCTCCCCCTGTGCTATCAAGGACTCTTGAAAGGAGCATTTCTTTAAGACAATCTGCATTGTTTTCAAAGAATAAGGTATGGAAAGGGGGGAGAAACACATATGGTATGGTGGGAAAACAGGGGAAATAGTGCCTTCCAAGCAAGACAGAGTTGTCGGTAACGTGGCACAGCCCTCAAGTAATCCCTGGTGGGACTTTGCTGGTGGCCCAGTGGTTAAGATGTAACCTCCCACTGCAAGGGGTGCGGTTTCGATCCCTGATCAGAGAGCTAAGGTCCCACCTACCTCATGGCCAAACTACCAAAACACAACACAGAAATAATATTGTAACAAATTCAGTAAAGACTTAAAAAAAAAAAAGGCCCACATTAAAAAAAAAAACCTTAAAAAAAAAGTAATCTCTGGTATGACATGGTAATGAAATTGAGCAGGACCCTGTAGGGCCTTGCCTGAGACAGACCCCCTTGTCTTCTGCCTTTTGTTCTTAGAAAAGTTTTAGTGTCCTAGGCCTTTCCCAAGTTCTGAAGAGTGAACTTAATCAGAGAAGTGAGAAAATGTAGAAAGAAAGGAAAACAGGTAAGCAAACAAAATAGTAATACTTTAGTCATTGACATAGTAAAAGACCTTTAGTTCCTCCTCAAAAACTGTAGATGATATTCCGAGCCCTAATTGAGCTGTTTTGGTTTCCCTAATGGCTCAGACGGTAAAGAATCCGGCTGCAATATGGGAGACCTGGGTTTGATCCCTGGGTTGGGAAGATCCCCTGGAGGAAGGCATGGCAGCTCACTCTAGTATTCTTGCCTGGAGAATCCACATGGACAGAGGAGCCTCATGGGCTATAGTCCATGGGGTCCCAAAGAGTCAGACAGGACTGAGTGACTAAGCACAGCACACAGCAGATATTGAAACCCCCAGCAGGGGGAAGAAGTTAACTGTATGCTGCCCACAAGCAGGTAACCCCAGACTGGTTGGAATCAGAAGGTTGAGGATCGAGATTCCCCCAAATAGCCACCTTGATACCTCACCACCACCCAGTGAAAAGGACATACAAGAGCTGACCATTCACCCTGTGACTTGCTCTTTCACCTTGCTTTTAAAAACCCTTTCCTGAAAAGCATTACGGTTTTCAGGTCTTTTGAACATGAGCTGCCCATTCTTCTTGTTGGGCTCTGCATTGGGCACCTTGCCATAAACGCTGAAATTTCCTTCTGAACAATCCGGTGTCATTAGATTGGCTTTGCTGCAGGCAGGGGGTCAGACCCAAGTTTGGTTCAGTTCCAATGAGCTAGGTATATCACCTCTGAGGTCTTTCCCCCACCAACCCATAAATTCAGTCCAATCATAAGAAAGCATCAGACAAATCAAAATGAGGGCCATTCTACAAAGGCTCTGACTAGTACGCCTCAAGACTGATTTTGTTGTTGTTGTTCAGTCACTAAGTCGTGTCTGACTCTTTGCAACCCCATGGACAGCAGCACGTCAGGCTCCTCTGTCCTTCACTATCTCCCGGACTTTGCTCAAATTCATGTCCACTGAGTTGGTGATGCCATCCAACCACCTCATCTTCTGCCACCCCCTTCTTGTTTTGTCTCCAATCTTTCCCAGCATCAGGGTCTTTTCCAATGAGTTAGCTCATCACATCAGGTGGCCAAAACATTGGAGTTTCAGCATCAGCATCAGTCCTTTCAATGAATATTCAGGGTTGATTTCCTTTAGGATTGACTAGTTTGGTCCAGACTATCAAAGTAATGAAAAAAACCCACCAAACTTCCCCAAAACCCCAAACCACCGACTGATGATCAGGGGCCTAAGGAGACATGGTGATTAAACACAATATCCCGCAACAGAAGAAAGGACATAACTGCCGTGTACACTAGTGTTCACAGCAGTGTTATTCACAACAGCCAAAAGGTGAATGAAAGAACCCCAAGTCTCCATGGGTGGATGAATAGATGAACAAAGCATGGTAGATCCATAACATGGAATATTATTCAGCCTTAAAAAGGGAGGGGATTCCGACACATTCTACAACATGGGTTTGATCCTTGGTCCGGGAGAACCCCACGTGCCGTGGGGCAGCTAAGCCCATGTGCCACAACTACTGAGCCTGCGCTCTGGAGTCTGAGAGCAGCAACAAGAGAAGCCACCTCAGTGAGAAGCCTGCACACTGCAACCAAAGAGCAGCCCCCACTTGCCACAGGTAGAGAAACCCTGCTCACAGCAACAGAGACCCAGCACAGGCAAAAATAAAATAAAAAATTTTAAAGGAGCCCTATGCCATTACCAGTCACTCCCCATGCCCCCTCCCTCAGCCTCTGGCAACCATGAATTTGTTCTCTGTCTCTGTGGATTTGTCTGTTCTGGACATTTCAAATAAATGGGATCGTACAACATGTGGCCTTTTGCATCTGACTTCTTTAACTCAGCATAATGTTTCTGAGGTTCATCCACGATGTAGCATGAATCAATGAATCATTCCCTATTATGACTGGATAATATTCCATTGTATGGATAGACCACAGTTTCTTTATCCATTCACTGATTGATGGCCATTTGTGTTGTTTCTACTTTTTGTCCGTTTTGAATAATGCTGCAGTGAGCATTCACGTACAAGTTTTTATGGGGACATAGATTTTCAATTCTCTTCACCTAGGAGTAGAAATTGCTGGGTCATATGGTAACTCTAAGTTTAACTTTTTAAAGACCTGCCAGATTGTTTCCCAAAGTGGCTGCATAATTGTGCATTTTTGTCAGTGGTGTGAGGACTTCCCCAATGGGTCAGTGGTAAAGAATCCACCTGCAATGCAGGAGACACTGAAGATGTGGGTTCCATCCTGGGTCAGGAAGATCCCCTGGAGGAGGGCATGGCAACCCACTCCAATATTCTTGCCTGGAGAATCCCATGGACAGAAGAGCCTGACGGGCTATAGTCCATAGGGTCACAAAGAGTTGGATATGACTGAGTGACTGAGCACGCATACATGAACACACACCAGCAGTGTACACTGGTTCTGATATATCTACCTCCTGGTTAACACTGGTTATTGTGTGCCTTTTTTTATTATAGCCATCCTAGTGAGTGTGGTTTTGATTTGCATTTAATTTATCTAATGACTAGTGATGTGGAGCATGTTTTCATGTGCTTATCATTTGTATATCTTCTTTGGAGAGACGTCTATTCAAATCCTTTAACCGTTTTGTTTTGCTTTAATAGACATTTTTAGAGCAGTTTTAAGTTCACAGCAAAACCGAGAGGAAGGTGCAGAGACTTCCCTTACATCTCCTGCCCTACTAATGTACCATCTCCCCAGTTGCCAACACCCTCCATCAGAGTGGTGCATTTGTTATAATTAATGAATCTACACTGACCCATAATCAGTCCGAGTCCATAGTTTTAAATTAGAATTCACTCTTGGTGTTGTTCATTCTGTGGGTTTGGACAAATGTATAATGACGCAAGTGTAATGATGCAGACTCATCATTATAGTATCATTCAGAGTAGTTTCACTGCCCTAAAAATCCCCTGCGTTTCACCTATTCATCCCTCCCTCCCCTTAACCTTCGCGCATTTTTCACTTGGGTTATTTGCCTTTTTATTGTGATGGTGATGATGGTGTAGTCCCTTAGTAGTGTCTGACTCTTGTGACCCCATGGACTGTAGTCTGCCAGGCTCCTCTGTCATGGGATTTCCCAGGCAAGAGTACTGGAGTGGGTTGCCATTTCCTTCTCCTCTTTTTTTTTTTTTTTTTTTTTGTAGACTTGTAACAGTTCTTTATGTAGCTTGGCGACCAGTCCCTTGCCAGTTATGTGATTGGCAAATGTTGTCTCTGTTTTGTGGGCGGGTTATTGTGTGCACATGGGTTTTCATGTCCTCTGGGCAAATGCCCAGGAGTGGGATTGCTGAGTCATGTATAAGTGTCTGTTTAACTTTATTAAAAAACTGCCAACTCATTTTCCAGAGTGGCTGTACCATTTTGCATCACCATGAGCAATGTATAAGAGTTTCAGTTGTTCTAGATCCTTGTCAATACTTGGTATTGTCATTTTTTTCCCCCAACAAATCATCCTCAGGGGTTCTTTAAAGCTTGATCGTAGTCATATTATATAAGATGGCTTCGCATATTTGGAAGCTGAGGCAGGGGCCAGAGGAGCCTGGTGGGAGGAATTGTGATGGTTCATGCCATGGAGAGCAGGGATGAGGGAAGGGGAAGCCTCAAGGGTGGTTCAGGGGGTCTAGGGTGTGGGGCTGGAAGTGGATAGGCAGGAGAGGAAAGTGGAAGGAGGCTAGATCCTGAGTCAGAAGGGCAGGGAGTACCAGGCTGGGAACGTCCGACTCCCAAACTTTCTGCCCAAGAGGATTCTGGGTCTTAATAACATTGGCAGCTGCTATGTCGCACAGTAAGTTCTCTACATATGAACCTTCAAGTTACAAACTCAAAGATGTGAACCCGCATCTGGCTCCAGCAAGGAGTCAGAATCGGTGCCATCGATGTCAGACGGGAGTGAAATTGCAGCTTGCCCTCCGTCTCCTATTGCTGATAGTCCTCCAGCTTTACCACATCTCACCTCCTCTCCCTCCTCCAGTCGCTTCCTCTTCTTGACTGTTCATTGATGCCAGCCCCTGTATGCCAGCTATTGTACTGTACTACTGCACTTTTCAAGGGACTGTGCTGTAGGATTTGCAATGTTTTATTTTGTGTGTTTGCTTTTTTTGTACCATGTGTGTGAAAAGTATTATTACTGTATGAAGAGTACAAAAAGCCAATTGTATTAGTTGAGTGCTTAGACTAACTTTGTTGGACTTAATGAATGAACTGGACTTAAGAACTTAATCTTGGAATGAAATTCTTTCAACGTGTAGGGGAAATTACTGAATTTACCCCTTGAGGATGCGTGGTGCACTTTAACATATTAAAGGATCTGACGAGTCCTGCAATAAAGAACTATGGTGTTAATTTAACCCAAACTTAGACATTGGATTGCTTTTCTCAAGCCATAACATCATTCTCATCATCATCTCCAATGCACACCTCATCTAGCTTGTTCACTATCATGTGTCTACAATTGGTTTACATTCAATGGTCAAAAAAATGTGTTTTTGGTTAGGGAAGTTGAGTGAATGATCTCATCAGATCTTCAGAACAACTCTGTGTTGTTGTTGCTTTGTCACTAAGTCCTGTCCGACTCTTTTTGACCCCAAGGATCGTAGCCCACCAGACTCCTCTGTCCATGGGATTTCCCAGACAAGAATACTGGAGTGGGTTGCCATTTCCTTCTGCATGGGATCTTTCTGACCCCAGGGATTGAAACCAAGTCTCCTGCTTTGGCAGGCAGATTCTTTGCTACTCTATGAAGTAGGTACTAATATAATTTCCATCTTGCAAACAAGGCTCAGAGAGGCCAGGTGGCCCGCCTAAGACCACACAGTTAGTGGGTGAAGAGCTGGAATTTGACCTGAAGTGTGCCGGCAGCCTCTCCATCACCCTGCCCATTTCTCAAAGATGCCCCACACCCCACACCAGTCTCACTGGTGATGGCAAGTGTGGTCTCCCCACTGAGGGCTGCCCTGTGACCTCCCTGAGCCCTTCTCCTTGCCCTGATGGCTGTGGACATATACTCAGGCCGTTGCCCAGAGAGCTTGGCTGTAACTTGAGTCTCGCCCAGGCTGGGGGTGATGAGGAGGGTGGGCAGGTGACAGCCAGGGCAGGGAGATTTGCCCAGACACTGGTGAGCAGCAGCCTGGCAACCGGTGTGGCCCCGAGGAGATCGGGGGGCTTTGGGAGCCTGTTCCAGAGTCCAGGCAGAGGTCTCCACTAATGGGCAACAAGCAAACAGTCTTCACTCATGAGCAACTGGAAGCTTATCAGGTAGGGGTGATGGACCAAGCCATCGGTGGGTTTGGCAGCCTGGTTGTTTTCTTGGCTGAAGAAATGGGGACAGCATCCCTTCATCCTGAGGGGTGGGGGGGTGCAGTCAGCAAGAGGTCCTGGGGTGGCTCTGTGTGTGGATTCAGGCAGCGATGGGTTGTGGGAGAGGAAGGAGGCACCCCCCGCATCAGGCAGGGTCTGGGTTAAGCCAACATCTCTCTCCACAGGACTGCACCTTCTTCACGAGAAAGGAAATCATGAGGTCAGTCTGAGGAGGAAGGGAAGAAGAGCTGGGCCCTTTCTATATGCTTTGCAATTTGACTGCGCTCGATGCTTAATGGGGGAATTGTGTGCTTAGTTGGTGAATGACGCAGAGATGGGAAGGCTGCTGAGACGTCCCATCTGGCCCTATTGCCACACCTCTAGGCTGACGAGCTTGGGCTTTCTCCCAAAGGTGGCAGGGAACCATAGAGAGTGTGTGAGCAGGGGTGATGTGGATCAAAACTTCCCCCTGAGGCCCAGTGAGAACAGGCTGGGACCCCAGGGGGCAGAGTCTAGAGCCAGCTCTGGGTGGTGGGGTTGACATCAAGGTTAGAGGGTGAAGAGGTGGCCCCAGGCTACTGCAGGTTCCTGGTGTGAGCATTGATCCTCCTACAGCATCACTCAGCCCATGGAGCCATTATCCAGATTCCGGACCCACCCATGAATTTTGACCTGTGAAACCCAAGCTGGCTGTGGTTTGACGGCAGAGTGATCAGGGCCAAGGTCCCAATTGTGTGGGTGCAGGACATCCATTATTGATGGGCACAACTTCCACCAGTAAGCCCCATTGTCTGGGTGAGGACAGTTCACAGGGTCACCCTGACCATCATGATCTGTTTACTGATGGGGAAACTGAGGCTCACACAGGGGAGGCTGACCTCAGACCCCTGGGTAGATGGGTAGAGCCCCAAAGAGTTTGAGGCTAACACTTTGTGTGTCTCAAGCTTCTTGCTTCTCATGCAGACTTACGGAGCAGAAAGAGGGGAAAAGGGGAAGAGGGACTTACTCGAGGCCATACAGAAACCCAAACCCAGGCTATTCTCTGAAGGGACCCAGCAGTGAAGTTCCAGATAACCCCTCTTCCAGTTCCTAGCCATCACATGACCCAGAGGCTTCTATCCCCTTCTGAGACGTCCCTAACAACTCCAGGATCTCTGGCTCATCAAGATGGTCTGTACAGGTGACTGCCCAGCATGTTCCAGTGACGGTATGGTATCACCAGGCAAGGGCATTGGAGTAGACACCTGACCCCACCATCTGGGCAGTGTGTATGGCCTTTGCTGTTTTGCAAAATGCCTTTCATTTACCCCTTTGAAAAACCTGAATATTAATTAGACTGTGTCTCTGGCCCCTTGAGGGAACTGCAACCCCCATTATGGAGGGAGAGAGGGAAAGTGTGAGGATGAGGGTCTTGCCAACAGTGTGATGATGTCTAGCAAATCGTAGATTGACTCAGAGTCTCTGAATGCTCAATGTGAGGTGACCTTGCCTTAAGCACTCTCTTTTCTGTCAACCCCATCTGCCTGGTGAGCTCTTATTTGTGCTTCAAAGCCCAGCACCTAGCGCCCATGCCCCCTCCTCCAGGAAGTCCTTCCTTCTCCTTGGTTTACTTTTCCCACTCTAGTTTCACCTAGCTTTGGGGTCTTTTCTTTTCTTTTCTTTTTTTTTTTTTTACATTTTAAAAACAATGAATGAATGAATTTCCTGGCTGCTCTGGGTCTTGGTTGCTGTGTAGGTTTCTCCAGTTTTGGTGATCAGGGGCTGCTCTCTGGTTGTGATATGTGGGCTTCTCACTTCAGTGGCTTCTCTTGGGAGCATGGGCTCAAAGGTGTGCGGGCTTCAGTGGTTGTGGTGTATGAGCTCAGTAGTTGCCTCATGGCATGTGGGATCTTCCCAGACCAGGGACCAAACCTGTGGCCCCTGCATTGGCAGGTGGATTCTTAATCACTGGACCTCCAGGGAAGTCCCTGGGGTCCTCTCTTTACCTTGGCCTTGTCCCTAGGGAGATAAAGGTGTCTCTGTGTGAGGGTTGGGCCCAGGGCTGATGGCTCAGCATCCTTCAAGTGTATAGTGAGCATCTGTGAAAGTGAGAGAGTAGAGACAATCCCATCCTCACTCATCTCCCAGACCTTCTCATTGTTTCCCTCCCCATACCAGGCTCTTCTATCGCTACCAGGACCTGGCCCCTCAGCTTGTCCCTCTCGACTATACCAGCTGCCCTGACGTGAAGGTGCCCTATGAGCTCATTGGCAGCATGCCTGAGCTGAAGGTATGCCCGGGGCCCTGGGGCAGGCATGGGATAAAAAAGAAGGGATGTGCCTTGCTGTATTTCTATGAGGTGACTGTTGCAGTTATTTCTATTTTACAGGTGAAGAAACTGAATTTCAGAGAGGTTTAGACACTTGTTTATGATCACACAGCTAGGACATGAGAGAGACACAATTCAAACTCTGGGTTGTGGGAAAGATGAGATGAGATAATTCAGGTAAAGGGCTTAGCACAGGGCCTGTGACATGGCAAGTACTCAGGAACATTGCACTGAGTACGTGCTAAGTCTCTTCAGGCATGTCCATCTCTTTGCACCCCTATGGACTGTAAGCCTGCCAGGCTCCTCTGTACATGGGGATTTTCCAGGCAAGAACACTAGAAGTGGGTTGCTGTGTCCTCCTCCAGGGGATCTTCCCAACCCAGGGATCAAACCTGCATCTCTATATCTCCAGCATTGGCAGGCAAATTCTTTACCGCTAGTGCCACCTGGGAAGCCCACTCAGGAACATTAGTTCTTCTATTTCATAGTAGAAGTCATTAAAGACAGATTCTTCTCAGCAGGATGTTTGACACTAGTTTGTGACTCTGGAGGGGACTTGTGGGGTAAGGGACAGAGAATAGAGATTATTTATCACAAGGACAGAAGCCTCATTCAAGAGGGGCAGAAAGTGTTGTGCTTCAGAATCCCCCTCCATAATTCAGCTTCTCCCAGGAAGAGGCTTCAGTCTCAAGCAGTCTGATCTCTTGAGGTAGTGAAGGGAAACACCAACT
Source organism: Bubalus kerabau (assembly GCF_029407905.1). Classification (NCBI taxonomy): domain Eukaryota; kingdom Metazoa; phylum Chordata; class Mammalia; order Artiodactyla; family Bovidae; genus Bubalus; species Bubalus kerabau. Next base: position 176,232,287 of record NC_073624.1, read on the forward strand.
GCCACAGATTTCCTCCTATCAGCTCTGCAACAAGCAGAAATGAGGTTCCTCTACCCCAACTGTTCAGAAACCCTCCCAAGGCAGCCTCTGATTGGCCATCTGGAGTCACATGATCATCCTAGAGGCACTCGCCATTGCCAGGTGAATGGAAATCCCTGATTGGCCTCACTGGGGTCATGTGACTGCCTCTGAAGCCAGAATGGGGGTTAACTGGCACCCAGGCCATAGAGGAGGAGACTGGAGTTGCCTGGAGTCCTCTCCAGGGATCATAGGAGGAAGAGAGAGTCTTGGTGAAGGGTACTCAGAGGTTTCCAGGAAAGTGGGGGCTGACAGTGAAACCACACGGAGCCCCAGAAAACTTGGTAAGGGATGGATTTCCTGTCTCTAGGACAACCCCTTCCGTCAGAGGATCGCCCAGGTCTTCTCCGAAAATGGGGATGGCCATATGACCTTGGACAACTTCCTGGACATGTTTTCTGTGATGAGTGAAATGGCTCCCCGTGACCTCAAAGTCTACTACGCTTTTAAAATTTATGGTGCGTGCACAGACCCCAGGGTGGGGAAGTGGGAATGAACCCAGGTCTTGGGTCAGGGACTGCATGGCCATCATATATGTCTCACAAGAGTTCTGAGGCCCTGCCTGGCCCTGTCCTTCATCCCAACTTGGTACCTCCCCCTCCACTCTATCCCTCTGCTAATTCCATCCAGCTACACTGGCCTGGAAAAGACTCTGATGCTGGGAGGGATTGGGGGCAGGAGGAGAAGGGGACGACAGAGGATGAGATGGCTGGATGGCATCACTGACTCGATGGACGTGAGTCTGAGTGAACTCCGGGAGTTGGTGATGGACAAGGAGGCCTGGTGTGCTGCGATTCATGGGGTCGCAAAGAGCTGGACACAACTGAGCGACTGAACTGAACTGAACACTGGCCTGGCTGTTTCCTCAACACATCAAACCCTTTCTGCCTCTGGGCCTTTGCCTCTGCTGTGCTTTTTGTCTAGAATACATTTCCCCTAGTTCCTTCTTACCTTGATATCTCGGTCCAAAGTAGTCCCTGCCTCCTAGTCACTCCCATGCCACATTCAATTTCTCTCCTAGCATGGAGCAGTGCTGCTTAACTTCTTATTCATTCATCTGTTCACATCTTATTGATTTTCTCTCTGAAGAGACCCAAGAGCAGTGGCAGTGTTTGGTTTGCCATCTGTCTCTGGCACATAGTAGGTATTCAGTAAATACTTGTTGAATGAATGAATGAAAATTTATCACAGTGCCTGGAACAAAGTAGGCACTCAGTAAATACTTATTGAAAGAGGGAATGAATGAAAAACAAATATCACTCGCCTGACACAAAGTAGTGTTAGTTTCTCAGTTGTGTCCAACTCTTTGCGACCCCATGGACTGCAGCTTGCCAGACTCCTCTGTCCATGGGTTGCTCCAGGCAAGAATAATGGACTGGGTAGCCATTCTCTCCAGGAGATCTTTGCCACCTGGGGATCGAACCTGAGTCTCCTGCATTGCAGGCAGATTTTTTACCATCTAGGCCCCCAGAGATGGACACATAGTAAGTGCTCATTAATACTTGAGTGAATGAATGACCTCCTAGAGGTTACCTACCCAATTCCAAAGCAAGATCTGGCTATTAGCCCAGGGTCTTGTGTTCCCTCCAGTGCCTCAGTTTCTTCGTCACATGGGGACAAGATGTGTTCACCACTGGCCCAGCCTGCCTGGTCCCTGTTGTCCGGTCACCCCCATGTCCCCACCTGTCCTGCTTTGCAGACTTTAACAATGATGACTACATCTGTGCGTGGGACCTGGAGCAGACGGTGACTAAGCTGACGCGGGGGGAGCTGAGCACTGAGGAGGTGAGCCTGATATGTGAGAAGGTGCTGGATGAAGCCGATGGGGACCACGACGGGCGGCTATCCCTGGAAGACTTCCAGAACATGATCCTTCGGGCACCAGACTTCCTCAGGTGATATTCCTCGCCACCCTGCACAATCCATTCCCATGTACGAGAGGAGTGCTCACGGATTAGATCCACAGACTCTGTGAAATTTCCTCCATTTTTTCATTTGTGACCTTGGGGAACTTTCCCGACCTCCCAGGCCTCAGGCTGTGTCTTTTGAATGGGGCTAATTAGAGACCCTGGGGACACCTCTTGTGGGTGGACACAGCTCTTTGGGTGAGTAGAACATGGTTGGAACTTCAGCCCTCACTTGCCTGAGCATTTCGCAGTGAACAGACTGGACAGCTGTACTTGGCCACCCTAGGGAGAATCAGCGCTCTAGGGAGGATTGTTGTTGTTCAGTCGCTCGATCGTGTCTGACTCTTTTGCGACCGCATGGACTGTAGTCTGCCACTCCAAGGGATTTTCCTGGCAAGAATACTGGAGTGGGTGGCCATTTCCTTCTCCAGGGGATCCAGCATAGATTAAATGAGTTAATACAGGGGGTGGGTGGGAATACATGGGAGATGTTTTTATATTTCCCATGAGCTTGGAATGGTTTTTACATTTTTAAATGGCTGGGGAAAAAAAAATCATACTCCACAACACATGAAAGTGATATAAAACTCATGTTTCCATGTCCATTGCTGGTTTTATTGGCATACAGCCATGCCTATTTGTGTTCATAGTGTTCACAGCTTCTTTTGAGCTTTAAGGTGACATTGAGTCATTGTGCAAAGTTGTAAATATCAATCATTTGGCCCTTGGCAGAAGAAAGTTGACTGACCTTGAGCTGGTACCTGGAAAGAATTTAGAGCAGTTCTTTGCATACAGCCGGTGCTCAATAACTGTGCGCTATTGATACTGTTGTGGCTTTCATGCCCAGAGGACCTCCTTTCTCTACCCTGGATAACAAGGCTGGTCTCCTGACCACTGAGACATGAATAATGACGCCATGATGAGTCCCTTGCCACTAACTGAGTACCTAATGTGCATCCTGCTCTGTATATTTGCCTCTTTTTAGCCCTCATTACTGTCTGAGCCACCAAGCTTCCCTAGAAGCTCAGATGTTAAAGAATCTGCCTGCAGTGCAGGAGACCTGGGTTTGATCCTTGGGTGGGGAAGATACCCTGGAGAAGGGAATGGTTACACACTCCAGTATTCTTGCCTAGAGAATCCCATGGCCAGGGGAGCCTGGGCGGCTACAACCCATGGGGTCGCAAAGAGTTGAAAAAGACTGAGCGATGAACACTTTCCATTCTTTCAGCCCTCTTTACAGTTCAGTTAGGGAGGGATAGCTGTTACCCCCATTTTGTTGTTCAGTCTCTCAGTTGTGTCTGACTCTCTGCAACTCCATGGACTGCAGCATGCCAGGCTTCCCTGTAATTCACCATCTCCCAGAGCTTGCCCAAACTCATATCCATTGAGCCTGTGATGCCATCCAATCATCTCATCCTCTGTCGTCCCCTTCTCCTCCAGCCTTCCATCTTTCCCAGCATCAGGGTCTTTCCAGTGAGTCAGCTTTTTGCATCAGGTGGCCAAAGTATTGGAGCTTCAGCTTCAGCATCAGTCCTTCCAATGAATATTCAGGACTGATTTCCTTTAGGATGGACTGGTTTGATCTCCTTTGTATTCAAGGGACTCTTCAAGAGTCTTCTCCAATACCACAGTTCAAAAGCATCAATTCTTCAGGGCTCAGACTTCTTTATGGTCCAGCTGTCCCATCCTAGACTACTAGAAAAACCATAGCTTTGACTATAAAGACCTTTGTCAGCAAAGCAATGTCTCTGCTTTTTAATATGCTGTCCAGGTTTGTCATAGCTTCCCTTCAAAGCGACATGTGTCTTTTAATTTCACGGCTGAAGTCACTGTCTGCAGTGATTTTCGAGCCCAAGAAAATAAAGTCTATCACTGTTTCCATTGTTTCCGCTTCTATTTACCATGAAGTGATGGGACCAGATGTCGTGATCTTAGTTTTTTAAATGTTGAGTTTTAAGCCAGCTTTTTCACTCTCCTCTTTCATTTTCATCAAGAGGCTCTTTAGTTCCTCTTAGCTTTCAGGCATAAGGGTTGTGTCATCTGAATATCTGAGGTTATTGATATTTCTCTCGGCAATCTTGATTCCAGCTTGTGCTTTATCCAGCCTGGCATTTCACATGACGTACTCTGCACATAAGTTTAAATAAGCAGGGTGACAATATACGGCCTTGATGTACTCCTTTCTCAATTTGGAACTAGTCCATTGTTCCATGTCTTGTTCTAACTGTTACTTCTTGACCTGCATACAGATTTCTCAGGAGGCGGGTAAGGTGGTCTGGTATTCCCATCTTTTTAAGAATTTTCCACAGTTTGTTGTGATCCATACAGTCAAAGGCTTTAGAGTAGCCAGTGAAGCAGAAGCAGGTGTTTTTCTGGAATTCTCTTGCTTTTTCTATGATCCAGTGAATGTTGGCAACTTGATTTCTGGTTCCTCTGCCTTTTCTTAATCCAGCTTGTACTTCTGGAAGTTCTCAGTTCATGTACTGTTGAAGCCTAGCTTGGAGAATTTTGAACATGACTTTGCTAGCATGTGAAATGAGTGCAATTGTGCGGTAGTTTGAGCATTCTTTGGCATTGCCCTTCTTTGGGATTGGAATGAAAACTGACCTTTTCCAGTCCTTTGGCCACTGCCAAGTCTTCCAAATTTTCTGGCATATTGAGTGCGGTTCTTTTAGGATTTAAAGTAGCTCAGCTGGAATACATCACCTCCACTACCTTTGTTCACGGCAATGCTTCCTAAAGCCTGCTTGACTTTGCACTCCAGGATGTCTGGCTCTAGGTGAGTGATCACACCATCGTGGTTATCCAGGTCACTAAGATCTTTTCTGTATAGTTCTTCTGTGTTTTCTTGCCACCTCTTCTTATTATCTTCTGCTTCTATTAGGTCCATACCATTTCTGTCCTTTATTGTGCCCATTTTTGCATGAAATGTTCCTTTGGTTTCTCCAATTTTCTTAAAGAGACCTCTAGTCTTTCCCATTCTATTGTTTTCCTCTTTTTCTTTGCATTGTTCACTTAGGAAGGCTTTCTCATCTCTCCTTGCTCTTTTTTGGAACTCTGCATATAGATGGGTTTATCTTTCCTTTTCTCCTTTGCCTTTCGCTTCTCTTCTTCTCTCAGCTCCTCAGCCAGCCATTTTGCCTTTTTGCATTTCTTTTTCTTAGGAATGGTTTTGATCACTGTCTCGCGTACAATGTTATGAACCTCCATCCATAGTTTCAGGCACTCTATCAGATCTAATCCCTTGAATCTATTTGTCACTTCCACCGTATAATCATAAGCAATTTGATTTGGGTCATACATGAATGGCCTAGTGGTTTTCACTGCTTTCTTCAATTTTAGTCTGAATTTTGTTATAAGCAGTTCATGATCTGAGCCACAGTCAGCTCCTGGTCTTGTTTTTGCTGACTGTATAGGGCTTCTCCATCTTTGGCTGCAAAGAATATAATCAATCTGATTTTGTATTGACCATCTGGTGATGTTCATGTGTAGAGTTGTCTCTTGTGTTGTTGGAAGAGGGTGCTTGCTATGACCAGTGCGTTCTCTTGGCAAAACTCTGTTAGCGTTTGCCCTGCTTCATTTTGTACAAGGCCAAACCTGCCTGTAATCCAGATGTCTCTTGACTCCCTACTTTTGCATTCCAGTCCCCTATGATGAAAAGGACATCTTTTTTTGGTGTTAGTTCTAGAAGATCTTGTATGTCTTCATAGAACTGTTCAACTTTAGCTTCTTCAGGCTTGGCTTATTTGGGGCATAGGCTTGGATTACTGTGATATTGAATGGTTTGCCTTGGAAACAAACTGAGATCATTCTGTCATTTTTGAGATTGTACCCAAGTATTGCATTTTGGACTGTTTTGTTGACCATGAGGACTACTCCATTTTTTTTTTTTTGAGGGATTCTTGCCCACGGTGATAGATATAATGGTCATCTGAATTAAATTCTCCCATTCCCAGCCATTTTAGTTCACTGATTTCTAAAATGTCAGTGTTCACTCTTGCCATCTCCTGTTTGACCACTTTCAATTTGTCTTGATTAATGGACTTCCCTGGTGTCTCAGATGGTAAAGAATCCGTCTGCAGTGCGAGAGACCTGGGTTCAATCCCTCGGTTGGGAAGATCTCCTGGAGGAGGGATGACAACCCACTCCAGTATTCTTGCCTGGAGAATCCCCGTGGACAGAGAAGCCTGATGGGCTACAGTTCATATGGTCACAAAGAATCAGCCACAACTGAGTGACTAAGCACAGCACAGCACACATGGACCTAGCATTCCATGTTCCTTTCCAGTATTGTTTGTTACAGCATCTGACTTTACTTTCATCTCCAGACTGGGCACTGTTATCGCTTTGGCTCAGCCTCTTCATTCCTTCTGAAGCTATTTCTCCACTCTTCTCCAGTAGCATATTGGGCACCTACCGACCTGGGGAGTTCATCTTTCAGTGTCATATCTTTTTGCCTTTTCATACTGTTCATGGTGTTCTCAAGGCAAGAATGCTGAAGTGGTTTGCCATTCCCTTGTTCAGTGGACCACATTTTGTCAAAACTCTCCACCATGACCCATCTATCTTGGGTGGCCCTACACGGCATGGCTCATAGTTTCATTGAGTTGGACAAGGCTGTGATCCATGTGATCAGTTTGGTTAGTTTTCTTGTAATTGTGGTTTTCATTCTGTCTGCCCTTTGATGGATGAGGATGAGGTTTGTGGAAACTTCCTGGTGGGAGGGACTGGCTGTGGGGAAAACTAGGTCTTGCTCTGGTGGGCGGGGCCACACTCAGTAACTCGTTAATCCAATTTTCTGCTGATGGGTGGGGCTGTGTTCCCTCCCTGCAGTTTGGCCTGAGGTCAAACTATGGCAGGTGCAACGACTGCTGCATTCAGCTGGTAGGTAATAAGTCCTTTTTAGGAGGTTGCCATTATCCTCATTTTACAGGGAAGTAAACAGAGGCCCAGAGAGGTAGCCTTCGAGTCTGGGGCAGAGCCAGGATGTAATCTCTGATCCAAAATGATGTGTGCTCTCAACCCCTGTAGGGGCCAGGAAGACCATGGCCTAGGGTTTATTGAAGGGGTCCATCTCCCCCTCACCCCAACCACCATGGCTCCTTGCCTGCCTTGGGGACTCACGGTGGGAGTGTTGGGGAGGGGGATGAAGGGAGGCTGCTCTCTGCCTGCTGACAGACTCCTTTCCTCTTTGCACCCAGCACCTTCCACATCCGCATCTGAGGGCACCATGGAGGAGCAGCCGGGCCAGAGGACGTTGGGGTGACCCCTCATCCTGTTGTGAAATCTGCTTTCCCTGGGCTCCGGGAATAAATGCACATCACTGAGTCACAGCTGCCTGGACAATGTGTTTCCCCTCTAAACCTGGTAGATCAGAGGGAGGCAGCCTGGGATCGCACCTCTGTCCTCACTGTGTGATTCTGGTGTGGCTGCACCCTCTGTGGGCCATGATCTTCCCATTTGTACAAGGAAAGGGCTGACTCTGGACATCTCTCCACTGTGAGGGTTGGAAGTGACTCACCTGGTGGGCAGAGGAGATGAGGCCCCTGCTGTGTCCTGCCCCAGGGCATCCCCAGGGGTGGAACACGACTACTCAAGTTCCCCTTTCCCCCCCTCAATCCCTGACTTTCTCAAGGAGACTAAAGCTTCACCTCCTCGTTGAATCATCAGAACTGCCAGGGGAGGCCTCTGGGCAAGAATGTCACTCACTGAGGCTGGCACAGTGCTTTATAGTCATGAAGCACCTGCCATTCTGCCATTGCATTGACTCCCTGTGACATCCCTGGCAGAGAAGCACTCCCACTTCATTCAGAGACAGTGGAGTGACTTGCCCAAGGCCACACCTGAAGTCATTTGCAGGGGCAGACTTGAGCCCAGGCCCACCTCACTCCAGATCCCAAACCTCTACATCTTACAGATTTGGGAAGACACACTATTTCACTTGGGCTTCCCTGGTAGCTCAGCCGGTAAAGAATCCACCTGCAATGCAGGAGACCCTGGTTCGATTCCTGAGTCAGGAAGATCCCCTGGAGAAGGGATAGGCTACCCACTCTAGTATTCTTGGGCTTCCCTGGTGGCTCAGACAGTAAGGAATCCACCTGCAATGTGGGAGACCTAGGTTCAATCCCTGGGGTGGGATGATCCCCTGGAGGAGGGCATAGCAACCCACTAGTATTCTTGCCTGGAGAAACCCCATGGACAGAAGAGACTGGTGGGCTACAGCCCATGGGGTTGCAAAGAGTTGGATACAACTGAGCGACTAAGCACAGCACAGCACATCACTCTACTCCACCTAGAGTCATCTTGGGGGCCCATTCCATAGCTCTGATCCATCCAAGGAGTAATCATTCTTGTGACTGAAACCAGACTCCAGGGACCTTCCCAGACACCTCCACTGTGCATAATTTCTAGGGTGCCCCCTCCAACCCAAATCCCCATTTATTAAGCACCAACTGTGCACCAAAGCCCTAGGTTTTATTCACATTCTGCTGGTTCATCCTGAGAAAACGGAGACTGCTCTCCTCATTTTCTGGATGAGGAAACAGGCCCAGAGAGGCCTAGTGACTCACCAAAGGTCACACAGCCCCACCACCCAAGATTTCCTCCTGAGCCCACTCCCAACCACAGCCGTGGGCTGCCTCTCCCTTTTTAAAGCAAAGGGCCTCCTATGCTTCTCCTACAGCTGCCACTGATGTCAGGAATGCTACTGTGCCGCGCTTTCCTCAAGTCTCATCTCCTCCATTTGCACAAAAACCCAGGGGGAAGGCATGAACAGCTGTGCTCAGGCGCAGGGGATGCAGAGAAAGAGTTCAAAGGCCTGGCTTCAAGTCCTGGTGCTGACACCCCAGCCGTGTGTGTGACTTTGGCCATATCTCTTCTCTTCTCTGAACCTGTCTTCTTTTTTATTTTCTAAATTTAATTTAATTTTTTTTGGGTTGCACCTCAAGGCTTGTGGGATCTTAGTTCCCCGACCAGGGATCAAACCTGGGCCCTTGGCAGTGAGAGAGCAGAATCCTAACCACTGGACTGCCAGGGAATTCCCCTGCCTCTTCTTTAAAATATGCAGAACGAGCCTACCTGGTGCACCTACACAGAAGGTGAAAAAAAGTGAAAGTGTTAGTTCCTGTCAGGCTCTTCTGTCCATGGGATTCTCCAGGCAAGAATACTGGCGTGGGCTGCCATTCCCTTCTCCAAGGGATCTTCCTGACCCAGAGATTGAACCTAGGTCTCCTGCATTGCAGGCAGATTCTTTACCATTTGAGCCACCTGGGAAGTCCCTAGGTCTGCTCAGAGGCGTGAAAGAAATAATGAATGTGGAGGGTCTAGTGTGAGGCCTGGCGCACAGTAGGTGTCCTAGCCCCATTGCTATAACTGATTGTTATTATTACTATTATTTTTTGATTGTGCCACATGGCAGGTGGGATCTTAGTGCCCCAACCAGGGATCAAACCCGTGCCCCCTGCAGTGGAAGTGTAGAGTCCTAACCACTGGACCATCAGGGAAGTCCTCATTATTCTTATTAAAATGACCAGGTTGCCCCACTGGCAATCATAGGACCAGACCCAAGCAATGTTTTTATTACATTTCTCAGGTCCCTGGTTGCGGCAGAAAGCAAGAGGCCCAGGCATGAACAGCCCCCAGCAGTGAGGGTCCCAGAGCCAGGGCGAACCTAGCAGTACCCAGGGGCAAAGGGTGGCGGGGGGCGGTACTCCTCAGGGAGAGAGTCCTGGGGTTCTCTCAAGTCCACTGGGCCTGGTTTGGACGCCTGTAAGGACAGGACCCTCACCACCGTCTGGTGCCAGTCCCTGACCTTCGAGGTTGCCTCGTTCCAGCTGACCGACCTTGAGGTTTTCCTGGAGGGGCCCTGCCTGTTTCTTGGAGCTTGGGGCTGTGCGGGGCTTGCGAGGGACGTGGCCACAAAGGGGTCCTTGTTGACGTTATTTTCCCAGGCTGTGTCACCTGTCCCAGTTTCCGAGCCGTCGGTCACTGACGATGAGCTCAAAGTCGCCAGGTGGGATTTCAGCTGCTGCTGGACCTTCCTGCCCGTCTTGGGGAGCATCCTGAGATTCCTCCAGAGTTTCTGACAAGCCTCCTCGAGAGGACCCTCCATGGATGCACCTTCCAGCCTTGCTGACAGCTTCCTTTCCTTTGACCGATGGAGCGGGCCTGGCTTTGCAGAGGCCTGAAATGGAGAACAGGTGAGACCTGGGGCCACCTCACCCACCAGAGCGCTGAATCTCCCCCAGAAACTGGGACCCAGATCCCACCCAGATGCCCTGGGATGGAGAAAGATCCCAAGAGAACCCCCCAAACCTGATCCCACGGCCCATCCTTCCTGTCTTAGTAAAGGGCTTCACTGTCTCCCCCAGTGTGCAGCAGACTTTTCCCATAAAGGTTCAGAGAGCCAGTGTTTTGAGCTTTGCGAGTCCAATAGTCTGTGCTTCATTACTCAGCTCTGCTATTGTGGGAAGCAGCCAGAGATTACAGTCAGCGAGCCAGCATGTCCGTGTTCCCAAAATACGGACAGAGAAATGTGGGTTTCACCTGATTTTCACAGGTCATGAAATACTATTTTTCTTTTGATTTCTTTCAAACATTCAAAAACACAAAAGTTGCACTTAGCTCATGGGCCACGAAGAGGGCAGCCACTCCAGTATTCTTGCCTGGAGAATCCCATGGACTGAGGAGCCTGGAGGGCTACAGTCCATAGGGTCACAAAGAATCAGACATGACTGAAGTGACTGAGCATGCGTGCAGGCATGGGAATTCAAACCATGACGATGACCTTCTTCCCTGCTTACCCTCCACCTCCAAGTCATCGGCAAGCTCCACCTTAGACACAACTTGCTGCTGCTGCTAAGTCACTTCAGTTGTGTCCAACTCTGTGAGACCCCTGAGATGGCAGCCCACCAGGCTCCCCCATCCCTGGGATTCTCCAGGCAAGAACACTGGAGTGGGTTGCCCTTTCCTTCTCCAATGCATGAAAGTGAAAAGTGAAAGTGAAGACGTTCAGTCATATCCGACTTTTAGCGATCCCATGGACTGCGGCCTACCAGGCTCCTCCGTCCATGAGATTTTCCAGGCAAGAGTACTGGAGTGGGGTGCCATTGCCTTCTCCGTAGACACAACTTAGGGACTTGAATAACAGCAGGATCTAATCTTCATTCTAGAGACTCTCCTCTGGCAGCTGTGGGTCACCTCTGCCCCTGCATCCTGCCACCCCACCTCCCACTTTCCAGATCGGAGATGCCACCTTTCTGTCACATACCTCCTTGGGTGGGGCCATGGGATAAGAGGAGGGAATCTGATGTTCACTGAAGCCAAGAGCAGAGCTGGAGGCTTCCTCAACCAGTGCGTTGGAGTAAAGGAAGAGATCTTCATAATCCACATTTACTGGATCCCTCTGCAAAGCAGAGGGGACCTATAGCTCAGTCCCAAGGCAGGAGACAGGGATGGGGCTGGGGTCCTGTCCCACCCACAAAACTTCCCACAGCAATGACTGAGGGCTAGGCTCTGCCCTCTGGGCCTTATAAGGACTATGCCACACTCACAGCCAGTTTCTGAGGGCCTAGGCCACACTCATCAGTCCTTATAAGGAGACACACCCCTCCCACAACAGCTTCTGGGGGCCTAGGCCATGCCCATCAATCCTTATAAGGAGATATGTCCCTCCCACAGCAGCTTCTCAGGGCTAGGCCCCACCCACTGAGGCTTATAAGGAAATATGCTATTCTGGTAGGTCAGACAAGGTTATATCTGGTACATGAATCCCTGTAAAAAAAAACCAGCCTGGGGACCCAGGGAACAAGGACCAGGAGGGGCGGGGCCCCAGGGGAACAGGGACTGGAAGAATGATGGGATCTCAAGAGGCAGAGGGGGCATGCAGGAGCAAGAGTTTGGGGGGCTTGGCCCTTGGGGGGGTCCCAATCCTCACCTGTGGGCAGGACTGCATCAGCAGGTCCCCATGTGGTCGCAGCGGTTGCTGCTGATAGAAGGTGACCAAAGCATCTAGAGAGTCATGGACCCTCTCTTCTCCAGGGATCATGAAGCTCCCATCATCCAACAGTTTCACCATGAAGTGGTGGCAGGAGTTCTGAGCTCTGTGGAGACACGGTTGGAGCTAGGCTATCCCATTCTCCATCACATGGTTCCCAACCCAACCCCTCCTCCCCACTCCACCCCCAGCTCTTGAGCTGGCAGCATCATGGCTACAGCCCGCTGCCTAGATTCCCTTGTAAGCTCCTCCACTCATTAGCCGTGTGACACTTGGCAGGTGACTGTACTGTGCCTCAGTTGCCCCCTTTATAATGGGAGGCTATTCAGGCCTTCTTGTGAAGATGGAAAAATCTACTGCAGGTAAAAGCTTCATGCCTGGCAAGGGTAATTGACCAATAGAAATGACAATGAAAATTGGTACAGGTACTCAATAAATGTTCCATTATTAATGAATGAGTGCATTTACTGATTGGCCACTGTGTGCTTACTGAGCTTCCAGGTGGTGCTAGTGGTAAAGAACCCGCCTGCCAATGCAGGAGACATAAGAGACATGGGTTCAATCCTTGGGTCAGGAAGATCTCCTAGAGGAGGGCATGGAAACCCACTCCAGTATTCTTGTCTGAAAAATTCCATGGACAGAGGAGCCTGGTAGGCTATGGTCCATAGGGTTGCAAAGAGTCAGACACAATTAGAGTGACTTAGCATGAATGCAAGCATGTGCTTGTTATGTCTCGTTTAGTCCTCACATCAAGACTCTGAATTAACTTTAGCATTTTTATGTTAGAGATGAGGACTTGGAAGGAGGCACAGAAACAGTGAGTAGCTTGTCCAAGACCACACAGCATGTTAAGTGGCAGCCTTGGGCTGCCTAAGGACTGAAGGCGTGAGCTTTTCCCTCTGTGGGTAACTCTGTAATAGGACCATTTAAAAAACTCCTTTTTTAATTTTTTTTGGCTCCAAAATCACTGCAGATGGTGACTGCAGCCATGAAATTAAAAGACGCTTACTCCTCGGAAGGAAAGTTATGACCAACCTAGACAGCATATTCAAAAGCAGAGACATTACTTTGCCAACAAAGGTCCGTCTAGTCAAGGCTATGGTTTTTCCAGTGGTCATGTATGGATGAGAGAGTTGGACTGTGAAGAAAGCTGAGTGCCGAAGAACTGATGCTGTTGAACTGTGGTGTTGGAGAAGACTCTTGAGAGTCCCTTGGACTGCAAGGAGATCCAACCAGTCCATTCTAAAGGAGATCAGTCCTGGGTGTTCTTTTGAAGGAATGATGCTAAAGCTGAAACTCCAGTCCTTTGGCCACCTCATGCGAAGAGTTGATTCATTGGAAAAGACTCTGATGCTGGGAGGGATTGGGGCCAGGAGGAAGAGGTGATGACAGAGGATGAGATGGCTGGATGGCATCACTGACTCGATGGACGTGAGTCTGAGTGTACTCCAGGAGATAGTGATGGACAGGGAGGCCTGGCATGCTGCGATTCATGGAGTCACGGAGAGTCAGACACGACTGAGCAACTGAACTGAACTGAACTGAAAGAATTCCTTTGGAAAAAGAAAAATCCCTTTGGCCTGGAATCCTTTTGAAAAGTAGTTTGTGTTACTAACTCCTCTATCTGAGATGCCGGATTAGGCGTTGAAAACTTAGGGAGCTGAGCTGCCCTGGTTTTCCATAACATGTCCCCAAGGAAGTCAGGGAGTTGCCATTTATTTATTTATTTTTAAGTTAACTTATTTAATAATTTTAGTTTTGGCTGTGCTGGGTCTTCTACACTGGGCAGGCTTTTCCCTAGTTGCGGAGAGCAGGGGCTACTCTCTACTTTTGGTTCCTGGGCTTCTCACTGCAGTGGCTTCTCCTGTTGCACAGCACGGGCTCTCGAGCTTGGGCTTCAGCGGTTACGGTGCTCAGTAGTTGCGGCTCCTGGGCTGTAGAGCATAGCTGTGGTGCACGGGCTTAGCTGCTCCATGGCATATGGGTTCTTCCCAGACCAGGGATTGAACCTGTGTCTCTTGCATCTCTTGCATTGGCAGACAGTTCTTTACCACTGAGTCACCAGGGAAGTCCAGGGAGTTTCCATGTAAATGGCTGGGGAGAGGGAGTTAGAGGAAAGGCAATAGCTACTCTTGGGTCTCATGCAATCCCTGTTATCACACAGTCTCAGTTACCACCAAGCCCATGTCTGCTGGCTACAGCCATACCTGCAGCCGCCCACAATTCAGTTAGATTCTACCAGACCCTGTACCAGATTGCTCCCTGAGAAGCTGTGGTATGAAGCACCCATGCCCCCTCCAAGTAGGCCCCAGAGTCCCCCTACCCCTGCCCCTATCCCAGGCCTTACTTGTAAGAGAGTGTGTAGCCCACATGACTGTGACTGACCCTGATGAGGAAGGATCCCAGGGGCTGTGACTCCAACAAGTTCTCAGCATCCCTAGATACAGGAAAGAGATGGATAAACACACTGGCCACACATCTGGTATACCAGTCATCCCGTAGTGGTACCCACCCTCGGGCCACAGCGGTCTGTGATTTTCTTTCTTTTTTTTTTTTAACATTTAATGTATTTATTTTAACTGGAGGATAATTGTGGTGGTTTAGTTGCTCAGTTGTGTCCGACTTTTTGCGACCCCATGGACTGTAGCCCACCAGGCTCCTCTGTCCATTGGAGGATAATTACTTCACAGTATTGTGATGTTTTTGCTGTACATCAACATGAATTGGCCATAGATATACATGTGTCCCCAATCCTGAATATTGCTCCTTCCTCCCTCCCCACCCTTTCCCTCTAGGTTGTCACACGGCACCAGCTTAGGATGTCCTGCTTCATGCATCAAACTTGCACTGGTCATCTATTTTACATATGGTTTTCCATTTTCTAAGTGAACAAACAGCTTAAATCACTTCTTTTCTCGGTTGTTGCAGACCTTGGGATATTGAGACAAGGATGTTCTCCCAGAGGTGGTAGGAAGTCTCTGATGACCTTGACCATCTCTCACAGCCCCTGCTTGCCTTCCCAACAACTGGAAGGCAAATCAAAGACAGCTTTGGGTAGATCAAGGTGTCACAGGTAATAAAGCAGGAGCCATTATTAAATGCTTTCGATTTAAAAATATTTTATTTATTTGGCTGTGCCGGTCTCAGTTGCAGCACACGGGATCTTCCATCTTTGCTGTGACCTGCGAACCCTTTAGTTGAGGCTTGTGGAATCTAATTCCCTGACCAGAGATTGAACCTGGGCCTCCTGCATTGGGAGCGCGGAGTCTTAGCCATGGGACCACCAGATGCA
Source organism: Bubalus kerabau (assembly GCF_029407905.1). Classification (NCBI taxonomy): domain Eukaryota; kingdom Metazoa; phylum Chordata; class Mammalia; order Artiodactyla; family Bovidae; genus Bubalus; species Bubalus kerabau. Next base: position 176,247,558 of record NC_073624.1, read on the forward strand.
TTTGATTTTAAATGCATTTGTTTTTCATTAGCTGTGTGACCCTTGGCGAGGGTCAGTCCCCTTCTGACCGTCAGCTTCCTTAAGGGGAAAGTAAACCCTAACTCCCAGGGCCCATGGGAGGACAGATGAAATGCACAGGGTATGCATATGGGAACTGCCAGCTGATAGGAACACACAAGGTGCTCACTATTATTATTACTATTATCTTGGGTTCACACCTAGTGAGAGGTAGCCTTCTAGGAGACAGAAGGGGGATTCTGGACATGAGCTATCTACTACAGTGGAAAAGGAAATGGAAACCCACTCTAGTATTCTTGCCTGGAGAATTCCACAGACAGAGGAGCCTGGTGGGCTACAGTCCACGGAGTCACAAAGAGTCGGACACTACTGGGCAACTAACATCTACTACAGAGGCCACTGGCCACGTGTGGCTGCCGAGCACTTGAAATATGGCTGGTAGGAATCCAGATATACTAAAAGCATATAATACGTGCCAGATTTTAAGGACTTAGGGCTAATTACATGTTGAATATACTGGTTTAAATAAAAAAATATGATTAACATTAATTCCACTTCTTTCTTTTCACCTCTTTTAATAAAGCTACTAAAATGACATAAAATTACAGTGCATGGCTTATATTATGCTTCTGCTGTGCACCCCAGGACTTAGAAACCACGCCCAGTTCCTCCTTTCTGTGGCTTTCACAAGGTTTCCTCAACGTCCTGCATTTAGAATGTGGCAATAAAGGTTCTTTTCGCTGTTTATTTAGAGCTAGCCCCTGGGGGTGACTAGGTGGATTTGTTTGTGTCCTAGGAGCTCAGTCAGATGTAGAAAGTGCATTCTGGCTAAACCCTGATGGACCGAGAGCAGCTGTCTGGGGGGCACTGAGTAAAGAAAGATTCTGAAGCTGCATTTCACCACCACTGACTCAGTGAGGTTGCAGCCCAGCCTGAGCGAGGTGAGGGGAAGGGGCCTGTCGGGTCTTAGGCAGGACTGCTCTGGTGGCCACGTGTATAGAGAGAGCTGAGGTCCAGTAACTCGCCCAAGGTCGCATAGTAAGTCCATGGAGGAGACAGAATTTAACCCTCTTAACTCACTTAGCACAGCTGAGCCCAGGATCCTAAAGTCAAAACCTGCCTAGGGTGGGGGTAGACCAGGAAAGAAGGTGAAGGGCAGGGTGGAACGTGTGGCAGTGTCCTTACTCTCTCGAGATGGCACCGTGGAACCACTCAGGGACCCCTTCACAGGTCAGCTGGTCCACCTGCGTCTGCACGAACCAGTCCAGTCGTGGAGGCAGTGATGGGGGCAGCCTTCTGGCCTCAGTCATGGCTTCCAGGGGTGAGGTCTGACCTGGCGATGGGAAGGAGGAAAGAGAGTCAAGTGTGGTCCACTTCCCACCTTTGCTTTATTCATGCAGTTCATGCTGCCTCCTCCTTTGAGAAGTCCTCCAGGTTGGACAGAGCCAACAGGATTGAAATCGACTTGTTTCTTGAGCACCTACTATGTGTTGGCACTTAAAGCACATTCATTCATTGACTCATCCCCCAAAACCCCCTCCCAAGGATTCTTCCTTTTCCTTTTATTCTTATTATGTGTACCATTACTACAAATATTAGAAAGCCCCTTTTATACATACATGTACTTAAGTTTAGAGCTTCCCTGGTGGCTCAGTTGGTAAAGAATCCACCTGCAATGCAGGGAGACCTGGGTTCAATCCCTGGATAGGGTAGATCCCGTGGAGAAGGAAATGGCAACCCACTCCAGTATTCTTGCCTAGAAAAATCCCATGGACAGAGGAGCCTGGTGGGCTACAGAGCATGGGGTTGCAAAGAGTTGGACATGCCTGAGCGACTAAACCACCACCATTTAAGTTTAAGAACTGAGCTTGTGTCCCTCAGTCATGTCTGACTCTTTGCGACTCCATGGACGGTAGCTCCTCTGTCTATGGAATTGGATGGAATTCAGCAATTGGATGGAATTCAGTATTCCAGGCAAGAATACTGCAGCGAGTAGCCAGTCCATTCTCCAGGGGGGATCTTCCCGACCCAGGGATCGAACCCAGGTCTCCTGCATTGCAGGCAGATTCTTGACCATCTGAGCCACCAGAGAAGTCCGAATTTATGTAAAGGTTGAATTTAGTAACTATCACTTTCCCAGGAGGGATGTGGAGATGGCAAAATAATGAGTGAATGAATGAAATAGCAGGTGCACAGTGGGTGTCGTAAAATGTTGCCATGGTTTCGTTAAACACTAGAGAGATGTGGCCCAAACAGCTGCTGCCGCCACCGCTGTCACCGAGGGTGGCGGCTACAGATGGCACATCTGTAACTCGACAAACGCACGATTAATTCACACACAGTCTCAACAGTTTTAAGCTCAGGTACCAATGGACTTCGTGAGGCAATGACACAGAGCTGGAAAACACAGAAAGAAAACAGCGGCAATTCGCAAAATGGTATTAATTCAGTGAAGAACCAGCCAAAGGGTTGTGCCCTGCTTGGTTGTCCACACATGACCCTTCACGCTTACCCTTAATTCTGTGCCCACGCCAGAGCTCAACCCTTCCCCGTCCCCCATTGGTCTGATTTTTCAATATCTCAGAAGGTCTTTGTTACTAAGCTGTTTCTACAGGGAGCGTGTGTTTATCAACCCAGTCAATATTGACTTTCTCTTGCCAGAAGACAGATGCCAAGCACACCCTCTGGGGAAGAACCCAAAGAAACTGTAGTGAGTGAAATTGAAATCTATTAACTAATGTTTAATAAAGCAGGGTGATATAAATCAACTGAGCCCAATCAGAGCCAGACAACCTGGGTTCAGACTGCAGCTCTCCCACTTGGCTGCTGTGTGATCTTGAGCATCTCACTTAACCTCCCTGTGCCTGAATTGTCATCTGCCATTTGGGGCTAATGATGGTAATTGCCTGAGAAGGTACAGTTAGCACAGAGGTCAGCATGTACTCATATAATGAATATTCATGAATCCAGTAGTGACGCAGAAGGAGGAAATATTCACAGGCTTGTTCTTTTTGCTACCTGGGAGAACTCTGACTTATCCTTCAAGACCCAGCAAGAATATCCCTCCTCCAGGCAGCTTTCTTGCCTCTTCTCCAGGACAAAGCCCTGGCATCCATCTCTGTCTTCCATCTTTCCTATCATTCCCACCTCTGGCTTAGCCTTGCCTCGTGGAACATCTGTGTCTGGTTCTGTCTCTTCCATATTAGGGGCTCTTGGGGATCAGGTCCAGGGCTAGGTTCTTTTGGATTTTTCTGGGTCCCCAGCATCACCTGGCACTGAGAGGGTGGCACAGGGGAGGGTGCAGGGTGATGAGTGAAGTCATACTAAGTTTTAAGCTCCTGACCACAGCCTTGGAGCCTCCCCCACCTCCTCATCACCCACATCCTTGCTCTGCTCCACATTGACCAAGCTCGCTCCCTCCTCTCCATGTGTCTGCCCCAGCTGTGCCCCTGTCAGGGATGCTCTTTTCCAAATTCCAGCTCTATTTTCCAATGGTCACCTACCAGTGCCCCCAGAAGTTTCTTCCTGCCTCTCTGGACCCCGCCAGCCCTGGCCCTCCTTCTGGTCCAGCCTGGTTCCCATGTGTTATCTCCTCAAGGGTGGAGATGAGGCTGAAGCTCTTGGGGCCCCAGTCTCACCCAGCATGGGGTGGGCACAGAAATAGGCACGTACCTGGGAGACCCCTGCAGGGCCCAAGGCCCTCACTCTGGCTGTGCCTCGGCAACTACAGGAGCCTTGGGTTTCGGTTTAGGGTCTGCACGTCAGCAGGGCGGGGCACTCTGCCCCAAGTGGTTCCTGTTTCCTTAAGTAGGTGAGCCCTGGGCGGGGACTAGGACGCCAACTGGCCCCCACCCCCGCCCTCGGCCCCATCTGCAGGCCAGCCGAGCCGCTGTGTGCAGGTGGATGGACACCCTTCCTCCATCCAGACCTTGACAAGTCTTTTTCCTTTTTTTACGTATTTTTTTGGTTGGGTCTTCGTTGCTGCACGTGGGTTTTCTCTAGTTGCGGTGAGCTGGGGCTGCTCTTCATTTCGGCTTTTCTTGTTGCAGAGCATGGGCTCCAGGGCGCGCAGGCTTCCACAGCTGCAGTGTGTAGGCTCAGTAGTTGTAGCTCTCAGGCCTAGCGGGTTCTCAGCATATGGGATCTTCCCTGACCAGGGATCGAACCCGTGTCCCCTGCACTGGCAGGCAGATTCCTATCCACCAGCTGCCAGGGAAGCCCAGACCTTGACAGGTCTTTACTGAACACCTATTGTGTGCTAGATCCTCAGGGGACACAGAGGTGACCCCAAGACAGGCATAAAGGCCCTGCCCTCCCAGCATTGATAACCTGGCAAGCAACGAAGAGGAGTGAGAAATGATTCATGTCGTCGTTTTAAAGTGGACAGCCTATTAGGAAGGGGGAACCTCTTGGGTGTTGCAAGAACCCCCAGAGGAGGCCAAACTGATCTGGAGGAAGGGCTAGGGAGGGGCAGGTTGGAGTCGACTTGACTTGGGGGTTGTTGCATGGGAAGAATGCTCTGGGTGAGGGCGGGGTGAGAACAGCAGAAGCAAAGGGCCTGAGGCAGCAGGGCTGAGCCTGAATGGGCAAAGGCCGCACTGTGTAAGTAGGGCTACATTACGACTTCCTCCATAAGCAAACAAACAAAGCACCCATTTAACATTCTACTTTACGACTGCATTGACATCAAGACCAATGCAGGCCAGGCTGGATACATTTTATATGTTCATTATTATTGTACCCATTTTTTTTTCTGATTAAAAGAAAAAACAGAACTAAGACATTTTGACCGGCATCCTACACACACTGTGGGCCCCGAGGGTGGGAACCCGGCCTAACGGATCAGCTAGCCCCACATGTGTGCTGGCTACCTCACCCCTCCCTGGCAAAACCACTTCCTCTGACCTTCTCAGACAGAAACGGCCCAGATCCCTGCGGCTGAGCTGTGGCCTCCCTGCGGACCTATCGCCCTGGTACAGCTGGCCTGGATAGCTGCCTCCCCCAACCCCCACCGCCAAGTGAAGGCTCCAGTTGGATTGCCCCCAGCCCCCCGCTGGCCCCCCGCACCAGGGGTTGTGATGGGGGTTGGGGGTGCTGGTCCTGGAGTCCATAGTGCTCAAATAGGAGACGCGTGGAGCTCGGTTTCTCACTCACTCACCCACTGTGTGGCTTTGCGTGAGTCAGACTCCCTTTCAGTTTCCGCATCTGTGAAGTGGGCAGAGGGACAGCCCTCCTGAGCCACGTGATGATAAGGTGAGATAACCTTGCAGCATGCAGCATGGCGTTCAATTAAGAGGAACACGGGGACTCTTCACTGTGATTTAAGTTGATGCCTTTGTTCCTGGCTGAGGGAGAGGCAAGCTTGGCCTCCTCACTTCACCTCTCAGATCCTCTATGCCTTCCCCAGCCCGATGGATGGGCTCCCAGCCTTGAGGAGGGGAGCAATGCTGTTGTGGAGGGACAGAATCGACCAATAGACCTTTATCACAGAAAGTCTGACCATCGGGGACCTCATTTACATGAAGCTCAGACTCTAGAAACATGAGCTTTTTCAGTCTCCAGGCCACCTCCCTGAGGCCCCACCACAAAGGGCGCCACTCTGATGATGCTGTGTGGGGGATGTGTTCTTTCACAGGCCAAGTCCTCCCCTGAGGCTGTCACAACAGAATCACCCCCACCTCTTGGTGACCAGTCTTTGAACCTGTGAAAAGACACGTGGCCCTCGGAGGAACATTCCAGAAGGGGACCAGCAGGGAGACAGTAGGGCTGGGGGGCTCCAAAACTCCTGTCCATCCCCTTAAGTCAGCCCCTTACTCTAGGATCTGGGATCCTCGCTGGAGGCCTCAGCTGGTGTGACATTCAGTGGACCCTGTGTGGCGTGGCTCTCCGGTAGCAGTGGCCACAAGAGAGTCTCAGCTCTGGGACACTCTGGGCTGTGGACGCCAGGGCTGGGGAAGCCCTGTCAACTAGGCTCTGTCAACTAGGCTCTGTCAACTCGGGGCTTCACGTGGCTTCATGGTTCTCATGTTCATGCTCCAATGCCTCCATTCTATCAATTCATTCATTTGTTCATTCCACAGACACTGGCAAGCCCGACCTGTGGGCACCATGCTGCTGCTGCTGCTAAGTCACTTCAGTTGTGTCCGACTCTGTGTGACCCCATAGACGGCAGCCCACCAGGCTCCCCAGTCCCTGGGATTCTCCAGGCAGGAACACTGGAGTGGGTTGCCATTTCCTTCTCCACGCTAGATGCTGGTAAAGAAGACCAAAGAGATTCTGTTCTTGTCCTGCCGGAGCTCATTATGGTCCATGAGGAGACTGATGCCATGCAAGTCCACATGCAGGAGAGGCTGGCAGAAGAGAGAACATCAGGGGAAATGTCCCGGGAGAGGAACAAACTTGGCAGGCTTGCATAGCAGACAGGCAAAGTATCCAACAGGTGGAGACAACCCAAACATCCATCAGTGGGTGAACGTAGAAAAGATGCGGTCCATTCACACAGTGGAATATTACCCAGCTATAAAAAGGCATGAAGCACATGACTGATCCCCAAAATTTTATGCTGAGTAAAAGAAGCCAGATGCACATCACACAGTGTACGATTCTATTTATATGAAATGTTCAGGACAGGCAAATCCATCGAGACAGAAAGCAGATCAGTGGTTGCTGGGGGCTGAGGAATGGGGAGTGACTGCTAATGGGTAGTAGGTGATAAAAATGTTCCCAAACTGACTGGTGATGGTTGCACAACGCTGTGACTAGTCAAAACTACTGAACTGCACTCTGCGGTGGGTGAATGCTATGTGTGTGAATCACATCTCACTAGAGCTGTTACTGGGAAAGACAAGGATGCTGGGAAAGACCGAAGGCAGAGGGGAACAACAGATGAGGTGGTTGGATGGCATCACCAACTCAATGGATGTGAGTTTGAGCAAACTCTGGGAGATGGTGAAGGACAAGGAAGCCTGGCGTACTACAGTCCATGGGGTCACAGAGTCGGACACAACTCGGTGACTCAACAACAGAAGCTGTTATTAGAAAGAGCCGAGGTATCGTGTGTCTCGGTACGGGGGGGAGATGGTAGTGGAGAAGCTGATTCTCTACCTGCCGCCTCATCAAGATATTTAGAAACAAGGAAAAATAATGACTCTCTGAGCAAGAGGCTGATACAAGGTGGGACTGAGGAGCTTAAGGATCCCACCTGACCTGGGTGGGAGCAACCGATGGAAACTTGGGGCATTATGGAGCAAATACTTGACAGCTCAAAGCTGTTAACTTGGATGACCCATCCCTGTTAGACAAGATGTAAAACAAGAGGTGAGCTTTTCTCTTGGGAGACGAGTTAACAATGCTAATGGTAATGAATCAGATAACGACAGAGGCCTTAGCAGCAAGCCGGGGATGTGCCCTCTCAGGACTTTTCAGAGCCATCCCGTAAGGTGGAGACCATGACACTGTCCACTTTACAGATGAGGAAACAGGCTCAGCCCTGGTTGAGCGGGGGGTCTGAAGCAGGATCTCCTGATAGGTGAGGGAGGGGGCTCACAGTGGAGTGCTCAGCTTGGCAAAACAGGTGTCAGCAGGACCAAGAGAAGCTTGGCAGCATGGCAGGGTACATGTGGACACAGTGGGCTCGGTAGAGGGCACGATGCTGGCAGTGAGTGCTCTGTTTTCCTATGCTGTATGTGTATGTGTGTTTGGGGGTGCTGGAAAGCTTATTTTCCCAAGTCAGTCTTCTTATAATTGTGTCACCTCCTCAGAGCTCGGGGCTACCTTCTCCTCCAGCTTGGGTTAACCTGCTGCCTCCACGTTGATCCCGTCCAGACCCGAGGCCCCTGCTGACCTGGGCTGCATTTTAAATAGCAGGCATCCTGTGAACCCAAAGTCTGGCCACATCCGTGTACCTACACGGAGAATGCGGACATAAAGATCCGTTAGCTTTGAAATGAGCTTTAATTTGTTTTCTGTAAGTGCATTTATCGACGTAAACAGAGCAGGTTAAAGAGATTTCCAGGGGAGAGCAGACTATTGCTGGTATGTTGGTTTTAATTCAAAAAAGAAAGAGAAAGGCTCCCTGGTGACACCCCTCTGACCTGGCAACCTGGTCCTGACTGCCATCTCTCCAGGAACTTAAGAGCTGTTGAAACAGCAGTGGGCAACGACGGCAGTTGAAAACCCACCCAGACTGCTCTGCAGCCAGGCCCTGCAGCCCACCCCGAGCTCTCGGCGCGGGAAGGGTGTGCGTGTGTTCCCGATAGATCACCTGGGCCTGCCATTGTAAATCAAAGACGGAATCACCTCCTGACACTACGGATCTGGAAAAATAAAAATCTCTAGCAAGAATGTTCAATTTGGAGACGACGGGGGAGGAGGAGGAGCGGGCGCCCTGGCGGAGGGCGGGCTGAGTGGAGACGGTGCTTGAGTGGGGCCCCCGAGGCACGCACGGGACCCCTCAGTGCTCAGGGGGGCTGCGGGAGAGACCTGCCAGCCGAGTGCAAGGCCCGGCTGGATCAGGGGACCAAACCTGGCTGTAAACAGGAAAGGCCACGCCATGCTTCTTTCCTCAGGATTTCCTTAATTTGTGCTTCCCTTTGGTTTGACAGTTAAAATGAGATGGGATGGGGGGAACGGGGCGGGGCCGGGGATAATGGTTTCTGTCACTTGTCCAGAAACCGAGAGAAGAGCTGACAGCGGGCGTCAGATGTGCAGGGCGGGTGCTTCCCGGCCTGACGTGGCTCATTGCGCTCAGCGTGGCGGAGCCGAGCGCTCCGGGAGCGGTTGCCAGCCTCTGGGGGCCTCGCTTCTGCCGCAGGGGGACGTGGATGGTGGGCAGGCTTCCCAGTGGGGCTCTGGCTCTCGAGGCCCAGGGGTGGTGGCCTGCCGCGTGGGCTGCTGCTGACGGCCACGCCGCGACGCCATCTCTCTCTCTAGTTACACTGTGTGGACCCATTCAGCGGACGTCGCAGGAAAGACAGCAGGTTCTTTTCACTCACTCTATCTCCAGAGTTGAAAAAGAGCAGTTGCTAAAATAAACGATTTCTCGATTGTGTTCTGGTGGCCGTGGGCCCAGTGGCCGCGGTGCGGCTGGGGGTGCTGGAGGGGGGAGGGCCCCAGCTGAGTGAGGGGCTCACTCAGGACAGGCACAGTCAGCTGGGCCGAGCGAGGCTCAGAGTAAGGCGGAACTCCTCACAGAAGAACACATCGGAAGAAGCTGCTCCTCTTCTGCTGGTCCGGGGTGATTTTGACTCCTTGGTTGCTCCCCTGGGGGCTGTTGCCTTCCTGAAATCACAAGGGGTTTTCTGGGGTTACAGCCAAGCAACATGAGCTCTACATCCCTCAATCAACCAGCCAATGTATCCATCTGTCACCTTCCAACCAACTGTCCACCCGTCTCCTTCCTTCCTTCCATCCAACCATCCATCCATCCCCTTCCATCCAACCACCCACTCCCTCCCATCCATCATCCATATACCCTCTTCCTTCTTTCCATCCATCCCCTTCCCTCCAATCATCCATCCATCTCCTTCCAACCAACCATCCCACCCATCCCCTTTTATCATCCATCAATCCTTCCAGCTGTCCCCTCCAACGGACAACTCAAATTTCAAACCCCCGTAGATCTGCTTTTCATCTACTAGCCAGCCATCGCTCCTTCTAACCATGTATTCCTTCAATCACTCATTCATCTACCCATCCACCCTCTCCAACATCTTTCCAACCACTGATTCACCCATCTCACGCTCTTCTCCCCTATTTCCTTTTTTCCAGTCACCCATCCTTCCCTCCTTTCCATCTCCTATCAGTGAGGCAGCCGAGGGGCAGCAAAAGGCTCTGCCTCTTGGGATGTGGAGGTGCTGCGTCCCAGGTCCCACTGCCACTCACACCCTCTGGCCTCCCTGTCCCTCTGCCAAGGCCCCGGCTCCCACCTCTCCCCATGGTTCGCCCTCCGCCCTGCTGCAGGTGAGGCGCGCCCTACACTCGAGCCCTTCTAAACCCGTCAGTGCTGCTGCCCAGCATCTGAAGCCTCTGATCTGGCCCTGCCAGCCCCGACATCTGAAATCCTGTTTTTTCTGACATGTTTGGAAGGGTACAGGTGCTGTTTCTTTGACTAATTTCTTCTCATCTTTCAGCTCTCAGGTAAAATCTGAATTTATTCGACAGTAACTGTTGAATGTTATAACAATGCCCAACTTATACAATGTCCCATGTCAATTACATTAATAAAAAAATAAAAAAACCGACAGGAAATGATCTGGGACTGCCACTCTGAACATAAACAAAGGTAGTAAGAACTGGACAGAGTTTAACTGTTGGTGATTTGCAACTTAGTTAAAAAAAAAATTGAAATTACACAGATTATCACTGAGCATCAGCATCTCATAATCTACGCCTTGGAAGGAGGCAACCAACAGGCCTGGATGAAAAGCACAGGCAGGGACATTCCTGGTGGGCCAGCGGTTAAGAATCCACCTTCCAACGCAGGGAATGTGGGTTTGATCCCTGGTAAGGGAATTAAGATTCCACATGCCATGGGACAACTAAGCCTGTGTACTCCAGAGCTCATGCTTCATAAGAGAAGCCTATGCGCTGAAATTAGAGAAAAAACCCACGTGCCACAACAAAGATCCAGCACAGCCGAAATAAAAAATAATAATCGTACAATAAAATAAAAAAAATAAAAGCATAAAGCGCTGTCATGATGGCCAGCGTAACTCCCAGTGGGCCCAAATGAGTCAGAATGATGCTTAAGAATCAAAATTTTACCGTTATATTGAAGAGAAAAGAATTCTAAGAAAATTACAACCGTAAGAAAATTTTTCTAAAAGTACGTTGGCTTACATAGACTGTTTCCTGTTTTGGCTAAAGAGCTGCTACTCAATCGATCATGTGCCCTGCAATTCAATTCAGAGCATCTTAGAATTAATGACCAGATGTAGAATGGGTCATAAAGAGAGTGCTTCAAGCTCTTGTATCAGACAATAGGAAGCATCACTCGGCAGGAAAAGAATGGTTCCTGAAACAGAGGCCCTGGAGCAAGACTCACGACAGCATGTAGGTGCTGAACACGCCCAGAACACAGTCCAGCGTTCAGACCCCACCAAGACAGCACTAGTGCTGCTGAATGCTGGGGACCATGAAGCTGCTCCTGTGGTAGACCAGCAAGCTGGAGCTGAATCAAAGGTGCATGGGGAGGCGCTCAGGACCATGAAGCTGCCCTTGTGGTAGACCAGCAAGCTGGAGCTGAATCAAAGGTGCATGGGGAGGCGCTCAGGACCATGAAACTGCCCCTGTGGTAGACCAGCAAGCTGGAGCTGAATCAAAGGTGCATGGGGAGGGGCTCAGGCAGGACCTCGCAGAAGCCTCAGAGCCCTGGGGTGCACCAAAGGTTGCCACAACTCGCAGACTGAGGCTGGAAGGAAAAAGGCTATCAACTTGCCAGACTTGTCAGGATGGAAAACCAGCAGCTGTCAAGACACAAGCCTTGCTTGGGGGCCTTGCTACTGGGTAGGCTGTGGTTCTAAGCCCGCCTGGCGGGTTGTTCTGCAGGAGGCCCTCCATCTTCCTGTGTGCTTGGCTCCTGAGAAGGGAGGAAAGGGCCCTGTGTCCCCAGCCAGCTGGTGGGCTTAGTGAGCAGTGGGTGCTACTGAGTAGCTCTGGGCCAGAGGAAAGATGAAGCTCATGACGGACTTCCCTCGTGGCACAGTGATACGAATCCGCCCGCCAAAGCAGGGGACATGGCTTCGATCTCCCATCTGGGAAGATGCCACATGCTGTGGAGCAACTAAGCCCGTGCACCACTACCGAGCCCGCTCGTTGCAACTATTGAAGCCCTCGAGCCTAGAGCCCGTGATCCATAACAAGAGAAGCCACCGACTGTAGATGAGAAGGCAGCGCACCATAATTTAAGAGTAGCCCCCAACTCTGCAACAAAGACCCAGTGCAGCCAAATAAATAATAAAATAAATAAATTAAAAACAACAAAAACAACTATGTCATTCTTAAAAAAAAACATGAAGCTGATGAGCAAGCTCAGGGTGGATGCCCCACCCCACCTGCTAACTCGGCCCCCCTTCCTAGCGATGCCCTACTAGGTGCAGCCCTCAGAAGCAGGGCCCTGCCCAGGGACGCATCACACCACTGGTGGCGATGCTGGCCCGTTCCAACAGGGACACCCACTTACCAATTTTTTATCCATTTTTGCTTTGATGTCTCTGGCGAGAGTGTAAAATGCCTGTGGAGTAAGCACACAGTTAGCACCCTGGGGGTGGGAGGCAGATGGGGGCTGGCTGGCTCCTGGCCCCTGCCACGCAATGCATGTGGCTCAATGGTAGAGCCAGTGGGGGTAACAGTGTTAGGGCAGAGACCCAGGCATGGTGCTCACCTGTCCATCCCCATCTATCTCCTGTCGCTGCAGGGATACCCCCCCTCACCCAGACCACCACTTCCCCTGAGCCAATGATCCTGGGAGGTGGGATCACCCTTGACTGGTCAGACAGGAAACTGAGGCTTGGAGGGGGCCACGTGACTTGTCCCAAGGCAGCCAGTGGCTCGTTGACTCCTTGAGCTCTTGTCCTCGACCCCTGTGCTCTGTCTGCCTGCTCTGCCCTGCTTCTAACAGTCAGAGGCAGGGCATAAAGACAAGTGGCTGGCTCCCTGGCCAAACAAGCTTCATTCTGGGTTGCTGCCCTGAAAGGCCTGTTAGGTAGGGTCAAAGGTTCATCTTCCCAGCATGGGTGAAGGCTCGAGCTGACCTGGCCCCAGGCTGCTGCTGGTCCCAGTCTCCTGACCATTTATTTCCTCCCTTCCCTCATCTGGGCAACACTTCCAAACCCCACTCTGGCACCAGCCCTGCCCCGGGCCTAATACAGGGACGAATCAGCCTTAGCATGTGCTGTTGAGGGGCTCCTGGTCTGGGGAGAGGCAGAGTCTCACCGAAGACTCGTTGATGTGGTCAAGTTCTGCTGTGGAGAGGGTCTTGGGGTGCTGGGGATCCCCAAAGTGGTGGGCCTAAGGGCCTGGGGGATGGCACAGGCCTCTTGGGGGAGTGGCTGCATGGGCTCGACCCTAATGGGAAAGGGAAGGGGGATGGGACCACAGAAGGCTTGGAGGAGGGCACGGCCCAGGGGGCCAGGGACAGAGAGAGGTGGGTGAGGCCTGAGTCATGGGCGACACACATTGGCTGGGCCAGCTGGGGATGGCTTTCTGTGCCTCTTGTAGGTGGCTGAGGTCGGGAGTGGTGTGGAAGATCCATTCTGGAAAGATCTCAGAAGTGGCAAAATGCAGCAGAAGGCAGGGGAGCTATAGAGCTGGTGGAGTGGAGAGGAAGGCCTGCCTTGGCCAAGTCTTGGCAGGGCCCCTGCTCTGGATGGGCGGGCGCTGTGAATGAAAGCACGCACCCGGAGGTGGGGCTGGGCGCTGGCCACTGGAGGACTCTCTGCGCCTCGGTCCCCCCACCCACAAAACTGCGCCTGCTCCCCAGCGCAGCCCGAGAGCCAGTGAGATCCTGTTCCAGGTATCCAGCTGGGACCGGCCCCTGCTGGTGTCAGAACAAGGGGGCGATTCCCCCAGACTGCTTGGGCCTTGCAAGGGGCCTGGCACATGGTGCTGCTCAAGGAGAACCTCTCGGTCATCAGTCTAGAGGCTGCGGGGGCCTGTGGCCAGTCCCTGAGACAGAGCCTCCTTGGAGGGTACTATCTGACCCTCGGCCCAAAGGGGCTCGTGCTGCGAGCCTGGGACTCACGTTCTCCACGTTGATGTTGGCCTTTGCGCTTGTCTCCATGAACTTGATTCCATAGTCCAGGGCCAGCTGGGAGGGAGGGAGACACACATGTGAACATCAGCCGCTGGGTGCTTTGACCCCCAAACAGCACGCTAAGTGGGTAACAGTGAGGGGGGCCTACGCCCTCCAGCCCCTGGCGGAGAGCAGGTGGTGAGTGTCCCTGGCAGGAGGGTCTCGGGGCCTGGCTCAAACCGTGGCTCTGTCCTCTGCCCCTCCGGCCTCACGGGGACTCACGCGATGCAGGGTGGGGGCAGCAGGGCATGCCAGGAAGCCCTCGCTGCTTTCAATCTTTAGGTGAAGCCTGGCTAGGCACGTGCATCCCACCTTCCCTTCCCACGGCACATGCCCACTGACATCCGACTCCACTGTGTGCCTTAGCGAAGCCTAGCATCCTAGGAGGGTGGGTCACCTTTGTTCATAAAGATGGTGAGGGATTCTCCCCTTCTAAAGCCTGCCCCCCAACCCCATCAGGGGCAGGGCAGGGCTGGCCTCTGTGCAGGAAACTCTAGACCCTGAGGTCCCTCTGCCCCACAGCATCTGGCAGTGCCAGGCCCACACTGGTCACCACACCCACCTTTTCTCCCCGTTCCTTGGAAACTTGTCTCTTGTCATTCACGTCACACTTGTTCCCAAGGATCATCTTTTCGACGTCTGCAGAGGCGTGCTGGGGAGGAGGGGCAGGTGGGGGAGGGGAGGGGTGAGGCAGACTGGACTGTAGGCCCGCTGCCAACCCGCGCCCAAGGCCAGAGAGGCGTGGCCCGGACGGCTGGACACGCCCCGAACACAGGGCAGGCTGCAGCTCAGAGAGGGCGAGGGGCCTGTCCCGTGTCTGAGAGCCAGGGCCAGGGCCGAGCACAGGGTTCTGCCTGCCACCCCGACCAAGTGCACGCTTTCTGGCGGCCAAGGACGCCTTCTCTATGGGCTGCATCAACCAGGTTATCGTGCTTGTCCTTGGGCTCCTGGCGGTGTCTGGCCTAGGGGGCAAGTGACCAGGTCCTGGCCCCTGCTCGCCTCTCTCCTTCCCCGGCCCCCCTGCTGGAGGCGTCAGCCGCTGTCCTAGGACTGTCTGCCTGGCTCCGCTCCCTTGTTTTGGGTTCCAGACACAGGCTGTGCCCGGGGTGGTCCTAGCCCTTGGCAGTCACCAGCCCTGGGTGCTCTGCCTTAAGGGCGTTTCCTTAACTCTGCCCTCATGCCTGAAAGGGCTTCCCTGGTAGCTCAGCTGGTAGAGAATTTGTCTGCAAAGCAGGAGACCCCCGTTCAATTCCTGGGTCGGGAAGATCCACTGGAGAAGGGATAGGCTACCCATTCCAGTGTTCTTGGGCTTCCCTGGCGGCTCAGACTGTAAAGAATCCACCTGCAAAGTGGGAGACCTGGGTTCAATTCCTGGGCTGGGAAGATCCCCTGGAGAAGGGAATGTCTACTCACTCCAGAATTCTGGCCTGTAGAATTCCATGGACAGAAGAGCCTGGCAGGCTACAGTCCATGGGGTCGCAAAGAGCCAGATATGACTGAGTGACTTTCACTTTCACTTCATGCCTGAAAATGGTTCCTTCTTCCATCTCTCCTCTACACTCCACAGTGGGCCTCACTTCCTGAAGGATTAGGCCATGAGAGGCCCTTAGAGATACATCAGCGTCCAAACTATTACAGGAGGATTTCAAAAGGTCCTTAAAGTACAGGCAATGGAAAGTTATCCAGACCCATGATCAAGCCTATCTAGTTTCTCAAGGAGGGAAAAAAAAGAGTGGGCTGACTTCATGGTCACTCACTTTAAATCAGAGACATCAGAAAAACAGAGGGTCTGAACCTCAGCTCTGCCACCATTGACAGTGTCGCTTTTCACCACTCTGACCCTGGGTCTCCATTTTGGTGTTATAAATGAAGTGATAATGTTTCTTATCTTTAAAAAGTGGGTCAAAGGTGACTAAAGAAAACAGAACCTTTCTGTTCTCAAAAATACAGTTCTTTTTCAAAAAGTGTGTGTGCTTTTTCATTCGAGCACAGAACGGGTTTAACATTATTACTTTAGATAAATAAGTCAATACACTTTTTTAAAAAAAGAAAAGGTTCTTCTTGCTGTAGCTTAGATCTGGCCTCAGAAAAACGCCCTCTGCCGCTCCCAAACGTCCTACTAACTGGCAGGCTCTTGCCTACTGGCCAGAATGGAGAGCTTCCAGAGGCTGGTGTGAGGCCCTGCCTGCCAGCACACATGGGGTCCTCAACCCAGAGCACCTGGCCACAGGTGCTGGCCGTGCTGGGACCGTCAGCCCTGGCTTCACAGGTGCGTGAAATTCTCAGATCGGAAGCCTCGCCCGGTGAGTCATCAAAAGCCATAAGTTTGTCATCGGGGGAGGCTTTGGGGGTGAGGGCAAGCTCTTTGGAGAGCAGGAAGATGACCACACTGGTTTTGGGACCAGTGGGGTAGGAAGGGGGGCCTGGGGTTCTCTTCCCTTGGGGCTCAAGGTCTCTTCCCATGGGCTGCTGCAGGGCCAGCACGGTCGTCCTGAGCATGGGTCCCTCCTCCCAGCTCACAGCCTGCTCCATGGCAGCTCAAAGTCCGGCCTGACACGCCCTCACCACACCCTCCAAGTAGAAAGGTCACACCACTTCGAGACCTTTCCTTCTCTAGAAAGCAGAGTGCTCTCGGGGCCTGGGTCTCCTTCTTCCTTGATCTGGGGCTGCCCAAACCAGACAGCCCAGCTGGCGGAACGGGCTCTCGGGGCTGCTCTGTGACGAAGCCACGCTTGGGTGGTTTCTGGGGTCGACTGTGTGGATTCCCGTCCCTCTTTGTTCCTAGCGAGTTACTTCAAGGTGCCTCTGTGCTCAGGGATCTCATGGGTAAACCAGGGCGCTCCTGGAGACTTACCTCTTCAATGTTCCGAATCCAGTTCCGGATGTTATCAAAGGACTTCTCGTTGGTGATGTCGTAGACCAGCATGATGCCCTGAGCAGGGGGAGACAGACACACAGGCTCTGGACAAGCTGCGAGCTCTCTCGGGGGGAGGACCCAGCAAGGCGGGCAGCAGAGACCCCGACAGGACACCCTCCCGGACCCTTCGTTCTGCTGGGCTCAGGCACCAGCCTCCCCCTGGTGGCCCAGGCTCTAGTCCTGTTCCTTGGCCACCAATGTGACCCTTCCTCAGAAGCCCAGACACTACTACCCTCATGCTTACAGAGGAGCCCTGCAGGCAGGAAAAACACAAGCCCTCATGCCTTGGCAGCCAGTGAGGTCCCAGTGGCTGGCCTCTCAACCTTGCCTCCTGTAGCCCCTGCTCTACAGACTGTGCTCCGTGGTCCTGATGCCCACCGTGCTCCCCCTCTTGCCACCCTTGGCGGCCTCTTCCACACCCACTCACCCTGCACGCACCCTGCTGAGCCTTCTCCTAGACTCAGCCAGGGCCGCCTCTTCTGCTCATCCCAGCATCACCCCTCATCTGGTGCCCACCATGAGCTGGGCACTGTAACAGGGTCTCCCTGAGACCCACAGGCTTGGGTCGGGTGCCCCACTGTCCCCACTGTGAGAACGGGGACCCTGAGGCTGCAAGTGGGGGTGGTGGGAGAGGGGCTAGGTCCCTCTCTCCGGACACATGAGAAAGTAAAGGACCCAACTGGGGTCTAAGCCTAGGGGGACAAACCCTGATGCCCATGTGCCTTCCAGCAACCCCACCATCATTGGGCTGGTTTTAAGCCCTGGGGCAGACAACACTGAGGCCTCTGTGGTTCTGTAACCAACGTGTGAGCAACTGGGAGATGGTCCATGGGTTCTGAAACAGCTGCAAAGTGAACCCGCCTCCGCTTGAGCCTACAATCTGCCATCGCCAAGAAGGACAAATACCCTACTTGATAAAAGAGGAAACTGAAGTACAGAGAGAAGTGACCTTTATGATTCCAACCTGGCTCTAATGCAGCTGATGACAGGAACCTCCCTGGACCCTCCATAGGATCCAGCAGTGCTCAGGGCCACCCTGTGACAGGCCCCCTGCCGCCCTGGACATCCCTGCAGGGCACGTGGTGAGCCAGCCTGCAACAGGATCTCCGGCCCCGTGTGGCTCAGCCCCTGGGTTCCGAGGCACACGGCCCCAGCTGTCCTGCTGAGGCCCGGCTCACTCCATTCCATCACCTTACATGGTTCCCTGGGTGGGGGTCAGTGGTAGAGAATCTGCCTGCGACGCAATGCAGGGGACTTGGGTTTGATCCCTGGGCCGGGAATATCCCCTGGAAAAGGAAATGGCAACCCACTCCAGTATTCCTGCCTGGAGAATCCAATGGACAGAGGAGCCTGGTGGGCTACAGCCCATGGGGTTGCCAAGAGTCAGACACGACTTAGTAACTAAACAAGCACCACCTGCTCCAGGGGCCTAAACCCTCTGTTCACAAGCTCTGGTGCTGGCCAAGATGTCTCGAAGGCCGCCTGAATTTGCAGAGTAAGAACACGGGCCATGTGTGCTGGGCAGATAACCACAGGGCGAGGCTGTGGCAAAACCACAGAGAGGGCAAGCAAGCCATTGCAATTCCCAGTCCCCGCTGTGACTGTGAGGCTGCGTAAGTGGCCGTATAGCCCGCCACAGCCACGACTTCTCAAAAATGCCACCTGGGAACCCTCGTTCAGTGGTCTCTTGCAGAGACTAAACGGAGATTGCGGACAGGAAGACTTGGAGGAGCTTTTAGTGGCTG
The DNA here is from genome assembly GCF_029407905.1 of Bubalus kerabau. NCBI lineage: Eukaryota > Metazoa > Chordata > Mammalia > Artiodactyla > Bovidae > Bubalus > Bubalus kerabau. Next base: position 176,266,030 of record NC_073624.1, read on the forward strand.
TGATGTGTGCCACGCTCCAGCCAAGGGGAGCGTGAGAAGATGACTCTGGCAGGTGGACACTGAATCGAGCATCACTGGGGCCTCTACCCATGGGGCAAGAAACACCACAGGCCTGGGAGGCCTTTCTGCCCCTTTATTCAGGGACTGGCCCCTCTGATGGCCTAGGATTCTGCCGCCACCACTGCTGGGTTGGCCTTGGAATCAGGTCCCAGATTTTTACCTGTAGGGGCTTGAGGTGGCGGGGAGGGGTGGGCGCGGGTTAATGAATACAACTCTATCAGGAAGGCACAGGAGTCCCTGGAAAACATCTGTTGTTGCTCAGTCATGTGTGACTCTTTGCAACCACATGGACTGTAACCCACCAGGCTCCTCTGTCCATGGGATTTTCCAGGCAAGAAGACCTCCTTACATTCCTACAGAAGGTAAAAGTCTTCTGTGTAAGAAGTGGGTTGCCATTTCCTTCTCCAGGGGATCGTCCCGATCCAGGGCTCGAACCTGCGTCTCCTACATTGGCAGGTGGAATCTTTACCACCAGGTCACCAGGGAAACCAAAAACACAGGATCACTCTATCTCTGGTCCTCCCTGAAGCTCCCCTCAAGGCTCCAAGTGAGCTTCTTCCTGGCCTGTTAGGGCACAGCTCCCCAGACCTGACTGCAAGCTTACAACTGGACACCGGATGTCCGATGCTCCCCAAACTTTGGACCCAAGGGTCTAGTGCCACAAGGACAAAGGAAAGGTGACGATGAGCTGCAGCGGTGGCAATGTTCCCTGCCCTATCCTTTACGGCCACCCCTGGCTGTACAAGGCTCTGGGGCACCGGAAGTGCGGCAGGTGGGACTGAGGGTCTGGGTTGCCAACGTTAACAGATTTAGATTCAAATGGCCATACCCAGCTGGCAGCTTCCGTATGAGTTAGCGTAGGTCTGGGAGGACACAGTCATCTTGGGGCTGGACAGGGTCTCACAGATGGCTTAGTCCTGCCTTGTCGGGAGCTCGCTAAGGACACGGGCTGGGAAGGGCCACTCACTACCGGCCCAGACATTTATCTTCTGTGTGAATTTAAGCAGGGCCTGAAATGGTGCCAAGCCTCAGGCTCCTCATCTGTAAAACGGGGACGATCATGGCACCTACACTCAGGGGTTTATGGTCAAGACCTAGGCCCTCTGCCAGCTGCAGGGAAGGGTGTGGCGAATGGGGCAAGTGGCTGGTGGGTGGGGGTATTATTTCAGCCCAGAGAGGGACAGGGTTTGCCTGAGGCCACACAGCAAAAGCTCCCCCAGGATCCAAGTGCCCCAAGACCTCTGCTGTACCAGAGCACAGCAAGGTGAGGGGAAAATTAGTAAATTAATTTTAATGAGGAGCACTAAGGTTGCAACCCACATGATTGAGTTTCTATTATGTTCAGATGCTGTGTGGGATGCTCTAAATACTTAATGCTTCTATTCATTGCTGCTGCCAGCATTTCCCAAGCTCCCAGCACCCTCAGTTTGGTCCCAGGCATCGGGCATGTGCCGGGGACCCAGAGGCAGCCCAGCCCTCCTGGAGCTTTCGGCCTAGTGGAGGAAACAGGTCTAAGCAGCTGATTGATGGGGCAAAGCTGGAGCTGGAAACGGGGAACTGGCCATCTATGCTCACAACTGCCTGGGACACTCCTGTTCTCTGTACCACTTTCCAAAGTAAGGAGAACGCACTCAGAGAGCGACCCAGGTGGCTGAGTAGGTCTTGTGAACCTTCCTCCCACTCCCCGCAGCCCCTGGGCACCCTGCTTTGTATACACTCCTCACAGGTGCAGGACCTGCTTGGAGACCGTGAGGACAGGACCCTGGCCCAGGCCAGGTTGCTCTCTGCATCTGATTTGGGCCTGGCCTAGAGAAGGTGCTTGGTGAAAATATTTGATGGATGAAGAGTGAGTGTCCCCAATCGCCTCATCCCGCCTCAGGCCCAGGAAGCAGATATAACAGACAACAACCCAGAGCAAGTCGGCTCCTGGAAGATCTTTAAGTTTTCGGTAGCAAATTCCACAGAGACTGATGTGGGCCACGTGAGCGCTCCTCAGCGTTGGGGCATGCCAGATCCGATTTACCTGACCTCACCTGGAAGAACCGGCTTCCTGTGTCTTCCTTCATTCCTGGGGAATTAGGTTTCCTTGAACCCTGCATTGTCTCTGGAGCCGGAAGGGGATGCATGGACAAGGGGGTGGAGGTGGGGCACAGAGCCTTTTCCTAAAACTAACCTGGAACCAAGGACCCCTGAGGAGCCAGCCCATGGGCTCTTCAGAAACTTCAGGTATCAGTGTCTAAGGACGAGACATTCACTTGACTTGAAAAAAAAAAAGCCCCAAACCCCACGCAAACCAATACATACCATTGCACCCCTGTAGTAGGCCGTTGTGATCGTCCGAAACCGTTCCTGACCAGCTGTGTCCCTAACGATGAGAAGAAGAAGGGATATTAGCGGTGATGCAGAACAATCATCACAGTGAGAACGAGGGGCATTTACCCAGGACGGACAGCCAGCTTTCTCATGGGCCATCATCTCCTGATTCATTACTCTGCTGCGGGGCACTGCCCCCCATCATTAGAGAAAGAAACCACGGCCAGGGCAGCTGTCTGACGTCTCCTGGCCGGGGATATGGCAGAATGACTCCTCTTCCATACCCTGTCTTCCTGGGGATTTCCCTCAGGGTTTATGGGCCCCAGAAGAGCCAAGGTTGGATGGTATTATCTGAAAATCTGGGGCCAGGTGTGTGGAAGGGGCTGGTCAGGTGCCAGGGGGACACAGCCCTCCTTGGTGGGCTGAGTTAGGGGAGCCCCGAGAAGCTCAGGAAGCAGCTCCATGCTCACCATCTTGGTGGAGACCCGGGGGAAAGGCCTTCCTTGTGGGTACGGTGGCGACACTTGGGTCAGATATGCCCCTGCCCAGCCCAGCTCCTGGCACGGAGGGTATTCAGTATTCTGTTTGAAGGTGACAACTGGCCGGTGGCAGAGCCAGGACAAGACCACAGCTTTTGTCTCTGGGCCCAGGGCTCCTCCTGCGACCCTGCACCACCCTCTGCTCAGGGCTCGGCATGTCCGGACCAGACAGACACACCTGATTTGGGGCCATGTTGACTTTTGGCCGCCAATAGCAGGTGACGTTAGCAGTTATGATCAGTTATGATTTTACGACTGTTCTAGAAGAGTTTTAAGACAGTCATTAACCCCACTGTGATTGCTAAGAGCAGAAGCAGGAGGAGGGGAGGAAAAGAAAGCACAACTCCTCCTTGCTGGTGTGGTGTCCCTTTGAACTTGGGCACTGAGGCTGCCAGGGAGCCAACGTGTTGTAAAATACAAGAACTTGAATGGCCTGTAACTTACGAGGCGGCCAGAGACCGGCTGCCTCCCAAGCTCAGGAGGATCAGTTAGGCCACAAACAGAATTCAATTCTGAAGTCGGGCTCAGAGGTGGAGACCCCTCAAGTTGAGGGGACCGCCAGGCAGATGGGGCAGCGCTCAGCATCTGAGACTTGAGCTGGGGAGATGAGCTGCAGGGAGTGGGCTCCGCAGCCCATCTCACAGCCCCCATCCCACACACAGGCATGTGCCTGGATTGGAAGGACTGAGTTACCCTCCCCAACGTGACCTCTCTCTGTGTGGTTCAGGGTTTGCATTTCCCCTGCGACTGACGGGGCTGCAGGCTGAGGCTCTCCTACATCTGACCACCTGAGCCCAGCCTTTCCAAGGCCGGTAGCCTACGGACCACAATCCGTGATGGGGACTCACAAATTCTGATTTTATGGAGCACAGGAAGTCAGTCCCTGGTGAGCCAAACAGAAACAGATCTCACTGTTGGGCCTGGCCTCAGCTCATTTTCGGTTCTGGGGTTTCAGGTCTGCGTGTTAGGAAGTGAGGCCTGGGTGTCCCCAGGAGAGAAAAGAGGAAGTGATGTCAGGCCTCCTTCATCAAGCTGATGGGCTCATGGAGAGGCCGGGCAGACGTATCCTGCTATTTTGGTAGCCTTCACTGCCGCCACGAGGGTTCTCTGTGAGCGCAAGGGGAGCAGGCTGCTCTGAGGCGCAGTGTGTGCCCACATGTGAGCTGGGTCTGGTGGCTATGTCCTCAGAGCAGGTGGACACCGACTCTAAGCCCCATCAACCAGCAGAGCACCGTTCCTGGGGCTTCTGTCGGCTCCTCCTTTCCTTTTCTGGCCATATAGCTGGGGATATGGGGCTTCCCTAGTGGCTCAGATGGTAAAGAATCTGCCTGCAATGCAGGAGACCTGGGTTCAACCCTGGGTAGGGAAGATCCCCTGGAGAAGGGAATGGCAACCCACTCCAGTATTCTTGCCTGGAGACTTCCATGGACAGAGAAGCCTCATGGGCTGTAGTCCATGGGGTCGCAAAGAGTCAGACACGACTGAGCAACTAACATTCACATTTCTGGGTATGTGGGATCTTAGTCTGACCAGGGATCGAACCCATGCCGCGTGCAGTGGAAGTGCAGAGTCTTAACCACTGGACCACCAGGGAAGTCCCTTCACCTGGGGCTTCTGAAGAAAGCCCAAAGTGTTTGGGCTAGGCCAAAGAGATGAGGGCCATGGTCGGGTGGTGCGGGGCGCGGAACCAGGGGCTTCTAGCTCAAAGCACTTGCTGGCGGAGGGGCTGATGAAGGCCACAATGCTTACCATATCTGTAGCTTAATTCTCTTGCCATCGAGCTCTATGGTCCTAATTTTAAAGTCAATTCCTGAAAGAAAAGAAAAGAAAGAAGGCACATCACTGTCAGCCTCTCTCCCAAGCTGCATCTACGGCGGGTGCTGCCAACCTGTGCAGCCACAGCTGCCACAGTCTCGGGGGCACCTGCTGGCGCCTGGGCAGGCAGGGTCTCTAAACCCCTCAAACAAATCTGGAGGTGCCTGGTGACCTTTCTCCTCTCACAGAAGGGGAGGCTGAGGCTCAGAGGACAGAATGGAGCTGCCCAGAAGGAAGCTGGCGAGGCGCAGGGCTGGTGGGCAAACCCAGGCAGCTCAGGTGCCGAAGCCTTGCTCTCTTCCCTTCCCTGGTCGGCGGCCTCATGGAATGGGTGCCAGAGCCCCCCACTTCCCGCCACCTGTACCTGGCCCTCCGAGCACAAGGGCGCTGGGCCCGAGATGTGCCTGATGCAGATGGAGGGCTGGCATTTACACGTGTAGGTCCTTCTCTGTGAGTGATCCCCACCTGCCTGCCTGCCTGTTAGCCTGATAAAACCTGCTGAAAGACCCCCTCCCAAGAAGCCTTCCTGACCCTGCCCTCCTTCTCTCCCACCCTCTGGCCCCAAGCCCCTTTCCCCAGCATCAGGGCGACCTCTCAGCCTTCTTAACTGCCCTCCAGGCTCTCCCACCACTGTTCCCTCAATCCCCTCCCGAGCTTCCAAAACACACACTCAACCATGTCACTGAGCTAACCTCAGCTCCAAACCTTCTAGTGTGTTCACCAGCACACGAGTGGATAAACAAAACAGTCTGTCCCTACAGAGGAATATTACTCAGCCATAAAAAGGAATGGAGCCCTGACACACGCTGCTACGCAGATGAACTCTGGAAATGACACTGAGTGAGAGAAGCCGGACAGGAAAGGTCACATATATATAATTCCAGTCATGAAACATCCAGAAACGGCAAACCCAGAGTGACAGAAAGGAGACTACTGGTTGCCGAGGGGTGTGGGCTGTCTTTCTGTCATAATGAAAATGTTCTCAAACTGACTGTGATGATGGCTGTACAACTCTGAAAACGGGTCTGAAGCCACTGACTTACACACTTTAAATGGGTGAGCTGAATTATATGTCAATAAAACTTTTTTTTTTTTTTGGCCATGCTGTATGACGTGCAGGATCTCAGTTTCCCGACCAGGGACTGAAATGAGCCACAGCAATGAAAGCCTGGGATCCTAACCACCAGGCCACCAGGGAACGTCCCATAATAAGATTGTTGAAAAATTTCCCCCAACACCTTTCAGTGGCTTCCCACTGACTCCTTGGCCCCAAGATAAAGTGAAAACAGTTGCCCAAGTGCGCTAACCTGGCCCCCTCAGAACCCATGGCTCTCAGCCTCCTCTCTGGCCACACCGCCCAAGCATGTTTCAGCCTCAAGGCTTTTAGGTTTGCTCTTTCCCCTCCTGGAATGTTCTTTCATTTCATGGCCACCTGGCTCCCCTCTCCCTTCACTCAGGTCTCTGTTCCAGTCACCTCCTCGGGGAGCCTTCCTAACCATCCTCTCTCCTCCAACCTGCTTCATCTTCTTCATGTATTATCCCTGACATTGTTTATTCACTCCATGACGCTAGGAGCAAAACGTGATGATCTGAATAGCCTGTGTGCAGGAGTAACAGCTAAGTCCAGTCTTTGCCCCTAGGAGTTTGTTCTAAACCTCTACCTGTGGGGACTTCCCTGGTGTCCTGTGGCTGAGACTCTGCACTCCCAATGCAGGGGACCCAGGTTCGATCTCTGGTCAGGGAACTAGGTCCCACACACAGCAACTAAGAGTTCACATGCCACAATTAAGCCCTGGTACACCCAAATCAATCAGTCTATATCTATATCTATATATTTATTCTCCGCCTGTCAAACTTTGAGAGTGAGGCCTGGCTTGACCCTTAGAACCTAGGGTTCATGTGTGTGTGCTCAGATGTTCAGTTGCGGTCGGACTCTTTCCGACCCCACGGACTACAGCCCGCTAGAATACCTCTTAGGGATTCTCCAGGCAAGAATACAGGAGTGAATTACTATTTCCTCCTCCAGGGGATCTTCCTGACCCAGAGACTGAAGCTGGTCTCTTGCGTCTCCTGCATTGGCAGGTGCATTCTTCAACCACTGAGCCACCTGGGAAGCCTAGAACCCCGCAGGGGAATGCTAATTCCATCCTTGCCTGCCTTAGGAGCTGTCCTGTGGACGAGAGGGAATGTAAGCCTGCATCTAAGCACTGGCCTTTAGAACATAAGCTCCAGGAGGGCAGGTGCTCTTTATTTATGACTGCATCTCGAGTGACCAAGTGCAGCAGGGGTGAGTACGTATTTGCTAGAAGCTGATCACTTAGTCCTGCACACAAACTTTGACTGCAGGCCTAGCTAGTTAACAGTTCCGCTTCCTCCTGATCCATCCAAGTCACCCCTCCAGCTCCTACACTGAGCCAGATGCCTGGTGTGCAGCAGGCACTGGGGAAAAGATGGCTGCGTGAAAAAAAAAAAGAGCAATAGATTTACATGGTGCTGCGTGGTTTACCCAGCACTTTCACGTATATCATCCACCTCCCTGAAGGAATGAATGAATGGGACTCTAAGGAGAAGCCAGGGCTTGAGCCAGGCTGGGGAGAGCTAACTCCAGGAGCCACGGGGCCAAGTTCACACCACAAATGATCGATGGAGCTTATGAGAGCAGGCTTTGGCAAAATGTAACCTGGGCAGAAAATGAACAACCACTTAATCCCCAATCTATAAAGAAAATACAGAGGCACGCTCAGTGCCAATCGCCTCTATGCATTAGGCTGTATTTCAGGACTAAGCCACATGCAAGAGGCTTCTTAAAGCATTCTAAAAGTCTTCCTAAAACATCCCCTGCTCCTGTTATACATGTGTGTGTGTGTTACTCAGTCGTGTCCAATTCTTTGCGACCTCCAGGCTCCTGTGTTCACGGGATTCTCCAGGCAAGAATACCGGAGTGGGTTGCCATTCCCTTCTCCAGAGGACCTTCCCCATCCAGGGATTGAACCCAGGTCTCCTGCATTGAAGGCAGATTCTTTACTTTCTGAGCCACCAGGAAAGCCCACATACATGGGAATGTATGAAATCAAGAAGCATTGCCCAATCGACAGAACCCAAAGCACCACTCTATCTGCCTCTTGGGTTTTACTAACACACCAAGTTTAATTAGGAACTGTAAACTTTACAAGGCCTGAGTTATGAGGCCATACCTTCAAGGTCACGGGGAATTAAAATTTCCTAGAAAACAGAGGCCAGCAGGAAGGCTACACATGTAATGAGGAGCCTGAGGTCGGGGGGCGGGATCCTGGGTTTAAGTGCCACGCCCACTGCCTTAGATGACCTTGCCCAAGTTACATCCTCACCTGTAAGTGGAGGCTGGCCTCCTCAGAGACTAGACTGGGTTTTCCCGTCAAGAATTAAGAACCAAACAAAAAACTCAACCTCCAAATTCTCACCAGGAAGGTTCTGACTCTGGGAAACCGAGGTCTGGACTGAGAGCGAGCCACAGTCTACCAGGAGTGAATATCACTTCCTGATTGGTGGGGGTGCAAAGGTAAAATCCCAAAGTTTGACCTTGGTGTTAGTGAAGGGGAGGAATCAGAAGGACCTGTGTCTGGGGAAGGATGCTGTCACGGTAGGAGACACTATGCTTCCTCTAGATGGCCACTGACAGTGGAGAAAGCCCCCTGTTCATTGTACAGCTCTGATCCTCCACCATCCAGGCACTGGCTAAAACAGAGAACACCACTCCCAAACTGAATAAACAGGGCTTGGAGAGGTGAAGTGCTCATTCAAGGGCAAACAGCACCTGGACATCAGAATAATGACTGCCAGTCCCATTCTTTTTCCAGTCCCATTCTTTTTCCATTTGGCAGCTAAGTGTCTTGCAAAGTGCAGCTCTGGAAGAAGGCAAAGATGGAATCAGCAGCTCACTATGGGGATTAGGGAGATAAGGCACACCCGGGTAAAGCAAAGCCCATTTCCTAGGTTTTTTTCCCCAACTCCTGGGCTTAGTGATCTTTCTCCCAGTTCCCCACTCCACAGCAAGGCTGCATAGTTTACAGGCTACCGGCTTAATGGATGTTACTTTCAGGTCAAACCCTTTCATGCAGACAACGGTCATTTTTGTGGGGTGGGGAGAAGTCAGCTCCACTTTCATGGATGTCAGAACTGAGAAGCAACAACTCTGTTCCACCACAATGTGGGCTGGCCCCTGCAGGCAAGGGCAGTTCTGCAAAGTGACAACCAGTGTCCTGGGCCGAGCGATAGGGAAGTCAGGGCTGTCAGTGGCAGCGGCTGATTTTGGTTTCTCACTGTTGCTTTTATCTGGCATCCGCCTCGAGATGACAGGTCCCAGAGCAGACAGCTATCAATTGCCATTTCTGTCACCCTCGAGTGGGATGGAAGGCTGGGCACGGGCAGGGAAAGTCTCTGGACTCCCTCTTACCATTCCTTCTAGAAGAAATTCATCCATGGGGGAAACAGGTCAGGGAGAGGGATGCAACCCCTGAATATTCCAGAGGAAAGAAGAGGAGATGTCTGGGTTGGAGTCCTGGCTTTGAGATGGATCAGCTGTGCTTGTCCTGGGGGTGAGTGCTCACATCTCTCTGGGATGGCTGAGCCTTAATTTCTGGGTTCAGACATAAAGTGAAAGCGAAGCCGCTCAGTCCTGTCCGACTCTTTGCAACCCCATAGACTGGCCTATCAGGCTCCTCCATCCATGGGATTTTCATACATATCTGGGAACAAATACCATCCTTGCCACCTGTAGATGGTGTGACCACAGGCAAGTCTAGTATCCTCTGTGAGCCTCAAATTCCTCATCTGTGAAATGAACTAATAACAGCACCTAATACAGAGCATTCGGAAGTGTGATAAAGCACCATAAAGAGCCTGGCACACAGTAAATGCGTAATAAGATCAGATGTCACTTGTCGCTGTCCTTTCCCCATGAACAAATTCTCCATGTCTGTTTCCAATTAGTAAGACGAGGAAACCAAAAACTGCTTCAAGGGCTGCTGCAAAGACCGAACAAGACGACGGGGGCCAAGACCTCAACCAGGACATATACTCCCTGAGCAGGCTGAGGGTTGGGGCCTCAGTCTTCCCATCTGCAAAATGGGCACCTGGTCCCCACTCCCTCCCATGTCCGGGGAACCCCCAAACGATGATGCAGGCGACTGCTCTTTAACCCTCTGCCTCCCTTAGATCCTCTGAGATCCCTGGTCCATCCCGCCCGGCCGCTCCCTCAGCCCCAGCTCCTCAGGGGCGCGCCCGGCCCGGGCCTCTCGCGCCCCCGGCCGCTCCCCAGCCCCGCTACCTATGGTGGAGATGAAAGTGGAGTTGAAGGCGTCCTCGGAGAAGCGGAACAGGACACAGGTCTTCCCCACCCCCGAGTCCCCGATCAGCAGCAGCTTGAACAGGTAATCGTAGGTCTTCGCCATATTACACTCTCTCCCCGACGGGAAGTGCTGCTAGCGCCTCGCCACTGGCCGCTAGCCCCGTCCATCAGCGCCGATCCCGCCCCCGATTGGCTCCTGGCCCGACGCGCGTCACCGCGGCCGACGCCAGCCCCCGCACCCCGCCCGCCTCGGGAAGACTTGGGGAAGGAGCGAACTGGGCGCAGAGCCGGAAGCGACCCAAACGCGCCGTTCATTGGCCGGCGCTCAGGAAAAGGCGGGCTGCGATTGGCCAGCGGTGAGACGTCAAGGAGCTTCAAATACGGACAGGGAGGAGGCGTGGCATCCTCTGTCCCCGCCTTCTTCCTTCCACTCTGGGGCGGCCCCGCCCCGCGATGGGATGGGGATAAGCCGGGAGCTTGGTCAACGGCTCCGCGCGCCCTCAAACCAGGGGCCGGTCTGGAGCTTGTGCGCACGCGCGCCGGGAAGGCCGTTGGCGCCAGCAGAGGGCGCACGCGCGTGGGGTCTGTGGCGCCCGCGCTCCAAGACCCGCGCAGCCTCAGTTGGTGCCCGGACAAGTGCTGGGAGGCAGCGTGGCTGTGGTGGTGCGGTGTGGAGGCGTCTGCGTCGTTCCAGGGGAGCCAAAGCGCAAAGGAGAGCAGGGGCGCCGTGATAGTCGAAGCGAGGTCCCCTTGAGACCTGCTGAGGGACCTCGGCGCTGGCCAGGGGACCTACCTAGAGATACCCAGACCTCATTCACCAAGCTGCGCCCTGAGGCCCGCAGGACTCCTCAGGACGGGCCCACAAACCTGTTTAGAAGTTATCCAAGTCTTACCCCGGAGCCTCGCCTGCGGCAAGCCAATCAGCTCTTTGAGGCGCACCTGGGGGCTTCGGAAACCTCAGGCGTTAGCACAGTGTGAATTATAGGGAATACTTAACAGGCGTTGGTTCTGTGCCTGCCAGTGTTGTCAGCATTTACATAGTGTTTTAACCCCACCCCAACCCACTGAGGTGGGTATTATTGTCGTCCCCCCATTTTATGATGAGGAAACCGAGACCACATAGATTAAATGACTTTCCCAGGGTCTTAACCAGGTAGGCTGGATTTTGAACTCAAAGGGATCAGCTTCAGAGGTTGAGGTCTTTTTTTTTTTTTGTCTGCACTATGTTGCTCAAATGGTAAAGAATCTGCCTGCAATGCGGGAGACCTGAGTTCGACTGCTGGGTGGGGAAGATCCCCTGGAGGAGGAAATGCCAACCCACTCCAGCATTCTTGCCTGGAGAATCCCTGTGGACAGAGGAGCCTGGAGGGCTACAGTCCATGGGCTTGCACAGAGTCGGACATGACTTAAGCGACTAACACACACACACGTACATGTTGCGTCCTTAGATCCCTGACCGGGTATGCCTCTGCAGTGGGAGTGCAGATTCTTAACCACTGGATCGCCAGGGAAGTCTGGAGGCTGAGGTCTTGATCACGATGTTTTCCTGCACCATTGAGATGAGCCATACCACTTGCAGGGCTTCCCCTGGTGCCTCAGAGGATAGTGTCTGCCTGCAATGCAGGAGACCCGGGTTCGATCCTTGGGTTGGGAAGATCCTCTGGAGAAGGAAATGGCAACCCACTCCAGTATTCTTGCCTGGAGAATCCCATGGACAGAGGAGCCTGGCGGGCTACAGTCCACGGGGTCGCACAGAGTCGGACACGGCTGAGCGACTTCACTCACTCACTCACTCACATACCATTTGCATGGCCACCGCTAGGTGTCGCTCTGGGGGTATCATGCCTGGAGACTTGCCCGAGGAACTTATAAAAGATGCCCCCTACCTCTCCTTCCTCCCACTGCAGCACATTTTTTTTTTTGCGAATCTTGCTATGGTTAGGAAGAGCTTCAGCCAGAGCCATTGGCCACTTCGCAGGTTTCTGCCTGTGTTGTTTGCTTCTATAGACCACATTCTCCGGTGGTCCTTTTCTTGGTACTGTTCCCATTTTATTTTCCTTTTATTACCCACACCACCTTTTCTTGGGTGCTGCTTCTCAGATTCCATTGCAGTCTTTGGAGGGGTTTTTTCTTGTCTCTTAGACATTGCTGTTCCTCATGGTTCTCTCCCTGTTCTTGCTTCCGGGGTGATCTTATTAACTTCCTTGGCTCCTATTATCTCTATGCTGGATGATTTTGTAGCCCATAGCTGAGCCATGCCTCCACGTCCCAACTACTTTTTGGGTATCTGCCTTTGTATCTGTTAAAGATAGCTCAAACTCATCATATCCACAACTGAACTTGTCATCTCCTACTCATACTAGCTTGAGTTATCTTCTGAGTGAGACCTAAGTTGCTTTGATACTTTTTCATCCTTCACAGCCTGGTTTTTAGAGGTTCTAAATGGCTCTTAAATCTTGTCTTTCTACCTCTGTTGCCTGTCAGATCACATCTCTCCACTAGTCTCCCCGATCACTGTCTAATCCAGATTCTGCCCTTCAGTGTGCTTAGTCTAAAACATTTATCCCTTATCCATCCATGGTCTATCGGCAGGATAAAGTCCTCACAATCTGGTCCTAACCTCACCTTCTGTCCCACTCACACTTCATGGGATTGGGTACTCCCAAGAGCTGCGACAGGTCAGTTTAACAAACATTACTTGTATTAAGTGCTGAGGCACCAGGATGACTAAAACGGTATACTGAGATTAGATTACAGCCCAAGGGGGGAGGGGGGAGATGAGGAACTTCAATCTAGCAATGGTAGGGTAGAGGACTGCATTATATTTCATTCGATCTACCAGCGTAACAAGCTCACAGTGTCAGCGTAACTGTTGAATTAAAATGAAGGAAATGTTTTTGATTGTACTAGGTGACAAAAAAATTGTTTGCCTTAATGTCTTAAAGGCTTTCATTTCTCCTTTTGATTCCCTATTCTCCTTCCTCAAGATCAGATCTTAGAGCAAACATCAAAGCAATTCAGGTAGTGAAACTGCAGTCATCTTTGACCTTTTCTTCTTTCAGTTAAGTTCAGTCGCTCAGTTGCGTCCGATTCTTTGCGACCCCATGAACCGCAGCACACCAGGCCTCCCTGTCCATCACCAACTCCCGGAGTCCACCCAAACCCATGTCCATCGAGTTGGTGACGTCATCCAACCATCTCATCCTCTATCGTCCCCTTCTCCTGCCCTGAATCTTTCCCAGCAACAGTCTTTTCAAATGAGTCAGCTCTTCACATCAGGTGGCCAAAGTACTGGAGTTTCAGCCTCAGCATCAGTCCTTCCAATGAACACCCAGGACTGATCTCCTTTAGGATGGACTGGTTGGATCTCCTTGCAGTCCAAGGGACTCTCAAGAGTCTTCTCCTTTAGGTTCTTCTTTAAGTTCCTGCCAACCAATAAACTAAGTCTTCAGATTACTTTCCTTCAGATCACTTCTCCCTTCTTACTCCATTATGGCAAGCACTATATCCTGGGTTAACTGAAATACTGTCCTAGCTGATCTTCCTGCCTCTAGTTTACCCTCACTCTAGTCCTCTGACAATGAATGCTAAGTGGATGTTCCTAAGTAATTTCTTCAATTTATTGATTACTGATCAGTGGCTCTCCATTCCTGACCAAATTAAGTTCAGGCTCTCATCAACGTGGACCCTGCCTACCTTCCAGCTTTCCTATTCCCTTCCTTTATAAGTGTTAACATAGAGAAAACCTTACTCAGGCCCGCCTTGTGCTTTCCTGACTCAAGTGACAGGGACCATCTTTCCTGCTCCTATCTTACCTATTAAGACCTTTCTCATCCTTTTAGTCTGGTGCAGGCAGGTTTGGAGATGACAGCGGACCAGAGGTTTGAGTTACTAAGGCAAAGAGCTCTCCCCTGTAATATAGAGATCATAATCCTTATATCAGGTAGTCATGTAAACAGCAAATAACATTTGTTGAATTGTTGGCATTTTCCCATTCACATTTGTTGAACCAAAATGCTGTGTTTTGTCCCCACACATTCTAAAATTCACACAAATTGGAGTTTATGTAAAAATTTATTTGACCAAAATGTAGAAAAAGTGATACTATTACATATGATACAGTTGCAAGAATCTAAATGGAAAGTGTGGGTTTTATTCAATTGCACAATTTGCTAGTGTATCTCCTGGGTAGTGTGGCGCTTAATAAATAGGAGTGAGGGGCAGAGGATTCAGATAAGCTATAAGCAGGGTGATTTTTTTAGTCAGAATTGTAAACTTGAGTTGGCCCCCACACTGCTGGGGAATGTGGAATGTTTCAGCTCTGAGATGTTAACGGAGAAAGCAGAAATATAACAAAATATAACACACTTTGTGCAGCCCTGTGTATAAAATACTCCATATCCAGTTTAATCAGGAGTTTCTTGGTCTTTCATTAACTTGGTCCTGAAGAAGGAATTAAAATTCTAGATAAGTAAATCTCCAATTTGCCATTCTCTCGAGTATAGAGATGAAGTTACGCCAATTTTTTAGTTTTTACTTTGCTGTCTGAGAGGGCCATTCTGCCTAATATTTGTTCACAGAAAAACAGTCTTGCTCAATTACTGATGGTTTTGAAAAAGACTGCTTCTCTGAATAGGACTGAATTCTCCAACATTCATTCCTCCTGAGTGGATGGCCTCATATCAGAGCAGATAAGCATGCGTCATTATTGGGATAAGACATCAGCTCCTCAAAAAACTTTAGATTGAAAGAAACATAGAGAAGAGCATATCAAGGATCTACCCAAAACACATTTGGGTAATTATTATGACTCTTTTCTAAGCATTCTCATGCTGACTGCTCAGAGGATGTCTGTTCTGTTCTGCACGGTGGACTGCGGAAAAGAGCTGGGATGATCAGGTTAACTTGTCCATGGTTTATGACTTCCCACAGTAACCCCAACCCTGCCTTTTTGGGTCTGGATGGAAAATCCCCACCCATTTTAATGTGATGATCCCTGGCCTCCTACCACGTGACCAACGGTGGACATTCTCCAACATTTTAAACTGACCTATGACTAGACATCAGAATCTGTGTTTTGAAAGTGTGGGGTTGTCTATTCTCCCAGGAACCAAATGCCCTCAGTCTTAAAAGAGAGTATGTATGCTCAATATGAAATACCCTGCCTACCTTAGGAATAGATGCAATTTAAGGATAAAAATAGAGCTGAAAAAACTGGTGTCATTTTGAAAAACAGGAAGGAACAGATTAACTGGTGCTCAAAGCTTCTCTGATACAAAATATTTGGTCATGTATTCATAATTTGCTTGACATTTCCAGCAAAGCGAAGAGGCAATAACAAAAGAAACTTCTTACAAGAGAAGAGAAAGACACGGCGCTCTGGAGTTTCTGTTGGAACTAGACTCTTCTGTTTTGGTTATATACAGTTTAGTTCGTTTAGTGTCTGATCCAGTGTCTGATGTAAGCCCACGTTCTCTTCTTTGGCCTGGGCAAGTTTTTCTGGTGAAAATTAAGAATGAGGGAAAAAAATTAATAAGCATCTTTATTAAAAGGGGGGGTAGTTTCTAAACTCCATATTGTCAGAGTGAAAGAGCAGAGAAAGTACTTTGCATTTTAATCATAGCAGAACACCATGGACTTCTGGATACTAAATACCAAATCTGGGAGTTAGATACGGTTGGAAAATGAAATACAGGGTACTTGGTTAAATTTGAATTTCATATAAATAAAATTTTTAATGGAAGTGTATTGCAAATGTTGCTTGAAATACACTTATGCTCAAAATTTATTCATTGCCTATCTGAAATGAAAATTTAACTGGGTGCCCTGTATTTTAATATGCTAAATCTGGCAATCCTAGAGTCAGAACACCTGGATTTAAGCCCCATGAAGTAAATGCCATTTAACCTAAGTCATTTAAACTTTCTAGGTCTGTTTCCCCATCTGTCAAATGAGGGTAATACCATTGTGTGGCAGAGGGTTATTATGAGAAACAAATGAGAAATGCTTCAGAACTTATAAAATGCTACACAAACATAAGCTTTTAGTCTGAGATACAGATGAGTTAATACATTTTCTCTCTAGTGCTGGTTAGTCCTTGAACTTATGGAAGGGAAATATAATCCTGTAACCCATCTTTCCTTTGGAGCTTCTGAGAATAGCTGTTTAAATTCCAGGAATAATTGTGTTACTGTTTCTACATGTCCATCTATGTGTCTACAGCAGTCAAACTCCAGGTAAATGCAAAATGACTGAAATTTAAGCCAGACTGCTGCTGCTACTAAGTCGCTTCAGTTGTGTCCAACTCTGTGGTACATTATTAAATGGTTGAGCTGATGAAACAAACGAAAAAACAAACAAACCACCCCTCCCCAAACTAAACAAATCAACAAAACTCTAAGATGCCACCTAGAGCTATGCATGACAGAGCACGAGAGAAAACTGGTTTGCAACGAGGAATGGCTGATAAGGGACTAGGCCAAGACTCATTAAAATACCAGAGGAAAGCAAAATACCTCATAAAATGTGATATGATCAGCTTGGAAACATTCAGAAAGAAAACAACTGCAAAAGATGGCCACCTTTCAACTACACCTACTGAACTTTCATTCGATGTGATCCTTTAAGAAAAAACTAGTGCCTTACGGTCTGGGAGGATTCTGTCAGAGGATAGAGACCTGGGCCCATCGAGTCTGGATTAACACGGTATCTGAGTGCCTACTGCATGCAAACCCATTTCTTCTCAGTTATCTCATTTAATCTGCAAGAACTCAGCTATCACTTTTATTTTTGTAGAAAAGGGCTAGACAGCTTAAATGGCAGAGCTGGGGTGCAAAGCAAGGTATCCCAACTCCAAATCCCAACCTCACTTCACCTTGCCACTTGGATTCCCTGGCCTCTACTTTGTTTTTAGGTCTGAGAGAAAGAGTCCCTTAAAGTATTAATTGCCTTTGACAAGTGTGACAGCAAACCCCGCCCTCCACCCACCCCACCACACTGTCAACAGGTAGTAGGAGATCGACCATAGCCCTAATCTCTGAAGTTCCACCTAGGTGCTTAATTAGGTAGAATGACTGGATAGGCAGGGCTGCAGTTATTTCAAAGGGTGGAGGCTACATATGTCTGGAAAAATCCCAGGAACAAATACGTGAAATGAGCAAACAAAATACACCCACCCCTACACCATTTAATCTTTCCAGGGTCACACTCATGGCAATATGTGAGGGGAGTGGTTTATGCAGAAGTTCAGGGGGGAAGGCAGGAACAGAGGAAAAGTTGGGGGTGGAAGGGTGTGGGTAGTTTAGTAAAGTTGTATTTTGCAGGAATGGACATAAAGAATTGTGACAAAGGTTCCCACCTGAATAAAAAAATTACTGGATGAGGAATAAGTTATGGTGACCAAAAATAAATGATCTACTCAGAGGTTTTCATGCCACTTTCAGGTTCAAGAGGCAATCTAGAAGATGGCTTGGACTTCAAAATGTTAGTGCTTCTGGGACAATTTGAGGCGGTGGTGGTGGTGGGGTACAGGGGAGGACCGGATAGATTATTTGAAATTTGTGGATTCTCTTGGGGAAACTGATGAGCTTTTGGTTGCTAGAGATTTTTAACACCCACATACAAACTTCATGCTGGTGCTGCTGCTGCTGCTAAGTTGCTTCAGTGGTGTCCGACTCTGTGCAACCCCATAGATGGCAGCCCACCAGGCTCCCCCGTCCCTGGGATTCTCCAGGCAAGAACACTGGAGCGGGTTGCCATTTCCTTCTCCAGTGCATGAAAGTGAAAAGTGAAGTCGCTCAGTCATTTCCGACTCTCAGCGACCCCATGGTCTGCAGCCCACCAGGCTCCTCCGTCCATGGGATTGTCCAGGCAAGAGTACTGGAGTGGGGTGCCATTGCCTTCTCTGCACAAACTTCATGAGCCCTCACTAAACCAAAGTTCCTGGTTCTAGTTAACTATGAGGGGAGTTAACTATGAGGAAAGTTGCTTTGGAACTCAAGAATCACCTCAATTCCTTTGTTCAGCTTTCTAGCAGCTTCCATTCCCTTGCCCTGCTATGGGATGCCCTTTAATTCCTTACAGAGTTGTTTTCTAAGGGTAAGGAATAGAGGTGAGCTTCTCTGGTGAGCTGCCTCCCACAACTGGGAGCTGAAGAGGTGCTTCGTGAACAATGAAGACATCGGGAACCCCAGACACCATTCTTCAAGTATAACACAGAAAAAAACAAGAGAAAAGGACCAAGGAGACCAAAATGCCAGTGCCGCTGTTTGAATCTGCAGATGAAGTTCCATCCCAAGGTAGCTTCTTTTTAGAGATAAGCCTGCTGGTTTTTGCATGTTCTGCTGACTCTCTTAAGCTGCTCAAGAGGCTGGATGAGTCTCCATTCAAAACAATTTCTATGTAGGGAAAAACCGCTAGTGGCATGCAGATACAGATAGCTACTACATTTGAGAGCTCAGGCCAAGTTGGCTTTTGTTTTTATGTTGTCAGAAAAGAATCATGTGAGCATAATTTTCTTTTTTGAAACCAGCTCTTCACGTGAACCACTCACTTTCGGTTGAAATCACAGTCAAGGGCCTTAGGCTATGGCTCAAAGGCAGCAAGTGGAGAAAATGAAAATGAGAGGGCATGAAGATGAGGACGGCCTGTCTTTATTTCAGTCACACAGTCACAGGCGCAGCAGCAGAAGGCTTGAAAGATCAAACAAGGAGGCAGGAAACTGGAGCTTCTAGAAGCCCACAGGAGTGGAGGCGCCACAGTGAGAAGGCAGACTTCAGTATTGCTAGGACAGAGGGTGGCACCCCAGCCACCTCCGAGAGAGGTTGTGTCGGTGAAAGCATGGGCCAGCTCCTCGCTGGTAGCTTTGTGTGTGAGTGTCTGAGCGTACAGCTCATCTGGAGCGCAGAGGTCCCCAAGGAGAGAGTTCAGAAGAGGTACAGTGGGTAGAAGGCGAGGGTTGGAATGGAGAGCCACACATTGAGAGGAAGAAAACAACTGAGAGAACAAAGCGCGAACTAGGACAAGGTTGCGTCTCGTGAAACAAACGAGAAAACATAAGACCTAGGGAGTGATTTCTAAGTGGAGTGAAGCTCTGCAGGGGACCAGCCATAATGAAACTTTAGAAAGAGTGGTGACTAGAAATGGTGGGAGCTTCTCCCCACCAATCTCCCATCCCAGGTTATTTGACTTTGCAGTGATGTCATCCAGTCCAAAGGTCATACTTTGGAATGGGGGCATTTTGCCTTATATGGAAACCTCACTTCTCAAACCAAACACTGGGACACACGATCTGAATAACGAGTTCTGTACCCTTTCTGGGTGGGACAGGCAGTTTGGGAGAACTGAAATTCCAGGATTCTGGAATTTCCGGGTGACTCCGCGAAGAGCACAGGGCAGAATTTTTTTTAAAGACGAAACACTTCAAGAAATTCTGGGATACGTGGGCACCAGACTCACAGACTGGAGTCTTTATTCAGGTCTCTACGGTCTCTAAATTTCCATTTTCTCATATTGTGATAAGCTTTGCGCTCTCTGGGAGAGAGTTTCCATAAAACATGCAAGGCATTTAAAAAATGTGAGGCGTCTCAGAAATGAGCAAATTGAAGGAAACTCGAAAGAGCTAAAAAATCAGCCATATTTGGATCTCTGTACTTACATATGGAGTTAATTACGCAGAAATATTTTAGTTCTGGAAAAATGGCAACACTAGCTTGAATCTGATTTTGCACTGTCCCGTCCCAGGGCTCCAGACTTCCAGATGTGACATCACTCTGCTCCCCTGACGTGGATGAAGCCCAAACCAGCCTTTCCAGATTTCCCCTGACTGTGAATGTGTCGTGTAAGGGGGAGGCAGAGAAAACACAATTAGATGGTGATTTCATACCTTCCAGGTCATCAATTGTCTTTTCCAGTTTTGCAACTGTTCTCTCTGCAAATTCGGCACGGGTCTCAGCCTAGGGCAGAAGAAAGGAGTCACCAGGACTGCTTCAAGACCAACCCCAGGAGAATCCTGAGCCAGCTGGGTGGGAATCACACTCACCTCTTTCAGTTTGTCGGACAGAAGTTTAATTTCTTCTTCATATTTGTCCTCCTTTTCAGAATACTGTGGTAGAGATCAAAACACTACTTTTTAAAACGGAGGGAGCAGGAGGAAAGCACAAGAGAATGCACATTCCCTGATGCTTGGAGAAAAGCGCATGCTTGAAGCTATGAACCTGCCTAAGGAGCAAAGTAGAGACAGGCACCTTTCCAGGCAGATGAAATGGGAGGGGATCCCTCTGGGATGCAACTGATCTCAGGATCTGAGCTGACAACTCGAGATACATGTGTGATGAAGACGGAGGCAGATGAGTGCATGGAAACATGCCTCCCAAGGCCCTCCACAGCAGCTGGCCTAGTCTGTGTTTCCAACCCCACTTCCCGCCAGCTTCCCGCCACTTCCTAACCCTCTTCTGAGTACTCTCTGGTCTCCCAGCCCTTGCCTATGTCTGGGCCCCCAGGCATGAAATGTCCCATTCCTCACTGCTGTCTGTCAGAAGCTATGTTTGTCTTTCAAGGCTCAACGCAGGTGAGTATTAGCCAACCTTTATCATCTGCCAGCTGTATGGTTAGCACCAATCCCAGTGTACAGATTAGGAAAGAGTCACGGAAGCTAGCTAATTTGTCAAGGGTCACATGGCTACCACCTGACCAAACCACAGCTCGAACCTGATTCTGGAATATGAGCTCCTGGCCGGCATCATCCTGCTCTATCGTTTTTGTTTCCCCCCTCTAATAATTTTATTTATTTTTGGCTGTGCCGGGTCTTCCTTGCTGTGAGGGCTTTCTCTAGTTGTAGCAAGCGAGGAGGGCTGCTCTCTAGGTACACTGCACAGGCTTCTTACTGCGGTGACTTCTCGTGTTGCAGAGCACAGGCTCTGGGGCGCTCAGGCTTCAGCAGTTGCAGCTCCTGACTCTAGAGCGCAGGCTCAGTAGCTGTGGTGCATAAACGTAGCTGCATGTGCGATCCTCCCAGATCAGGGGTCAAACTCTTGTCTCCCACACTGGCAGGCGGATTCTTTACCACTGAGCCACCAGGGAAGCCTCTATGGTCTTTTCTAAGGTCACCTCCTTGTGACACCTTTCCCAGCTTTCCAGAGTCCTTCTGTGCAAGCCCTACCACACCCTGGTTACTTTGTCAACCCTTCTACTCAACTAGACTACAAGCTCTTCAAGAGCAGAAGATCACCGCAGCATCTCTCCCAGTGACCAGTCTCTGGCATACCCACATTTATTCACCAACTATCCCAGCAGGAAATACCCGCCAGGCACCATGCTGGGACTAATGACACAGCTCTAAACGAGACCAACAGAGTCCCGGTCTCTACAATCTAGTGAGGAGGCATGCAATTAATTATAATAAATGTGATCAACCCTCATGATAGGGAAAGAAGTAGGTAGGGCTATGCAGCTGAGAAATATCTAACCTAGATGAGCAATCTGGGAGGGGTGAACAGGGGGTTGCCAAGCAGAGAGAAAAGGGAGCAGCCACTCCAGGCTGACTGGACAGAAGGTTCAAAGAAAGCACTGGAAGTGACCAACATGGAATGTCTGTGAAACTGAAGTTCAGTGCAACTGGAGGGGAGTAGGAGGAGGGAGAGTGAGGAAGAGCTGAGAAAGGGGAACTCAACAGCAGGGGTTGGGAGGGGAGGGAAGGAAGGTCACGGAAGGGTCTGTGCGTTCTCTCTAACATAATGACTAATGCTGTCTCCTGTAATGACTGCTTTGGGTACTGTTTCAGCAGCAACAACAAAAAAGCCCAATTCCACCTGTGATTGCTGCTCAACCTTCTAAAAAGTATTTCTGGAGGAACCTGGGGATTCGGTTGAGAGAGAGGCTCTGTATTTATATGATGAGGCTCAGAATTCCCTAATATGAGCCTGACCAGGTCCCAATCTCAGATTCTAAATGCATCTTCAGGGGACTTCCCTGGTGGTCCAGAGGTTAAGACGCCTCACTTCCACTACAGGGAGTATAGGTTTGATCCCTGGTCGGGAAACCAAGATCCCACATGCTGCCTTGTATGGCCAGAATAAATAAATAGATAAAGAAGTCCACCTTCGTAGGAGGTTGAGATAAAAGCTGGCATTAAGACCCTATGAAAGAGGAAAATCTAGCCATCGGACACCCTTTTCTATAGGAGAAAAAAACCTGGCTGCTAGGTACCATAGCTACTGTTAGCAAATACAGGTCAGATCCTCGATACGCTGGCATGCTCCTGCGTTCCTAGGGGGAAGAAAAAAGTCCAGCAAATCACCCTCCAGCTCAAGCCAACCACCAACCTTTTCAGATGCAGCCTCTAGTGACTTCAGGTTGTTAGTGACATTCTTGAGTTCTTCTTCAAGGTCACCACATTTTCTGCCCAAAGACAAAAGAGGATTTTTGGTGTCTTATCTTTTTGTACAAACTGCAGTCTCCTAAAAGAAGTTTTCAAAAGGAGGAATCCGCACTGCCAGGGGCCCCCAGAAGGAATGTGGGGAAAAATGTTAATGGCTTTCTCTGAGACACAGTGCTGTGTACTTGTCAAAACCCCATCGTGCCAGGCAAAGGCACGGCAGGCCGAGGAGTATTTGGGAGGTTTGTAAAGCTCTTGGGACTTGGGCTCCTGCCAAGTCTGAGGCAACAGGGACTTGTGAAATCCACGATTGATGAGGCTGACTCCGGAAGGTGTTTAAGAATGAGACGCAGTGCAGGAGGCTGGGAGAAGGCAATCAGAGTTTACACCGGACACGCCAGGAGGCAGGCCTGGAACGGATTTTGGAAACCAGATCTCTCTCAGCACTTCGGGAATGCTCTGGGGAGCTTCATTCCTCACCCGAGTCTGAGGGGAGAGGCTTTTGGGGTTTCGTGGTGGCGGTGAGGGAGGGGAGCTTGTGGGGACTCTGGTCAAGCTTCTCACCTTTCCTCGCCACCAAGAATGTGTCCTAGCCAAACAATGACATCAAGAACAAGGCATTTAGACACAGACACGGCAGCCTGCCCTCAGTGTTACCTTAAGAAGGCACAGCCTCCTAAGGATTCCTCTCTGGGAAAACGGGACTTCTGGGCTTCTCGGCTACTGCCCGACACACAAAGGCATTCCCAATACCTCTGTGGCAAGAGTCAACACGTGGGCAGGCCTTCCCAGGGTGGTGAGAACAAACAGTTGCCTGTCACTCTTTGTCAGCCAGGGAAGCAAAGAGGAGGGACTGACGGATGAGTCCCAGACACCCATCCACTTGACCAGAGGCCCTGGTCGGTATCAATTCCCAACATAATTTACTCCCTCCCAGCTCCCCTCCCAACCTCCATCCACCATGTCCAGAGCTGAGCTGGGCACCACCCAACCCCGCTCTGCCACTCACAGTTCGGACACCTCGGCACGCTCCTCTGCCCTCTCTAGCTCACCCTCCAGGATGACCAACTTACGAGCTACCTGCAGAAACAGGAAGGACCCATTAAGACACCCCCAAGACCCACATCTAATAGGATACCCCAGCCCCACCCGGTGCCAACAGCAAGGCCATGTCCAGCAACCTTGGGGCTTTCTGCTGTTGCTCCAAGTCTAATTTCCAAACCTAAATTCTCTCCCGTGGGCCCCAGGAAGGGGAAGGAAGAGACGGGGCTGTGGGGGCAGGCAGAAGGAGCAACTGAGCTTTCGTGGTCTGAAGACCCACAGCCGGGGACCGCAATTCCCCTTTTTAGCCTAACGCCCAGCTGGAGGACAAAAAAAAAGGGATCTGATCACTTCATTTCCCCTTTAAGTCTAAGTCCCCACTTGTCTGAGCGTCACAGAATTTCCCAGGACTTCTGGCATTGTGGAAGATACGGTTTCCTAGCCAAGTGGCTGTCTTCGGAAAAAAACAGATGTGGATGCAGAAGGACAGCTGAGCTGACCAAGAGCTTCCTTTAGGCGGCCCCAGGGTTTTCCCTATCACAGGTCCATTTCCTCCCCACTTCTGCTACTGCCATTCACCAGCCCCACTCCCCGCCACTCACCTCCTCGTATTTGCGGTCAGCCTCCTCAGCGATGTGCTTGGCCTCTTTAAGCTGCATCTCCTGAATCTCCATCTTCTCCTCATCTTTCATGGCGCGGTTTTCTATCACCTTCATCCCTCTGTGAGGAGCAGAACTCATCATTGCCTCCAAACACACATCACCACCTCACTGCACACCTCCAGGCATCTGCTCATCTAAACACTTCACTGACACCTACCAAGAACCACACTCCAAAGAGGAGACCAGAGCTGCTCACACTCACATGCATCTTTGCAGGATGCCAGGCACCATTTTTTAAATGTCACAACCTCCATCCCTAGAAATAGTCACAGTACCCCCATTCTACAGAGGAAGAAACTGAGGCATAGAGGAGCTAGGTAACTTGTTCAAGGTTACACAGCCAGTAAGAGGCAGAGCTGGGATTCAAACCCTGGTGATGTGGCTCCGGAGTCCACACTCCTATAGTCTCTCACTAACTAGTAACAAGGGGGACTCATACGCCAAGTTACCAGGATCTGATGAAAGTCTGGGCTGGCCTGGCTGTGGGAATGATGAATTCTGCTGCATTGGGGTGGGAAGTGGGGTAGGGAGGGTGTGTTTGTATGTCACAAGGGGCTTCCCAGAAGAGAGTCCACAAGTGAACAAGGAGAGGAAAGGTATTCTTCACTGAGAGAGAGCTAGACAAGAAAGCCCCAGAGAATGGGTAAAGAACATGTGGTACACACATACAATGGAATATTACTCAGCCTTTAAAAAGAATGAAATAATGCCATTTGCAGCAAGATGGATGGACCTAGTGGTTGGCATATTCAGTGAAGTAAGTCAGACAGACGTGAAAATCGCTCAGTCGTGTCTGACTCTTTGTAACCCCATAGACTATACAGTCCATGGGATTCTCTAGGCCAGAATACTGGAGTGGGTAGCCTTTCCCTTCTCCAGGGGATCTTCCCAACCCAGGGATCAAACCCAGGTATCCCACATTGCAGGTGGATTCTTTACCACCTGAGTTACAAGGGAAGCCCAAGTCAGACAGAAAAGGAGAAATATTGTATGACACTCCTTATATGTGGAATCTAAAAAGAAGTGATACAAATGAACTTATAAAACAGAAAGAGACTCACAGACTTATAAGACAAACTTATGTTGCTGGGGGGGGAAGGGATAGTTTGGGAGTCTGGGATGGACATACACACACCACTAGATTTTAAATGGATAACGAACAAGGACCTTTTGTATAGCACAGGGAACTCTGCTCAATGTTATGTGGTAGCCTGGAAGGGAGCAGGGTTTGGGGGAAAATGGATTCATGTATATGTAGGGCTGAGTCCCTTGGCTCTCCACCTGAAACTACACAACATTGTTAATTGCTATACCCCAATACAAAATAAAAAGTTCAAAAAAAGAGAAAGCCCCAGAGGAATCAAAGAATATGGCAGGGAAGTCAGGGTGGTTGCACCACAGGCCGCTTGAATGACAGGCTAAGGGTTTTGCACCGA
Source organism: Bubalus kerabau (assembly GCF_029407905.1). NCBI lineage: Eukaryota > Metazoa > Chordata > Mammalia > Artiodactyla > Bovidae > Bubalus > Bubalus kerabau. The sequence continues at coordinate 176,291,595 of NC_073624.1, forward strand.
GGGAACAGGGAACCACAGGAAGGTTTCAAAAAAAGTGTGAATGGAAAGCAGAATGGTGGCTGGGACTTCAGCGGGAAGAGCAGGTAAGAGGCAGATATCCACAAAGTGATGGGTGAGGAAGGCCTGAGCTGAAGTGGATACGTCCACTGCGGGAAGGACAGTGTCCTGGGAACAGCTGGAAGTGCCCTACAACTTCTGACCACGAGATGGAGCTCACCGTGGTCCACACTGTGTGGAGTGGACATGGTAAACTCAGATATCTCCAAAGAAGAGGCCAACGAGTATAATGTATCAGTGTGTGTCGGGCCTGCCCACAGCAGAGGACCATCATTATACTTCTAATAAACACTTCCATTCGGACTGTCACTGCCCTTCTCAGCTAACTATCAAAACACTCTCCAGGCCCGTACTGGGCTTTCCAGGTGGCACAGTGGTAAAGAATCTGCTTCCAATGCAGGAGGCACAAGAGACTTGGGTTCGATCCCTGGCTTGGGAAGATCCCCTAGTGTAGGAAACGGCAATGTACTCCAGTATTCTTGCCTGAAAAATTCTGTGGACAGAGGAGCCTGGTGGGTTACACAGTCCATGGGGTCACAAAGAGTCGGACACAACTGAGCATGCGTGTCTGTACCAGGCCCTGAGATCAGCAAGCTTGGAAAATCCTCTGCAGTCAAGGAGCGATCAAAGGGACTAGCTCAAGGCCCCATCGGAGAAGGCAATGGCACCCCACTCCAGTGTTCTTGCCTGGAGAATCCCAGGGACGGGGAGCCTGGTGGGCTGCTGTCTATGGGGTCGCACAGAGTTGGACATGACTGAAGCGACTTTGCAGCAGCAGGAGCAGCAAGGCCCCATAGTAAATGGCAGCGGAAGGACTTAAATCTAGATTCTTCAGCTCCCAAGTATAGAATTCTTTCCACCAAAACAGTAGTCTCTAACAAGGGTGCCATCAAAGGCTACTGGTAACATGACACCAACAAGCAAGGGGCCTTTTGACTTGGGGAGGTGCGAGAGGTGACTGAGACACCTGGCCCGGCCGGTCTGACGGTGAACAAGGGGAGCACCTAGCTGAGGCCCCGGGCACAGCCGTGAACAACTTGTGACTGCATCCTTCATACTCCCAGGCGGCTGCCCTGAGCTCCCGCCCTCTCACTCTATGAAGTGGCTGAAGCAGAGCCGCGCTGTGACCTGCGCCCTCCCTAAGGGCCATTCCACTGTACGGCAAAGAAACTTCCCGCTTAGGCAACTCAGAAAGTCAGTCTCCAAGATTCTCCAGTTGGTTTAGCCCCTCTTTAGTTCTGTAAGGGTGTGACAGAGCCATCAGGAATGGATCCATGGGAGAAGTTTATACCAGAGAACTATGGTGCTCAAGTGCCAAGTTGCTTCAGTCGGGGCCGACTCTTTGCGACCCCATGGACTGTAGCCCGCCAGGCTCCTCCGCCCATGGGATTCTCCAGGCAAGAATCCTGGAGTGGGTTGCCATGCTCTCCTCCAGGGGATCTTCCCGACCCAGGGATCGAATCTGCATCAGTTGCACTGGGAGGTGGGTTCTAGCGCCACCTGGGAAACTTGAAAACCATGGTGGATGAGTCCAGTGAGATTTCTGGTGTGATGCTGTGGCAGATATGTGAGGACCACCGGCCCAGCCTGCACCACCACCACACAAGGAACCCACTGACCATCACTCAGAGATGGCCACTTCTGTGAGTTACACAATCTGCCCATAGTCCTCCAGAGCCCGCACCAAGGTGTTCTGCTTGAGAGGACACAGCACCCTGCTGGAGGCAGCAGGAGGATGCCCCGGAGGTAAGAAGTGCTATCAGTTGCAAATACATTAATCGGAGTGGTTTGTGCATGTCCCGGACACAGAGTTGTCTAGTGACCCAAGGCCTGAAGCACTGCTAATAATCATTCATGCAGACAGCCCATTCCCAGTTTTCATCCCCCGTCTTCTCATATCACCCTGGAAACCGATGTCTTGAGAATGCTGACAACCAGATGCACAGTGACTTTCAGAGAGAACAGGAGACACAGCGCTCTGCAGATGGACTGCCGACGACAGTCACAGCTACAGCCTTATATCTGCCCCTTTTTTGCCTTCCTCTGTCTGGTGGTAGTTTTCCTTCACAACTGCCACGTCAAATGCCTCCACACATAGCATGATGGTTTACAAGGTTTTGTTGCCCATTTATATGTATGTGTACACACTGTGAACTTCCTGATGTTCAAGCTGGTTTTAGAAAAGGCAGAGGAACCAGAGATCAAATTGCCAACATCCGCTGGATCATGGAAAAAGCAAGAGAGTTACAGAAAAACACCTATTTCTGCTTTATTGACTATGCCAAAGCCTTTGACTGTATGGATCACAATAAACTGTGGAAAACTGTGAAAGAGATGGGAATACCAGACCACCTGAGCTGCCCCTTGAGAAATTTGTATGCAGGTCAGGAAGCAACAGTTAGAACTGGACATGGAACAACAGACTGGTTCCAAATAGGAAAAGGAGTACGTCAAGGCTGTATATTGTCACCCTGGTTATTTAACTTCTATGCAGAGTACATCATGAGAAACACTGGACTGGAAGAAACACAAGCTGGAATCAAGATTGCAGGGAGAAATCTCAATCACCTCAGATATGCAGATGACACCACCCTTATGGCAGAAAGTGAAGAGGAACTAAAAAGCCTCTTGATGAAAGTGAAAGTGGAGAGTGAAAAAGTTGGCTTAAAGCTCAACATTCAGAAAACAAAGATCATGGCATCTGGTCCCACCACTTCATGGGAAATAGATGGGGAAACAGCAGAAACAGTGTCAGACTTTATTTTTCTGGGCTCCAAAATCACTACAGATGGTGACTGCAGCCATGAAATTAAAAGACGCTTTCTCCTTGGAAGGAAAGTTATGACCAACCTAGATAGCATATTCAAAAGCAGAGACATTACTTTGCCAACAAAGGTATGTCTAGTCAAGGCTATGGTTTTTCCTGTGGTCATGTATGGATGTGAGAGTTGGACTGTGAAAAAGGCTGAGTGCCAAAGAATTGATGCTTTTGAACTGTGGTGTTGGAGAAGACTCTTGAGAGTCCCTTGGACTGCAAGGAGATCCAACCAGTCCATTCTGATGGAGATCAGCCCTGGGATTTCTTTGGAAGGACTGATGCTAAAGCTGAAACTCCAGTCCTTTGGCCACCTCATGCGAAGAGTTGACTCATTGGAAAAGACTCTGATGCTGGGAGGGATTGGGGGCAGGAGGAGAAGGGGACGACAGAGGATGAGATGGCTGGATGGCATCACTAACTCAATGGACATGAGTCTGAGTGAACTCCGGGAGTTGCTGATGGACAGGGAGGCCTGGCGTGCTGCGATTCATGGGGTCGCAAGAGTCGGACACGACTGAGCGACTGATCTGATCTGTACACATGTGTGTCCTTGGGATCTCACTGACTCTCACCCCAGCTCCGGGAGGTTGGCAATATGGCAGGACCCCAACTTCCCAGAAGTAAACGCTCTTGCCACCGGGTTCAAAGCGTCCTTACCTCTCACTCTCATCTGCAGCCTTTTCTGCCTCCTCCAGCTTCTGCAGGGCTGTGGCCAGTCGTTCCTGAGCCCTGTCCAACTCCTCCTCAACGAGCTGGATGCGCCGATTGAGAGCTGCCACATCACCTTCGGCCTAGGGAGGTCAGAGGTGGAACCAGGTTAAGAAGGAAAAAGGTCAGCCAGCCTTCCACTCACACAGTGCCCTTTTCTCCAGCTAAAACGCTTCCCCCACCAAAGCCCACCCAGGAATCCAGGCGGTAAGGAATTCGGACTGTCTCTTCTGGACAATGTGAATTTTCCATATGATCTTTTCCGCCAAATGTCAGTGAACACTCCCACAACAGGACAGGCTGTCAAGTCATTACGGGCTTCCCTGGTGTGGCACTAGTAAAGAATCCACCTGCCAGTGCAGGAGATGCAAGAGACGTGGGTTCAATCCTGGGTCAGGAAGATCCCCTGGAGGAGGAAATGGCCACCTGCTCCAGTCTTCTTGCCTGGAGAATCCCCATGGACAGAGGAGCCTGGCAGACTACAGTCCATGGGGTTGCAAAGAGTTGAACACGAGTGAGCACAACACTCAAGTCAATACAGGACAGAGAGAGAAGTAAGCTGTTATCTTCCAAGAGGATGGTGCTGGCCTCTCCATGGGACTTCTAGAGAGCAAGGCCACCAATCAACCGGCTCATTCTGTCATATAAGGTCTGCTCCTGGCCACCTGAATGGTAAGACAAATGCAGGACTCTGGACGCCTCAGTTATATGCTGACCATACAGTTGGGGCAGTGGGGGATGGGGGTGCTGAGTGGGGGCAGCCCAACTGGAACTCCATCCTTAATCAAGGCAGCCTGAGAGATGTTGGGACAAAATGATACAAGAAAGCAAAGAAAATGTGGTTAACAGGCACCAAGAGGTGGCGGAAAGGTTTTACTGGCTTTTCACCTACAAGGAAGGTAATAGATACATTGGCATGCATAAGAGCAACAATTCAAGGATCAAAACGTACTGGTCAGAATCCTTGCTCCGCAAGCGTTCAGCCATGTGGCACGGAGCAGGCAGCCTCCCTGCTTGCTTTGAGCCTATCCCAAGACCTGTTTCCTTCATACCTTTCTGGGGACTGTAATGCAAGGGTGTGGCATTGCAGCTGGCATGTGGGAAGTCCCACAAAGGGCAGCTCTTGCTGCCATGATTTCTCCCCCATTTAATCCTCGTGGATCTCACCCATTTTGCAGTTGGGAAAACTGAGAGATGCAGGAGAAGTCAAACAGTCTTTTTCAGTGTCTCAGAGCTGGCAGGGAACAGTTTCTTGAGCCCTAGACCAGGGTTCTTCCCTTGCCAAATCTACACTCTTGAGTCCTGTGGGGGCTTTGAGGCCTCACAGGAATATTGAGAACTGGTTAAAACGGGGCCCAACCGACAGGAGAAGTATAAAGTCACCCTGGCTTCTTCAGAACAAGACAAAGAATCTCTGAACGGGGGAGGGCTGTAAAAAATTAGTGGAGTAACAGAATGAGGCCAGAGTTGCTGAAAAAACACAGACTCAGGAAACTTTTCTCAGCTCCACTATCCTAATTGCGGAAGGAGAGGAAATTCCCCCAGGTGTTTCTGAACACAGCTTCCTCCGGAACACCAGTTTGGAGAATCCATTTAAACCACTGATGAGCTATTTTAAGAAATGTCACCCACTCCTTCCAAAGAGTGGGTGCTTTTTATTCTTAAAATTAGACGAATCTTCACTCCTTCAGCAACTGGGGCAGGAATGGACTCCTCCCCTCAAGTTTTTTTAGTACACTCACAAAATTGTGTAACCAACACTACCATCTAATTCCAAAAGTTTTGTCACCCCAAAAAGAAACCTCACACCCATCAGTAGTCAAGGCACTGATTTTTCAGATCACGCGGCGGTGCCTGATTCATGAGTAGGTTTTGTTTTTAAAAGAGCCCCTCCTTTTATGGAGGATTCTGAATCCTGACAACCATGCTTTTGGCACATTTTCAACTATCTGGAACGGAAATAGTTCTGAGATACATTCTTCTATGTACAGATATACATATATATGTATTCTTGAAAAACTGCTAGTCACTGCTAGTCATTTTGGGCTCCACCCCTTCCTGCAATCAAAGCTTCTACACGCTACAAAGGATTTTCCTTATAAGGTAAAAGAGGCTTGCTAGATACATGTGGCAAAGCAACAGGAAGATGTCGGTTAATCACACAAAAATCTAAACCAGCTGTCGGGAGGCAGACCCAGAAGTCTGCCACACGCCGGCTCTTGGCTTTCTCTACAAGAGACTGAAAAAGGCCTCCCCTCCCCCCTGGGCTTCATTCCTTCTGCCCAGGAACCTTAAGGCTTTCTCCCCTTTTCCTGAGCAAGAGCAGCACGCTTTGAAAAGTGAACTTTTTAAGTTTTAAGAAGTTCGAAACTTTTCCAAAAACATCTTTCCTCCCAACTGGATGGTCCCACTCCTGAGTCTTGGCTCCAAGCTAAGGGCCATTTTTAAGCAGGAGTAATTGTCCTCCAGCGAGATGGCTTGGGATGAGATCAGAGGGAGGGTTATGCCGGTTACGTGTGTGAAAGAGGCCAAACCAGCTACTGTTGGGAGGCTTACACCAGGTTTCTGAGGGCTCTTCACGCCAAGGCGGCCCTTGCAGGATTAAAGGCTTTGACTCCAGCCAGCACGGAAACAAGTCTTTGGGGGAGTGGGGGGCGGTTCTTACCCAGATCTGTCCATCCCCACAGCAGTGCCCTCTGCTTGCGCATCTTTTCCACTTCTGGGGTCCCCACCCTGAGTCTCAACACTCCAGCTTTCTGAGACCCTGGGCCCCCACATTCTTCCCCCAACTTTCTGAGTCTTTGCAGTCTTTTGTCCCAGCAAACTCTTACTTATTCTAAGACTGCTCAGCCTCCATACTGAAGCCTATCCCACTGGCTGGTTCTTCCTGTCATGCTCCCAGTTAACAAAACACAAACCCCCGCGACCCGCCATGGTAATCAGCCTTATCTGTCTGACTCCCCTTGCCCCCACTAGGCTGTGAGCCCCTCTACGGGGAGAATGCGGGGAGAAAAGCGCAGGAATAGAGCATCTAGTAGGTGCCAGGCAGAGAGGTTTTCCTCCACAGTCCCTTCCAGCAATCCTACCGGGGGGAGGGCATTTTTGTCACCCCGACTTTGGAAACACGCTCCTCCTAGGAGTCAAGTACTAAGTGGGATGGGATGGGATTGGAATACAGATCTCTTTCCAGTCCCAGAGGTGGCCACGACCAGTCCCGTCCCAAGGGGTCATCAAGGGACAGAGAAAGGGCGGTGACCCCCCCGCCCCATTCAGCCCCAGGCTTGGCATTTTGCAGCGGCCGCACACAAAACGACCGTGGGTCTAGGGGTCCGAGCTAACATTCCAAGGGGCTTCGCGAGCCAGGCAGGGTCCCGCGGCCCTCGTTCACGCAGGGGACCAGCTGGGGAGGGAAAGGCCGGCGGCTCTGGAACTGAACTTCCGCCCCCCGCCTGGAGCAGACACGTCGCCGCCGCGCCCCTGGGAACAGCTGAGAAAGTTCGGCAGGAACCGGGAAGCCCTGGAGGTGGCGAGAAAGTGCGGCGCCCGCACCCCCACCCCCTCTTCCAGTATCGGCCGGTCCAACCCCAGACAATGGAAGCTCAACGTTTTCACTCTCACTTCCCGCTCCTAGGTGGAGCCGCAGCTCCCCGCCCTCTCCCGCCCAGACCCGGGCGCCGGCGGCGGCGAGTCGGAAGGCAGCAGGGTGCCCCCTACCTCCACTCCCCACTCCTGGATCGCGCACCCTCGCCTTACCCCCCCACCCCTCCCTATCTCTTCCATTTCCCGCTCCACCAGCCCCGCCCGACCCGGATGCGGCGCCCCCTCCCCCCGTCCCAGGCCAGGGAAGGAGAATGGCGGTGGAGGATGGGGTCTCTGCAGCCGGTCCGCGATCCGGAGCGCTGGGGCCCGAGGGTTTGAACGTGGGATCAGGAGAGGGCGACAGCGGATGGCGGGCGGGGAGCGCGAGAAGCGGGTGGCATCGGGAAAAGGGAAGAAAGGAGGGTGACGGCGGGGCCGGGGGTGCGGGAGCCCGGGCGCGCGGGGCCCGGGCGCGGGCTCTCACTTTCTCGCGCCTCTCGCGCTCGCCGTCCAGCTCGCGCTGCAGGCCCTGCGCGCGGTCCTCCGCCTCATCTGCTTGCTGCTGCAGGGCCTGGATCTTGCGTTTCACCGCCTCCAGGGAGTTGAGGCCAGCCATGGCGCGGAGGCGCACGCAGCGGGCGGCGGGCAGCGGCGGGCGCTCGGTTCGACTCGGCTCCGGCAAGAGCTGCAGCAGCCGCGCCCCGGCCCCCGAGCCTTTGCCTGCACCGGGGCCGCCCCCGCCTCTCCCCGCCCCCGGCCCGGCCGCCGTCGGGGCGATGAGGTCACCCGGCCGGGCAGCCGACGTCAGCACCGCTGGGGGAGGGCCTGACGTCGGCACCGCTGGCCGCAGCTGCTGGAAAGTGCCCCTTTTCGGGACTTATTTGGAGAAAGCGCCGGGAGGCACCGCCTTCTACTCTTCCTCCTCCTCTTCCTCGAGCGCTTCCCGCCCGCCCGGCCCCCGGGCTCCTGCCCGGCCCGGCCCGGCCCGGCCGCGGGCGCCCCAGTTACTGGGCACGTACGTCGGAGGCTTTCTTCTCTGTCAGCTCCAGCTTCTCCTGCGCGTCTTTCAGGTTCTCGGAATATTTGTCCAGCTCATCCTCCGTCTCCTTAAGCTTCTTCTGGAGGTGGGTTACTTCCTCCTCCACCTGGGGACAGATAGGGGGACGCATCAGCCTGGGGGACCCCGTCCTCGCGGTGCAGACGCGCCCCCCACACTCCCAAGAATCCAAGTTTCCTGATCTGTGAAACAGGGAGAAAACTGTTCTGCCCCACTCACTAAATGCAACACTCATACCTATTAACATGGCTTTCACATCCTTCCCTTGTCCTGGGACCAGCTGTGTTTTTTTTGGGGGGTCCCCCAGTACTCTTGCAGAATCTATCACAACTTTTGAGAAACAAGTCCCACCACGTTTTCTAGAAACTCGGGTTCAATTTTGCAGCCTCCCCGGTGGAGTCTCATACTCTGGCCTGGACCATCCCCCTACCCTCAACCTTCCCAACATTGGCAGCCAGACCCTACCTCTGGTGAGAACCTGCCATGGCTCCCTATTGCCCAAAAGAGTGAAAAAATGAAAGTGTTAGCCACTCAGTCGTGTTTCACTCTTTGTGACCCCATGAACTGTATAGCCCACCAGGCTCCTCTGTCCATGGAATTCTCCAGGCAAGAATACTGGAATGGGTTGCCATTCCCTTGTCTAGGGGATCTTCCTGATCCAAGGAGCCAACCTGGAACCTGCCATGGTTCCCTATTGCCCAAGAGAGTGGTTCTCACAAAATACCCTGAAGGTTTGAAAGGCTCAACCCCTGCCCCCGTCCCCGACTCCTGGGACTTTGTGAAGCTTACTGGAAGAGAGCTACTCCTTAGAGATCACTTTCTTGGAAGTGATCTTGGTAAGGGCTTTTCAGTTCTTACAGTCTGGCTTGTGTTTAATAAAAATGTCCCCAATACTCCCCAAATTTTCAGTCCTTTTCATTTATCCAGAGAGTCTTGCCCCCTCCTGGCACCCCCAGTTTAAGAAGTCCGATGGAATACGAAGACCCCTTAACCTTTCCATCACCCCCCACTACACCAGTCAAGGGCCAACTCAGAAAGCTTCTCTGTCACCCTCCTTCCCTCTGCGCCTCCCCCTCCTGCCCCTAACTTTGGGCTGGGGTGCTCAGTCCCGCTCAAGTTTTGATCTGACTTTATGTCTCAGGTGGTTTGACCCCTGGTCCTATTCATGCTGCCAAGGTGAGCACACAGCCCTCATGGGCCCTGCATCCTCCTCCTGCTTCCTCCTGATGGCAGGAAGCCCAGAGAGGTGGAGTGACTATCGCTGGGTCATACAGCACTGGATTTGAACCCACATCTGAACAAGCCCTCCTAACCGACCTACTTTTCTGCAGCCCCCCGTGGCTTGCTCCTGTTCAGTCCTGAGACAACGTGCAAAATGTGCCAGGAGCTGTGTGTGTTGTGTATGTGTTTCACGTATGCGTGTGTGCACACATGCAGATTCTTAAAAGGGCTGCTATTCCAGCCTCCCATTCCCAGGACTTCTGAGTGTCTTACTGATGAGCTGAGGAATGGAAAAGGGGTGAGGGATCCGAGGAGGAGGAGGGTGGCTGCAGCTTCTGCCTACAACAGGGTTCACCGGCCCTGACCTTGACATCTAGGCAAGGAGCCCGGAAGGCTCCAAATCCCCATTGTCTGACCCTGTCCCCCTTTCTGGCCTCTGTCGTCATCTGCAAAATGGAAGCCTTGACCTGGTGGTCTCCCAGCACCCTGGCAGCTGCTTTTGAACTTCTGCTTTCATGGAGAAAATGAGCCAGTTTCCTTAAAGAAACAGGTCAGCCTGACCCAACACCCACCTGACTTCCTTCCAGCCCTGTACAGTACAACCTTCCCTAGGTGCTAGGATGCATTGGAGAAGGAAATGGCAACCCACTCCAGTACTCTTGCCTGGAGAATCCCAGGGACGGCAGAGCCTGGTGGGCTGCCATCTACGGGGTCGCACAGAGTCGGACACGACTGAAGTGACTTAGCAGCAGGACTTCCCCTGACAGTCCAGCGGTTCAGACTCTGTGTTTCCACTACAGGGTACGGGTTCGATCCCTGGTCAGGGAACTAAGGTCCTGCCTGTGGTAGCCAAAAAAAATTTTTTTCTATAGCAGCATTTCCTTGGTGCTGTGTGCCCAGGCACAATGCTGTTTTAACATGAAAGACTGAGGGCAAATTCTGTAGCATCGGCTCATTTGGCGGGTGTCAAGATTGTTTTTGATGACTTTTTCTGGACAATAAAGGGTGGGGACTGTGGTAAGGTGGGCAGGGGGCTATGAAGCACTTAGAATGTGCCAGTGTCACAAAAGGGGAAAGTGAAAGTGAAGTCGCTCAGTCGTGTCTGACTCTTTGCGACCCCGTGGACTGTGGCCCACCAGGCTCCTGCGTCCGTGGGATTCTCCAGGCAGGAGTACTGGAGTGGGTTGCCATTTCCTTCTCCAGGAGATCTTCCCAACCCAGGGATCGAACCCAGGTCTCCTGCATTGCAGGCAGACACTTTACCATCTGAGCCACCAGGGAAGCTCAAAAGAGTAAACAGTCCCTAAATGAAAATGGGACCTGCCTGAGGCCCTTCAGAGAGGGCATTTGAACCCTTGTCAGACTGACTTCAAAGCTGGTTTGCTTGACCGCTAGGCTAGGCTGTGTGCATGGCCCAGCAAGCCCTCCTCCTATTGACCTCCCCACCCAGGTCCCTCCCCTGGGTGGTCTGCACTGTTGTACTGGGCCCCTAGTCCCTGTCACACCCTCTGGCCCCACCTTGACCCCTGGGGCAAGGGTATGCCTCTGTGTTTGGCTCTGTGTCCCTTAGGGATTTCCCCGAAGGCTTAGCTGGTAAAGAATCCACCGGCAGTCCAGGAGACCCAGGAGATGTGGGTTCAATCCCTGGGTTGGGAAAATCCCCTGGAGATAAAGAATCCACCTGCAGTCCAGGAGACCCAGGAGATGTGGGTTCAATCCCTGGGTTGGGAAAACCCCCTGGAGGAGGAAATTCTCCAGTATTCTTGCCTGGAGAATCCCCTGGATATAGAAACCTGGAGAAGGAAATGGCAACCCACTGCAGTGTTCTTGTCTGGAGAATCCCAGGGACGGGGGAGCATGGTGAGCTGCCGTCTATGGGGTCGCAGAGAGTCGGACACGACTGAAGTGACTTAGCAGCAGCAGCTGAGAAACCCGGCGGCTACGTTCAAATGGTTCAAAAAGTTCAAACGGTTGCAAAGAGTCGGATTCTACAGAGTGACTAAGCACAGCACACCCCCTGGGGCTGGAGCGCTTAGTGAAACAGGCTTACGTCACTCTAGGCTCCAGTATCGCCCAGCACAGAACTGGGCTCGATGTTCACCATGGAATCCCGGGGGAAGTTTGCAGAATGGAACCAGGTCTGAAAAAATAAGTAAAGCTGACACGGGTCGGGTTCCTGTCCCTCTGAATTGCACACACACAAAGCACTTAGGATGTGTGGTGTCTTGCTGGGGAGGCTGAGGCTCGCACTGGCTCTCCAAGGTCTCCCTCAAGTCACTTCCTTCTTGGAGCCTCAGTTTCTCTGCCTGTAAAATGGCCAGGAAGGTCGTGGACAGCAGACCTTAGTCCTTGCAAATGGGGCCTTTGGGCTGGGCAGAGGCAGGATGTGAGGTCAAAGGCCAGTTTGGGGCGGATGTCACTGCCCTGTGAGGGGCGTGGGCAGGAAGCAGGCCAGGGAGGCCCAGCCCATTCCCATACTGTGCAGAGAGGGCTTGGAATGGGGGCTTTGCTGCAGGATCCCTGAATGTCAGGCTGGCCCAAGACCCATGCTCTCTGGTCTCCTGAAGCATAAGGCACTCTGAATAAGCTTAGCCTTTCATGATCTCCTGCCTTTGTTCCCAGGCAGAATGGGCTATCTGCTCTATAGGGCTCAGGCTTCTGCTTTGCACCTCTGGAATCCTACATACCCTCTATCAGAAGGCATCATTTGCCCCCATTTCTCAGATGAGAACACTGAAGGAGCTCAGTGAGAGAGCAGCAGCAATGTTCCCTAGTTACAGAGTTAGATGATTTGGCCTGGATGTAAGCACAAGTCCGTGGGGTAGCAAAGAGTTGGACATGACTGAGCACACATGCATGCACCACCCTCGTAGGCAGCTTTGGGCAAAAAAAAAAAAAAAAAAAAAGAACAGAATGAAAATCCAGTTGGAGATCAGAGACCCTATCCCTGCCCCCTTGGCCATGCAGCTGGTGGGATTCTTTGAGGAGCCTTCCCTTTTGGGACTTGTGTCTGCCCTGGGGCTCCCCTTGTAGTTCAGTGGTAAAAAAATTCTCCTGCGATTCAGGTGATTCAGGTTTGATCCCTGGGTTGGGAAGATCCCCTGGAGAAGGAAATGACAACCCACTCCAGTATTCTTGCCTGGGAAATCCCATGGACAGAGGAGCCTGGCGGTCTATAGTCCATGGAGTCACAAAAGAGTCATACAAGACTAAGCAATTGAACAACTGCTTTGGTAGAATACGCTATATCAGTCACTCACACCTTAGTGCGAATTAGAGCCATTAAATTGCTTTTATCTGAATCCCTGGCTAAAGCCCTCATGCTGACTGCTTAGTTGCTCAGTAGTGTCCAACTCTTTGCAACCCCTTGGAATGTAGCCCACCAGGCTCCTCTGTCCATGGGGATTCTCCAAGCAAGAATACTGGAATGGGTTGCCATGCCCTGCCTCAAAGCCCTCAGGGTAAGTGCTAAATGATGGATGGAGGCCGCAGCTCAGGGCCAGCACAGGATGGGCGTTTGTGTTTGCCAGGGAGGGAGGAGGGTTTGTGGCAGGGAGCACTGGGGGTGGGGTTGTCCTGTGCGGATATGTTACAGCGCATTTACGGTAGCTCTGGGACACTGGGGGATGGGGAGGCCCAAAGGGGAAGTAGGGTGGGGTAGGAAAGAATCCTGAGTTTATGGAGCGCTTACACTGTGCCGGGTACCATGCCAAGGGCTCCACCTGCCTAGTCACCTCTAGTCCTCCCACGGTGGTAAGGGAAGCAACACTGTCACTTCCTCATTTCACACATGTAGCCACAGAGGCACAGAGATGTGAAGCTGGCTTCCCTGGTGACCCAGTGGTAAAGAATCTGCCTGCGATGCAGGAGACCTGGGTTCAAGCCCTGGGTTGGGAAGACCCTGTGGAGGAGGGCATGGCAACCCACTCCAGTGTTCTTGCCTGGAGAATCCCATGGACAGAGGAGCCCGTCGGGCTACAGTCCACAGGGTCACAAAGTCAGACACGACTGAGGTGACTTAGCAAGCAGCAAGCATGCCCAATGCCTGAACGGTGAACCCGGCCAATCTGAGCTCAGAGCCTGCACTTTTACCTGTTGAGCTGGCCTGGCGCCCAGGATGGGCAGGGCTGGGCACTTGGTGTCACCATCCTGGGCGTCTCCTGGGGCTTATCAGAGACCCTGAAGCTCCCCAGGGCTTGGCAGTTGACCCCAGGTGGGGCAGGCTACTGTGGGAGGGATCAAGACCCCCTTCCCTCCTCTTATTGGCTGCTTTGACCACCCAGACCCAGACAACTGACTCATGTTCTCTGCCCCAAGTCAAGGTCTTGGGACTATCCAGCCTAGCCCCCTTCCATTGGCTCTCTGATGGATCCCTGTTGTCCGGGCCCCCTGGGAATCTTATCCCCAAAGCTCTGAATCCAGGGCCTCTGCCTGCCAGAGGCACCCCCACCTTCCCCTGCCAGGCTCGCAGCAAGGGCACCCTCAGAGACACATTGAGATTCTCAGGTTCACCCTCAAATCTCTACCCACCCCAGTCCCCAAACGCTCATCAGCTGCCATTGCAGCCGGTCACAGCAGCCCCACCACACACCCCATACTCTCGGCCACACTTCCCGATCTGTCACCCACACTCACACACAGATACCCCAACAGAAACACAATCATGCAATAGGTGCACACCTACCCTGACAAACACACATGCACCCATGCCAGCCCAAATGCAGTCACCTCAACACACACACACTCACCCTGACACACACAATTTCAATATCATGTCAACATGTGTACAAGAACACACAGCTAGTCTCTTCCCCTAAAACCCAGGGCAATACCACCATCAATACACACTCAGACTCACAAACACATCCATACTGTCAACAGCTACACACTCAGGCCTTCCTCGGCACACATATTCTCAGTCACCTTCAGGTCTCCACAGAGCCAGAACACACACAACACACGTTGACACACAGATGCTCAGACACACACAAATACCTTCCACATACACACAGCAGCCCTAAACCACCCCTTCTAACACACCCCGCATGGTGAGCCCCTCACCCCAACACACCTCCTCAGACTCTCGTCTTTGCACACACACACACAAGCAGTCCACACAAATGCCCCTCCCTTTCTTACGCACTTTCCCACTCTCTCTCTCTCACTCACTTTGCTTCCACTGGCCTTGCTGGAAGTGGGTCCAGTCGGCCCCCTCTCTCCCAGCCCAGGGACCCCTCCAGGGAAGACAATAGTCCCCTTACTCTCTCTCAGCCAGAGCATCACCCCCTGTCTCAGCCCTGGTCTCCCAAGTCCTAAGGTTTCCTGAGATTCCCACCCTCCGCCCCAGAACTTCACCAGCTCAGAGAGGGTGCTGGGCAGCCTGGCGCGGCCCAGCGGAGCTACATCACCTGCTTGCACTTCTCCTCGGCAGCTTTCTTATCCGACTCCGCCTGCTCGGCCCGGTCGATGGCATTCTCCTTGTCCAGCTTCAGCATCTGCATCTTCTTCTTGATGGCCTCCATGGCTGGGTGGTGGGGGGCAGTGGGCACAGAGGGGGCTGCGGCGGCTGTGGGGTCAAGTGAGCAGCCAGGGCGGCGGAGAGGCCCTTATAGGCTCCCGGGGTGCGCCGCCCTGCTGCGGGGTGAGTCTTGGAGGAGGCCCAAATGCAGGCCGCCTGGGCCAGCCGCCACTTGCTTGCTTGCTCAGGAGGACTTGGCCGGCTCATCGGCCTCCCTGCAGCCCTCGCCTTATTTGGGCCTAGGATTTTCTCAAAGGGAAAAAAAAAAAAAGCCAGACCCATTTCCATTTTTAACCTGGTGATACAGCTCCCGCATGGGCAAGTGGGCACAGCGCTGGCCCAGGAGGATGAGGTTGGCCTGCATACCGGCCTCAGTTTCCCCATCTGTGGTTGGGTGGGCTGAAGAGGGCTGGTGGGTGGGTGAGAGGAGGAGTGAGGTGGGCAGAGGTGGCTCCTGTTCTTCCTTCTCCCCCCTCCTTCTGGGTCCCTCCAGGTACTGGGGATCAGGGCTGCACCCCTGGGGGCTTCCCTGGATAACTCCCACCTCTGTGACCAGTCTGTCTCCTTATCTTTATCTTCTGCCTTCCTTTCGGTGACTGTCTCTTGTATCTCTCTCCATTTCTCTGTCTCTTCTGCCTTTGTGTCTCTCTCCATCTCTTTTTTTTGTCTCTGTGTCCTGTCTCTCTCTGTCTCTCTGACTCTTTGTATCTTTTTCCATTTTCCTCTTCCTGTCTCCCCATCTCTTTGGGTCTTTCCCCCTTTGGACTTTCTCTGTATCTCTTTGTCTCTCTCCCCACCTCTGTTTCTTCCTCTATGTCTCTGTCTCTCTCTGTCATTTCACCTGCCCCTGTGGATCTGGCTCACCAGGGCTAGATGGACTTGGGCTGTCTTTCTCTAGGAATCTCTGGGAGGCCAAGGCAGGCCCAGACCAGACTCTGAACGCCTTCCTTAACTCTCACCCTCTCCCTCCCCTGCTCAGAATGTGGCCACGGCTCTCCAGCACTGGTAGGAACAGGAAGTGGCTTACCTCCTCAGCTTTTCACTCAAGACTCCTGCCCACTCCCACCCCTAGCTCTCCTCCCACTCAACTCAGCTCCTCCACTGCTTCCCAAGCAGGGCATTCCTATTATTGTTATTATTTGATCATCTGTTTTGGACTGTGAGCAGCTTTGGGGACATCCTGTTGCCTGAGTCTTGTCTGTGGCCCTCTGAATGCACCCCTGGAAGATCAGAAAGTCCTTATTAATTCAAATGAACAATTCCCTCTGTACAGTCACGCACTCGCTCATACATTCACACAGAGACACATCTCTAACTAGGAAACTTCTATTCATCCTGCAAAGCCCAGATCAGATGGCCCCCTCCTCCAGGAAGCCCTCCTGTACTGTGGACAGAGCTCTGGACCCCCAGCCCAGCATCAAGACTTCTATATGGGATGGAGTGGAGGTAGTGAGGCTTCTGTGTTTCTTGCCCAAGACTGCAGAGGGAGTGAAATAAAGGCATTGGGCAGTAGGCAGCACCACTGGGGAGTGTGGAGGTCAGGCTAAGATCTAGAGTCCCCAGCACTTCTCTGCCACCTCCTGATTCCTTCACTCCCCCTTAAGCCAGCTTTCTTTTCTTTGTCATGGTGAGATCAGAGTGAGACCATCTCCCCTGCATACACCCCCGCCCCAACCCCATTGGCACAAAGGCCAAAATGGTAGCACACAGAATATTCTAGAACTTTTCTCATGCTTCAAAGACACATTTCTCCCCATGTTCAGGAGCTGAGATGCTCAACCCAGATCCCTCCCCAACTCTCTTCTCCATTCGCCTCCCTTATCTCACCCAGCCCTATGTCCTGGCTGTGCAGACTGCTTCCTCTTATGATAAAAGCATACCATCATAATTGCATCTTGAAGAATTCAGTGACGATTAAAGGACACTAGATAAATCATGGAATACTGTGTATTAATTTTACACCATGTGCGGGACATCATACTCAGCATTGGACTCACAGTGTCTCACTGAAACCTCCCTGAACCCTAAGAGTTAGGGAACTGATTTTTTTTAAAGAATTGTAGAATTTTTTTTTTGGCTTTTTATTTTATGTTGGAGTTGATTAGCAGTGTTGTGTTAGTTTCAGCTGTACCACAAAGTGATTCGGTTATACATATACATGTATCGGTTCTTTAGCAAATTCTTTCCCCTGGACTTCCCTGATGGCCCCGTGGTTAAGAATCCACCTGCCAGTGCAGGAGACACAGGTTCAGTCCTTGATCTGGGAAGACCCCACATACTGTGGGGCAACTAAGCCCATAATCTGCAGCTCCTGAGCCCACGTGCCTAGAGCCCATGCTGCGCAATGGAAGAAGTCACCACACGGAGCCTGTGCCCTGCAACTAGAGAGTAGCCCCCACTCGCCGCAACAAGAGAAGGCCCTCAGCAACAAACACCCAGCACAGCCATAATAGATAATTAATTAAAATTTAAAAAATTCTTTCCCCACTTAAGTTGTTACATAATATTGGGCAGAGTTCCCCTTACCACACAGCCAGTCCCTGCTGGTTATCCATTTCAAATACAGCAGTGTGTACATGTCAGCCTCCCTGAACCCTAAGAAGTAGAGGACTGTTTTTATTCTCATTTTATAGAAAAGGAAACTGAGGCCCAGAGTACGCCATGCAGGGTCCCCGAGCTTGCGAGTCACTGGACCCCACTGATTCTGAAGTCCTAAGACCCTACCCTCCCACCATATCTTCAAACCCCCCAGCTCCCATCCTCTGACTGTCTCAGGGCAGGTCATCAGAGGTCAGCTGTCTACACCCCTGACGTCCCCCAGGGAGACCCTGGGACCCAGCCTCATCGCAGGTGGTGAGGTTCAGTCCTGACACCACCGACTCCAAAAAGGGATCCTTCCCCCAGGAGATGCTGGCTTGCTCCATGGCCTTGTAGGGTAGACCCTTGTCCCTGGAACAACCACTTGTTCAGGGAGCTCCCGCAGGTGGAATCCAATGCCAAGGAGGGGACAAGGTGGTCAGGAATGGTGTTAGAGCCCAGCCCTGCCCCCTGCCCTACAGCCTTAGGACTGGACTTATGTGCTTTCTGTGTATCTGCCCCAGGGACACCCCAGAAGTCCTGGGCAGGGCCGGAAGGGTCATCTGGGGTTCCTGGCCCCTGGGGGCTGTGGTCCAGCTCTCCAGACTGTATGGACTGGGGCATGAGGTGGATGAAACCTGACATTTATAGCTTAGAAGGAGTGAGCTCCCTTCTTGAATGTCACTCTCCAAATGGGGGTCCTGAGGACAGGGGTGGGGGCAGCGCTCCATGCTGCCACCTGGAGACCTCACATTCCTGAGACTCAGGGTCACTTATTGAGCGCCTATGCATGCAGGCACTGTGCAGGCTTTGGAGACAAGGACATGACTCAGCCCAGTGGGGAGAGACCAATGTCTGCAAACCATTGCCAAATTTGTTAGGTAGGATAGGGCAAACTGCTGTCTTAGGTTGGGATTCCCCAGAAGCAGATTCTGAGACAAAAATCCAAGAGCAATTACTTTATTTGGAAGGTTATCCAAAGACACACAGATAAGGGGTGGGAAAGTGGACAGAAAGGAAGGAGGCTGATAAAGTCTCCTTTATGGGGAAGCCAGTTACCACTCTTGAGCCTGGGGCACAGTCCCACAAGGGACCTCTAGGAGGCAGCAGAGAGCATGCCTTTTGGAGTTTGAGGACCCAACGGGGAAGGAGTTGGAGCATTTATCCACCAATTCCCGTCCTTGTCAGTTGAAGGCAGCCCCTGGGGGTGCTGATATGCCAGCCTTCTATCTGGCCTTTGTGTGGGCCACCTCCAGCTTCAGCAGCTGCAGAAAGACCCTTCCCTTGCTTCTCTGCCCCTGCATAAGTGCTGGGAGAAGGAAGCCCTTGGTGTAGGAACCTGATTAGTTTTTTTTTTTTTTTCGTTCTTTTTCCTTTAAAACTGGAGGATAATTGCTTTACAATGCTTTGTTAGTTTCTGCTGTACAGTGAAGTGAATCTGCTATATGTATACACATATCCCCTCTCTCTTGAACCTGGCCCCCTTGCCCCCCATCTGACCAATCTAGGCCATCACAGAGCACCGGACTGAGCTTCCTATGGTTTATAGCAGGTTCCCACCATCTATTTTACACATGGTAGTGTATATATATGTCAGTTCTAATCTCCCAATTCATCCCACTCTCTCTTCCCACCCTGTCCATACGTCTGTTCGTGTGTCTCTGTTCCTGCCCTGGAAATAGATTCATCTGTGCCATTTTTCTAGATTCCACATATATCTGTTACTATGCAATATTTATTTTTCTCTTTCTGACCTATTTCAGTCTGTTTGACAGACACTAGGTCCAGCTACATCTTCTACAAATGACCTGATTTCATTCCTTTTCATAGATGAGTGATAGTCCATTGTATATACATGTACCACATCTTCTTTATCCATTCATCTGTCTTTGGACATTTAGGTTGCTTCCATGTCCTGGCTACTGTAAGTGGTGCTACGATGAACATTGAGATACATGTGTCTTTTTGAAACCTTGATTAGTTTTGAAGGCTTCCCTGAGGGAGTGGCGATTGAGGTGAAGTCTGAAGGAGGACTGTAAAGGGGTTGCCCCTACTCCTCCCAAGATCTCTGCTGGAATTTGAAACACACAGAGAGACTGAGGGGCTAGACTGAATTTACGGAATACTGAAGGAAAAGAGCAAAGATGTTCTGAGGTTGCATCTGATGGAGTCTGGCTCATTCAATAATAACATGACGATGATAATGATTGAAATGCCACTGGTTAAAGATGACCCAGAGCGTGTGCTGAGTGGGCCGTGTGCAGCATGTGGGGGTGGGGTGGGCGGAGATGGAGGACTCGTTCCCCCTTCACTGAGAGCCCTGTGCTGTGTGTACTTGGAGTCTCCTCAGCAGAGAAGCTGCTCAGCTTTCACATCCCAAAGTCAGGACCTGAATTTGAGTCTGTCTGATTTCCCTGGACTCTAATATCACCACTGCTTCGCCCCGCTCCCTTGTTCATTAAGAATCACTGGGGGAGGAGCCAGTGTGGGGAGGAGGGAGCAAGGGGCTCTGTGTCCTCCCCAAATTCTTGGAGACTGACTCTAAGGGAACTGTGTGGGTTACAGAGCTTGCCCACAAATGCTGAAAAACAGGCATGACCACAAGCTTTAAGGCAGTGTCATAATAATGAATCATAATTACAGTGAACACTGACGTGGCCCTCAATCTGCCTGCGCTGAGTGCGTCACATATATAAGCTCATATATTAATTTTCACAGTAAACCTATAAGATAGGGGCTGTTATTAGTCCCATTTTTACAGCAGGAGAAACTGGAGCACAGAGAAGTCAAGAAAGTTGCTCAAGGTCACACAGCTGAAAAGAGGCAGAATCAAGATTTGAACTTAGGCTTGTCTGACTGCAGAGTTTCCACGCTGAACACCTGTACTGAAGAGCCACCTCATATGCTTGGTGTCCAGCCCAAATTACCTTCACAGACGACAACCACTGCCCATTGGGTATCAGAGCTACCGCTATAGGGAGAGGGTCCTCTGTGAGTCCCAGGTATTTCTATACAGCTCAGGAGCAAGGATGTGGATGGCTTGCCTTCTGGCTATCTTTTCAAGGATGTTTGTAGAGCAAACAGCCCTGGAAGATAGGATTTCTTGCTCTGGAGCAGAGAGCAGGTTTGTTTGCTGTCCATATAATAAGGTTAATGCTTCCTTCTGACATAAAGGTAGGACAGGTTTGTTCATAGTCCACAGAAAAGACAGAAGTTTCTAAACTCACAGTTACTCAGCCGTGGTGCAAACCCAGTGTGCACCTGGACCGTCCCTGTTGGGGACTTGGAGGAAAAAGCAAAAACATGAAGTTCATGCCGCCTGCAGTGCTATGAGAAATAAAGTCCTTGGTCTCTGACCCTGGAGTCTTGTGTCTTCTGTCAACATCCATGAAACTGGCAGGTTAAAAAAAAAAGCTTAAGCTCTTTGGGGAAAAAAAAGGAAAATAAAGATTAAATAATCAATAGTGTTAAAAGAAATATATTCATAATTTTACAATATAATTCAAAATAAAATTCAGTAAGTGAGCAATCTTAAAAGACACATATAATCAAGATTAAGAAGATACATACATAATTATATGGGGCTTCCCTGGTGGCTCAGCAGTGAAGGAATCCACCTGCAATGCAGGAGATGTAGGAGATGCGGGTTCAATCCCTGGGTCTGGAAGATCGAACTCTTTTGCAATCTCATGGACTGTAGCCTGCAGGTTCCTCTGTCCATGGGATTTCCCTGGGGGAGAATACTTGAGCGGGTTGCTATTTCCTCCTCCAGGGGATTTTCCTGACCCAGGGATTGAACTTGAGTCTCCTACCTTGGCAGATGGATTCTTTACCACTGAGTCACCAGGAGAAGGAAATGGCAACCCATTCCAGTATTCTTGCCTGGAAAATCCCATGGATGGAAGAGCCTGGTAGGCTATAGTCCATGGGGTCGCAAAGAGTTGGACATGACTGAGCGACTTCGCTTTCACCAGGGAAGCCCATATGGTACTTTATAAATTACCAAGTCTCAAAAACTAAAACAAAAAAAAAAATTGTGAGCTTATAAGTAAAGTCTCAGACCCTTCACATTTCTAGACACCTATTTACTCTGTCTCTGTGATGTTACCTGACACCAAGATGTCTCACCTGGTATCCTGGATTTAGCCTATCTAGGTACCTCTGCTGCTGTCTTTCTGACCTGATGCAGAATGGGGTGGTAAAGAGTTAAAACATGTCAACTTTTAAGGTTGGTTTCTTAACGTTGGTGCTATTGACCTTTTGCACTGGACTTCTTTATCAGATCAGATCAGATCAGCCTCTCAGTCGTGTCCGACTCTTTGCGACCCCATGAATCACAGCACGCCAGGCCTCCCTGTCCATCACCAACTCCCGGAGTTCACTCAGACTCACATCCATCGAGTCAGTGATGCCATCCAACCATCTCATCCTCTGTTGTCCCCTTCTTCTCCTGCCCCCAATCCCTCCCAGCATCAGAGTCTTTTCCAATGAGTCAACTCTTCACATGAGGTGGCCAAAGTACTGGAGTTTCAGCTTTAGCATCATTCCTTCCAAAGAAATCCCAGGGCTGATCTCCTTTAGAATGGACTGGTTGGATCTCCTTGCAGTCCAAGGGACTCTCAAGAGTCTTCTCCAACACCACAGTTCAAAAGCATCAATTCTTCGGTGCTCAGCCTTCTTCACAGTCCAACTCTCACATGCATACATGACCGCAGGAAAAACCACAGCCTTGACTAGACGGACCTTTGTTGGCAAAGTAATGTCTCTGCTTTTGAATATGCTATCTAGGTTGGTCATAACTTTCCTTCCAAGGAGTAAGCGTCTTTTAATTTCATGGCTGCAGCCACCATCTGCAGTGATTTTGGAGCCCAAAAAAATAAAGTCTGGCACTGTTTCCACTGTTTCCCCATCTATTTCCCATGAAGTGGTGGGACTGGATGCCATGATCTTCGTTTTCTGAATGTTGAGCTTTAAGCCAACTTTTCACTCTTCTCTTTCACTTTCATCAAGAGGCTTTTTAGTTCCTCTTCACTTTCTGCCATAAGGGTGGTGTCATCTGCATATCTGAGGTGATTGATATTTCTCCCGGCAATCTTGATTCCAGCTTGTGTTTCTTCCAGTCCAGCATTTCTCATGATGTACTCTGCATAGAAGTTAAATAAGCAGGGTGACAATATACAGCCTTGACGTACTCCTTTTCCTATTTGGAACCAGTCTGTTGTTCCATGTCCAGTTCTAACTGTTGCTTCCTGACCTGCATACAAATTTCTCAAGAGGCAGATCAGGTGGTCTGGTATTCCCATCTCTTTCACAATTTTCCACAGTTTATTGTGATCCACACAGTCAAAGGCTTTGGCATAGTCAGTAAAACAGAAATAGATGTTTTGCTGTAACTCTCTTGCTTTTTCCATGATCCAGCGGATGTTGGCAATTTGATCTCTGGTTCCTCTGCCTTTTCTAAAACCAGCTTGAACATCAGGAAGTTCACGGTTCACATATTGCTGAAGCCTGGCTTGGAGAATTTTGAGCATTACTTTACTAGCGTGTGAGATGAGTGCAATTGTGCGGTAGTTTGAGCATTCTTTGGCATTGCCTTTCTTTGGGATTGGAATGAAAACTGACCTGTTCCAGTCCTGTGGCCACTGCTGAGTTTTCCAAATTTGCTGGCATATTGAGTGCAGCACTTTCACAGCATCATCTTTCAGGATTTGGAATAGCTCAACTGGAATTCCATCACCTCCTCTAGCTTTGTTCGTAGTGATGCTTTCTAAGGCCCACTTGACTTCACATTGCAGGATGTCTGGCTCTAGGTCAGTGATCACACCATCATGATTACGTTATAGTATAAGTCTATCCTGTGCACTGTGGGGTGTTGACTAGCATCCCTGGCTTCCACCCACCGGGTGCCATTAGCCCCTCACCCCCAGGCCTAACAACACAAAATGTTTCCATACATTGGCAATGTGCCTTGTGCGTGCGTGTTGCATGCGTGCTAAATTGCTTCAGTCTTGTCCAACTCTTTGCAACCCCATGGACTGTAGCCTGCCAGGCTCCTCTCTGTCCATGGGATTCTCCAGGCAAGAATACTGGAGTGGGTAGCCACTCCATTCTCCAGGGGATCTTCCTGACCCAGGGATCGAACCCTTGTCTCCTGCTTTGGAGGCAGATTCTTTACTGTCTGAGCCATGGTGGGGTAAATCCTCCTGCTTGTTGAGAGTCACTCCTTTTAGGAAGGCCTGACATTGGGGCATCTAGCAAATCTGCCTTCTTTTTTTAAAAAATTATTTATTTATTTTTGGCTGTGCGGGGTCTTCACTGTGGTGTCAGCTTTTCTCTAGGTGCCAGGAGCAGGGCCTATTCTTCATTGTGATGCTCAGGCTTCTCGTTGTGGCGGCTTCTCTTGTTGTGGAGCACGGACTTCAGGCGGTGCAGGTTCCAGTAGCTGTGATTCCCAGGCCCTAGAGCACAGGCTCAATAGCTGTGGCTCGCTGACTTAGTTGCTCTGAGACATGTGGGATCTTCCCAGATCGGGGATTGAACCCGTGTCTCCTGCATCGGCAGGCAGATTCTTTACCACTGAAAAGCTGCCTTCTTTTGTCTTAGGGAGTCTTTTTTTTGGGGTTAGTTTGTTTGTTTTACTCCAAAATTGTATGGAATACTTAGAATACTCTCAGTTTGAACACAGGCATATTGGAAGTCCTGGAACTTTGAATGAATGAATGAGTTAATGGGTAAGTGATAAAAAGTAACAATAGACTTGTACACCCACTTTCGTGGCAGCATGATGCACAAGACCTAAGTAGTGGAAACAATCCTAGTGACCACTGATGAATGAATGGATGAACAAAATGTGGTTCATCCACACAGTGGAGTGTCTTTCAACCTTAAAAAGGGAAGGGAATTCTGACACATGCTGCAATGTGAATGACACTTGAGGACGTTATGCTAAGGTGAAATAAGCCAGTCAAAAGAAGGAGAAGTATGGTATGATTCGTGAGGGATCTTAGTTCCCCGACCAAGGATTGAACCTGGGTTCCTGCAGTGGAAACAAACAGTCTTAGCCACTGGAGCTCCAGGGAAATCCTTGATTCATCTTATAAAAGGTCCCTGTGTGTGTGTGTGTGTGTGTGTGTGTGTGTGTGTGCACGTGCTCAGTCAGTCGTGTCTGCCTCTTTGTGACCCCATGGACTGTAGCTCACCAGGCTCCTCTGTCCTGGAATTTTCCAGGCAAGAATGCTGGAGTGGGTTGCCATTTCCCACTCCAGGCGATCTTCCCTACCAAGGGATCAAACTCAGGTCTCTTGCATCTCTTGCACTGGCAGGTGGATTCTTTACTACTGCTCCGTGTTGGAAGCCCATGAGGCTCCTAGATAGTCAAACTCACAGAGATGGAAGAAAGCAGAATGGTGGGTGCCAGGGACTGAGGGGTGGAAATGAGGAGCAAGTTTTTGATAGAGACAGTCCCAGGATTGCCAGATGAAAAGAGTTCTGGAGATGGTTGGTGGTGATGGCTGCACGGTAACATGAAGATACTTAATGCTACTTAACGGTACACTTACAAAAGATGAAGACGGTAAATCTTACTTTTTGTTGTATTTTACCCCAATTAAAAAAATGAACAACAACAAAGCAACTAATAGCATCAGTGGAGTATTCATTATGCACCCGGCGCCGAGTGTTTTCCACGCGCTGTTTCAGGGTTTACAAACTTCAGTCATTCCCACGTCACCTCCACGCTTCTGTCCATGCCTTACTCTGGGTTTCTCCCAAAGGAGACTCAAAGTGAGGATGTGTGGGAGGTGGTTCTGTTGCACTGAAAACCAAAAAAAGAGGAATGAGTTTTTCTCTTTCCCTTTTCTGAGAAGAAAGAAGATTAAGAGAAAAGTGAGCAGCCCTGAACATTCCTAGTTGTTTTTTTTTTTTTGCTTTAACTGTTCCTAACTCTGCATATCTGTAACCAAGTTTGCTTTTCTGTCTCCCAACTGTACAGGAGCTACAATTCCCTTTTTTTTCCTTTGACTCTGTGCTAAGTACATCCCCTCTCTGGTGTTTACCCTTGCAACAGCCTTTACATATCAGAAAGAAGGTGCAGAGGCCCTGAACTGCCAGACTCAGTTACTGGGTTCCTGATGCCAGACTGTCTTTGAAACAACGCAAGAGGAAGCAGTCAAGGTCCTATCACCTTTTTCCCTCTTCACCAACTCCTACGGCAAGCCCTTGCCTTGTATAAGCCCCTAGGCCTCAGGGATGGGGGAGGGCACAGCTCTGGAAGCATGAGCCTACTGTGTTCCCCTCTCTGCCCGCTGAGGATTAAAGCATCTTTCTATTTCCTCCAAACTCTTGTCTCCCTATTCTTTTATTTGGCTTCCGTGGGCAGAGAAGGCCAGGATTTTGGCCAGCAACAGTTTCTGGAAGCCTGGTGAGGGGGTGAGGAAAGAAGATAGGGAGAGGAGGCCTATTCATGAGTGCCTAGTCTGTGGGGAGCCAGGGGTTGGTTCCACTTTGGATCTTCTGAACCACTTCGAACATCTGCTCTAAAGACATCTGAGAGTCATCCAGATGAAGGGTCAGGAAGCTGGGCGTATTTGCCAACTCTTTTTTAAAGTTATTTAATTTTTAAAATTTAGTTTTGGCTGTGCGGGGTCTTGATCGCTGTGCCTGGGGCTTTCTTTAGTTTTGGCTAGAGAAACTAGTGGGGGCTCATCCTCCTCTGTACGGGCTTCTCATTGCAGTGGCCTCTCTTGTTGCAGAACACAGGTTCTAGGACATGAGGCTTCAGCAGTTGTGGCTCCCGGGTTCCAGAGCACAGGCTCAGTAGTTGCGGCGTAAGGGCTGAGTTGCTCTGTGGCATGTGGGATCTTCCTGCACCAGGGATTCAACCTGGGTCTCCTGCATTACCAGGCAGATTCTTTACCCCTGGGCCACAAGGGAAGCCCCGCCCACCAACGCTTGACAATCAGTGATTGATGGCTACTATCTGGCCATTAACACCCTAGTGTGTCTGGTCAGCCCTACACGAGGACAAGAACACTCTGTATCAGAAGTTGTTGGCATGTGATGGGAAGTGTCTGAAGGTGAACTATGAAGGGTTGAAGAGAGGGGTCATCAGCAGTGGCTGCTCAGGCCATGTCTGTCTACCAAAGGTACTATCATTTCCTTGATATTTAAAAGATTCTTAAAAATTTTATTTATTAATTTATTGGCTGCACTGGGTCTTCACTCCTGTGCGTAGGCTTTCTCTCCCTGACAAAAGGCAGGCTACTCTATGCTGTGGTGCATGGGCTTCTCTGGAGTAGGAAATGGCAACCCACTCCACTATTCTTGCCTGGGAAATTTCATGGGCAGAGGAGAATGGCGGGCTATAGTCCAGAGGGTCACAAAGAGTTGGACATGATTGAATGACTGAGCTCATGAGTTTCTCATTGCGGTGGCTTCTCTTCCTGTGGAGCACAGGCCTTAGAGCACAGGATCAGTAGTTGTGGGCTTAGTTGCTTTACAGCATGTGGGATCTTCCTGGACCAGATATTGAACTTGTATACCCTGCCTTGACAGGCAGATTCTCAACCATTGGACCACCAGGCAAGTCCTCTTTGATATTTTTTTTCTTTATGCATGCATGCATGCTAAGTCGCTTCAGTCATGTTCAACTCTGTGCAACCCTATGGACAGCAGCCCACCAGGCTCCTCTGTCCATGGGATTCTCCAGGCAAGAATAGTGGAGTGGGTTACCATTTCCTTCTCCGATTTAATCGCTAAGTCACGTCTAACTCTTTGGAACCCCATGGACCATAGCCCACCAGGCCCCTCTGTCCATGGGATTTCCCAGGCAAGAATATTGAAGTGGGTAGCCAATCCCTTCTCTAGGGGATCTTCCCGACCCAGGGATCGACCCTAGTCTCCTAAATTGCAGGGGGATTCTTTACTGTCTGAGCCACCAGGGAAGCCCATGGTGTGCTGTGGTCAGAGCCAAAGCCCGCAGAAGGTGACAGTGTAGCTCATCATCTTCAAAAGAGATCTCAGGTTCACATGTGACTTTATGAGCAAGTGAGTATGCAGATAGAGGGCTGTGTCATTGGTTTTGACGAGTATAGAAACCTTTGCTGTTGTTCAGTTGCCAAATTGTGTCCAATTCTTGGCAACCTCATGGACTGCAGCACGCCAGGCTTCCCTGTCCTTCACTATCTTCAGGAGTTTGCTCAAACTCATGTCCATTGAGTCAGTGATGCCACTCAACCATCTCAACCTCTGTCATCTGCTTCTCCTCTTGCTTTCAAGCTTTCCCAGCATCAGAGTCTTTTTTTAATGAGTTGGTTCTATGTATCAGGGTGGCCAAAGTATTGGAGCTTCAGCTTCCATATCAGTCCTTCCAATGAACGTTCAGGGTTGATTTCCTTTAGGATTGACTGGTTGGATCTCCTTGCTGTCCAAGGGACTTTCAAGAGTCTTCTCCAGCACCACAGAAACCTTGTATTAGATGATGAAGAGGGAGTCATTCTAAAACAAGGTAAAAAAAAACCAACTGGGATAGATGATGCTTAAAGGAGGTAATCTTGTTCTGCTCCAAAGTGTCTCTAACTAGAATATTAGAACACTACTCAGCCACAAAAAAGAATAAAATAATGCCAAGGGTAGACCTAGAGATGATTATACTAAGTGAATTAAGTCAGAAAGACAAAAAACATATGACATCACTTATATGTGGAATCTAAAATATAACATAAACGAACTTTTTGGAAACAGAGCCACAGATGTAGGAACAGACTTGTGGTTTCCAAGAGGGAGGAGGAGTGGGGGAAGGGTGGATTGATCAGCAGAGGTAAAGGTTATATAAAGTATGGATAAACAAGGTCCTCCTGCACAGCACAGCTAACTCTATTCAATACCCTGTGATAAGCCATAATGGAAAAGAATATGAAAAAAAATATATAAAAGCATAACTGAATTACTTTGCTATATGACAGCAATTAACACAGGATTAAAAGTCAACTACACTTCAATAAAGTTAAAACAAAGCATAACATAACAGCTTCAACTAGATCGTTTTCGGCAGCGGCTTGTAACTTGATTTAGTCTAATTTAAGATGTGACAAACTTCAAGGCTGGTGTTTGAAAGAAGCTTTTCAAGGAGATGAGGTGTATTTGAAGATGTGATGACTGATATATATAGCATAGATGATTTGCTTTCTTTGTAAAGCCAATTCTGGCCTCTGTAAGCCCATACTGAATTAAATCTTGGAGACAGAGTTTTGGGTGAAATAGAAAAGTACAGCTTTATTGCTTTGCTAGACAAAGGGGGCCATAGCAAGCTAATGCCCTCAAAATTGTGTGTCCCAACTTGGAGAGGATAATGAGAAGTTTGACAGTAATGATTCAAAGAGGGTGTGATCAGCTTGTGTGAACATTGTTCTGATTGGCTGGGGGTTAGGTAAGTGGGAGTCAGCATCATCAACCTTCAGGTTCCAACTGGTCGGGGGTCTATGTGCTTGTGAGCAGCATACCATTCGTAACTTCTCCCACCTGGAGGGCATTTCAGTATCTGCAAAACAGCTCAAAGATACTGTGTGTGTACCCACTGATTGAGAGACAGGGCCTTTCCCCAAAGCTGCACCGTAGTTTCTCTTGACTGTTTCTCCCTGGTCTTGCCTCTCCTCCCTTCCCTAATTAGCAACAGATTGAATCTGCCCCTTGGGCCTTGGGGAAGCTGCTGGAGGCTGAATGAAGGCTATTTCCTGTAAGCAGAAAGGCTTTGTGCCCAGGAACCCCACAGGACCCTGCTTGGTACCATTTGTCCTTTCACGGTGGTAGTAGGGTGAACTTTTGAGAAGGTGCCAAATATCTAATAATGTGTATCTGTCCCTGAGAGAATTTGTGTAGAATTCAACTCCATTAGTTAAAATAGTTTCTCTACCAACCAACCCCAGCCTGAAGCAGGATGCAATAACTAGATTAGCTATTTATCCCACTACTATCTTAAGACAACTCTGTCACCTGCTTCAATTTACAAAGGTTATATTTAAATTCTATTCTTTTGACTATGCTAAGGATTGTATGTTTCAAAGGATCCTTTAAAAAACTTTTTCTGTGTGTGCTTACAATTTTTGAGGGCATCAGAGGGCAGACACACTGAAACCATACTCACAGAAAACTAGTCAATCTAATCACACTAGGACCACAGCCTTGTCTAACTCAATGAAACTAAGCCATGCCCGTGGGGCAACCCAAGATGGGCGGGTCATGGTGGAGAGATCTGACAGAATGTGGTCCACTGCAGAAGGGAATGGCAAACCACTTCAGTATTCTTGCCTTGAAAGCCCCATGAACAGTTTGAAAAAGCAAAATGAGAGGATACTGAAACAGAAACTCCCCAGGTCAGTAGGTGCCCAATATGCTACTGGAGATCAGTGGAGAAATAACTCCACAAAGAATGAAGGGATGGAGCCAAAGCAAAAAGAATACCCAGCTGTGGATGTGACTGGTGATAGAAGCAAGGTCCGATGCTGTAAAGAGCAATATTGCATAGGAACCTGGAATGTCAGATCCATGAATCAAGGCAAATTGGAAGTGGTCAAACAAGAGATGGCAAGAGTGAATGTCGACATTCTAGGAATCAGCGACCTGAAATGGACTGGAATGGGTGAATTTAACTCAGATGACCATTATATCTACTACTGTGGGCAGGAATCCCTCAGAAGAAATGGAGTAGCCATCACGGTCAACAAAAGAGTCCGAAATGCAGTACTTGGATGCAACCTCAAAAATGACAGAATGATCTCTGTTCATCTCCAAGGCAAACCATTCAATATCACAGTAATCCAAGTCTATGCCCCAACCAGTAATGCTGAAGAAGCTGAAGCTGAATGGTTCTATGAAGACCTACAAGACCTTTTAGAACTAACACCCAAAAAAGATGTCCTTTTTATTATAGGGGACTAGAATGCAAAAGTAGGAAGTCAAGAAACACCTGAAGTAACAGGCAAATTTAGCCTTGGAATACGGAATGAAGCAGGGCAAAGACTAATAGAGTTTTGCCAAGAAAATGCACTGGTCATAACAAACACCGTCTTCCAACAACATAAGAGAAGACTCTACACATGGACATCACCAGATGGTCAACACTGAAATCAGATTGATTCTATTCTTTGCAGCCAAAGATGGAGAAGCTCTATACAGTCAGCAAAAACAAGACCAGGAGCTGACTGTGGCTCAGATCATGAACTCCTTCTTGCCAAATTCAGACTTAAATTGAAGAAAGTAGGGAAAACCACTAGACCATTCAGGTATGACCTAAATCAAATCCCTTATACAGTGGAAGTGAGAAATAGATTTAAGGGCCTAGATCTGATAGATAGAGTGCCTGATGAACTATGGAATGAAGTTTGTGACATTGTACAGGAGACAGGGATCAAGACCATCCCCATGGAAAAGAAATGCAAAAAAGCAAAATGGCTGTCTGGGGAGGCCTTACAAATAGCTGTGAAAAGAAGAGAAGCGAAAAGCAAAGGAGAAAAGGAAAGATATAAACATCTGAATGCAGAGTTCCAAAGAATAGCAAGAAGAGATAAGAAAGCCTTCTTCAGCCATCAGTGCAAAGAAATAGAGGAAAACAACAGAATGGGAAAGACTTGAGATCTCTTCAAGAAAATTAAAGATACCAAAGGAACATTTCATGCAAAGATGGGCTCGATAAAGGACAGAAATGGTATGGACCTAACAGAAGCAGAAGATATTAAAAAGAGATGGCAAAAATACACAGAAGAACTGTACAAAAAAGATCTTCACAACCCAGATAATCACGATGGTGTGATCACTGACCTAGAGCCAGACATCCTGGAATGTGAAGTCAAGTGGGCCTTAGAAAGCATCACTACGAACAAAGCTAGTGGAGGTGATAGAATTCCAGTTGAGCTATTCCAAATCCTGAAAGATGATGCTGTGAAAGTGCTGCACTCAATATGCCAGCAAATTTGGAAAACTCAGCAGTGGCCACAGGACTGGAACAGGTCAGTTTTCATTCCAATCCCAAAGAAAGGCAATGCCAAAGAATGCTCAAACTACCGCACAATTGCACTCATCTCACACGCTAGTAAAGTAATGCTCAAAATTCTCCAAGCCAGGCTTCAGCAATATGTGAACCGTGAACTTCCTGATGTTCAAGCTGGTTTTAGAAAAGGCAGAGGAACCAGAGATCAAATTGCCAACATCCGCTGGATCATGGAAAAAGCAAGAGAGTTCCAGAAAAACATCTATTTCTGTTTTACTGACTATGCCAAAGCCTTTGACTGTGTGGATCACAATAAACTGTGGAAAATTGTGAAAGAGATGGGAATACCAGACCACCTGATCTGCCTCTTGAGAAATTTGTATGCAGGTCAGGAAGCAACAGTTAGAACTGGACATGGAACAACAGACTGGTTCCAAATAGGAAAAGGAGTACGTCAAGGCTGTATATTGTCACCCTGTTTATTTAACTTATATGCAGAGTACATCACGAGAAACGCTGGACTGGAAGAAACACAAGCTGGAATCAAGATTGCCGGGAGAAATGTCAATCACCTTAGATATGCAGATGACACCACCCTTATGGCAGAAAGTGAAGAGGAACTAAGAAGCCTCTTGATGAAAGTGAAAGAGAAGAGTGAAAAAGTTGGCTTAAAGCTCAACATTCAGAAAACGAAGATCATGGCATCCGGTCCCACCACTTCATGGGAAATAGATGGGGAAACAGTGGAAACAGTGCCAGACTTTATTTTTCTGGGCTCCAAAATCACTGCAGATGGGTATTGCAGCCATGAAATTAAAAGACGCTTACTCCTTGGAAGGAAAGTTATGACCAACCTAGATAGCATATTCAAAAGCAGAGACATTACTTTGCCAACAAAGGTATGTCTAGTCAAGGCTATGGTTTTTCCTGTGGTCATGTATGCATGTGAAAGTTGGACTGTGAAGAAGGCTGAGCGCCGAAGAATTGATGCTTTTGAACTGTGGTGTTGGAGAAGACTCTTGAGAGTCCCTTGGACTGCAAGGAGATCCAACCAGTCCATTCTGAAGGAGATCAGCCCTGGGATTTCTTTGGAAGGAATGATGCTAAAGCTGAAACTGCAGTACTTTGGCCACCTCATGCAAAGAGTTGACTCATTGGAAAAGCCTCTGATGCTGGGAGGGATTGGGGGCAGGAGGAGAAGGGGACGACAGAGGATGAAATGGCTGGATGGCATCACTGACTCGATGGAAGTGAGTCTGAGTGAACTCCGGGAGTTGGTGATGGACAGGGAGGCCTGGCGTGCTGCGATTCATGGGGTCGTAAAGAGTCGGACACGACTGAGCGACTGATCTGATCTGATCTGATCTGAGATCAGTTTAATGATTAAACTTGACCCCTTTGACAAATCAGTGGATTCCTAAGAATCAGGGAAGAGTTGGTTGCATAGGGTTTTGGGGTGGGGGTTGGGGGGCTAATAAATGGAATATTGCCTGCCATATCGGTAAACAAAGGATGTCACAGTCATCAGCAATTACTGCCCTCCAACGTGATCTGGTGAGCTCTAAGGGAACTCAGGAAGGAAAGAATACCTGCCATCTAGCAGCCATCAGATTGCAACCACCCCCTATGGTGAGCCCTGAGGAACTCAGGATGTGAAAACCCAAGATACTGGCCCTAGATAGCTAAGGTGTTTATCAAAAGAATC
This sequence comes from Bubalus kerabau, assembly GCF_029407905.1. Classification (NCBI taxonomy): domain Eukaryota; kingdom Metazoa; phylum Chordata; class Mammalia; order Artiodactyla; family Bovidae; genus Bubalus; species Bubalus kerabau. The sequence goes on from NC_073624.1 coordinate 176,324,816, forward strand.
ATTTCAGTGAGCTCAGACTCTTGCATCTTCCCATACAAAGAAAAGTGCTAAATTCCTTAAGTTGACATGTCTGGTTTTCTTTCATCAACAATAATTGTTTGATGTTCAGACTACCTATCCTTCATTGCAAAGCTTCTATATATCTTGGCTCCCCCCTCGCTTCTTCAGAGCAGTTCTCTCAGGGTTACTTGAGATACTATCTTAAAAATTCACACCCAGTAAAATGTAGTTCTCAACTTTTAGGATGTGAATATTTTTTAAGTTTACAGGGCTGAAGAACTGTTCTACACTTTAACTATGATGATGATTGCATTTGTCAAATTTCAAACCAAGTTTTACTGAATGTAAATTCCATTTCAACAAACATGTCTTTTAAAAAGTTAAAAAAAAAAGTGTCTCCAACTAGAAATGATTAACGTAGTGACAAAGTTTTGAGAAGGCAACGAAATTTGTCTTTTTAGGTATTCTTTGTAGAGAGTGTGGTTGTAAAACACTTGTTTACATTGTTTTGATTACCCCTTATAGCTCAGTTGGTAAAGAATCTGCCTGCAAGGCAGAAGACCCGGGTTTGATTCCTGGGTTGGGAAGATACCCTGGAGAAGGAAATTGCAAGCTACTCCAGTATTCTTGCCTGGAGAATCCCAGGGACAGAGGAGCCTGGCGGGCTACAATCTATGGGGTCGCAAGAGTCGGACACGACTTAGTGACTAAACCACCATATTATTACCATATGACAATTAAAAATAATCTCACATAACTTCTTTGGCCTCATCATAGTGCAGGCTCTAGGTGCCAATTATGTTTTCTCCTGATTTACATTTAAGTAAAATATGTTTGTCAATTTTAAAATTTTAATTTCACACTTTTAAAAAATTGAAAAAATTTTTTTTTTGGCCAAGATGCATAGCACGCGGAATGTTAGTTCCTCTACCAGGGATCAAACCTTTGTGCCCTGCAGTGGAAGTGTGGAGTCCTAACCGTTGGACTTCCAGGAAAGTCCTCATTGCACATCTAAAATCACGTTGCTTGCCTGTCATTCATGAACCATATTATCTCATTCACTCCTCCTAACATCCCTTTACACTAGGTGTTATTACCCTTATTTTATACATGAGACAACTGGAGCTTAGAGGGTGAAATGACATATCCAAGGTGACACACAGGTGCACAGCATCATAATTTCATATTTGTATATATTACCAAATGACCACCACAATAAGTCTAGTTAACAACCATCCCCGTAAACTATAATGGAAAAGAATTTTAAAAAATATAGATATACATGTATAACTGATCTAAATGAGGCAGCAGGGAGCAGTGGCATGAAGCAAGAAAGATCTTAATTCCCTGCCCAGGAATTGAACCTGGGTAGTCTGGATGAGAACCAGGAATCCTAGCCACCAGACCAGCAAGGGCTACAAGCTAGAAGATAATTTTCTCTGGATATTTGTCCCCACTGAAAAGTGCATTTATCGTGGAGGCAGAAACTGTGAATGCAGATACAAAGTTTATTATTAGAGACATAGCACAACAACAAGTGGGAGAGCACAGAGAGAAAGAGTTGGTTTAGCTGAGACAGAAGCAAGGCAGAGATGCACAGCCAGAGGGAAAGGGTGTGGGCGTTCCCCTTAGTGAGCAGGCGCACGGCAAAGAGGCGGTTAAATCATTTATATAGGTTGGTTCTCCTGGTCTTTGTCTTCCTTCAGGCCAAAAATCTGGGTTTCTTTTTCCACACTTGCTCTACCCTGGGACCCTCTCCTGGGGTACACACACACCCTTCAGCTAAGATGGATCTTGAAGTGAAGGCTTCTGGGAGGAGCAAGACTCTTTATGGCCTGGAGTTATCTCCTGACTTTTGACACCAAGGAGCCCTTGTGTGTCTCCCTTATCCTTTACTCAAACAGGGTTTTTTTTTTTTTTTTTCCCCTCTCTTTATCTTTGCCATAATTATTCCCTTGAGATGTTTGCAGGAGGCCTGTACACATTCTTTAATGACTATTTACCCTGTTTCTATTGTTACTTTCATTTCTGAAAGCAAACAAGAGGCTGGTTGTAAATTCCTCAACTGGAGCCCGCCTATCTCTTCCCTCAGGAAATTCAAAGAGGAGACTGGCTGATTGTAAATGCCCAACCCGGAGCCCATCTATCTCCTACCTCATAACTGATACGTAACATACATACACATGTATAATTGAATCATTTTGCAGTATGCTTGAAGCTAACACAATCAACTATAATAAAAACAAGCAGAAAGACCCAACCATCACCAGATGTACTTACAAAATATTTTTTTGAAAAGAACTTTTCAAGATCTACTTGCTTAGCAACTTTCAAATATACTGTACAGTATTATTAACTACATGAACCATGCTGTACATTATACCTCATGACTTAATTATTTTAGAACCGGAAGTTTGTACCTTTTGACCACTTTTACCCATTTTCCCTACCACTCACTCCATGCCTCTGGTAAACGTCAATCTGTTCTCTGTCTCTATGAGTTCATTTTGTTGATTTTTTTTTATTTTTAAAAAATATTTATTTCTTTATTTGACTGTGTCAAGTCTTCATTGCAGTACGAAGGGTCTAGTTCCCTGGCTAGGGATTGAATCCTGGTCCCCTGCATTGGGACCCTGCATGAGTCTTAGCCACTGGACCACCAGGGAAGTTCCTGATATTGTTTTTTAGATTCCACATATAATTGTATGAAAAGTGAAAGTGAAAATGAAGTCGTTCAGTCGTGTCCGACTCTTTGCGACCCCATGGACTGCAGCCCACCAGGCTCCTCCATCCATGGGATTTTCTAGGCAAGGGTACTGGAGTGGGTTGCCATGAGATCAAATGGTATTTTCTTTCCCTGCCTGACTTATTTCACTTAGCATAATGGCCTCCAGGTCTAAATTGTCACAAATGGCATGGTTTTTTTCCTTCTTTTTTTATGCCTGAATAGTAATTCATCCATCTTGAATAAACATATTGGCAATTGTATGACACAGTTACTAAGATAAACAACCAGATGAGGAACAAGGCTGCCCTGAGACAGGCTGGGACCTGGGACCCTTTGCTGCACAGCTGCAATGTTTGCAACTGGACACACCTCTCCTAGAGCAAACAAAAACAAAAAGAAAACTATATGGGATTAAAAATAACTGCAGGTAAGCACAGTTCCCTGGTGGCTCAGAGGTTAAAGTGTCTGCCTGCAATGCAGGAGACCTGGGTTCAATCCCTGGGTTGGGAATATCCCCTGGAGAAGGAAATGGCAACCCACTCCAGTATTCTTGCCTAGGGAATCCCATGGACGGAGGAGCCTGGTGGGCTACAGTCCACGGGGCCGCAGAGAGTCAGACACTTCAGAGCATTGTCACTTTCACTTTCTTTCAAGCACAGTTTCAGCAAATGAACAAAAGACATAAAAAGACCAAAGAACCCCTACTGCCACTTCTGAAGAGCTGGGAGCAAAAAGTGGGTGTCAGGAGCAAAACCAGGGTACTGTGCATGCCCCCTGCACTCAACACCACCAAAAGGGTGTGCAAACCACCTAAGCCACCCCTCTGGCCAGCCGCTAGATGCACCTCCACCCTCATCCTATACAAAGAACAAGCTCCCAAGCAAGCTCACCCATGAAGGGATTGAGCAAGCAAGGGAAATTGTTACTTGTTCTCGCTCCTCTTTGTTACAGCAGGAGCCTCAGCAAAGCCTTGCCTGAGTTTCTGTTTCTTTTTCTTTAAGTTTCTATTGATTGGGGAAGGCTAAGAACCTTGGTTGGTATCAGCCCCAGCCATGAAGCTCTCCTTGCAGAAAGTTCTGGGTAACCTCGATAACTGACCGCTTGAGTGGCCCCACTTCTCCCTTCCCGTACCCTCATTCTTGTTCTTAGGTTTTAAACTAGACAATAAAGAGTGAACTTGAAAAACCTCTGGCACCCCGCTCCTTGGACTCTAATAAGGGCAGAGCGCCATGTCTGTGCTGTCTCTCTACCTGTGATTTCACTATGTGGCCCCTAGTGGATCCTATACCCTTGAGGACCTGTGAGTAAGAAATCTTATTTTTACAAAGTTGCCCAGTGGTTGTTGCTAAGGTGTGTCTTGCGATCGTAAGAACCACAAGGGCTGGTCCAGCCACCAGGTGATAAACAGACCTGGGTAAATCAAGCAATACAAATACTTTGGCCAGGAAAAAGCTTTGGGTATGGCTACTGCCTGGGAGCAAATAGCCTGCTGAGTGTCACAGAGAATTATCTTGAAACCATGCACTGAGCTTATGCCTCTTTGAACCTTAAAGTAATGCCCAGGTCCCTAAATCACGCCAGAGGAATCAGATGGCTGTAGCGTTCCCAAGAAGGGTATCTCCTTCCATGAAATGTTCAGTTCAGTTGTGTCCGACTCTTTGCAACCCTATGGACTGCAACACGCCAGGCTTCCCTGTCCATCACCAACTCCCGGAGCTTGCTCACACTCATGTCCATCAAGTCGGTGATGCTATTCAACCATCTCATCCTCTGTCGTCCCCTTCTCCTCCTGCCTTTGATCTTTCTCAGCATCAGGGTCTTTTCCAATGAATCTGTTCTTTGCATCAGGTGGCCAAAGTATTGGAGCCTCAGCTTCAGCATCAGTCCTTCCAATGAATATTCAGGACTGATTTCCTTTAGGATGGACTGGTTGGATCTCCTTGCAGTCCAAGGGACTCTCCAGAGTCTTCTTTTGAAATGCGATGTGAAGTAAAATTCATATTTTATGACAAGACAATAAAAATTTAAACATAAAAAGCTGTCTCTGCCCTTTGACCTCCTCTCTCCCCTCAACTGTGATTGTGTAACTGTGTGTTATACACCAAACCTCCCCACTGATAGGAGTACCTCCTCAGCTGTAGAGAGCAACATGCTCCTAGCATTAATTAGACAACTCTTTAAAAGATTTCATTCCTTCTTGATCTTATCAGGGGTCACAAGACCCACTATGATGACACATATCTGGATTATGTAACTATCAATAACATGAAATTTTGATGTACAGCCCTGGGCTTCCCTGATGGCTCAACGGTAAAGAATCTGCCTGCAATGCAGGAGACATAGGGCATGCGGGTTTGATCGCTGGGTAGGGAAGATCCTCTGAAGTAGAAAATGACACCCTACTCCATTATTCTTGCTTGGAAAATTCCATGGATAGAGGAGCCTGGCAGGCTACAGTCCAGGGAGTCACAAAGAGTCAGACATGACAGAGTGAGAACCCATGCATGCAGATATAATAGTTAAGATGAGGTCATATTAGAGTAAAATGGATTCCTAATCCAAAGTAACTGGTGTCCTTATAAGAAGGGGATATTTAGAGATAGCCATGCACACAGGGAGGATGACATGTAAAGATGAAAGCAGGTATCTACGAGTCAGGGACACCAAAGAGAGCTAGTGAACCACCAGGTGGGGAGAGAGGCACGGAAGAGACGTTCATTCGCTTATGCCGCAGAAGAAAGCAAACTGGTACTGCCTTGATTCCAGACTGAGGGTCTCCAGAAGTGCAAGACAACACATTTCTTTTATTTAAGCCATATGTTGACAATTCGTGGTACTTTGTTATAGAAACCCTAATATAGCAAATAGGCTATTCATCCTAACTAATACAAAAATTAGTATCAGAAGTGGAGTGTTCTAATCACAAAAATAAAAAATTAGTTGTACTAGTCTAGTGACCTGGTTGCATGGACACACATATTGCAGACTGGAATGCTGGTGAACCTTGTTATGTCAAAGAACAATATTTGGTAATGTCATCATCTGGTATAACCTACCGGAAATGTAGACCATAGGTCTACTGCGTCTGTGTTTCTAGAAGTGATTGGGAAGAGTGAGAATGCCACCATAAGTTGACCGCTCCTTAACTGCAACAGCAAGGAATCACAAGAAAGAGGTGATCTGACCCAAGAACAAGCCAGTTTTGAAAGTCAGAAATACCGCACGATTGGAAGAGCCAACAACTTTCTCTTCTCTCAAACAGTTTAAATAGGGATTTTGCCTCATGCCCAAGGCTATTATTTCAAATGAATATTAACAGAGAATGACAAAGATGTAGGTAGTTCAAGAAACCAAATACAGTAAATTAAATAGACTTAAGAACTTTGGCTAGGAAAAAAACACTGTATATGGTTCCTAGCAACTAGAAGTACTAGACCAGATGTCTGCTGTTTTTTGAAGGAACTCTATTGCTAAAACGTCCAAGAATCTGCAAAACCATACGCCCTTTGAGTTTTTGCCTTTGTGCCTCTTTGTTACAGCAGCTTAACCTGACCTTAACACAAAATAGCACTTGAATCCTGGTCTCTCTCGTTTCTAGAGCACTTCCTTTTGACCATGATGAGTTCTTTAGACTTCAGTTTAAGTGCCACAAGGTCGGAGACTTTGTTTGTCCCCTGCCAGACTCTTGAAAGAGTATAAATAGTAACCAACCCATAGTAAAATGTAACAGATGTTCAATAAATACCTGTTGGAAGGATAAAGTAATAAACAAATGAACCAAGAGTGAAATGTAGGAACTGTCTAAGATTGGGACTGTGCAGGAAAGTTCAGGACAGATGGGGGCTGAATCTGGACACTCAGATGTCGCAATGCTGTGGTCACTGAATAAAAACTGGCCTCCTGCTGATGAGGGCCCCCAAAGCGCCCTTCATGTCACAGTTGCCTAGGCTGTAGATGAAGGGGTTCAGCATGGGAGTGACCACAGTGTACATCACTGCAGCAGTCGTGTCCTTCTGGGCTGCGTGGGAGGACATGGGGCTGAAATAAACCCCAATGATGGTGCCGTAGAACAGGGACACCACAGAGAGATGAGAGCCACAGGTAGAGAAAGCCTTCCGCTTGCCTCTCGTGGACGGTATCCTCAACACTGCAGCAAAGATGCACGTGTAGGAGACCAAGATGCCCACAAAGGGGGTGATGATAGGCAGGGCGCCCACAGTGTATACCATTGCATTGTTGAGAAAGGTGTCAGAGCAGGCGAGCTTCAGCAGAGGGCTCAGGTCACAGAAGAAATGGGGGATCTGGTTGTGGGTGCAGAATGAGAGACGGGTCAGTAATACTGTGTGGGTCAGGGCATTCCCGAAGGCTGCAGTCCAGGACGCTGCCACCAGGAGGCTACAGAGCTGTGGTGTCACAGACAGGGCATAGTGTAGAGGGTGGCAGATGGCCTCATAGCGGTCATAGGCCATGGCGCTCAGCAGGAAGCTGTCGATGCCGGCGAACCAGATGAAGAAGAACATCTGGGCCAGGCAGCCAGCATAAGGAATCCCTTTGTGTCCTGCCACGTGGTTGGCCAGCATCTTGGGGATGGTGGTGGAGGTGAAGCAAATGTCCATGAAGGCCAGGTTGGCCAGGAAGAAGTACATGGGAGTGTGGAGCCGGACGTCAGTGGCGATGGCCAGGATAATGGACAGGTTACCCAGCTGCATGACGAGGTACATGCTCAGGAAGAGTATGAACAGCAGCTGCTGTTGCTTGGGGTCCTCCGAGAGGCCCAGGAGCAGGAACTCAGAGACCAGGGTGAGATTTGCCCCAATTTCAGCCATCCTGAATCAATCAGAAAGGAAACGGAGGAGCTGTCCAGGGTCCTGGTCAAGGCAGCCCCTCCTCTGCACCGTGGATCTCATCCCCTCTCCTTAGTTCAGCCGTTCATCAATTCTTCCCACTCTTTCTGCAGCTGAATCCTCCCACCCATTTGCTGGATCATTTCCGTCAGTAAACACATAAACACACCATTCATTCTTCACAGCCCACCAGTAGGGTGTCACTAGCAGCTTGGTGGATAGCTCCTAAGCACACTGACCATCTCTCACCTCTACCACCTGTGTCTCTGTGCACCAAGGCTTTATCTGATCACTGGAGCAGGCTTAACCTGCACACGGTGTAACGAGGAAGTGCTGGCAGTTGACATCCCAAGAACGACTTTTGGCTAGTGAGGGACTGGGCTTGTTGGGTGAATGTCCCAGCTTCATCCCTTCTGTGTGAGGGAGCTCTGGGGTGTGTTCTCACATGGATCCCTACTCATCCACACCTTCTTTCCCCAAACACTCACCAAGTCTTCTGGGATTATTTTCCAAATAAATATTTGCACTCAAGTTCTTGACTCAGAATCTGCTTTGGGGAGAACTCAAATTAAGATGGCTCAGTGGAAAAGAATCCATCTACCAATGGAGAAGCTGCAGGAGAGGCAGGTTCAATCCCTGGGTCGGGAAGATCCCCTGGAGGAGGAAATGGCCACCCATTCCAGTATTCTTACTGGGATAATCCCATGGGCAGAAGAGCCTGGCAGACTCCAGTCCATGTGGTCACAAAAAGTCAGACACAACTTAGTGACTAAACAGCAACAACAATTGCAAGCAGTGTGTTGTGTGCCTATAAAATGCTCTGTGCTATGCAAGATGTACCAATTTATCATTATCTTCATTTTTTATATTTATTAGTATTTATTTATTTTATCAGAGTATAATTGCTTTACAACATTGTATGAGTTTCGGCTGTACAAAGAAGTGACTCTGCTATGCGTGTGTGCTAAGTCACTTCAATTGTGTCTGACTCTTTGCGACGCTATGGACTGTGGCCTACCAGGCTCCTCTGTCTATGGGATTCTCCAGGTAAGAATACTGGAGTGTCAAGAGGGAGGGGACATATGTATACCTATGGTTGATTCATGTTGATGTTTGGCAGAAACCAACACAATTCTGTAAAGCAATTATCTTTCAATTAAAAAGATAAATAACCATAAAAAAAAAATACTGGAGTGGGTTGCCATGCCTTCCTCCACAGGATCTTCCCAACCTGGGGATCGAACCGGTTTCTCTTACATCTCCTGCATTGACAGGTATATTCTTTACCACTAGCGCCACCTGGGGATCAGCTATATGTATACATATACACCCCGTCCCCGGCCTCCCTCCCACTCCCCACCCCCCACCCCAGGCCACCTTCTCTAGGTCCTTACAGAGAGCTAAGCCGAGCTCCCTGTGTCACACAGCAGCTTCCCACTAGCTAGCTATTTTCACATGGCTGTGTATATATGTCAATCCTACTCTCACAATTTGTCCCATCTTCTCCTTCCCCTCTTGTGTCCACAGATCTCTTCTCTACATCTGCACCTCTATTCCTGCCCTGGAACTAAGTTCACCTGTACCATTTTTCTAGATTCCACATACATGCGGCAATATCCAACATTTGTTTTTCTCTATCTGGCTTGCTTCACTCTGTATGACAGACTCTAGATCCATCCACATCTACAAATGACCCACTTTCATTCCTCTTCAGTCTGAGTAAACATTATCTTTGAATTTTGAGGCTGGTCTTGGTTTCAAATAGTTAAGGTTTACTTCGGTTGCTTGTGCCCTGTAGTTTTTGTCTAACTTGTAGGTGCAATGTTCTGATGATTATAAAATCAAAAGCTTACAAGAAAGTATGAAAAGAAAGCATGCAGAATGAAGAGGCAAAAAAGCTTGGGTAATGTTCTTATTAAATGTCGCAAACAGTACTCTGCTGTATTTGTGGATGGACAGAGAAGAAATGATATTCCCAGTGAATAGCAGCCTTAGAACATCTGATACTTGCAGAAGTCTGGGCAACCTGGAACAGTTTTATGACTGTGTAAGACTCACTAGAACCTGTGACATTTAATTTATATTTTTAGAATGAAAAACAATTTTTTAAAAATAAAAATATGGGTAATTGGCACTTGGAGGTCCGCTGGTTAGGACACCATGCTTCTTTTTTTTTTGTTGAGGATTTAAAAGCACATTTCATTATATTTTTAATGGAATAAATTGGCATGAAAAGGTAGGAAAACCAATTACATTTATGGTTTGAAAGTGAAAGTGAAGTCGCTCAGTAGTGCCCAACTCTTTGCGACCCCATGGATAGTAGCCTGCACCAAGCTCCTCCATCCATGGGATTTTCAAGGCAAGAGTACTGGAGTGGGTTGCCATTTCCTTCTTCATGGTTAGGACACCACGCTTCTAATGCAAGGGGAATGGGCTCAATCCCTAAGTCATATCTGCTGCTGCTGCTAAGTCACTTCAGTCGTGCTCGACTCTGTGCGACCCCATAGACAGCAGCCCACCAGGCTCCCAGTCCCTGGGATTCTCCAGGCAAGAACACTGGAGTGGGTTGCCATTTCCTTCTTCATGGTTAGGACACCACGCTTCTAATGCAAGGGGAATGGGCTCAATCCCTAAGTCATATCTGCTGCTGCTGCTAAGTCACTTCAGTCGTGCTCGACTCTGTGCGACCCCATAGACAGCAGCCCACCAGGCTCCCAGTCCCTGGGATTCTCCAGGCAAGAACACTGGAGTGGGTTGCCATTTCCTTCTCCAATGCATGAAAGTGAAAAGTGAAAGTGAAGTCGCTCAGTCTTGTCCGACCCTCAGCGATCCCATGGACTGCAGCCCACAAGGCTCCTCCGTCCATGGGATTTTCCAGGCAAGAATGCTGAAGTGGGGTGCCATTGCCTTCTCCAGAGGCATATCTGAGGTTATTGATATTTCTCCCAGCCATCTTGATTCCAGCTTGTGCTTCATCCATTCTGGCATTTCACATGATGTACTCTGCATGTAAGTTAAATAAGCAGGGTGACAATATACAGCCTTGACATACTCCTTTTCCTATTTGGAACCCATCTGTTGTTCCATGTCCAGTTCCAACTGTTGCTTCTTGACCTGCATACAGATTTCTCAGGAGGCAGGTCAGGTGGTCTGGTATTCCCATATCTTTAAGAATTTTCCACAGTTTGTTGTGATCCACACAGTCAAAGGCTTTGGCATACTCAATAAAGCAGAAGGTGATGTTTTTCTGGAACTCTCTTGCTTTTTCGATGATCCAGCGGACGTTGGCAATTTGATCTCTGGTTCCTTTGCCTTTTCTAAACCAGCTTGAACATCTGGAACTTCATGGTTCATGTACTGTTGAAGCCTGGCTTGGAGAATTTTGACCATTACTTTGCTAACGTGTGAGATGAGTACAATTATGTGGTAGTTTGAACATTCTTTGGCGTTGCCTTTCTTTGGGATTGGAAACTTGAAGGCAAGACCCAATTTACTTTTGTTCAAGCTCCTTCTTCCTGATTAAGGGAAATATTATATGGGCCAGAAGTAGAAAACAGAGCTATAAGAATATCCCGGGGAAAAGAATGTTCTAAGCAGAGGGAACAGCAAGTGCAAAGGCCCTGAGGAAGGAGCATCTCTGGTTTATTCAAGGACCATCAAAGAAACCAGAATGAGCACAGGAGATGAGGTCAGAAATGAGAAGTGAGGGACAGACCTGAAGGTGATTACCACTAGGTCTGTTGCAGCTTTTGAAATTCTTGCTTTTCTTTTAATGTCAATAGCATTGTTGAAGGTGCTGAGTTCTCTCTTAATTTCTACTAAACTAACATAATTAAAATTAAAAGCAAAGTCCTACCTCTCATAACCCTGTCTGAGAATTTTATGTATTCAATGCCTCTTGGTGCAATTAAGTCCTAGGAGTGGTTTGTGCTGTGCTTAGTGGCTCAGTTGTGTCCAACTCTTTGCAACCCCATGGACCCCAGGCTCCTCTGTCCATGGGGATTCTCCAGGCAAGAATACTGGGTGAGTTGCCATGCCCTTCTCCAGGGGATCTTCCCAACCCAAGGATTGAACCCAGGTCTTTTGCATTGCTGGTGGATTCTTTACAGTCTAAGCCACTAGGGAAGCCTAAGAATGGTTTAGTTGTCTTATTTATTTAATCACCTTAATTTCATTAAGATTTGTTCCATAGAGCTTCATGGATATACTCGGATCAACTTCTAGGATTCAATAGATTAAATTTACTCTTGTCATTAAACAATGATTTCATTTTCCTAAGATTTAGTAGTAGACCCCCTAAGAGCTTTCCCCTACCACATACCTGGGATTGATATTTATTTTGTTGGTTTTCAAATGGTATATCACACTTCTTCATTTCTATAATTACCTTGCGTTTCTGTTTCATCACTTACTTTTTTGTGTTCAATACTTTTTAATTGTTTCTGAAAAGTAAAATTTTTACATTTACATTTAACATTTTACATTTTAGGCTGAGGTGGCACAGTGGTGAAGAATCTGCCTGCCAATGCAGGAGATGCAAGAGATGCAGAAAGCAAAGAAGAACTAAAGAGCCTCTTGATGAAAGAGGAGAGTGAAAAGTTGGCTTAAAACTCAGTGTTCAGAAAACTAAGATCATGGCATCCAGTCCCATCACTTCATGGCAAATAGATGGGGAAACAATGGAAACAGTGACTTCATTTTTGGGGGGCTCCAAAATCACTGCAGATGGTGACTGCAGCCATGAAATTAAAAGATGCTTGCTCCTTGGAAGAAAAGCTATGACTAATATGCTAGACAGCATATTAAAAAGCAGAGACATTACTTTGCCAACAAAGGTCTGTCAAGTCAAAGCTATGGTTTATTCTAGTAGTCATGTATGGATATGAGAGTTGGGCTATAAAGAAAGCTGAGCACCAAAGAATTGATGCTTTTGAGCTGTGGTGTTGAGAAGACTCTTGAGAGTCCCTTGGACTGCAAGGAGATCCAACCAGTCAATCCTAAAGGAAATCAGTCCTGAATATTCATAAGGACTGATGCTGAAGCTGAAACTCCAGTACTTTAGCCACCTCATGCGAAGAGCTGACTCATTGGAAAAGACCCTGATGCTGGGAAAGAGTGAAGGTGGGAGGAGAAGTAGATGACAGAGGATGAGATGGTTGGATGGCATCACTGACTCGATGGACCTGAGTCTGAGCAGGTTCCGGGAGTTGGTGATGGACGGGGAAGCATGACATGCTGCAGTCCTCGGGGTCGCAAAGAGTCGGAAACGACTGAGCAACTGAACTGACTGACTTCACATCACACTTTTTTCCCCACAAAGTTTGGAGTAAAATTCCAAATCCTGGTGAAACTGCCAAGGAAAACAATATGCAGTTTCCTCAAATATTAAAAATAGAACTAGCATATGATCCAGCAATCCCACTTGTAGTTATGCATCCAAAAGAAATCAGAATGGGACATCAAAGAGATACCTGTATTCTCATGTTTAGTGCAGCATTGTTTAAAATAGTTGAGATATGAAAACAGTGGACGGATGGATAGAAGTTGATCAACTTCTAGAAGATGTGGTGTTTTATATATATATATACATATATATGTATATATATATATATGCAATGGAATATTATTCAACTAGGAGAAAGAGGGACATCCTGCCATTTGCAACAACATAGATATACCTTGAGAACCTTATGATAAGTGAAATAAGTTGGACAGGGAAAGACAAATAGTGCATGGTATCACATATATGTGGAATCTTAAAAAGAAAAAGTTAAAAAAAAAATCTCAACCTCTGTGACATCTAGCCCCTGTTGACCTCCCCCATCTCCATTTGTTCACTGTCTCCCAGCCACACAGGTCTCTTGGTCCAAGACTGGTTCTACCTCAGGACCTTTGCACTTGCTGTTTTCTCTGCCTCAAAGGCTCTTCCTTCAGGACTTTGCTCTGGCTTCCACGAGTCATCTCAAGTCCTTCTCTCTCTGATAGATCAGTGCGCAGTGACTGCTCACTCCTTGGTCCTCTGATGACTTGTGTTCTCTGGGCCTGGGGAAGGACCTTCCCTTTGAGCCCGTCTGCCTGCTGCCCTGTTCCTCTCCTCTCCTGCCCCAGGAGTCTACATGTCCTATTTCACTTTCTTGTTGATTCACTGACCACTTGTTGTGCATCTTCACTGAGGTGTTCCCCAACATGTGGCCAGTAATTCTGAGCTGGTGACAAAGACAGAGTACCTCTCTCCACCTGCAATTCTACCACAGAGGAATTCTTCTGAAGGTGCACTCTAAGGCATGCTCGAGGAAGTTTGGAAAGAGAAGCATTCGTTCGTGATAGAGGCGCATCCATCAGCTACCATGTTCCCATTCGGTGGATGCTACTGTAAGTCCCAGGTGGTGCCAGTGATAAAGAACCCCTCTGCCAATGCAGGAGAAAAGAGACGTGGGATCAATCTCAGGGTCGGGAAGATTCCCTGGAGGACAGCACAACAATGCACTCCAGTATTCCTGCCCGGAACACCCCATGGACAGAGGAGCCTGGCAGGCTACAGTCCAAAGTGTTGCAAAGAGTTGAACACGACTGAAGCAACTTGGTACTTAGCGCACACTATAAGTCACAGAAAGGGGGCAAATGTGGGACAGCCCTAACCTGGATGAATGTCAAAAGCATGAGGAAACCATCACAGAAGAATCCATGTGGAATAATGCCATGTAAACATAAAGCTTAACACATGCAGCACAATTCTATATGTTGTTGGTGGGCACATCCTGTGTAGTAAAGATGAAAAATGTGCCTGGGAGTGATAAAGACTCAATGTAGGATGTTGGTTATTTCAGAGATGGGGAGAGTGGAGGGGAGAGAGAGAGCCAGACAAGCAGAGAGGGAGAAGAGGGAGAAGGAGGCAAACAAGAACATGGGAGTAGGGAGATGTACGTGGATGCTCTACTTCTTAAGTTGAGTGGTGAATACAGCTGTGTTCCAGCATGAGTTATGATCTATGCTTTTTTTTTTTGCATGCCTGATATATTACATACAACACACACACACACACACACACACACCATGGTCCGCATGTTCAGTTGCTCAGTTGTGTCTGATTCTTTGTAACCCCATGGACTGTAGCCTGCCAGGCTTCTCTGTCCATGGGAGTCTCCAGGCAAGAATACTGGAGTGGGTTGCCACTTCCTTCTCCAGGGAATCTTCCTGACTCAGGGATCCAACCCGGGTCTCCTGCATCCCCTGCATTGGTAGGCTGATTCTTCTCTACTGAGCCATCTGGGAAACCTATCATGGTCCCCTCCTATCCTCAAGGAACTCACTAGGAGAGAGAGGCCCCAGATGAGTGGGCAAGTAATGATGGATGCCACCCCGTTCTGTGGTCAAGATCACTGTCTCTTCAACTCCCATCCCAAGGGTCCAGACATACCTCCTGGGTGTCTGTTTCTATTGAGCATGCCCAGGTCCCCACAAACCTTGTAGCAAACCCTGCTCAGCATCTACCCTCAGTCCTGTTCTTTCACTGTACCTGAGCTTAGCAGTGACCCTGCTGATTACCCAGTCACTAGGGCCAGAGATTTGGGCAGCAGCCAGATCTCCTTTAACCCCACTTGCATCAAACTGACAGTTTAACCTGCCCCCCTCTTTTTCCCAACCCCTCCTCTCCTTCCCAGCACCCTGCCAGATTCTCATCTTGTCACTGTTAGATTCCAAACCCATTCCTTCTCTGGTCACTTTGGCTCCAGGCTGGCTCTTTTGGTTCAACCTCCACAATGGCCTCTACCAGGATGAGATGACCTGCTTCTCCCTAGCTTAAAATCCTGCACTGGATCCCTATTACTCTGTTACCAATAGCTAACAGTTCTTTTAAAACTTTATTTGTTTATCTTTACTGTGCCCTTGTTGCTTGCTGTAAATAGGGTTTCTCTAGCTCCGTTCACAGGCTTCTCATTGCTGTGGCTTTTCTTGGGCTCAGAAGTGGTGGTGCATAGGCTTAGTTGCTCTGCAGCATGTGGGATCCTCCTGGATCAGGGACTGAACTTGTGTCTCCTGCATTGGCAGGTGGATTCTTAACCACTGGATCACCACGGAAGTCCCTTGCTAACATTTCTTGCATGCATGTGTATTTTGTCGCTTCAAGCTGGTTTTAGAAAAGGCAGAGGAACCAGAGATCAAATCGCCATTGAAAAAGCAAGAGAGTTCCAGAAAAACATCTGTTTCTGCTTTATTGACTATGCCAAAGCCTTTGACTGTGTGGACCACAATAAACTGTGGAAAATTCTTCAAGGGATGGGAATACCAGACCACCTCACTTGCCTCTTAAGAAACCTATATGCAGGTCAGGAAGCAACAGTTAGAACTGGACATGGAACAACAGACTGGTTCCAAATAGGAAAAGTAGTGCGTCAAGGCTGTATATTGTCACCCTACTTATTTAACTTATATGCAGAGTACATCATGAGAAACGCTGGATTGGAGGAAGCACAAGATGGAATCAAGATTGCCGGGAGAAATCTCAATAACCTCAGATATGCAGATGACACCACCCTTATGGCAGAAAGTGAAGAAGAACTAAAGAGCCTCTTGATGAAAATGAAAGAGAAGAGTGAAAAAGTCGGCTTAAAGCTCAACATTCAGAAAACTAAGATTATGGCATCCAGTCCCATCACTTAATGGCAAATAGATGGGGAAACAGTGGAAACAGTGGCTGATTTTATTTTTCTGGGCTCCAAAATCACTGCAGATGGTGATTTCAGCCATGAAATTAGAAGACGCTTACTCCTTGGAAGGAAAGTTATGACCAACCTAGACAATATATTAAAAAGCAGAGACATTACTTTGTCAACAAAGATATGTCTAGTCAAGGCTATGGTTTTTCCAGTGGTCATGTATGGATATGAGAGTTGGACTATAAAGAAAGCTGAGCACCGAAGAACTGATGCTTTTGAACTGTGGTGTTGGAGAAGACTCTTGAGAGTCCCTTGGACTACAAGGAGATCCAACCAGTCAATCCTAAAGGAGATCAGTCCTGAATGTTCATTGGAAGGACTGATGCTGAAGCTGAAACTCCAATCCTTTGGCCACCTGATGTGAAGAGCTGACTCATTTGAAAAGACCCTGATGCTGGGAAAGATTGAGGGCAAGAGGAGAAGGGAACAGCAGAGGATGAGATGGTTGGATGGCATCACCGACTCAATGGACTTGGGTTTGGGTAGACTCTGGGAGTTGGTGATGGACAGGGAGGCCTGGCGTGCTGTGGTTCATGGGGTCGCAGAGTCAGACACAACTGAGCAACTGAACTGAACTGAACTTGTTCCAAAGCTCTTAAAACTCTGCGATGAAGGACCCAGAAGCTGGAACCTCTTGGCAGGCCTTGTGCACAGGTTGCTTCCTTTTTCTTTTTACCTAAGTTTTTATCTTGTATTGGAGTATAGTCAGTTAACAATACTGTGATAGTTTCAAGTGGACAACAAAGGGACTTAGCCAGACTTATACATGTATCCATTCTCTCCCAAACTCTCCTCCCATCCGGGCTGCCACATAACATTTGCTTCCCATTTTTTTGTACTCATTATCCAGACTAGTGAACGGAGGCTCAGAGAGGCAAAGTCACTTTCCCAAGGTCATACAGCAGGCCTGGCTGGAGAGGCACAGCCCCCATCTTGCTAGTTTCTTTTCCTGTCTGCTTCCCTCTCTCCCCACTCACCTGTGGTAGGTGTCTCCTCTGGCTTTGGAGATGTCTGGCAGGAGGTGACACAGCTTTTGCTGGGAGAATTTCCTGGGCTGCCTGCCACGTGGAGCGAGGTCTTTGGCCCCACAGAAGGGAGCAGGAGAACCCGGCAGAGCCCAATTTACCCGTCCATCCTCACACCTCAGGCTCAGTCCCTCGTGTCTTGTTAGGGCACCGGCTAATTGTCTGCTCCACACTCTGTCCCTGACGGCTCGTCTCTTTGGGAAAGAGGGCAACCACGTCTTGTTCTGGGGTTTTTCTTTGACCCCTGAGCTCAGGATCAAGGTGACTCTGGGCCTCTTTGGGGGAACTTTCTGCAAGTTCTGGGCTCAGAGGACATCCCCCAGCTCTGGGGGACCTGTCTGACCACTAGTGTATGTCCTTGGCTTCCCACTGCTGGGAACAATGGTTTGCAGATATTTTCTTTTTTAAGAAAAAATTTTCATTTTGTATTGGAGTAAGTCAATTAACAAGGTTGTGATAGTCTCAGGTGAACAGTTAAGGGCCTCAGCCATACATATGCGTGTATCCACTCTCCCCCACACTCCCCTCATCCAGGCTGCCACATAAGATTGAGCAGAGTTCCATGTGCTGTACAGTAGGTTTGGTTACCCATTTTAAATATAGCAGTGTGTGCATGTCTACCCGAAACTCCCTAATTATCCCTTCCCCCCACCCTTCCCCCTCCAGCAACTGTAAGCTCCCTAAGTTTATTCTCTATGTCTATGAGTCTCTTTCTGTTTTGTAAGTAAGTTCATGCGTATCATCTCTTTTTGGATTCCACAATAAGGGATGTCATGTGTTATTTCTCCTTCCCTGCAAACATTACTTGTTAATTGAGGTGAGATTCACATGACATAAAATTAACCATTAAAAAGTAATTAACCATTAAAAAGTAAACAGTTCAGTGCCATTTAGCACACTCACAATGTTGGGCAACCACCACGTCTGTTTAGTTCCCAAGCATTTTAACCCTCCTACAAGGGAACTTCATACCTATTAGCAGTCAATCCCCATTTCCCATCCCCCCAACCTTGAATCCATCTCCATGGATTTACCTATTCTGGACATCTCACATAAATGAAATCGTACAATGTGTGACCTTTTGCATCTGACTTCCTTCACTTAACATAACGTTTTTGGGTTCATCTACCTTATGTGTGTGTGCGTGCTCAGTCATGTCCAGCTCTTTGACTGTAGCCTGCCAGGATCCTCTGTCCATGAGACTTCCCAGGCAAGAATACTGTAGTGAGTTGCCATTTCCTTCTCCACATCTACATTGTAGCATGTGCCAATGCTTCATTCCTTTTTCTGTCTGAAAAATATTGCATTGTATGAATGGACCACTCACTGTTTATCCGTTAACCAGTTGATGGACATTTGGGTACTTTCCACTTTTGGCTACTGTGACTTGTGCTGCTGTGAACTCTGGCTTACAGGCATCTGTTGGAGTCCCTGTTTTCAATTCTTTTGAGTACATTCATAGAACCAGGATTGCTGGTTCATGTAGCAATTGCTTTCACGTTTTGGCATTGTAAATAATGCTGCTACGAACATGAGCATACACATATCTCTTCAAGACATTGCTTTCACTTCCTTTGGAGATATATATATATATATACATACACACACACACCCATAAGTGGAATTGCTAGGTCATATGGTAATTCTATTTTTAATTTTGTATGCCGCAGTGCCTGTACCAATTTCTATTTCCACTGACCATGCACAAGAGTTCCAATTTCTTCCTATCCTCACTGACACTCATTTTTTTTTTAAATTACAGCCACCCTAATGGGTGGTATGAAGTGGTGTCTCATTGTGGTTGTGGCTCGCATTTCCCTGATGAATAATCACTTTGACCACCTTTTATATTCCAAATAATTTTGAACTTGCATATCTATTGATAAAATATATTTGGGCACATACCCCCGACTATGTGAATATTTAAAAACTAGTAGCATTATCAACATTATAAAACAGGGCTCCCAAGTTTAAGTGAAAAGGGGAAGCTATTAGAATGAAATAAACTCTTGGTTGTTTCAAACCACCCTGACAGTAACACTGCCTGCCTGCTAAGTCGCTTCAGTCATGTCTGACTCTTTGCAAAGGTGTGGAGTATAGCCTGCCAGGCTTCCCTGTCCATGGGATTCTCCAGGCAAGAATACTAGAGTGGGTTGCCATGCCCTCCTCTAGGGGATCTTCCAGACCCATGGATCGAACCCATATCTCATGACTCCTGCATTGGAGAGCATGTTCTTTACCGCTAGTGTTGCCTGGGAAGCCCAGCAGTAACGTTAATATTAGCTAATACTTCAAGGTATCCTGGGACAAAGTTCATTATTGAGGGTCATGGATGGAACCTTTATTACAAATGTGCTTTTTGACAGTTGAAAAATGTTTGACTATTTCTGGTCGCTACTGGTTTCTTTGTCATTGCCTTTCCTCCTCACAATATGTCTAACGTAGAGAGAAGACATTTTAGGGGTCGAGAAGTCTCTGCCCACATTTTTGGGTTGGCATTAGGGTCAACCTGTGTTCTTTTATGTCACAGGAGATATTTTTGATGATTGGTTGAGATAAAAATGGATAATACAACATATAGGTCTACCTGTTTGGGCACATGGAAACTGTGTTATGCACACCAAAATAGGCTGAAAGCTAGAATCACTCTAGTAAAAATAAAAAATGTTAGTAAAGTACATACTTTTTTTTATTTTTTTACACCTTTTTATTTTGAAATCATTTTAGATCCACATGAAAGTCAAAAACATAATACAGAGAGGTCCTGTGTATCCTTCACTCAGCTTCCTACAATAAAACTTTTTACAATTATATCATTATATATATATACATTGGAGGAGGAAATGGTAACCCACTCCAGTAGCCTTGCTTGGGAAATCCCAAGGATGGAGGAGCCTGGGGAGCTACAGTCCATGGGGTCACGAAGAGTTGGACACAACTTAGCAACTTAAACAACCACCACAACATATGTTTACATATAATGAATTTAAATATAATAATGCATTATATATTTACATATAAATATCGTGTGTAGTTACATGATTATAGGCAGTTATAAAAACCGGGACATTGACATTATTAATTAACTAAAGGCCTTATTTGAAATCCACCAATTTTAATATTCACGCAACTGCTTTGAAATGCTCTGTGAAATTTTGTCACTTGTGTACAGTCAAGTAACCACCACCACAATCAGGACACAACACTGTTCCATCATCCAAAGGAACTCCCTCACGCTGCCTCTTTGTAATCAACACTCCCACACTTTCCTAACCCTTGGCAACCATAATCTGGCAATCACAACCCCCATAATTTTGTCATTTTGAGAATGTTATGTAAATAATATTGTACAGACTTGTGACCTTTGAGGTTGGTTTCTTTTACTCAACAACCCTAGAGAATCATCTAGGTCATTATATGTTATCAGTAGTTCGATCTTTTTTAATGCCAAGTAGCATTTCATTGTGTGGATGAACAGCTGTTTGTTGGAAGACATTTAAGTTGTTTCCTGCTTTTGGCTATTACAAATAAAGCTGCTCTGAATATTCATATACACAAGCTTTCATTTCTTCAGGGTAAATACCTAGGATTAAGATTATTGGGTTACATGGTAGATGTAAGTTTATAAGAAACTGTCAAACTCTTTTCCAAACCATTTTGCATTCCCACCAGTAACCTATGAGACTTCTGATTACTCTGCATCCTCGTTCGATTTTGTCAGTGTTTTTTATTTTAACCATTCTGATAGGTGTGTAACGGCATTTCATTGTGACTTGACACGACTGAAGCGACTTAGCAGCAGCAGCAGCAATGACTTAACGATGTTGTACATCTTCTCATGTCCTTCTTTGCGTATTGTCTTTGGTGACGTGTACAGGTGTTCAAGTCTTCGTCCATTCTCTAATAATTATTATTTAAAAAGTTTTTGGGAGGTAAAAATGAATGCAAAATGAAAGGTCTTCATTTCTTTTACATTCAGGACCCCTATACAGCATAATTCACCCTGCATTTGCAGGAATTCTTGTAAACGGAGCACTCCTAACCCACAAGTAACTTTCCAACTTGGTGACATTTTGTAGGAATGTTAAGAATGTGAAGTTGCTCAGTCGTGTCTGACTCTTTGCGACCCCATTGACTGTAGCCTGCCAGGCTCCTCTGTCCATGGGATTTTCCAGGCAAGAACACTGGAGTGAGTTGCCATTTCCTTCTCCAGGGGAATCTTCCCGACCCAGGGGTCGAAACGGTTCTCCCACACTGCAGGCAGACTCTTTACCGTCTGAGCCACCAGGGAAGCCCTGGTGTTAAAGACAACAATGAATGAAATCGATGTCCTATGAGTTTAAGAAGACAATAAATACAAATATTTATTGATTTTGTTTTGTTCAGCTTCCTTTTATGTTTCCCATCATCAGATTGTGTGGTTTTTAATTTTTTCTTCGGGTGATGGAATATTTTCCGAGTCTTCTAGAAAACCTACTGGCGCGGTGTTGTCCTGGCGCCCCCGAGCGTCCGAACTGGGAAATACGCTCTGTGAGCGTGTACATCATAACCTACATAGTGCGGCGGAAAAGTCAACCTACAGCCATGGTGTATGGACGGGCGAGTTAGACTATAAAGAAAGCTGAGCGCCAAATAAATGATGCTTTTGAACCTTGGTGTTGGAGAAGACTCTTGAGAGTCCCTTGGACTGTAAGGAGATCCAACCAGTCAGTCCTAAAGGAAATCAGTCCTGAATATTCATTGGAAGGACTGATGCTGAAGCTGAAACTCCAGTACTTTGGCCACCCAATGCAAAGAACTCACTCATTGGAAAAGACCCTGATGCTAGGAAAGATTGAAGGCGGGAGGAGAAGGGTACAACAGAGGAATGAGATGGTTGGTTGACATCACCGACTGGATGGACATGAGTTTGCGCAAGCTCCGGTAATTGGTGATGGACGGGCAAGTCTGGCGTGCTGCAGTCCATGTGGTCGCAAAGAGACACGACTGAGCGACTGAACTGAACTGAACTGGACAGCCACGATGACCTCCCAGTTCCCCCACTCTTCTCACAGTTGTCCTATCTCCATAAAACCCAAACTCTAACTAGAAGCAAGTGTCCTTCCTTCCCAATACAGCATTCCTTTCACACCCCTTTCTGCCTTTGTGCCTGATGTTCCCTCCTCATTTTTTATTTAATTTCTAAACTACCTAGATGTCATCAGTATATGAGAAACCACACAAATTTGAAATGAACAATCAGATAAGTTTTGATGTACATCTGTTAAATGATCATTTAAAAATAACACTTGCTAAAATAGTAACTTGATAGATAACATATAAATAATATAAAATTAAAATAATTGCAAACTCACAGAAGATTTGCAATAATATCACTCAGAACTTCTCTGTTTTTCCCCCCAGTTTCTCCAGTTGTCAGTCTTTTTTCCCCCGCTTTTTCAAGTTGCTCCTTCTCTCACTATATATATATATATATATATATATACACATACATATACATATAATAGGGAAAGTTTCAGATATATTATCCTTTAATCCCTAAATACTTTTTACTGTGTATTTCCTAAGAACAAGAGTATTCTCTAAAAACTACAATAAATTTATCAAGTACATAAAAGTAATCATTGACACAGTTTTATTTTCTAATCGATAATCTAGACTTCAGTATCTCCAACTCTCTCCCAAATGTCTATAACTTATAGCAATATTTTTTTCTCATTGATCCAAGTCCAGTATCAGGTACATCTAATTGTCATGTTTCTTATATCTCTTTTATCTGAGCCTTTTCTTGGTTCCTCAGCTTTTCTTGGTCTTTCATGACACTGAACATTTAAAAATATTTTTAATTTTTTATTATAAAACTTTTTAATGGATACAAACATTGGGAGAGTTTAACAATGAACTTTAATATGTTTATCACTCAAATTCAACAGCTCTCAAAATTTTAAGAACACTTTTGATTACATTTGGATCCATCTGGACAATCCAGGATAATCTCCTTATTTTAAATTTAGCTGGTTAGCGAACAATCCCATCTGCAATCTTACTTCCTCTTTGTCATGTAACCTAGCGTGTTCACAGGGTTTGAGGATTACAATGTGGGCCTCTTGGAAGAGGGTCGTCATTCTGCTTATCCACGACTCAGAGACTCAATAGATTCTGATACTGTGCTGTTTTTTTATTTCTAGAGTCACCCCCAAACTCATTACTGAAACACAGAAACCAAATATGTATGGCTAGCAAGAGATATTTTACTGAAGTGTCTGATCTGGAAGAAGATGATTTCACATCAAAATAGCCATAAACTTCTGCTAATTTATGTTATAGAAACCTAGGGGACAATACAATATTGTAAAGTTAAAAAATAAAAAAAAATTAATTAGAATGTCAAAGAGCATTTGTATTATATATATTGATATTTAATGTATTAAAATTATAAAAAAAATTAAAAAAAAATAAAAATAAAAAATGAGAAAAAAAAAAGAAACCTAGGGGAATGTGACTGGGGAACAATTCTAAATGTTCTATATCAAGGAAGAGAGAAAATAATGTTGGATGAATCTGCATTTATTTACATGAATGCAGTTATCAGAACCGCTTCATGCATCACAGCCTGTCACGGCAAAGGGGCTTGCATTAACTCAGTGGAGCTATGAGCCAGGCCGTGCAGGACTGCTCAAGACGGACAGGTCACAGTGATGCGTTCTGACAAGGCATGGTCCACTGGAGAAGGAAATGGCAACCTGATGCTTTTGAACTGTGGTGTTGAAGAAAACCCTTAAGAGTCCCTTGGACTGCAAGGAGATCTAACCAGTCCGTCCTAAAGGAAAGCAACCCTGAGTATTCATTGGAAGGATTGTTGCTGAAGCTACAATACTTTAGCCAGCTGACTTATTAGAAAAGACCCAGATGCTGGGAAAAATTGAAGGTAAAAGGAGAAGGGAGTGGCAGATGATGAGATGGTTGGATAACATCACCGACTCAATGGACATGAATTTGAGCAAACTCTGGGAGATAGTGGAGGACAGAGGAGCCTGGTGTGCTGCAGTCCATGGGGTCGCAAAGAGTTGGATACAAAGAGTTGAACAGTGACTGAACAACAGTAGCAACAACAATTATCAGAGACACTGAGTTCAAGTAGCCAAGAATTTTCTTTCTTTTTTTTTTTTTAATTTTATTTTATTTTTAAACTTTACATAACTGTATTAGTTTTGCCAAATATCAAAATGAATCCGCCACAGGTATACATGTGTTCCCCATCCTGAACCCTCCTCCCTCCGCCCTCCCCATTCCATCCCTCTGGGTCGTCCCAGTGCACCAGCCCCAAGCATCCAGTATCGTGCATCGAACCTGGACTGGCAACTCGTTTCATACATGATATTTTACATGTTTCAATGCCATTCTCCCAAATCTTCCCACCCTCTCCCTCTCTCACAGAGTAACCTAGATGTCCATCAGCAGATGAATGGATAAGAAAGCTGTGGTACATATACACAATGGATTATTATTCAGCCATTAAAAAGAATACATTTGAATCAGTTCTAATGAGGTGGATGAAACTGGAGCCTATTATACAGAGTGAAGTAAGCCAGAAAGAAAAACACGAATACAGTATACTAACGCATATATATGGAATTTAGAAAGATGGTAACAATAACCCTGTGTACGAGACAGCAAAAGAATTTTCTAATAGTTTATGTAACAGAAACTTGGACACCACTGTGATGTACATTTAATAAGACTGAAATTCAGGAGCTTGATATGACATAAAGGTAAGAATCAAAGAGCATAGGGAAACAGGAAAGTTAAAGTGTGTTTATTATGTGGAATTCTTCCACTTTTCATCATTACCTTAAACCCCCAAGAGGTTTCAGAGAACACCCCCTCCATTAGGAATTGAGGAATGCCTTGGTAATGATGGCATGAGCATCTGTGAAAAACTTTACAGGCTGGGAATATACTTTCATATATATGTGAAAAGGGATTATTAATTTTAATGCTGTATTAATATTTAATACATTAATTAATAATGCTCCACATAGAATACATTTAGAACTGCATTCCACAGTGTCATAATTTTTACATCAAACATAATTTAGATGACTCCTGGAGAGAAGGAAAGTATATTTGTTTACTCATATTTTTTTACCAGGTTTTTTATTTTTGAGGTTCCAAGGTTCCTTTAAAAAAATCATTTCCTGGGACTTCCCTGGTGGTCCGGTGGTTAAGAATTTGCCCTCCAGTGCAGGGGACACGGGTTTGATCCCTGGTCGGGGAACTAAGAGCCCATATGCTGTGGGGCAACTAAGCCTGAGCACTGCAGCTGGAGAGGTCGGATGTTGCAGTGAAGACTCAGTGCAGCCAACCCCCCCGCCCGCCCCCGAAACCGCATTTACTTAGTTTGTTTGCCTACACATTTTTTTAAATTGACTTTTAAATTTATTTTTGGCCGCTGTAGGTCTTTGTTGCTGCACGTGGGTCTTCTCTAGCTGTGGTGCACATAGCTGGGGGCTTCTCTTGTTGCAGAAGGCTCTAGGGTGCTTGGACTTTAGTGGTTGCCACATGTGGGCTCAGTAGCTGTGGCATGTGGGCTTAGTTTCCCTGAGGTGTGTGGGACCTTCTTGGCTGGGGATCGAACTCATGACCCCTGCATTGGCAGGCACATTCTTAGCCACTAGACCACCAGAGAAGTCCTACACATTTTCTAATGTTCTTTTCTCTAGGCTGGGGAAGCAGGGAACAATAGCCATCATAATATTGCTATAGTTTATTGTGCGTTTTATGTGTGCTAAACAGTGTTAGGGACTTTTACATCTGATCTCTAACTTTAGAGCTTTTATAGAGATGCACACAAACGAGGAGCAGGAAGCGCTGGGAATATCAATAACTTCAGAAAACTACAATGATTAGAATCATAGTTAAAGTTAAGAATTGATGCCCTAAGTGAAACTTGGGAATTCTATCTATAAGAAGTTTGCACGATTCTCATTACAAAGACCTTGCAGCATCTATCTTTTTTGAAAATTGAAGTATAGTTGATTTACAATGTTGTGTTAATTTCTGCTGTACAACAAAGTGATCCAGTTATACATGTATGTATATACATTCCTTTTTATATTCTTTTCCTTTGTGGTTTATCTCACGATATTGTATATAGTTCCCTGTGCTAAACAATAGTATCTTTTTGTTTATCCATTATATATGTAATAATTTGCATCTGCTAACCCTAAACTCCGCACACGCTAGTAAAGTAATGCTCAAAATTCTCCAAGCCAGGCTTCAGCAATATGTGAACCGTGAACTTCCTGATGTTCAAGCTGGTTTTAGAAAAGGCAGAGGAACCAGAGATCAAATTGCCAACATCCGCTGGATCATGGAAAAAGCAAGAGAGTTCCAAAAAACATCTATTTCTGCCTTATTGACTATCCCAAAGCCTTTGACTGTGTGGATCACAATAAACTGTGGAAAATTCTGAAAGAGATGGGAATACCAGACCACACCACCTGACCTGCCTCTTGAGAAATTTGTATGCAGGTCAGGAAGCAACAGTTAGAACTGTACATAGAACAACAGACTGGTTCCAAATAGGAAAAGGAGTTCGTCAAGGCTGTATATTGTCACCCTGTTTATTTAACTTCTATGCAGAGTACATCATGAGAAACGCTGGACTGGAAGAAGCACAAGCTGGAATCAAGATTGCTGGGAGAAATATCAATAACCTCAGATATGCAGATGACACCACCCTTATGGCAGAAAGTGAAAGGAACTAAAAAGCCTCTTGATGAAAGTGAAAGTGGAGAGTGAAAAAGTTGGCTTAAAGATCAACATTCAGAAAACTAAGATCATGGCATCTGGTCCCATCACTTCATGGGAAATAGATGGGGAAACAGTGGAAACAGTGTCAGACTTTATTTTTCTGGGCTCCAAAATCACTGCAGATGGTGATTGCAGCCATGCAATTAAAAGACACTTACTGCTTGGAAGGAAAGTTATGACCAACCTAGGTAGCATGTTCAAAAGCAGAGACATTACTTTGCCAACAAAGGTTCGTCTAGTCAAGGCTATGGTTTTTCCTGTGGTCGTGTATGGATGTCAGAGTTGGACTGTGAAGAAGGCTGAGTGCCGAAGAATTGATGCTTTTGAACTGTGGTGTTGAGAAGACTCTTGAGAGTCCCTTGGACTGCAAGGAGATCCAACCAGTCCATTCTGAAGGAGATCAGCCCTGGGATTTCTTTGGAAGGAATGATGCTAAAGCTGAATGAAACTGCAGTACTTTGGCCACCTCATGTGAAGAGTTGACTCATTGGAAAAGACTCTGATGCTGGGAGGGATTGTGGGCAGGAGGAGAAGGGGACGCCAGAGGATGAGATGGCTGGATGGCATCACTCACTCGATGGACGTGCATCTGGGTGAATTCCGGGAGTTGGTGATGGACAGGGAGGCCTGGCGTGCTGCGATTCATGGGGTCGCAAAGAGTCGGACACGACTGAGTGGCTGAACTGAACTGAACTGAACCCTAAAGTCCCAGTCTGTCCCTCCCCTCCATCCCCCTTGGCAATCACAGATCTTTTCTCTGTATCTGTGAGCCTGTTTCTGTTTTGTAGATAGGTTCATTTGTGTCATGTTTTAGATTCCACGTATAAGTGATATCCCATGATATTTGTCTTTTTCTTTCTGACTTACTTCATTGAGTATGATAATCTTTAGTTCTATCCATGATGCTGCAAATGGCATTATTTCGTTACTTTTTAGGTCCAAGTAGTATTCCGTTGGAGAAGGAAATGGCAACCCACTCCAGTGTTCTTGCCTGGAGAATCCCAGAGACGGGGGAGCCTAGTGGGCTTCCGTCTATGGGGTCGCACAGAGTCGGACACGACTGAAGCGACTTAGCAGCAGCGGCAGCAGTATTCCGTTGTATGAATGTACCGCATCTTCTTTATCCACTTATCTGTTGATGGATACTTAGATTTCTTCCGTGTTTTGGCTATTGTGAACAGTGCTGCTGTGATCTTAGGGGTGTGTGTATTTTTTGAGTCATAATTTTGTCCAGATACATGCTGAGGAGTGGGATTGTTGGGTCATATGGTAATTCATTTAGTTTTTTGAAGAGCCTCCATGCTGTTTTCCACAGTGGAGGAGCATCTGTCTTAAACCTTAGCAGTATTTTATATTTTCATTTTTGTTGGATGCAAACAAGTCGGGTCACTACTCTTTGATGAGCGTACTCAGATAAAGTACTCTTTGTCTAAATGTATCTCTGTGGATAATCGTGTTCAGCATGCACAAGTAAGCATGTATTTTCCTTCGTGTTCAGAGAACTTCCTTTCTATATTCTTTCTATATATCTGCTAAAGATAAATTTTCTGAGTTTTCCTTCATCTGAGAATGTCTTCATTTCCCTTTCATTTCTGAAGGATATGTTGTTGAACTGGCAATTCTTTTCTCTCAGCATCTGAACCAAATACTGTGCCATTTCCTTCTGGCTTCATGGTTTCTGATGAATAATCCACTGTCACTCATTGCTTTTCCCCTATAGATAAGGCATAATTATTCTGACTAGTCTCAAGATTTTTTATCTGTAGTTTCCAGGAATTTAATTGTGATGTATCTTGGTTTGGATTGCTATAGGTTTATTTTGCTTGGGGTTCACTGAGCTTCAATTTCCAGGCTTTCTCTCTTGCCATATTTGGGAAGATGTTAGCTGTTATTTCCTCAAGTACTTTATTTAGTCTTGCTGGACTAAAATCTGGCAGACCCCAGAACTCCTGCTCTTTCTTTAAGCTTCCAACTGTTGTATTTCATTCCCACTTACCTGGCAGGTTAGCTACAATACCAGGCACTAAGCCAAGGGTAGAACATATTTCTCTGCTCTTTGGATTTGGAAGTATCTGTTGGGTGGCAAGCTGGGCTACAGGGAGAATGGGGTCTGGAGGCTTTGACGGATGGGGAAGTGGGTCTGAGGGCTCTTAGGAAAGATTTTTAACATTTATACCTCAATCCCTGTAGGCCAGGCCTAGCCCCCAAATGCCTTGTTAGGGATCCAGATGCCAAATAATGTTTGCCCCAAAGGGAACCACTCCTGGATGTAGCAGCTTGGGGAAAGAGAGCAACACCCAGCATTTCTTTCTTTTTCCTTCTCCTTCACTTCTGCAAGGCTTGGTGTAGCAAGAGATCTCTATTTCCAGGGCACATATCTTGGGGAGAACACGCCTCAAGGGCCCTAGAAATGACAGAATTCGGTTGGTGCTTCTGGGTTAATGGTGGCAAGCCAGTGGTGCCCATCTCTTGCTCAAAATCCCACCATGGTTCCCATCCCTAGATAAGGCCACTATAATTTTTTGACACAGATTTTATAAGTAAAAGCGTGTGAACCATATATTTATGCTTACCCATAAATTATGTATGTCTACTGCTGGGGGTGATGGAGAATGAGATGGTTGGATTGCATCACTGAATTAATGGACATGAGTTTGAGCAAACTCTGGGAGATAGCAAAGGACAGGGAAACCTGGCGTGCTGCAATCCATGAGGCCACAAAGAGTGGGACACGACTGAAGCAACTTAGCACACACACATACATTGTGAAATGATTATTACAAGCAAGGTAAGTAACACAGTCATCAGTTCACACAGCGATCTTTTTTTTTTTTTTTCATGGTGAGAATGCTTAAGACCTATTCTCTTAGCAAATCACAAGTATGATATGGTTGTACTTATTGCAGTCACCAAGCTGTACATTAGATCCCTGGAAAGTATTTGTCTTACAACCGAAAGTTGCACCTTCTGACCAACATTTCCCCTTTCTTTGCCTTCCAATCTGGAAACCACCATTTTCCTCTGTTTCAATAAATTTGATATTTTTAAGTTTCACAAATGATTGAAATCATACAGTATTTATCTTTCTTGTGTGCAGGTTTTTATATGAGTAGGTGCAATGACATTTTTATAAATAGCAAAGCCAACAATGAGTGAAGCTGATATAACATTTCACTTGGTTGTTATTTCTTTAAACATTTATTGATTTCAGTTTTGTGGTTTTCCATTTGTGCTTTGGGACAAAACTCTGCTTCATTTTTTTTTTTTTTTCAATCCCTTGATTGCAATTACTTTCAGATTCTCCTGGGAAGCTTCAGAGTAGGGGCAGGCACTGCCCAGCTTTGATTCTTGAGGAAAGAAATAGCTGGGCTTGGCTCAATGCCCAGTGGTGAAATATGCCCCAGAGAGTCTTCCTAAATGACCTAAGGTACTGGATTTTTGAAACACTATCACCCCCAAGCCATTTAGAATACACGCCTCAGAAGAGTTGAGCGTTAATGTAAATGGGGTTGTGCTCAGTCGCTCAGTCACGTCTGACTCTTTGCAACCCTTTGGAGTGTAGCCCTCCAGGCTCCTCTGTCCATGGGGTTTTTTGGGCAAAAGTACTGGCGTGGGTTTCCCTTTCCATCCTTCAGGGGAATCTTCCTGACTTGACTCAGGGATTGAATTAGCGTCTCCTGTGTCTCCTGCATTGCAGGCGGGTTCTTTACCAGTTGAGCTATCAGGGAAGCCCAAGTGGGATTCAGGAATAAACTTACCTGCTATGTTTGAAAGACACCTCAGTGATGGTATCAGTCACTGCTGCTGCCACCTTATCCTCACTCCCTCCCTGTGCAGCTCCACACGCTTTGAACGGAGACTTTGTTCAAGCACCAATATGTTATTTAATTTTATGGTTCTTTGTCTTTGACCTGCCATTCCTACCTACTGTCCTTTCCTCCATCCTTCAATTTTTTGAGGTATCATTTATATACAGTGAAATGCACCGAACTTAAGCTTGCTAAAATTAGACAAATCTATTTATTTATGTTATCACCCAAATCAAGATATAGAACATTCCCATTGCTGCAGAAGCCTCTCTCTCGCCTTCTTTCCAGTCAAGCCCATCCTACCATCACCTAAAACCACTGTTATGGTTTTTACCATTGTGGATCAGAATTTTGCTTTTTTGGGGAAACTTCAGTAAATTGAATGGTTGTGTACTCTTTTGTGTCTGGTTTCTTTCAAAGTCTAGCCACTTTGTTGAAAGACTTTCCTTTCCCTTAACTATAGAGCTTTTGTAGAAGACCAATTGACTGTACATGCATGGGGCTATCTCTGCATTCTGTATTCTATTTTTAAAAATTGATTTTTTATTCATTTGGCTGTTCTGGGTCTTAGCTGTGATATGTGGGATCTTTCATTGCAGCATGTGGAATCTAGTTCCCTGACTGAGAAGAGCAGAGTCTTAGCCCCTGGACCACCAGAAAAGTCCTTCCATTCTGTTCTTGGATATATTTATCCATTCTAATATTTGTGAGAAAACATCTTAACTTTTGTAAATTTGTAGTAAGCCTGGAAATTAGATAATGTGAGTCCTCCAACTTCATCCCTTTCAAGATTGCCTTATTTTATTCATGGTCATTGAAATTTCTATAAAAATTTTAGGTTCAGTTTGTGAATTTCTATTAAAATCCTGGTGGGAATTAGGTTGGGGGTTGCTTTGGCTCTATAAGTTAATTTTGAGAGGATTGTCATTTTTAACCATTTTGAGTCTTCTTATATAGGAAATGGTGTATCTTGTCATTTATTTTTAAAATAGTTTATTCAAAAAAGCTTAGCAGTTTTCACTGTAGTGGTCTTGCACATATTTCATTAGATTTATTGCTGGTATTTTATATTTTTGATGTTAAGTAGTATTGTTTTGGGGGGCAGGAGGAGAAGGGAACGACAGAGGATGAGATGGCTGGATGGCATCACCGACTCGAGGGACATGAGTCTGAGTGAACTCCGGGAGTTGGTGATGGACAGGGAGGCTTGGCATGCTGCGATTCATAGGGTCACAGAGTCGGACACGACTGAGCGATGGAACTGAACTGAACTGAGTATTGTTTTTAAGATGTCATATTGTGTCTTTTGATAAAGGTTTTCTCCCCTCCTATTGTTTGCTGCCTGAAGAGGACATACAATTGATGTTTTAATAGATTAACCTTGTCTCCTTGTTGTTCAGTAGCTAAGTAGTGTACAACTTCTTGAGACCCCATGGACTGCAGAATGCCAGGCTTCCTTGTCTCCTACAACTTTGCTGTGTTCACTTATTAGTTCCAGTAGCTTGTAGATTTTGGGGGGGGGTTCTATGTACACAATCGGGTTGTCTACAAACAAAAGCAGTTTAAGTTTTTAATCACTTTATTTTTTTTCTGCCAAGGACCTCCAGAACAATGTTAAATGAGAATAAATGAGAGCAGACATTCTTTTCTTCCCAATCTAAAGAGGAAATAATTCAGTTTTTCACATTAAGTTTGATGTTAGATATGTTTTTTAAAAATCTATCCTTTATCAGATTTAAGAAGTTCCCTGCTATTCCTGGTTTGAGCATTGTTTTTGCTTTTAAAGAGGAGTGGGTATTGCATTTTGTCGACTGTTTTTCCTACATCTATGAGATGATAACACATGTTTCTCATTTATTCTCTGCATGTGTTGAATTATAGTGATTGATTTCCAAATATTAAACCATACTTTCATTCTTGAAATAAACCTCACATAGCTATGGTGTATTAACCTTTTAATATATGACTGGATTGTGTTTGTAATTATTTAAAACTTTTATCTTCACTCATGTGAATGTTGAGTTTTAAATTTTATTTTCCTGCAGTGTCTTTGTCAGCTTTTAGTATCAGGGTTTTCTGGTTTCACAAAGTGAAACATTTTTTAATCTTTTTTTATCTTCACTAGATGCATTTGTGTAAGATTGGTATTATTTCTTCCTTATATTTTTGGAAGCATATAGAGCAGTTCAAGTTTTCTATATCTTATGTCAGTTTTAAAAAAATTTTAAATAAATTTTACCAAAAACATACAGATGGCCAATAGGCACCTGAAAAGATGCTAAACATTGCATTTAGATTTGCATTAGAGAAATGCAAATCAAGAGTATGGCCAGGTACCACTTCACACTAGCTAGAATGGTCATCATTAAAAATCCTACAGATAACAAATGCCAGAGAGGTTGTGGAAAAATAGAACTCTCCTACTCTGTTAGTGGGAACACACATTGGATCCCAATGGTCATAGCAGCTCTATTTACACTAGCCAAGATGTGGAAGCAACTTAAATGTCCATTGACAGAAGAATAGATAAAGTGGTATATATACACAGATCAGATCAGATCAGTCGCTCAGTTGTGTTCGACTCTTTGCGACCCCATGAATCACAGCACACCAGGCCTCCCTGTCCATCACCAACTCCCAGAGTTCACTCAGACTGACATCCATCGAGTCAGTGATGCCATCCAGCCATCTCATCCTCTGTCATCCCCTTCTCGTCCTGCCCCCAATCCCTCCCAGCATCAGAGTCTTTTCCAATGAGTCAACTCTTCGCATGAGGTGGCCAAAGTACTGGAGTTTCAGCCTTAGCATCATTCCTTCCAAAGAAATCCCAGGGCTGATCTCCTTCAGAATGGACTGGTTGGATCTCCTTGCAGTCCAAGGGACTCTCAAGAGTCTTCTCCAACACCACAGTTCAAAAGCATCAATTCTTCGGTGCTCAGCCTTCTTCACAGTCCAACTCTCACATGCATACACGACCACAGGAAAAACCATAGCCTTGACTAGACACAATGGAATATTATTCAGCCATAAAAAGAATGAAATCATACTATTTGCAGCTACACAGATGAACCTAGAGATTATTATACTAAGTGAAGTAAGTCAGAAAGAGAAAAATCAATACCATATGATTTCACTTATGTGTGAAATCTAAAATATGAAATAAGTGAACTTATTTATAAAAGAGAAACAGACTTATAGACATAGAAAACAAAGGTTACCAAAGGAGAAAGGAGGTGTAGGGAGATAAATTAGGAGTTTTGGTATTAACAAATACAAACTACTACATATAAAATAGATAAATGGCAAGCTCGTAAATATTCACAAATCAATCAATGTGATATACCATATTAACAAATTGGAAGATAAAAACCATATGATTTTCTCAATAGATGCAGAGAAAGCCTTTGACAAAGCCTTTGACAAGATTCAATATCCATTTATGATAAAAACTCTCCAGAAAGCAGGCATAGGAGGAACATACCTCAACATAATAAAAACCATATATGACAAACCCACAGCAAACATCATCCTCAATGGTGAAAAATTGAAAGCATTTCCTCTAAAACCAGGAACAAGACAAGTGTGCTCACTCTCACCACTACTATTCAACATAGTTTTGGGAGTTCTAGCCACAGCAGAGAAGAAAAATAATAAAAGGAATCCAGATTGTAAAAGAAAAATAAAATTCTCACTGTTTGCAGGTGACATGATCCTCTGCATAGAAAGCCCTAAAGACACAACTAGAAAATTACTAGAGCTAATCAATGAATATAGTAAAATTGAAGGATATAAAGTTAATACACAGAAATCCCTTGCATTCCTATACACTAACAATGAGAAAGCAGAAAGAGAAATTAAGGAAACAATCCAGTTCACCATTGCAATTAAAATAATAAAGTACTTAGGCATAAATTTACCAAAAGAAACAAAATACCTATATATAGAAAACTATAAAACACTGATGAAAGAAATCAAACATGGCACAAATAAATGGAGAAATATACCATGTTTGTGGATCAGAAGGATCAATATAGTGAAAATGAGTATATTACCCAAAGCAATCTATAGATTCAATGAAATCCCTATCAAGCTACCAATGGTATTTTTCACAGAGCTAGGACAAATAATTTCATGATTTGCATGGAAACACAAAATCCTTGAATAGCCAAAGCAATCTTGAGAAAGAGGACTGGAACTGGAGGAATCAACCTGCCTGACTTCAGACTATACTACAAAGCTACAGTCATCAAGACAGTATGGTACTGGCACAAAGACAGAAATATAGATCAATGGAACAAAATAGAAAGCCCAGAGATAAACCCATACACCTATAGGCACCTTATCTTTGACCAAGGAGGCAAAAATAAATAATGGAGAAAAGACAATCTCTTTAACAAGTGGTGCTGGGAAAACTGGTCAACCACTTGTAGAAGAATGAAACTAGAACACTTTCTAACACCATACACAAAAATAAATTCAAAATGGATTAAAGATCTAAACGTAAGACCAGAAACTATAAAACTCTTAGGGGAAAACATAGGCAGAACACTCTCTGACATAAATCACAGCAAGATCCTCTATGACCCACCTCCCAGAGTAATGGAAATAAAAACAAATCAAAAAAAACAAATGGGACCTAATTAAAATTAAAAGCCTTTGCACAACAAAGGAAACTATAAGCAAGGTGAAAAGGCAACCTTCAGAATGGGAGAAAATAATGGCAAATGAAAAAACTGACAAAGAATTGATCTCCAAAATATACAAGCAGCTCCTGCAGCTCAATACCAGAAACATAAACGACTCAATCAAAAAATGGGCCAAAGAACTAAACAGACATTTCTCCAAAGAAGGCTTACAGATGGCTAACAAACACATGGAAAGATGCTCAACATCACTCATTATCAGAGAAATGCAAATCAAAACCACAGTGAGGTACCATTTCACACCAGTCAGAATGGGTGACATCAAAAAGTCTACAAACAATAAATGCTGGAGAGGGTGTGGAGAAAACAGAACCCTCTTACACTGTTGGTGGGAATGCAAATTTGTACAGCCATATGGAGAGCAGTGTGGAGACGCCTTAAAAAACTGGAAATAGAACTGCCATATGACCCAGCAATCCCACTGCTGGTATACACACAGAGGAAACCAGAATTGAAAGAGACATGTGTACCCCAATGTTCATCGCAGCACTGTTTATAATAGCCAGGACATGGAAGCAACGTAGATGTCCATTGGCAGATGAATGGATAAGGAAGTTGTGTACATATACACAATGGAATATTACTCAACTATAAAAAAGAACACATTTGAATCAGTTCTAATGAGGTGGATGAAACTGGAGCCTATTATACACAGTGAAGTAAGTCAGAAAGAGAAACACCAATACAGTATATTAATGCATATATATGGAATTTAGAAAGATGGTAATGACAATCCTATATACAAGGCAGCAGAAGAGACATAGATGTAAAGAACAGACTTTTGGACTATGTGGGAGAAGGCGGGAATGGGACAATATGAGAGTTTGAAACTTGCATATTACTGTATGTAAAATAGATGACCTATCCTAGTTTGATGCATGAAACAGGGCACTTAAACCGGTGCTCTGGGACAACCCAGAGGGATGGGGTGGGGAGGGAGGTGGGAAGGGGTTCAGGATGGTGGGACACATGTACACCCATGACTGATTCATGTTGATTTATGGCAAAAACCACCAAAATATTGTAAAGTAATTACCTCCAATTAAAATAAATAAATTAAAAAACAAGGTATAGCACAGGAAACTATACTCAAGATCCTGTAATAAATTATAACTGAAAAGATCCTGAGTTATATGCACTTTGGGTTGGCCAAAAAGTTAATTTGAGTTTTCCTATAACATCTTATGGGAAAACAGGGATGAATTTTTTGGTCAAAGAAGTTTAATATGTATACATAACTTTGTTGCATACCAAAAACTAACACAACATTGTAAATCAAGTATACTTCAATAATAAATAAATAAAGAAAATTTATCTACTTAACGTTATTGGAAGAGAGTTGTTAATAATACACAGTTTATGTCTGGAGGAGCTGTAATGATGGACTCTCTCTCATTACTGGTATTGGTAATTTGTGTTTTCTCTTTCTTTTTTTCTTGGTCAGTATATTGTTGAGTTATTTATCTTATTACTCTTTTAAAGAAACCATTTTTTAGCTTTATAAATTTTTTCTGTTGTTTGTTGCCCACATACTTTATTGATTTATGCTCTTATCTTTATTTTTTACTGTCTCTGCTTACTTTATGGAGTAGGAAATGGCAGCTTCACTCCAGGATTCTTGCCAGGGAAATCCCATGGGCAGAGGAGCCTGGTGGGCTACGGTCCATGGGGCTGCAAAGAGTTGGACACTGAGCTCACACTCTTACTTTAACTTGATTTTTTTTTTTAAATATAGACATTTAGATCAAAGTTTTTAAATCTTTCTTATTTTTCCATGTATCTATCTAAAGCTATAAATTCATACCTAAGCTTTAATGAGAATCTCATATATTTTGATATATTGTTTTCATTATAATTAAATTAAAACTTATTTTTCATGTGATTCTTTTTCTGACCCATGGGTTGTTGTTTTTGTTTTTAAAGGTATTTATGTATCTGACTGTGTCAGGACTTAGTTGTGGCATGCGGGATCTTTCCTTGTGCACAGACTCTCTAGTTGTGGTATGCAGGCTTAGTTGTTCTGTGGGATGTGGGGTCATAGTTCCAGACCAGGAACTGAACACATGTCCCCTGCATTGCAAGGCGGGTTCTTAACCACTGGACCACTGGGGAAGTCCCTGTTTTGTTTTTAGGCAATGTGTTATTTAATTTCCACAGATTTGGAGATTTTTCTAATTAACCATTTGATTAATTTCTAATTTACTTATGTCATAGTTAGAGATTATACTGGGAGTTATCTCAGTCATTTGGAATTCATTGAGACTTGATTTATGACCCGTCATATGGATCTATTTTACTAAATATTGATGTAACTTGCAAAAAAAATAGGCATTATGTTGAACATGTTGCTCTCTGCTTTCTATTTTTATTATCTGTTCTTATTTCCTTTTAGGCCCTTTTTCAAGTAATTAAACATCTTTAAAATTTCCTATTTATCTCCTCTTTTACATTTTTAGGTACATCTCTTGGATTTATTTTTTTAAGTGATTGCTATGGTGAATTCAATAGGTATTCTTCAGTTATCACATTTGTCCTTAGATTATTTTTATGCCACATATTGTGTGCTCAGTCGCTAAGCCATGTCTGACTCTTTGGGGCCCTATGGACTGTAGCCCGCCAGGCTCCTCTGTCCATGGGATTTTTCAGGCAAGAATACTAGAGAGGGTTGCTGTTTCCTACTCTATGGAATTTTCACTCTCCAGGAATCAAACCCATGTCTCTTGCATCTCCTGCTTTGGCAGGTGGACTCTTTAGCACTGCGCCACCTGGGAACCCATACCACATACTCTATACAGTTAATAACTTAAACCATGTGATTGCAACCATCCATGTTGCTGCAAATGGTAAAATTTCATTCTTTTTTTTTTTTGTATGTCTGGGTAGTACTCTATTGTATGTATATACCACATATTTCAGTTTCAGTTTAGTTGCTCACTTGTATCTGACTCTGTGACCCCATGGACTGCAGCATGCCAGGCTTCCCTGTCCCTCACCAACTCCTGGAGCTTGCTCAAACTCATGTCCATCGAGTTGGTGATGCCATCCAACCATCTCATCCTCTGTCATCCCCTCCTCCTCCTGCCTTCAATCTTTCCCACCATCAGGGTCTTTTCTAAGGAGTCAGTTCTCATCAGGTGGCCAAAATATTGGAGCTTCAGCTTCAGCATCAGTTCTTCCAATGAATATTCAAGGTTGATTTTCTTTATGATTGACTGATTTGATCTCCTTGAGGCCCAAGGGACTCTCAAGAGTCTTCTCCAACACCACAGTTCAAAAGCATCAGTTCTTCGGCACTCAGCTTTCTTTATGGTCCAACTCTCACATCCCTGCATTACTTCTGGAAAAACCGTAGCTTTGACTAGATGGACCTTTGTAAGTAAAGTAATGTCTCTGCTTTTTAATATGCTGTCTAGGTTTGTCAGAGCTTTTCTTCCAAGGAGCAGGAGTCTTTTAATTTCATGGCAGTCATCATCTGCAGTGATTTTGAAGCCCAGGAAAATAAAGCCTGTCGTTGTCTC
Source organism: Bubalus kerabau (assembly GCF_029407905.1). Taxonomy (NCBI): domain Eukaryota; kingdom Metazoa; phylum Chordata; class Mammalia; order Artiodactyla; family Bovidae; genus Bubalus; species Bubalus kerabau. The sequence goes on from NC_073624.1 coordinate 176,363,976, forward strand.
CTCTTCTCTTTGCTGTGAAATGATGGGACCAGATTCCATGATCTTAGTTTTTTGAATGTTGAGTTTTAAGCCAGCTTTTTCACTCTCCTCTTTCACTTTCATTAAGAGGCTCTTTAGTTCCTCTTTGCTTTCTGCCACATTACTTCATCCTTTTGTTGTTGGACACTTAGGTTGTCTCTTTGAACATTTTACCTGTGTTTTAAAATAAGGCTGTGAGATATCTCTGCGCCTTTCATCCTGACTCCAATCTTTCCCCCTACTGCTAAGCAGATGATCCCTTTGCTCTTAGGAAGATTTGGGGTGGCAGGGGATTGGGTTAAAATGTTGAAATGATTTCAGATTGCTTTTGGATTCATCTCCACTGTGAGTTTTGTGTCTGCTTTCAGCTCCAGTCTCCCTACTCTTTACTCAGCAAAATTTTCTTGGGAGAAAATTGCCAGACTGAAGGACTTATTTCTGTATTTGAGGTTATCCAAGATTCCAATCAATAGTAATGATCATGACAGCACACATGTTATCTTTAAACATTGGCAAATTTTCTCCTGTCTCAGCAGAATCTCTCCACGAAACTCCTCCCAGTATGAAAGAGGCTGCTAATCTTCGCTCACCTATGAAAAGATTATCCCTCTTGAAGTTTACTTTATTGAAACTTCTTGGCATCCATCACTTTTGAAAAGTTTTAAATAAATGATGACTTTTTAGTTCATCTAGCTTTTTGTTATTGTATTGTGGAACTTATAAAAACTTTAGGACTCCATTACTAAACATTGAAATCCATGTTCAAAAGTTTCTCTAATGGTTACAAACTTTTATGTAAACAAGGAAGTGGCAATGATAGAGGAAATAGAGTCACCCTTGAAAGAAAGAATTGCAGGATAGGGATTCACAGTAATAAGTAAGGGCTGCTTATTGTGTCATTACAAAGCTGGGGCAAAGCCATGGTGCCTCCAAGATGGGAAGTCATTTCCACAAGCCATTTTGCAAAGAGATCATCAGAGTGCTGGATGAATCTATGAGAATTCCCAACCCCCTAAATGAGTGACCAACCCAGAATTACAAAACATGTAAGAAGCAATTCCATGAGTGATTACAAATCCAACATAGGGAAAAATTCACATTCAAGAGGTAGTGATAATAGACAATCTGAAAATGATTTTAAAACAAGTACATTTTATAGCTTCACAGTGATAAAGGACAAGGTCATATCCATGAACCAAGAATAGTTACTCTTGATAAAAAAACCAACAATAGGTAATTAAAATGAAAATTCTACAGTGGATTGATGGCAGCGATAGCAAGCCAAGCATAAGAGAGAACTGGCAAGCTGGAATATCAAAGAGCAATTCTGTTAGGATACAGCATGACCAAATGAAAAATATAAGCAGAGACTTACGGCAGATTACAGGGAAATCAGAAGGCCACGTGGGAAAAATTATGCCTCACATTATACCCCCAAAATATATCCTAAAATAATCATAGTACAGTTAAGGACAATATTCTTATAATATATTGGAGAAGAGAATTTTTAAAGTAAGACATAAAAATAAGTAAAAATATTTATGATTTTGACTCCATTAAAAAAAAAAACTTCATATGAAAAAGCCCATAAAGGTTAAATTCAAAGGCACTTTGAAGAGTATTTTTGCTTAATATATAACATATAAAAATGTAAAGAACTTCTACAAATCAGTAAGAACAGCTCTTTAGAGAGTTGATATAAACAGGAAATCCATAGTCAAGGAAATGTGAATGGCCAAAAAACTTATGAAAAGATATCATCCTCACTAGAAATCAGGGACATTGAAAGTAAAACAATCAAGAAATGTAATTTTCTTTCATGAAATTGGCAGAAATTTGAAGTTATTCAAAATGTTGCTGATGTAGTTGGGGAAATGAACACTTATTCATGGGTGACAGTCTCTGCAGAACAATCTGGCAAGTTTTATTAAAACTAAAAATGCATGCACTTTATGATAGACTGATTCATCTTCTAGAAATCTTGATTGTGTGTGAGAAGGAAGAAGAAGAAGAAGAAGAAGGAAGAGATAAGTGATCCAGTGCTTCTGACAAGGCTAATGGTGTAGACAAAGGTAGAAGAGGAAACTAAACCAGATCTGAAATCAATTTGCCCACTGAACATGGCTTAAAGTCTTTTCTTATAACTTCAGGGAAGCTTTAACGGGTCTGGGAGGAGCAGGGGTAGGAATTAAAGGGAAGGGCAGTAGCAAAGACTCTGGCTTCATCTTTCTGGTTTGTAATACTGCATAAAACATTCCCACTCCACCCTACTTATCCGGTCAGTCCTTCATGCAGTAAGACCATTATAAGGGCTCCCAGTCATGCCTCTGACTTTAACTTCACTTATGACCTCGGAGTGATCAGCTCAAGGATGACTATGGCCAGAACATTATTGTCAGAGCACCAGCCCCTCAATTCCATTTTTTTGGGGCTTGGATTTCTAGAGTTGGATTTGCTCTATTGCTCACTGTACGTAAATTTATAAGAATGGGATAATGCGGGATACTAATAGGTGGCCAAAACATTTACAAGCTGTGATCCTGTGGTCCATCTCTGTTCTTGGGTTGAAAATTTTGTAGTAAAATTTTTCTTTGATTTAAGACAAACAAACAAACCCCTCCTCTTGTTTAAATAATTGGGATCATTAAATCCATAAGAGAAAAAGCAAATCTTGGAGGAGAAAGGGAGCTGGTCAGAATATATCTTGAAACACATGGACTGCAAACCAAAGATGGGTCTCAACTGTAAGGCAGGGTCCCTGGGACAACTGGGCATCCCCCAGGAGGTCATCTCTTTGATCTGAAGCCAGTTCTGAAAAGGATCCTGACCAAAGCCATTTGAACTTCTCGATTCCTCAGGCTATAGATTAGGGGGTTGAGTGTGGGAGTGATGAGACTGTAGAAGAGGGAGACCACGTTGTCTTGCTGTGGGGTGTGGTAGGTGCTTGGTACCATGTACATGAACACTGCTGCCCCATAGAAGAGCCCCACCACAGTGATGTGCGAGGAGCAGGTGGTGAAGGCCTTGTGTCGGGCCTCAGCTGAGTGCATGTGAAGAACAGCACCCAACACATGGCTGTAGGAGGTGGCGATGAGTGACAGAGGCAGCACCAAGATCAGCACCCCAGAGACGGACAGCGCCAAGTCATAGGCAGAGGTGTCTGCACAGGAGAGCTTGAGTAGGGCAGGCAGCTCACAGAAGTGGTCCACAGCGCGTGAGGCACAGTAGGGGAAGTGCAGAGTGATGGAGGTCTGGATGGAGGCTACAAGTACACCTGAAAACCAGGAGGTGCCCACCCAAAGCAGGCAGACTTGACGTCTCATGTGCACAGGATAATGCAAGGGGTGGCACACGGCAATGTAGCGGTCATAAGACATGAGGGATAGCAAGACGCCCTCAGAGACACCTATAAGCATCAAGAAGAACATCTGAGCTGCACAACCTCCAAGGGAGATGGTGCCTTCTTCCTTCAGGAAGTCAGCTGCCATCTTGGGAATGGTGACCAGTGGAAAGCCAACATCCAACAAGGAGAGCTGGCTGAGAAGAAAGTACATGGGCGTGTGGAGCCTGGCATCTGTGTGGATCAGGAAGATCAGGATTGCATTGCCCAGAAGGCCCATTGTGAATATGGCAGCCACCAGGGAGAACAGGGCCAGATGTGGCCCTGAGTGGTTGAAAAGGCCCATGAGAGTGAAGTCCGAGGTCACTGATTGATTTGTATCCCTCACCCTCTGAGAGGCATTGCTCATCTGTAGGAAGAACAGGGTATTTGCAAGGAGTCTCAGTGGGGAAAATTTCATCTTATATGACAACGGCAATTGTTTAATAATGACTGCCTGGAGTCTCTTAAGAAGGACTGATGGGCACATTTAGTCTCAAGTAGGAAAAAAACCCCACCATGATTGATTCATTATGGGAGATGGGGAACAGCAAAATAAAGCCCCAATTTTACTATTTCTGTGTAAAAGTCTTGCCTTCACCTTCCAGGAGAGCACCACCCACCAAGACTTGCAGTTAACCCCTCTGTATCCATGCTGGAGAGTGAAAGACAGCAGCAGTGGAATATTGGAACACACTCCATCCCAAATGCCCTGGTGTCAAAGCAGAGATGGGATTCTGCACGGACTAGCATATGAAGTAGGGAGACCTTGCCAAAGATGATAGAAGATAATGAAGCTGTGTCCAAAAGCAGTGAGGAAAGGCTCATTGCCAAATTCTTGGATGAGAGAACAAAGGGGCCAAAGTCTGGGAAGAGTCAGTGTGGGATGGCATTTAGGATATTAACCCAAGAAGTCTACACTGTAAGGGAATGAATGAACGACAAAGTTTGGAACCCAGTGGTCTATGGTTGTGGGTGACAAGTTGTCCACAGTATCAGTCATCTTTCTGAGGCTTGAATTCAAAGGGTAAGCGTGGAGAACGTTATGCACAGTGTGTGTACTAGGCACTCAACAAAACCCTGCCAAATGAATGCAGTGGACCAGGGAGATGATTGAAGGATCAGGAGGGATCGCCCCCACCTAAGTATACTTATCCTCGACCTTCTTGCCTTCATCATCACTGCTCAGGAACTCATATTGTCCCAGAATACTGCTCACACACATCATCATCAACACTGAGGACTTCTGTCACAGTGGTGATGGCAACCATCACCATCAGTAATGAGGAAGTACAAAGAAGTGTATACCAAAGTATAGAGAAGCCATCCTGTGATTGGGGGCAGGAGGAGAAGGGGACGACAGAGGATGAGATGGCTGGATGGCATCACTGACTCGATGGACCTGAGTCTGAGTGAACTCCGGGAGTTGGTGATGGACAGGGAGGCCTGGCGTGCTGCGATTCATGGGGTCGCAAAGAGTCAGACACGACTGAGCGACTGATCTGATCTGATCTGATCTGAGAGCCCATAGAGGTCTGCTTCCCCAGATATCCAAAGGCAGCAGGCTACTTAGAGATCAGGAGGAGTCAGTGTTGGGTGGCTGTCTACTCAAGACCCTCTAGTGCCCAAATCATTGACAACACTTACCTTAAATATCAGGATTTCCCTGATAGCTCAGCTGGTAAATAATCTGCCTGAAATGTAGAAGACCCCAGTTTGATTCCTGGGTCAGAAAGATCCACTGGAGAAGGGATAGGCTACCCACTTAAGTATTATTGGGCTTCCCTTGTGGCTCCGCTGGTAAAGAATCCACCTGCAATGTGGGAGACCTGGGTTAAGGGAAAGGCTACCCACTCCAGCATTCTTGCCTGGAGAATTCCATGGACTCTATAGTCCACAGGGTTGCAAAGAGTCAGACATGACTGAGTGACTTTCACTTCACTTCACCTTAAATATCTTTCATCTTCTCTGACTTGATTTCTTCTAATTATGAAATCTGGTCTAGAGTTTTCCCTTTACCTAACTGCTCCCTTCCCTCTCTCTTTGACTATGCTGTGTCTTTGCTATTGCATGCACCTGTGCTTCTCTAGTTGTGGCATGCAGTCCGGAGAGCTATGGCTCACAAGTTGTAGCCCTCGGGCTTAGCTGCCCCATGGCATGTAGGATCTTAGTTCCCCTACCAGGGATTGAATCCATGTCCCTTGCTTTGGAAGGTGGATTCATAACCACTGGACCACCAGGGAAGTCCCTGCTTCCTTTTCTCCATCTCTGTCTCTTAGTTTTGCCTAGATCGATGCCACACTTAAGTTGGCATTTAAGACTTTCTTTTTTAAAAAATTTTATTTATTTATTTTTGATGGTGCCGAGTCTTCATTGCTGCATGGGGACCTTCTCTAGTTGCAGCGAGCAGGGCTACTTTCTAGTTGGGGTGCATGGGCTTCCCGCTGTGGTGGCTTCTCTTGTTGCAGAGCAAGGGCTCTAGGGGGCGTGGGCTTCAGTAGCACGGACTTAGTTGCTCTGGGGCATGTGGGATCTTCCTGGATCAGGGATGGAACCTGTGTCCCTTGCATTGGCAGGCAGATTCTAAACCACTGGATCACCAGGGAAGCCCTAAGACTTCCTTAAATTACTGCCCAACTTGATTTTCAACCCATTAAGACTACTTATTATCCTGTTCCCATGTATTCATTCATTCATTTAATAAAAAATTAATTCAGCTGTCCTTAAGGGGCAGTCATTGAGGGAGGCACAAGCAACACGGGGGTAAAAAAGATGAACAAGGTTATGTTTTCATGGGAGAGATAAGGAATGAGGAAACAAGTAAACCATATATATATACATATTTAAAAAAAACTTGAGATATTTGTTCAGAGGGATGGTACGGGGAGGGAGGAGGGTTCAGGATGGGGAACACGTGTATACCTGTGGTGGATTCATGTTGATATATGGCAAAACCAATACAATATTGTAAAGTTAAAAAATAAAATAAAAAAATAACAAAAAAACAAACAAAAAAAGAAATATTTATTTATTTGGTAGTGATGGGTTTTGGTTGTGGGATGCAGGATCTTTGAACTTCACTGTGGCATGCGGAATCTTTCAATTGTGGTATACAGGATCTACTTCCCTGATCAGGGATGCAACCCAGGGTTTCTGGAGTGGGAGTGTGGAGCCTCAACCACAGGATTCCCAGGGAATATTTTTAAAAATTTATTTTTAATTAGAGGAAAATTGCTTTAAAATGTGTTGATCCCATTTTACTGGAAATAAATGTAAGGAAAAATAAACAGAGTGATCTTACAGGAAATTGCTAGAGAAAACACCTTTGGATGAAGTGATTGAGGGAGGCCTCTCTGGACGTGTGAGAACTGCTTTCAAAATCTAGGAGTTATGGGACCTCCCCGGTGGCCCAGTGGTTAAGGTTCCTGGCTCCCAATGCAGGGAGCCTGGGTTCGATCCCTGATCAGGGAACTAGATCTCTCAGGCTGAAACTAAGATTCTACATGCCGCAACTAAAACAAATAAAATAGATCTTGTGTGTGGCAGCTAAGACTGGCACAGCCACACACTCACAGATTAGCTGTTATAAGAAGGCAAGAGAAAACCTAAATATATGGGTGAAAATCAGACAGGCCAATTATGGTTCTATATAATGCAGAATTCTTTAAGGATGAAATCTACCCCAAAATGGAATGGAGAACTTCTTGGGGTAGTCTGTATAGAGAAGGATTTGTTCTCTGACTATTACCCTTTGGGGCCAACTCATAGCCATATAGTACCTCTGGATCTTGTCCAAGGATTTTCAAGTGGATTTTACATTTGGTTCTTCTCTTTGCATGCCATAATCTCCTTGCTCCCCAGGGATTTGATTCCTACTAAGCATTCATTAGGTACTGGCCATCAGGCTAAGCTTAGAGAAACGCTGATGGATTTCAGCTGAAAGATTTATCCCCATTGGCACTACTGACATTTTGAGCTGAATAATTTTAAGTATGTTATTAGCATATTTTTTTTCACTCGATCCTTACCAGTTGGTGTTGTTATTATCCGCCTGGTATGGGCAGGGGAGCAGAGATTCACAGTAGTGCAGTAAAAAAGTATAAACTGGGTGGAATAGTGCTGCCCACAACTTCATGTGCACCTGAACCCTCAGAACGCATCTGTATTTGGAACTACAGTCTTCACAGGTGTAATTATTAAGAATCTTGAGGGGCTTCCTTGGTGGCGCAGTGGTAAAGAACCTGCCTGCCAATGCAGGAGACATGAGTTCAATCCCTGATCCGGGAAGATCCCACATGCCAAGGAGCAACTAAGCCTGTGTGCCCCAGCTACTGAGCCTGTGCTCTAGAGCCTGGAACTGCAACTACTGAAGCCCACAGGCCCTGCAGCTTGTGATCTCTCACAAGAGAAGCCACCACAATGAGAAGCTTATGCCTGCAACCAGAGAGTAGCCCCTGCTCTCCGCAACTAGAGAAAAGCCCTAACACAGCCAAAAATTAGAAGGAGAAGGACAAGGAGAAGAATAAGAGTAATCTTGAGGAGGTCATCCCGGATTTAAGGTTTGCTTGAAATCCGATGAATAGTTTACTTACGAGAAGAGGAGAGGATACACAGAGACAAAAAGAAGATGGCCATGTGAAGATGGAGGCAGATGTTGAAGTGAACAGCTACATGCAAGCAAACAATAATTGCTAGAGCCTCCCGAATCTAGGAGAAAAGCATGGAACAGATTCTCCCTCAGAGACTCCAGAAGAAATCAATCCTGTCAACACCTTGATTTCAGACATCTGGCCTACAGAACTGTAAGAGAATACATTTCTGTTGTTTTACATCACCTCATTTACAGAGAATACATTTCTGCTGTTTGTTACAGCAGCCACAGGAAATTCACGCACCAACCCAAGATCACCCCGCAAAAAAGTAGTACAATCATTTGTAAACAATAGGTGTAACTTTGGAGTTCCTGCTTTTCTCTTCATATCTTTCTTTCCAACAAAAGGTAATGAATTGCTCAGGTCTTGCTTCCTTAAGTAAGCCTATGACTTTCCTGCCCCAATGGGCTTCCCTGGTGGCTCAGGCGGTAAAGAATCTGCCTGCAGTGCAGGAGATCTGGGTTCAATCCCTAGGTTGGGAAGATCCCCTTGAGAAGGGAATGTCAATGCACTCCAGTATTCTAGCCTGGGAAATCCTATGGACAGAGGAGCCTGGTGGATTACAGTCCATGGGGTTGCAAAGAGTCGGACACGACTGAGCAACTGAGCATGTATACACACCCCAGTACTGTTATGCTTACTTCCTCTGTCTGATGACTGTCCTACTGCCTGGCCAGGGGCAGAAGCCGCCTCACCAGCCATGAGTCAACAGTCCTCTTGGATGCTCTTGCCCTGATGTTGCCCTTGTCACTCACCTGGCTCTGGTCTGATGGTCCTTTCAGCTGATGGGTTAACAGCCCTCCAGTCTCTGTATTAAGAAGAAACCATGCAGACTGACTCTAGTTTACTGCCAAGAAGTGTTGATTGGTCTGAAAGATGATGTGAACTAAATACTACTGGCCCTGGTGCTTTGAATCCTCTACCTCTGAAGGTCGTATGGTATCTCTACAACCTCTTCCCTGATGAAAGCCTCTTTCCTTGCCTCACACACTCATGGTGTTTCCCTGATCTCACCTTCCTGTCCAGTATTTCCAGATGGTTCCTCAGCTAAATATGCATTTACTGAGCATCACATTCTCCCACTACTGACTTTTGGAATCTTCTGTAAGCAGCTTCTCCAACAGGATAATGATCCCCTATGTCATGGTTTCCCAACTGGTGCTAGTGATAAAGAATCTTCCTGCCAATGCAGGAGACGCAGGAGACTTGGGTTTGATCCCTGGGTTGGAAAGATCATCTGGAGGAGGAAATGGCAACCCACTCTAGTATTCTTGCCTGGAGAATTCCATGGACAGAGGAGCCCGGTGGGCTACAGTCCGTGGGGTCACAAAGAGTTAGACATGAGTGAGCAAACACGCAGCCACAGCCACACACACATCATAGTTTGCTTTGAGCTTTGGACACATTTTTTTCTTTCAGAACAATTTAGGAAACAGGCATTTCATTTCATGTTAGTCAGTCAGGTGGGAAGGGCTGCTGCTGCTGCTCCTAAGTCACTTCAGTTGTGTCCGACTCTGTGTGACCCCATAGACGGCAGCCCACCAGGCTCCCCCAGCCCCTTGGATTCTCCAGGCAAGAACACTGGAGTGGGTTGCCATTTCCTTCTCCAATGCATGAAAGTGAAAAGTGAAAGTGAAGTCGCTCAGTTGTGTCCGACTCTTAGCGACCCCATGGACTGCAGCCCACCAGGCTCCTCCATCCATGGGATTTTCCAGGCAAGAGTACTGGAGTGTGGTGCCATTGCCTTCTCTGTAGGAAGGGCTAGACAGAGACAAGTCTAGGCTTTGGGTGAGTTATCTCCTTGTTCTTCTTCTTCTTCTTTTTTTTTTTTTTTAAATCTCGTTCTAAATTAGTGCCCTCATATTTAAGGATGAAGAATCCTTCCAACTAGTTTTTTGAGTTGATTTTTAAAACCCTTCCTTTTCACATTTTCCTCACTGCTGCTTCCATTTCAGATCTGATGCCCTTTGCTGAAAATGAGAGACGAGAGAAGGGGAATTGAGATTAACTGACTGCTTATTGTGAATAAAACCTTCACAGCATCTCCCATCTATGATGGAGCATGAACAAATCCTTTCTGCATCAAACACAGAAGGCCCAGAATCCATGAAAATATTTTGATTTCTTTTAAACTTAGAAGAAAAAAGATGATTATTCAACAGAGGAGTCTGGTGGGCTACAGCCCATGGGATTGCAAAGTGTCGGAGAGGACACGACTGAGTGACTAACACACATACAAGTGTCTTTATACCAACAATAATCTATAAAATAAAAATTAAAAAAAATTTTATTGATGAAGGGGCAGGAAAAAAAAAAAAAGAAAAACATGCCTCTGGCTCATTAAAGTTACATTGCAGTCCTGCCTTTCCTTCCCTTTGATAGATTGGTAATCAAATAATGAGTTACCTGAAAGCCAAGTTCACAAGTATTTTTCTCATCTTTTGATCTATTAGACCCTCACCCCCAAACACAGCACCAGGTGCATAGCAAATACTCCATAAGCATTTGCTGACTCAATAAAATCTTCAAGGGAAAAGCTTACTGTGATGAGATGTCTAAGGTGACAAAGAGACTGACCGGCAGAGCTGGGAGCAGAACACATTCTGACCAATTCTAATATGTGTTCTTTCAACTCTGCCAGTTGAACTGAGGTTTGGTTCCTTCTGCCCTGGTTCTTCAAGCTAATCTGATTTGATCTCTGAAAACAGCTCTAGGGTGTTAGGGTTTTAGATTGTCCCTGAAAGGGTTGCTGAAAGTGTCTCTGGGCTGTGCCCAAGGTTCTTTCAAAGTCTGATCTCTCAGCCATGGTCAAGAGCTCCAAGTCTGCCCAGTTCAGCAGCTATCATGGAAATTCAAGTATGCGCAGTAAAACAGAGGCTTCCCAGGTGGCACAGTGATAAAGAATTTGCCTGCCAATGCAGAAGATGCAGATTTGATCCCTGGGTCCGGAAGATCCCCTGGAGGAGGGCACAGCAACCCACTCCAGTATTCTTGCCTGGAAAATCCCATAGACAGAGGAGCTTGGCGGGCTACAGTCCATGGGGTCGCAAAGAGTCAGACATGACTGAACATGCACGTGTGTGCACGCACGTGCGCGCGCGTGCGCGCGCGCACACACACACACACACACACACACACACACAGTAAAACAAATGACCTCCCCACCAGACAGTCTGGCTTACTCAGGCTCATGGCTGTGCCAGCTGACTGAGATAAAATAAATAGATGCCCCTCTGCAAGATAGGGAAAATTAAGAGGCATACATGATCTCTCTTGCCAAGTGCTTGCTTATACTCAAACTTGGTGTGATCATAAAAATCAAATAAAGCCATAGTTCCTGGGTATCTTTCTTCCCACCAGTATCTCCCCTCTAATCATGCCCAGATCCCAGAAAGCCCTACAAACAGTGGGATTCCAGATTCTCACCTCTGTTTGCCTGGGTCGAAGAGACTGCCTCACAGCCTCTATGCATACTTCAATTCTTATCCTGGGATGCCTTGATAAGACCTCCTTGGAATCCAGCACCTTCGGTTAATGAGTCTGACCTTGGTCTATGGGGAGACTGATATAATTGTCTGAGGATAGAGGCTCTGGAAAACAGTGTTGCATCAGAAAGCTTCATTTTATCTCCATTATTTTTTCCAGAGAGAAAATTATCAGCTGTGGGAGCCAGAGCCCTCGAGACTGGAATGACCCCAGGAGACATGTTTTTTATCTCTCAGTTCCAGGAATGTGGGAAGCACTGTGACAGATAATTGAACTTTGCAGAGAATCTAAATTCGAACTCAAAAGTCTTTGCTGGTCCTTTTTACAAAAATAATTTTATTTATTTGTTTTTGACTGTGCTGGGTCTTTGCTGCTGTGCAGGCTTTTCTCTAGTTGCAGTGAGTGGGGACTACTCCCTAGTTGGGGGTACAGGATTCTCATTGCGGTGGCTTCTCTTGCTGTGGAGCACAGGCTCTAGGGTGCTCAGGCTTCCGTAGCTGTGGCTCCCGGGCTCCAGAGCACAGGCTCAATAGTTGTGGCATGTGGGCTTAGTTGTTCTACGGCATGTGGTGTCTTCCTGGATCGGGGATCAAACCTGTGTGCCGGCTTTGGCAAGTGGATTCTTTAACAATGAGATGGCAGGGAAGCCCTACTTGTCCTCTTGTGAGAGAAGGGGTGTGAGAATCTTTTTTTTTTTTTTTTTAGCATGGACTCACTTGTGTGTATACATATAAATAACATTTCTGACCTTCAAAGAATCTTCTGAAAGAAGCAATAAAATTGTGATGTTGGAGAAATAGCCAGAAAATAGCCCCACTTTCTTATACTAGAGTAATTCCCTTCTCTAATCTATGGTCTCTGAGGGTGCTCAGAGAATTCACAGACACTAGAGAAATAAGTAAAGACTGATGGTGTTAGAATCCCTGAGGACTGTGACAAGGTCACTGAAGAAAAAGGAAGGGTCTTAGTGTTCAGGCAATGATATCTAAGCCAATATCAGATGACGAAGCATAAGTACACAAGAGTAATAAGCCAAGACACAGAACTGGCTGTGACTTCATAAAGTCATAAAGGCAGGCAAGAACAGTGGCTACACACAAATCATAGTCAAGGATTCATCGTTGGGTGAACACAGTCAATTGTTCATCCCAGCTAAAACCATGGCAAGGGATATCTAGGTGAGGCAACTTGCAAACATGACTGCTTTGCTTCTTTCTTGATGTTGTCTGGTACTTTGAGGACCATGGTGGTGGTAAAAAGGTGTCAACTAAAGGAGGAATTAGAGAAGATGAAGCCCTTAGGGTATGGAGGAGGAGGTCAGACATGATATTAGTAGGTACTCCGCCATGAAGATCAAATTCGGCTCAAAGAGAAACTTTGCATCCTGTTGCTCCTCTGAGAATCTTAGGAGGAGTAGGTCCTTAGTAATTGTCTGTTTTTATGGTTCCATAAACTTCCCTGGTGGCTCCGATGGTAAAGAAGCTGCCTGCAATGCAGGAAACGAGTTCAGTCCCTGGATTGGGAAGATCCCCTGAAACGAGGGCATGGCAACCCACTCCAGTATTCTTGCCTGGACAATCCCATGGACAGTGGAGCTTGGTGGGCTATAGTCCATGGGGTCACAAAGAGTCAGACATGACTGAGTGACTAACACTTTCACTCTTCAATTTTCAAGGTTCCAAAAGCCTGTGTCTCAGTGAAGAAACTGCCAGATCAGGGGATGAAACACAGAAGAGTCATATTTTCAGTGAAGCTATCTTTCAAAAATGAAAGTGAGAGACATTTCAAGATTAAACACTGGGTGAATTTATTGCTAGGAGAGACATCTTACAAGCAACACTGAAGGGAGTTCTTCATGCTGAAAGCAATTGCCCCAGATGGTCCACATTAAAAAAAGAAAAGGAAAGAGAAAAAAAAAAAAAAGACCATAGAGAAAGTTAATGGAGAAGGAAACAGCAACCCACTCCAGTATTCTTGCCTGGAGAATCCCATGGACAGAGGAGCCTTTGCATCCATGGGGTTGCAACTGAGTGACTTTCACTTTCACACCTGGAAGGATGCCCATTGGGTGCTAAGCTGACCAGTATCTGGATGAGACATACGTGCAGGGGAGTGGTTCAGGTGGTAGGTGTAGGCCCACAACCTTGTTCCAAGAGGCCTGTGGCTCATGGCCTCCCCAGGTGGCGCTAGTGGTGAAGAACCTGCCTGCCAATGCAGGAGACTTAAGAGACTTGGGTTCGATTCCTGGGTTGGGAAGATCCCCTGGAGGAGGGCATGGCTACCCACTCCAGTATTCTAGCCTGGAGAATCCCATGGACAGAGCAGACTGGTGGGCTACATCCATAGGGCTGCAAAGAGCCGGACATGGTTGAAGCAACTTAGCATGCACGCACGTGGCTTATACCCTTTAGCACCAGCTTCCTGTGTTTTCTCCCCTGCCATTCTCTTTGAATGGTAAGTTGTCTAGAGGTTTGATTCCTATGCTGAGGCAAGGAAGAAGGAGAGATGTAGCAGGTTTTAAGGGAGAGGTTTTCTTTCAAGGATTTGGGGAGGAAATTCTGCTTAGTCAGGAGCAGCTTAGAGCAGAGTGAGCTGCAGCCTGGTCTGAAGGCACGTATGGGACGAGAGGGCTCCACAGAAGCTCAGCGTCCTAGGGTCCAAACCTCCCCTCAGACTGTGGGAAGCAGACAAGACAGGGAGCTGGGCAAGTGAGACCTTTAATCCTATTTCACTGGCTGGACCTTGGTGTTATGCACTTGCTCTGATCACAGGAGAAGAGGGGCTCTGCTTCTTTGCGTCCATTAATTCTCACTCGCAACATTTCTCTCTGTAGAAGCCTCAGCTAGGTTTGTAAGCTATTTTATCATTTATTTACTTATTTTAGCCCACACCACGTGGCTTCTGGGATGTTAGTTTCCTGACCATGGATTGAACCTGGACCCTTCCCTGGTGGCTCAGCAGTAAAAGAATCTGCCTTCAATGCAGGAGACATGGGTTTGATCCTTGGGTGGGAAAGGTCCCCTGGAGAAGGAAATGGCAATCCACTCCAGAATTCTTGCCTGGAGAATCCCATGGACAGAGGAGCCTGGCAGACTACAATCCATGGGGTCCGCAAGAGTCGGACACGACTTAGCGACTAAACAACAACAACTTCAGCAGTCAGAGTGCAGAGTCCTAACTACTGGACTGCCAGGGAATTTGCTGTAAGGTATTTTAAATCCTCAGTGTAAATCATGCTTCCATCTAGATTCCCCCTAGAGTCCAGCAGGGAATAGCGGTGGAGAATGAGAGTGGAAAAAGTCAAAGTTAATTGCTCAGTCATGTCTGGCTCTTTGAGATCCCATGGACTGTAGCCCACCAAACTCCTCTGTCCATGGAATTTTCCAGGCAAGAATACTGGAGTGGCTTGCCATTTCCTTCTCCAGGGGATTTTTCAGACCCAGGGACTGAACCTGTGTTTCCTGCCAGGCAGGCAGATTCTTTACTGTTTGAGCCACCAGGGGAAGGTTTTCTCCTTTAATCTATCAGGGAGAGATCCAGCATCAGACAACATAACTTTGTGGGAAACTGAATTTAATCTAAACTTACTGAGGAATTTTGAACCATGTGACCAACATATGTACTAGATGTATTGTCAGGGGGAAGCAAAGGAGGGACTGATAAAGAATCAGGAAGAGCAGATTAGAGTGAGCTTGATAAAGAATTAGGAAGAACAGGGTGTATGATTGAATTTGATGTAAATATGTTTTAAGGATACCTAAGACTTGCCAACAAAGGTCCGTCTAGTCAAGGCTATGGTTTTTCCAGTGGTCATGTATGCATGTGAGAGTTGGACTGTGAAGAAAGCTGAATGCCGAAGAATTGATGCTTTTGAACTGCGCTGTTGGAGAAGACTCTTGAGAGTCCCTTGGACTGCAAGGAGATCCAACCAGTCCATTCTAAAGGAGATCAGCCCTGGGATTTCTTTGGAAGGAATGGTGCTAAAGCTGAAACTCCAGTACTTTGGCCACCTCATGCGAAGAGTTGACTCATTGGAAAAGACTCTGATGCTGGGAGGGATTGGGGGCAGGAGGAGAAGGGGACAACAGAGGATGAGATGGCTGGATGGCATCACTGACTTGATAGACATGAGTCTGAGTGAACTCTGGGAGTTGGTGATGGACAGGGAGGCCTGGTGTGCTGTGATTCATGGGGTTGCAAAGAGTTGGGCACGACTGAGCAACTGAACTGAACTTAAGACTTGTTTATTATTTTATTGAGGTATAATTGACCTATAAGGGTTATATTGGTTGAAGTCATACAATGTAACAATTTGACATTTGTATACATTGCAATATGATCACCGCATAAATCTAGTTGACATCCTTCACAGTAGATAGCTACAAAAACAGTTTCTTTCCTGTGATGAGGACTTCAAGATTCATTCTCTTAGCAACTTTAAAATATGTGAAAGTGAAAGTCGCTCAGTCGTGTCTGACTGTTTGTGACCCCATGGACTCTACAGTCCATGGAATTCTCCAGGGCCAAATACTGGAGTGGGTAGCCTTTCCCTTCTCCAGGGGATCTTCCTAACCCAGGGATCAAACCCAGGTCTCCCGCATTGCAGGCAATCCGGATTCTTTACCAGCTGAGCCACAAGGGAAATATTAAAATATGTAATACAATACTAATTACCTACCGTCACCATGCTGTACATCCCATCGCCATGACATACTTATTTTAAAACTGGAAATTGCACTTGTTTTAGTCAGTTATGGCAAGACACACAGACACGGGAATTAGTGCCATAGAGGAAGGTTTTATTCATGCTTCCCCAGAAACAGGAGACATGGTATGCCACACAGAGCCACATGGGCAAGCAGCAGCGTCAGTCAGGAGATAGAGGGAGGGAGAAGAACACATGAGTAAGGGTTTCTAATGTGGTCTCTGTGAGAAGGAACAGGCTTAGCAGTGGCTAACTTGAATAATTTTGGCGGGCTCTGGAGCATAAGGGCTTTCCCTAGTTGTCTGGTACCTGGCTTGGCAGGTGGAGAGTGGCTTGAGGTATAGGAACTAGACAAAAGAGGCCATTGGGGTTATAGTTGGTTTACATATGAGAAGCATGCTTTTGGGTAAGTTGTTTGCTGTGTCCAGGAATTGGCTAGTCTCTCCGGGATCAGCAATAGGTGTCAAAACACCAGAACATAAAGAAAATAAAAAGGAGTGAATAATACAAAATACCCCTGCGAATGCAGTAGTCATTTTTTCCCCAGTACTCCTGTATGGCTGTGAGAGTTGGACTATAAAGAAAGCTAAGTGCTGAAGAATTGATGCGTTTAAACTGTGGTGTTGGAGAAGACTCTTGAGAGTCCCTTGGACTGCAAGGAGATCAAACCAGTTAATCCTAAAGGAAATTGGTCCTGAATATTCATTGGAAGGATTGATGCTAAAGCTGAAACTCCAATACTTTGGCCACCTGATGTGAAAAACTGACTTATTGGAAAAGACCCTGATGCTGGGAAAGATTGAAGGCAGGAGGAGAAGGGGATGACAGAGGATGAGATGGTTGGATGGCATCACCGACTTGATGGACATGAGTTTGAGCAGGCTCCGGGAGCTGGTGATGGACAGGGAAGCCTGGGGTGCTGCAGTCCATGGAATTATATTTTAGAAAATATTAAATAGAAAAAGAATCTGAATAGGTAGTTGCATAGGAGCCAGCAATATTGTTCAAAAATAAGATGGTATTATTATTATGCTGACTTCAAAAGTAGGTACTTAGAAAATGCCATTTTGATGATGTATGGATCTCAAGTAGGTCATCCAAATTGAAAAATTCATTAAAAAAAAGTTTCATCACAAAAAGCAAAAAAGGGTTATAAAACCCCTTAACATAATAGTATATGTACCAAAGTATATTTATCTATCTATCTAACGCTAAGCAATTATATAGCAGTTTAACTTTGCAAGTATTTTTGTATCCCTTATCACAACATTTTTAACATTTTATTGTGAAATATAATGTGAATACTGTTCATGAGGTTCTCAAGGCAAGAATACTGAAGTGGTTTGCCATTTCCTTCTCCAAACAGTTGGCAACCTCCTTGCTGAGGAGACCAAAGATATTGAACACGAGATTGAACTTGTGGATTTTGGTACCAACCATGCCCCACTCCAGTACTCTTGCCTGGAAAATCCCATGGATGAGGAGGAGCCTGGAAGGCTGCAGTCCATGGGGTCGCTGAGGGTCGGACATGACTGAGCAACTTCACTTTCACTTTTCACTTTCATGCATTAGAGATGGAAATGGCAACCCACTCCAGTGTTCTTGCCTGGAGAATCCCAGGGACGGCAGAGCCTGGTGGGCTGCCATCTATGGGGTCGCACAGAGTCGGACACAACTGAAGGGACTTAGAAGCAGTAGCAGCAGCATGCTCTAACCAAGTTAACTGGCTCTTGACAGTCAATCCTAAAGGAATTCAACCCTGAATATTCACTGGAAGAACTGATGCTGAAGCTCCAATACTTTGGCCACCTGGTGTGAAGAGCTGACTCATTGGAAAAGACCCTCATGCTGGGAAAATTGAAGGCAGGATAATAGGGTAGCAGAGGATGAGATAGTTGGGTGGGATCACCAACTCAATGGAAATGAGTCTGAGCAAACTCTGGGAGATAGTGAAGGACAGGGGAGCCTGATGTGTGACCATGGTGTTGCAAAGAGTTGAACATGACTTAGTGACTGAACAACAATAATAATGCAAAATAAAAAAATGCATTGACATAAATATAATGGATATTTATTCAATGGGTAATTATTAATACATAATGAATGTTCATATGTCTGCAACCCAGGCACAGCAAAAGATGCTTGTCCTAGACCCAGAAGCCTGCACATATTCCTCTCTCATCACATAGTTTAATTCTCCAGTTATCTATTATCTTGAATTTTTGATAATCATTTACTGATTTTCTTTGCTGTTTTCTACTCCTGTGTATATCCATAAACAATATAATTTAGTTTTGCCATTAAGAGCTCCATTATATATAATTTACATAAATGCCTTTGTTTTATTTTATTTTTAACTTCTATTCTCTTTATTCCAAAAACAAAATGAACATTTGTCTTATAAGTTAAATAAGACAATACTCTTTAATTGCACTTAAGCAATAAAATCAACATTGCCAATAAAAATAAAAATATTAATATTAAAATAACTCAAAAATTTTAAAGAATTTTTCTGGATAAGTTTCTATTTATTTTTTCATTATATTTTTATATATAATGAAATATTTTCATATATATATTTCATACAATGAAATATTTTCATTATATATAATGAATATTTTCATATATATATTTCATCATGTTTTCTTGCATTAAAATTTTTTATAGATTTTATATGTTTTACAATGTTGTTTTAATTTCTACTGTGAGTGAATGGAAAGTCACTGAGTCATGTCCGACTCTTTGCAATTCCATGGACTGTAGCCCACCAGGCGCCTCTATCCGTGGAATTCTCCAGGCAAGAATACTGGAGTGGGTTGCCATTTCCTTCTCCAGTTTCTACTGCACAGTAACGTGAATCAGTTACACATAGCCTTTAGTTCATTCACTGGTTAGTCATATTTTTGATGGTGCTGGGTCTTTGCTGCTGGGTGCAGGCTTTCTCTAGGGGCCGCACACAGGGGCTCCTCTCTAGCTGTGGTGCATGGGCTTCTCATCGCAGTGGCTTCTCCTATTGTAGAGCACAGGCTCCAGGTCCACAGGCTTCAGTACTTGCAGCATGTGGGCTCAGTATTTTCGGCTCCCAGGCTCCAGAGTACAGCTCAGTAATTGTGTCACATGGACTTAGTTAGTCGTGGAATCTTCTCAGACCAGGGATCAAACCTGTGCCCCCTGCATTGGCAGGCAGATTCCTATCCACTGCGCCCCCAGGGACGTCCAGCCCTTATTCTAAATTATATATTTTAATGAATTTGGCATGGAACCACCACCACAATCAAGACAGAGAACATTTCATTACGTCTATAAATTTCTCAATGGATTTAGTTCTGGGTCATTTTGTGTTTTAACCACTTGGGTATCCACTGCCTCTTGCACTCAGGTGCCCAGGGTCTCTCCCTCTATTATAATACTTGCTCATCAGCCATCTAGAGATCCTGGGCCCCATGCTGAGCCAGGAAGTAAGGGAAATGTAGAAGAGCTGGGAAGCGGTGGGTGCGTTTGTGTGTTTCCTTTCAAGGGCAGAGTGGCATTGCCCAGCACAACCCTGAGGGGTGGGGGCATCTCAGAGCTGAGCAATCTGAAACCATGGCTGAAGCCTGAGACTACAGAGATCCCAGGGATCCTACAGTGTTGAGAGCCAGCCTTTCCCTGCTGTGGGGGGAAACTGGTGAGTTAAGGATCGGGGACCAGGAGCCCTTTTCCATACCATCAACAGCTGGGTGCTGGGCTGTACCAACACCCTAACCACAGGTCAGAGGAAAACAATGCTTGGAGTTTGAACTTTCCTGAGGTCCCTTCCTCACCTCATCGGCCTTCACCCTCATGACCCTTCATCCTGAAATAATGGATTTCTTTTCCCAGCCTTTCCTGAGTTTTCAACATCAAGTTGGTCTAGTAGGGAACACAGAATATCACCAGGGATATGGTGATTTCCCCCAGCTGGTCTGACAGTACATTTAGCCATCTGAGCAAGAGAGTATATATCCCTGGAAGAAGAAGAAGGAGGCTGACCTGCTTTCCCTCCAGGGCAAATGGGGACATAAATCCCAGGACAAGACCTGGAAGCATCTCTGCCTTGCTATGTCCCTGATCCTGCTTCTCAAAATCATTATCCTTAGCATGGTCCTCATCAAAGGTAAGACAGCTGGGCCAGGTGAGACAGCGTGGCTCTAGAAAAGCAGGTGCATCAGCTCCCAACCTGGAGAAGTGGGTCTGCAGGGCCGGCACTGCAGCGGCTGGTCTGTGTCCCTGGGGGGATGACAGTGGTGACAGAAAGGAGCTGACCTCCCCACTAGCTTCAGAGGCATTTGAGGATCTGCATTGGCTAAAGAAGAAGTGAGAGTTTAATGAGTGTTTTCCCAAAGCTCATCCAACTAGAACCCCAGGTTCCCTACTGACTTCGTATAGAGAATTGACTCTGCAGTCAGATATGCTTGGATAAAATCCTTGCTGTGATGTTCACTAGCTGGTTGCCTTAAACAAGGGCATTTACCTTTCTGAGCCTGGTTTTTCTTATCTGAAAAATGGGTGGGGCATTTCAGAGCCTCAGAGTGCCCTGTCCCGGGACTGGGAGAAAGTCTTGGCCCTTCGGGTTTGAGGAACAGAGAGAGACCCCAAGGAGTTTCTGGGGGTCCGGAACGTGGTGCTTGTACCTCTCATCAGTCTTTATTTTTATTTTTTTATTTTTAATTGGAGGATAATTGCTTTACAAAGTTGTGTTGGTTTCTGCCATACAACCAAGCAAATCAGGCATAAGTATACATCCTTTCCCCCTTGAGCCTCCCTCCCATCATCCTCCCATCCCATCCCTCTAGGTCATCACAGAGCTGGGGCTGGGCTGTCTGTGTTATATAGCAGCTTCCCACTAGCTATCTATTTTACACACAATAGTGTATATCTCTTGATTTGTCTCCTCCCCCCCTGCTGTGTCTACAAGTCTGTTCTCTACATCTGTGTCTCTGATGTTGTTCTGCAAGCAGGTTCATCAGTACCATTTTTCTAGATTCCATATATATGCGTTAATATACAACATTTGTTTTTCTCTTTCTGACTCCTTTCACTCCGCAAAACAGGCTCTAGGTTCATCCACCTCAGTTCAGCTGACTCACATCTGTTCCTTTTTATGGCTGAGTAATATTCCATTGTATATATTCTCTTTAGATGACAAAGCAGGTGCAGGAGGAAGTGAATGAAAAAGGTAAATGTGGGTCAAAAGGGTTGGTCCCTCCCAGGAATGCAAAACGCATCCCCTCTCTCTGCCAAGACATTCACCAGCCCTTCCTCTTTGGGGTTCCCAGTGACACAGGGACTGGCTGAT